>NC_059673.1:11888875-12518501 GCF_905147105.1 Pieris brassicae
CCGCGGTCTGTGCACTCGCTTGGTGCACGCCCGGTGCGCCCACTCCGCCCGCTAACTACGCGCACCTGTTAGATCCTAAGGCACTTGGTAAGTTAAAATTGAAGCATTGTGTGTTCTGTTTACGGTTCATACTTATTTTAGTACTTTTAATTATTTAAATTGGAACCAAATATTAATTGCGTGTGCGAATTGAAAATGGCTGTCGTCTACGTCTCATCGGAAGCACCACACGTCATTTTTGTCTAGCTACACATTTCTTTTATACATTTGACGATTATTTAAAAGATCCTAATCGAAACTTGGCGATTAAAAAGAGTGGCGGAGAGTTTCTTGCCCGCTCTACGGCCTTGACGCAATTTAAATTTTTGCTGTTGACGTTCATTAGTGTAGGTACTTGTTTGGTATATAAATAAAGTTATTTTGAGTTTGAGTGCATTTCCGTTGGATCTCGAAGTTTGTTCAGTTATATGTTGTCATTAAAATTAATATACAGTTTACATGCAGGCTATCTTCAAAACAAATTCAAAATATAATTTATTATTTAGGTTTAAAAAAAATATTGACGTCTTATTATCGACGATTATCGTAATGCCGGTCAAAGAATAGAACGGACTGTAACTGACAAACTATCAGTTTTTTAACCTAATTAAAAATAGGGGGCAAACGGGCAGAAGGCTCATCTGATGTTAAGTGATACCGCCGCCCTTTGACACCCACATTGCCAGAAGGCTAGCAAGCGCGTTGCTGACCTTTTGAGAATTGGTAAGAGCGTTGTTGAAGACCCCTAAGTCGAATTGGTTCGGAAATGATCTTAAAGTTCTCATATTAAAATTTCTGGTTGTCTTTTTTTCGCGCGTATGCACCAATGCCATTTGTGACTTATGGAATATGCTAAACTTTTTTTACATATATTATTTTTTTATCAATAAATCAATTAATTAATGTAAAAATTGTTATTTCATCTACCCCATACACATATTTATTATTTTATAATAAAGAATTGTCTAACGATGATCTAGAAATAAAACAAAATCCTCGATCTAGGCGCAGAGGCAGCGGAATTGTTCATTCGCGAATCCTGCGCAGTGTTGCGATTGGCCGCGTTGTCTCCTTTAGCGGGGGCAGTGATCGCCGGCGCAAGGGTTCTACCGGCTTTACACGACATTCGGGCTAAGATGAGCCACCCCAATGTTATAGCAGCCTGGGCTGATGATGAACTCCCTCTGGAGGTGAGTGAGTTGACGAAAATTTTAACTTGTACCATTTTATTGATGAGCATACAAATTACTGAAAATATTATTTTTGGTTATAATATTTATTTATATTATCACGACTTTTTACCTTAGGGTCCGGCAAATACCACAGATCACATGCTACACTCCAGATAATCCTCTCGCTTCAACCACTTTCATGACATCATGATCGTTTCTCTAGTATCTCCTGGATTTAGTCTGACAAGGCCCTCCGACTTCACCATCCACGGTTTTTTTTCTTTTTAAATCCGCACACTCAGCATTTATAAATAGGCATGCAAATGTCATATCAATTTCTACAATGTCTTTTTAAGAATATAAAGTAATGTCAAAGTTAAGTTATTTACAATCGGTGTCAAATCTATGGTCCAAATACTAGCCTTGGCTATAAAAGCACCTTGCCTTTAACAAATTTATCACCTTGCCTTTAACTAATTTATCACCTTGCCTTTAACAAATTTATCACCTTCGCCTTGAAAGAATTATATGGCAGTGATCTGTAACTTCTAGGTAGGTGATTAAACAGTTTTATAGCCATGGCGTAACAATTTTTTGTATACATCGTGGTGGAGCATGCAGGAAACCACAGCCGCGATCGATCCCCCACGGCTAGGCAAGTTTCTTGGAATGTTTTGAACATTTTTGAATAACTGCTTCAAGAATATATAAACTTGGTACTGTCGGAATACCCAGTTCGTAAAAAAATGGTCTACGGTTTCCATGTATATCCATCCTTAAGAAAACACTTTTTAAACGGATTGAAGCTATGTATTATTATTATAAACTTATAATTATTGACATAAATTTAAATTCTTCCGACGTTTCGCGTGATTTACAGCGTGCGTGGTCACGGTGACTGAAGACAAAAGGCGTTGAATGTCAAAAGTATCACAGCTGTAGAGAAAGTTGTGTTATCTGTATTTATTGCCCCGAAGTTGATATCGACTAAAAGATGACGGGTTTTTTGCAAAAAAATTACTCACGTAATAATAATACATACCTTCAATCCGTTCAAAAAGTGCTTCTTTTAACTATACAATAGGAATGAGATTCGCACGCTGAAGTCAACCAAAGATTGTTTTTGCAACAAACAAAAATGAGAAATCTAAGTGTAGGGTCGGAATTGTTACGCCTTTGTTTTTCTTACCACAGTGGCTTGGAGAACTATTTTAGCATTATCTAATAAATAAATATTACAGGTGGAGTTGGGTGAAGATGGCGGTGGCTACCATTCAGTGTTTGCGTGTCCGATTTTACGCCAACAGGCTTCTGAACTGAACCCGCCAATGAGGCTTCTTTGCGGTCACGTCATATCACGGGACGCTTTGAATAAACTCGCTATGGGCGTCAAGTAAGTAACACTTATTTACACAAACAAACACATACAAAAATATATTTCAAAGGAAGCGTAGGTACATATACTATTCCTTATAAAAAACATTACTAAGGATTTACCAATCCAATTTGTGTATGTTTCTGAACTTCAAGAATTTCTAAGATTATTTTAATTGTATTATCATAACCACACAAAAAGTTATGTATCACGCTGACTTGACTGCGTCAAAATTTTTATTAATTTATTTTGCCGGGATTCAAACCCACGATCTTTCTTTTACCTCTTAGTTAATGTTTTAATTTCTAAACGGTAAAGGAAACAAAGAAATCGCCCTTAGTCCCATTGGCCCTATTTATTTTTGTTCCAGATTGAAATGCCCATACTGTCCCATGGAACAATCACCAGGCGAAGCCAGACAAATTTATTTCTCTTGAAGTGTTTAATGTTTATTTTAATATTAAGTCTGTACATAAATTTTACTTAAACTAAATCAGTTTATCTGTTTTAAAATCAACAGACTTAAATTAAATACATAAACGCCAATTTATTGACATTTTGAATGCTTGTCAACTTGACAGATAACTACGTTTTAATCTTTCATGTTGACATCCTATGACGTCTATTAAAATGTTGCCATGCCGCAGGAAAACATTTGTTGTCACATTTTATTAAAAACGACACGTTCGTTGCTGTTAAATAGTGATCTTGTAAAAACAGAATTAGGCTGATTTAGTTTTTTAATATTGATGAAAAATTAATTGTCAGTAAGCAAATATACGATTATTAAAAGACTTTTACTTTATATTACGTTTTTACCCTCATGCGATCCTTTGTTTCAGAGGAAATAACGAAAGTAGTGATTCCTTAAGAACTCGGTGATTATTACACATATATTAAAAATATTGAGGCCAAAATTTGTTTCCATGTCCTTCTGATATTTAGATAATTGATGATTTTAATTCTTGATATAAAATATGCAAGTATTTAATCACATAATTATAGCGGTTCTGGCTTTAACGTGCGACTCATTTCTGAGGTCGTAGGTTCGATCCCCGGCGTTCATCAATGAACATTGTCTATGTGCGTATTTAACATTCGCTCGAATGACGAAGGAAAATACATACATCTGACGACAAGGTTGAAGCTCCACCGATTTATTCTCCATGTATTCAGATTTTTTATATTAACAACAAAAAATCGGTTCTTAGGCCTTCATAATGTAATAAAATTCACATAAATAGAAAATACCCATTTCAACTAAATCACTTTTATTATTAGGAAAAATAAGCAGAATTATTTAAAGTTATAGATTTGGTCTATTAGCTTTATATTCCTCTTTATATGTAGTTATGTAAATGTTTAGTAATGTGTAACGAAATGATTTAAAATATTTTAAGTGATTAAATTTTAGAACCTAATAAACTCGTATTAGTTATTGTACTTTGATAAAATTATTATACTAATTTGGCTGGTTATAATTTAAAATCAAGACAAGATGGCGTCATTCGATTGTCAACCGGAATGTTGCGTATCTGTGATTTGAATATGGTTGACGTTGAATCAAGCTAAACGCGCCATTTACATTCAAAGTCTTACACGGATTATTATGAAAAATACCTTTGATTCTTTTGTTTTGGCACAATTTTTGTGTTTGTTCCTATAATTGGTTTTGTATATTTCCAAAATTTATATTTAGGTATAGTTATAATTTTAACAAGTATGAATACTTATAAACGCATTCGTTTTTTCATCTAAGCATCTGGATGCGTTAACGGGAAACTTATGTTCCAATGGGCAAATAATAGTTAATAAAAATGTAGTTGACTAGAATAAAATACATAGATGTTTTAAATTATTATGTATGAAAATTATATATGAAAACTCGATCATCAGAAATATAGATACCAGCAAACATCTTGAACAAATGTTCTTTCTTGCCTGCGCAGAAGCGATTTTTTGGTATAACTTGGAAAAGGGGGGCGGTGGGAGAGCGACGTCTCGATCGCGTGATTGGTAAATCCGTTGACGTTTGTATCCCGCGCTGTGTACGTTGCGCAAACATTCCCCCACTCCCTTGATTAATGCTCAAGAAGTTTGCCGGTATCCGTACCACTATATGAAATGATAACATAAATGTCTTTATATAAGATTCGCACTGTGACAAACAATTCTTGAAAATCATTCCTCTTTACGATTTATAGTACGTTTAAGCAGGACTATGAGCAGTAGGTGTCTTTGACAAAAAGGTGTCTAATTTGTCGCAGAGCGAATCGTTACGAGCCAAAAGGAGATTTTATACATTGATCAATTATATATTAACATAGAACTATTGCATTATAGACTGGTTATAGAATATTGTTCTTTTGTAATAAAGCATATTTAGAATTATTTGTCTTTTATTTATTACCTTGCTTTCAGTGCATATTGACACTTTACTATAACCAGGCAGCGTATTTAGTTAAGCTCAACAAAAAAAGCTCAACCCGTGGCGCTATTCGTACCACTCATTTGAAATTGTTTTTGATTAAATGGAATGAAACCTCCTATTTTTTTATGTAATAGGAGGCAAACGGGCAGGAGGCTCACCTGATGTTAAGTCATACCGTCGCCCATGGACACTCACACTGCCAGAAGGCTCGCAAGTGCGTTACCGGCTTTTCAAGAATTGGTACGCTCTTTTCTTGAAGGACCTTAGGTCGAATTGCAGCTGGTTCCACATAGTGGTGTGTGGCAAAAATGCCTTGGAAAATGCTCAGTTGTGGAACGACGGACGTCGAGGTGGTACGGATGGTATTTTGTATTTTGCCTTGACGTCCGATAATGAAACTCAGCTGCGAGTATTAGACCGAACAACTCTTCTGAACACTCTCCATGATAAATGCGGTAGAAGATGCAGAGAGACCCCCATACGCAACGCCAAGGGTTGATTCCTTGGCGCCGCACGGAAAGTGATTGGTCTTCGACGATTCGAATTCACTCTTCGTTGAATACGGTTAAGTGGAAGGAGCTGGTACTGGGGAGGACCGTCATTCGATATGTCAACACCCAGTATTCCGATGTTAGCCTTCTTCTTGTGTCTCCGAAAAGAGGAGTAGCAACAAAGGGAGTTTGTTTAGCGGAAAACGCGCAGACTTGTATCTTCTTGGGTTTAAATTGGATTAGTTTTAGTCTACCCCAGTCCGAGACTCCACGTAGAAGAGTTTCGACTTCAGACACAAGTTTGTTCCGGTACTCATCGACAACATCCCGAGAAATACCTGCCCGGCCAGTGTAAAGAGTATCCCCAGTGCTGTCGTCCGAATAGCAATGAATGTTGCTAAGTAACATCATTGATATGCAGAAGAAACAGGGTCGGGGATAGGACCGAAGCCAACTCAGGAGCACAAGTACGCAGCACAATCTTGCCCGCTCGACTTATGGATGTCCAAGGAAAATAAAGCTTTATTTTGTCTTTATAGGATATACACGTTCATTTATTTGTTTTATAGGGGCCCACATAATGTTAAATAATACCACCTCCCATGGGTACTCAATGCCAGAGGACACGAGTTTGATCTACCTTTTATGAATTATAACGTTTTCTTGGATGCTAAGTCTAATTGGTTCGAAAATACTTCAGTGGGCAGCTGGTTCCACATAATCGCTAAAACTATCATAAAATCGCTCATTTATGGAATGGCGGACGTCGAGGTGATACGGGTGGAATTTCGTATTCTGCCTCGACATCTATATGTAACAAATAACTAGACGTTTCGAGTGCCTATCAGTAATCGTGGTAACTGTAATAAATCGTGTTTTTAAGAAGTTTAATTAACATTAGAATTCTTAATTAATCCAAAGACGTTTTAGCATGAAGTATAAGGGTTTATTTAGGTAGGACAGTTGACATCAAAAGCTGCTCCATTCAAATGTGTTTACACAACCAATTGTGATCAGTGCGTTCCTGAGTTCCGAATGATTTTTGCTAGGTGCAGTCTTATTAAAAGACTTCAATGTTACTAATATTTTGGTTTGTCATCAGAGCATTTTTCTTCATTGATTCATATAAAATTAATTGTTTTTTACTTCCTAAGGAGTATGTACAGCAAAAAAAAAAACGCAGTGACGCAACAACCAAAGGTCTGGGCCTCAGATTTATGTATCTGTTTTATAATCATTTGTTAATCTAATAGGCAAGTAGGTGTTCAGCCTTCTGTACCTGACACACGCCGTCATCGTTGGGTTTAAGGCTAGCCTGTTTCCTTACGATGTTTTCCGTCATCGTTCAAACTTACCGTTCACTTAGAAAGTGCATTGGTGCACAGCCGGAGGATCGAACAGAAGGCTGATCACCTTCTTGCCTATTAGATTAACAAATGATCATGAAACAGATACAGAAATCTGAGGCCCAGACCTACAGAGGTTGTAGCGCCATTATATATTACACACCACCTACATCATATAATTAGTTTTAGTAAAGTCCTTTTATAGGAAACGGGAGATCCAGCTGTTCCTCGGCCAAAGATTTACCTGACCGCGTGGCTATCAAAACGAATACTTCATTCCTGCACAACCGGGAATTATATACTGGAATTCTTAGGAATCGGTGTTTAATAAATAAAACATAAACTCATCGGTACATAATTTATTTTAATGGATATGTACAGAGAAAGATTTTTGACAAATAAAAATTTTGGCATAAATTTTCAACAATAGCAATAAATATAATTGGTGTCATTTGCAAGCTGGCGAAAATATAAACAACATTATACTTAAATATAGTTCGGACATACCAACTTAACCTATGTGACGTCACTATCGCTATATTAGACGTATCATGGAATCGTTATTCATACACAAGAGACATTTCGTACAATATGTACGAATTAACGTAATGTATTTTGTGTGAAAATTTTATATCCCTTTTAGTGCCATAAAAGTTTAACCAATATATTGGTAAAAATGCCAGTGCATTTTTATAGACAATTTATATAACAAATGGGGGGTGGGGGGCGGGGTGTTCCTCTTGTATAACGTTACGATGAAAGGCGGGCATTGAATTACGAGTTATTGTTAATATTATTTTCCACTTTCCAGTACCTTACACCACATAATGGTAAGTTTTAGGTATTAAGAGTCACTGGATGTGGTCACGAAACGTTTTACTATTGGATACAGAAAACGTTACAGCGGCGTTTCATGGGGGGGAGGTCAAGAATCTCCAAACATTGCGTGACGTAATACTTGAACGCTTCCTTACAATACACAAATATTAAAAAAAATACAACATTCTCTTCAGGATATACTATGATAATACAGAAACAACTGAAATTGAATACTACATATCTACTGTCAAAAAGAGCGCTGTCGCAACGTTTGCATTTTTGAAAACTAGCGAAACTAGCGCGTCGGCGCTCCATGGCACTAAAAGGGTTAAAAACCACCAATTTGTATTATGCCTTCCCCCAAGCATTGTATTGTTATATACATTTGGACATACATAACATATATATAGATGTATTCTTATTGTAATTACTATAGTCGACGCATTTTTGAACTGAGGCTTTAGGTCTTTTTCTTTTTTGGTGAATACATCAACAGTAATTATTTACTTTTTTACACATATTACCCACACATTGTCTATATTAGAAAACAAAATGCATTTATTTTTGAGAGCTGTGCTTACTTTGCTGACAGGGGTGGGGGGGAATAAATTGCAGTAAATGCGGTAACGTAATACTTGACCGTCTATTTCAGTATTCGTGTTAAATTATTTGTCGGGTAAATGCGATAGCGACATCAACAAATTCACAAAAATCATAACACCAATCAAAATCAACATGAGTGTTGTCGTTTTACGAACCGATCACTAGGAAATAATAACAATTTTACTAACCTAAAATAAAATAAATAAATTAAATTTATGATTTCGATAAATGAGCCGTAACAATTTTAATATCATATCGATATAACTTCAGTTTGGAAGCATAAACAATTTACAGCAGTCCGTTTAAAACGAAGACGATTGTTTATGGTTACACAAATTGTAGAATAGTTTGATATTCTGTGCTTTTACTTTTTACAGTTCCTTTTATTTAGATGCGCTCAATACTTCTATAATAACATTTAAGTCAATTGCATAAATAACTCCAAAATACATCACAGAAACACATTCCATTATCGACATTTATTATGCATTCTTGTCTACGGTTGACAGCTGACAGACGTCAACGTCACTGTCAAAAGTAAAAACACAAGCCGAATAACTTCAAAACCTCAAGTGTATCACACTTAATATTAGCCTACGAGCGAAAAACCTACATTATAATTAATTATTGCTGTAAGTTCTACATGTTTATAACACCAAAAAGGCTAATAGGCGAGGCAGTAAAAAGTCCGCGATTTAAACCCGTAACAGACTAAAACTATCCACGCGGGCTCTTTACCATATTTATAAGAGAAATTATGATAGATGGAAGACGCTTCTAAATACAGCATTCACTTAAGCGAACTTAGCCTAATATATCTTTCTGGTATTTGGATTCGCTTGCATAGGACTCTCATTTGGCACAAGTGATATGAAATAAAGCGAGGAGCGAAACTTAACTTCGGATTATTTCCTAATAAAATATTGCTTTACGAATCAGTCGTCCATCAGTCTAAGTTAATCTAATGTATATAAAGATCAGACGATTATGTCTACGAAGTTCTACACACGCTACGACGGTTATTGAAAAGATTAGAAAAAATTTCATACTTATTTAATTTTGACAATTTCCAAACGCGATAAGAGCAGGCACTTGACACAAATTGCGTAAATAGCCATTTTATTATATCGAAGTAATTTTAAGCTACAACTCTATTTAGATTCCCTTATTTTTTATAAACATGGGGCAGGAGGCTCAGCTGATGTTAAGTGATACCACCGTCCATGGATAATCTCAATGCCAGAAACTCGCGAGTGCATTGTCGGCCTTTTAAGAATTGATACGCTCTTTCTTGAAGGACCTCAAGTCGAATTGATTCGGAAATACTTCAGTGGCAGATTCCACATAAACAAATTACCAACAGTTTACTACTCGAAATTCGAATTTACTATTCGAAAACGATCGTGCTTTCGTTTAGTTCTACATACACATGTTATACAATTTAAAACCAGTAAGATCTCATTATTTATAAATACAACCCGATAGGCCGAGAATGTGGTTTTAAAAAAAATTCATTAACAGTCGAAATTTTATAATTTGTTTCATAGTAAATTTCATTAATTTCATTTCATAATAAAATCAAAAATAGAGTTGTAAGCTTCGTCGTTATGAAACAACACGAAGATACGAATAGACTCGAAGAACACAGCGTTGAACACAAAACTTTGCTTACAGCTAATTATATACATATTCTGTATTAAAATAAAGTTGATCATTCGTTGGTGATGTTACGAACCTGGTATTAACGCTCGCAACAAACCCAATTTAGAATATAGTTATTTTTAAAATTTCGATCGTAAATGGTCGTCGAAAATTTCGACGTAAAATATCTTTTGCATGAAGCCATACGTAAAAGACGTCTTTAAACTATGGCACTTATAGTTGTGATGAGATTATTTAGAAAATTAATTTATTGTAAATAATAATTATTGTTTCATCAAAATTGAGCCAGAATTTCTAAAATCCAATATTTTGACGATGCCGTCACGCTCGCGTACGTGACGTCACACGTCGCGGTCGCGGTAATTTATGAAGAAAAAAAAACTTCATTAAAAAGAAGACTTTTCCCGCTTTAGAGACGCACAGTGAAAAGCCGTTCAAAATAAAAATGGCGCTCATAAGTGACAGATCACTATAAGCTATTTTGTGTCTTACGCGTAGTTTTGTTCTTAGAACTAATATGTAATAATCACTTTGTGGGCTTGGCCCAGGTTATATATGAACTTCCAGTTAACGCAAATTATGAAGGAACTCCAATACTTATATCTGTCACCGTAAAATTGTAAATACCGTTAGTAGTAATCTATCTCGCGAGATTGTGCACCTCAACGTACTGTTTACAATTTAACGTATTATTATTCGGTAGATTGTAATCTATCGAAGTAAAACCGTTAAATTGTGAAACGGAACGCAACTCGCGCGCTGATTGGTTGAACTCCATACGCCCCGCGCCACCATCTTCGTTTGTTCTACGGCCTACTATAAAGCCGACCAATCAGGGACAGCCTTCGGACAGTTGACAATTTGACAATTATAAGATTGTAATTTGACGGTTTCACTTCGATATATCACAATCTACCTAATAATAATACGTTAAATTGTAAGCAGTACGTTGAGGTTCACAATCTTTCGACAGTTCACAATCTCGCGAGATAGATTACTACTAACGGTATTTACAATTTTACGGTAACATATCCAAGACTACTACGAGCTTCTGCTTAACTACGACTCGTAACAACTGTAGTTTGGATATGCAAACCGGAAAACCTACTTATTGAGCAGAGAAACGATTGTTCAACGTATTACTTAAAACTAATTGCTTTTTAGCGTGTTTCTGAAATAGATTATAGAAGATACGACGACAAAATAAATTTGTTTGGTGTAAATAATATTAAAAACATTGCCTTTCCAAAACTAATCTATAAAATTCCGGTAACTGTAAATTATTCTACATTCCAAAAAAAAAAAAAAATAACAACACAATCCAAATATTAACTAACCACGATTCAACTAAATTTAAATTAATCATCAGAGTGGCCAACGCTTTGGTTATTTTCAGTTTTCTAGTTTCACAACTCACAAAGTGGGATTTTATACGAATTGTTAATACAAAAGTTTTTTTAAAATTTAAACACAAACACGACAAACGCAGGAATGACAGTTATAAGATATATCTTTGTCATGTTTAAACAGATATTCGAAAATTGACAGCCGTCAAACGTCAACCTTCAAATTGACAGCAACCTCAATTAGGTTTTTTTTAATGTTTGGTTCTTGCCGATATAAGTAAAACTTCTTTAACGGAATATAAGTCATGTTGTCAGATTTCTCTGGACGTGGAATTAAAAAAAAAACATTTTCAACTATTTTACTCGCTAGACAGTATACGCGTAAATTTGAAGATAAATATATATTAGACCTAGTAGTATTCCGTTAAAGAAGCCTCCGCAAACACTATATTAAATACCAAACGCTGGCCACCCCGAACGAAGTAAACTAAACGCCTCACCCGAAGTCCCGCTAGCTAAGTGCGGCGTGAGTGTGGCTGGTCACCCCGGCTAAGTTGAGCAAGGCCTCGGCCGTGCGCCTCTCTTCGCCACTGCCGCTGTACGAGTGCTCGTCTCTTGCACATCGCGATATCACTAAGTGTGCTTCTGGTGGCAGCTGGAATTTCATTCATAAATGATTAACCCCTAACTCTGCCGTTTCGACGGACTTCAGTTAAATTACCAGTAAAAAATGTAATTGATTTAAGTATACATAAAGATACAAACAAAAGTAAAAGGAAATTAAGGAAAAACAACTTATCAAGAGCGATAACTTTGTATGAATGTGTAAATTAGTGTGTATGTACATACGATTGATACAATATGAAAATACATTTCGATATTTTATTGCATAGAAGCTGTTTGTAAAAATATATAAATCGTAAAATATTGTATTGTGTATATGTATATGTAAGAGCTGCGATCCCTGACGCAGGTATTTTTTACTTAAAAGGGTTCCCAAATCTTAGGTATAGGTAAAAACACATTTTATTTTTTTACTTAGAACCCACTAAAGGGGAGTATCATCATAAATACTTATACAGTATGAGATATAGTGTTTTGAGAGCAACCTGTATAAAAGCGTTATGGAGTTAAAAATCTAGTACATAATAATCTCTATACACATAAAATTCTCGTGTGACAATGTACGTTCCCATACTCCTCCGAAACCGCTCGACCGATGCCTATGATTTTTTTTATAAATATCCAGTAAGTCTGTGGATCGGCTACTATCTACCTGTAAGTTATAAGGGGTGTCCACGCCAAAAAAAATAATTATTATTTATGATACAGCAGATAGGTTATTTTTATTTAACTAAAGAAATGTTTCCTGGAAATAATATACATTGCAAAACGACATTTGCCGGGTCAGCTATTTCATTAACAAAAACTAGATATATTTAATATTGATTTTTATACGTCAGTCACGTGACACGGATCACAGATTACTCGAATCGATGACGTAGCATGCTTGTAAACAATGTCCTTGCCTGTCAAATCCTATTACTGTCTGAGTTTAATTGTGTCAGATCCTATTTCGATCAAAATGTATGTGTTTGTATAATTTAAGAATGATACACGTAAAAACTTGACGTTTGGTTACATGTTTACAAGCATAACACGTCACAGGTCCTATAGTCACAAAAAAATATCTGAAATGGCTTTTGGAACGACGTTCCTTATCGCGCGTTGCGAAAGGGGGCTAGACTGAAGAAATGAAGACCAAAAGTTGTAACGAAATGTTTTGCTATAGTTGTAAGCCGTGAGGCGTGCTCGTGTTTCTGTCTCTCTCTTTCTCATAGGAAGCACGCCACTTATTTTCGTTTCGTCTTTCAATTATGTATCTCAAACGCTTAGCAGATACAAAAAATTTAGATAAACTGCCACTCATTTTCGCGGGTGATTTTAACAACAACTTCAGTAATGAAAAATCCAAACCATTGCTACAGTTTCTAGAGGAAAAAATAACATATGGTTATCTATTTCAATAAAATAGATAAACATATGTTTCCTACTTGAGTTAGCACAAGCAAATTATTACTAAAAAATGTATTTGTTGATAATAAAAAAAAAACTAATACAATTCCTTAACTAACTAATCGAAAGAAACTTCGTTCCATTCGGGTGACCCATAGTATTGTCTTTGGTTAACATATCTTTTACAACTTGAAAGAAAACAATTTTTTAACCGGATTAAAACTATTTGTATTATTATAAACTAATAATTATTTTACATAATTTTAAATTTAAAATTTTCCGACGTTTCGCGTGCTTTACATGTGTGGTCACGGTGACTGAAGACAAAAGGTGTTGAATGTCAAAAGTAACACAGCTGCAGTAAAAGTTTATAATAATAGAAATAGCTTTAATCCGGTTAAAAAATTGTTTTCTTTCGACCCTTGACCTCTCGAGTTTAAAATCTTGTTAATCGTTAATACATTATTTTTAAATAGACAATATTTATTCTGATGGGAGACTTCAACGCTTGTCTTATCAGCAGCAAAAAAAAGAAGAACGCATTATAGGTCATTATTGTTATCTCAAAACAGAGAGAGATGGATCCAATTGGAGGAGGCCTATACTCAGTAAGAGGTCCTTGAAAAAAAAATTATATATATATTATGTGTGTGTATATTTTGTAAACTTTTCAATGAATATTATTATTATTAATAATAATTAGACAATATTAACCTGGTCTAAGACAGCCGGGCCATACTTCATGGCGAGTACGGTAGCGGCTGCCAGATACTCATCAGCGCCAGGCTCACTGGTGTCGGCCAGACGGCGCGCCAGGTACGGGAACAGTTGTGGGTCTGGGGCGTTTTTGCCCGGCTCTGGGGTTTCCACCTCAGGCGGTGGGATTGGTTGACGACCGAATGCCTGGAAATTATTAAGTTTAGTTATTATCATTTAGTTTTTCTTGAGGGATTTTAAGACTTATTTTTTTTTGTCTAACAGTGCCACATCTCGAAAATTACTATATCAATTTATATGAAAGTTTTTCTTTTATTCTTCTCTTCCCTTCTTCAGTCTTTTGTTCCCTAATTTACAATATATAAGACTGGACTTGGATGATTGACTTGAATTAAAAAAATAATATTTAGTACATAATTTTTATAACATTGTCTTAGGGAGCATTCAAGTATTACGTAACTAATTTTGGTTGGGTCCTCTTGTAAGACGTTACGATGCGGGGCGGGGATTGAATTACGCGTTATTGTTAATATTATTTTCCACTTTCCAGTAATTTACACCACAAAATGGTAAGTTTTAGGTTTAGAGGCACTGGGGGTGGTCACGAAACGTTTTACTATTGGATACAGAAAACGTTACGGTGCGTTTCATGGGGGGCGGGGTTTCCCCCAAGAATCTCCAAAAATTGCGTGACGCTCCCTTACACATATTTCACCATCTATAATAAATTAATATATAATTACATATTTCTAATTAATTAAAGAATTGAGATTTACAGATAGGCACAGGAGTCTATGACCTCCAAATCACCAACAGCTCACCTGACTGACTAACAATACAGGCTTTAAGTTAAAGACTCTCCACCAATTCAAAAATAAATGATTTAACCGCAGCAATAAAGATTCACACTGCCTTTAACTATTGTAGCAACTGACCTGTAGCAAGGTGGAGCGATGTTGAGGGTCCACAGTCCATAGAGAGCCTTTTCCTACTCCGGGAGCTGCTGCCACCTGAAGTTATTGAATAACGGATTAAATCTATATAAAGCCTATACATATAATAAATATACAAGTAACAAGATATCTTGTAAATGAACTCAAATAAAACTAAAAAAAATGCGCTACCACCTTTTTATGTCTTTAATTCAGAAACCGGTTTCCTCACGATGTTTTCCTTAAACATTCGAGCAAATGTTAAATGCGCGTATAGAATGAAAAGTAGATTGCCTTACAGCCGGGGATCGAACCTGCGGACCGGACAGACATTGCCCTGCATGATATTAAACAAAGTAGTACCGAGTGCGGCAATATTTGCCGGGCTGATTCGTCTGAACCAACCAGGGCGCCACCCAAACGCATACAAAAAAATACATTAAAATCGGTCCAGTCGTTTAAAAGGAGTTCAGTAACATAGTGATTATTAGGAAATTCTGGCGCATGAAAATCTGAATGTTCTCTACAAAGAAAACTCAACTACTCCAGCTAAAGTTCTTATATATTCTCTGGTATGACGCCTTATGTATATCACGGCTTCAGAATATAGTTTAGGTAATGGTTTTAAATAATTAATAATATTAGAAACATTGGGAAGCAATGTAACTATCACATAGTAATTGCAATAAAGATATTATAATTTCCAATTTCTAATCGACTTCAGATAAACTAAGGAGGTCATTAGATTTTTAGATTAGTAGGAAAATCTTGATAAGCGAGTATTCAAGTATAACGTAACGAATTTTTAGTCCTCTTGTAAATCGTTAAGATGCCGGGCGGGATTACGCGTTATTGATAATAATATTTTCGACTTTCCAGTACTTTACACCACATAATGGTAAGTTTTAGTATAAAGAGAACGGTGCGTTTCATGGGGGGGGGGGTTCATCAATCTCCAAAAACTGCGTGACGTAATACTTGAACGCTCCCTAATATAAATACAAAAAAAAACATATATTTTTAATAAATACTGTAAAAAAAAATCTCACCTTATGAAAACATTTATTCAATGACAAGTTGTGCCGAACGCTGTTCTTCCAGCCTTGGGGCGCGTGCTTGAAGTATGGAAAGTGGCGAATTATCCACGCGTATATCTCCTTCACGGGCAGGGCTCGAGCTGGTGCGGCTTCGATGGCCATGAAGATGAGGCACGAGAAGGAGTAGGGAGGCTTTGTGTGGGTGGGGGAGGGGGGAGACTTGCAGGGTGTGCGAGGTGGGGAGGCCACGCGGACCGAGGGGGGAGGAGTTTTCGATTCTGTCTGTGAGATACATAATATTATAACGATTGCAGCTGTTCGGTCGGATTGACTCCTGATATTTTTACCTATAAAAAGTTCGAGATGCCTATCAGAAGTATGTACTCGATATCACGTCATAAATCAATATTTTTAGAATTTTTATTTACACAAAAACATTGTAAAATTATTTTGTTCACAAGAGGTAACAAATAACTCACTCCCAGATAGCTTTATTATGATGAGATTCAGAAACGAACAATGTCCCTCAAAAAACCTCCACTAAAATGGGTGCCCATGGGCGGCATGACTGCCCATTTTGGGCATCTCGTAGGCTCGGTTGCCGCCGTATGCTATATAAAACAATTCCTGTTAGTTGTGCTTGCTCATGGAGACTTAACATACCTTGATAATAACTTCGTTCCTTAGAATTTTTGAGTCCTCCATATCACTCTTCGTAGTAAGATTGATGCCTGAAAGATACGAATTATCTTGTTAGATAAATAATATTACAAGGTCCTGTTATATAGAACCAAGTTTTATGAACATTATTTACGCGAGTATTTATAGCGAAGGAAGCCATTTTAAAATACAGTCAAACGTGAGTAAGCGACAACTGGGTAAGAGAGAAAACTTTATCAAAGAAACTATTTAGTTATTTGTTTATAGTTTTAGTTTAGTTTTCTATTGCATTAGTATTAAGTTACTGTAAAAATAGGAAATAAATAAATAAATTTTTCAGGTCCCGTCATTTGCCCTCCCAAAACCTCTATAAGTGAGATTGATACTTGCATATACCTCCATAAGCGACAGCTAATTCTTGTTTTCTATGTTCAATAAATAAATACAAATATAAAATGTTTATTATGGAATATAAGAATCCACGTCATATGAATCGGTAGACATCCTTACTCATCGGCGAAGAGCCTCTGGGATTTTATTAAAGAAAAGTATCCAAGTTTAGTACGGGGAAATTTCAGCCTGCGTTTGTTCTGAGTATTAGCTTTTTCTTACTAGTCATAGAAGTCTAGAAAACTGAAGAATTCCTTTTTGTCTTAGGGACAAAGGAGCGTACGGGACACCTAGTTTAGTGAGCAGACAATTGAGAGAGGAATATACACGCTCTTTAAAAAATTGTGGGATCACCCAGGGAACAGATTCCACAGCTAATTCGCTAAAGAAATTGTCTTGTAAAGCGGACCGTGAAGACTTCCAGACATCAATGTTATGCTGATGAAATGAGTTAATACGGCTCGTACGGTGATGAAACGAGACAGGATCAACCGAAACCACTCTTCAGAACACTCTCCATAGTATACTTTGTAGTATACGCATAGAGACGCAATGTCTCTGGGTAGAGAGAGAGAATCAAGTCGATGAATAATACAAGACATTCCGGCAAGCCATACGGTGAATTTGGACAAAAGGCAGAACCTTTTCTTAACCTGTTTCATTTCTAAGGTTTCTATTTATGGGGTCACACTAAGCTCGTCTCTGAACCCTGGGATCAGATCTAGTCCTATTAAAATTATTTAAACGCAATTCGAGTCTTCATAACAGTCTGTCGAAACCTAAGTAAAATTATAAACGAAAATAACGTGTTTAAAGTTTGTCGGGCTTCTGCTTTACCGAAACAATTTCTCCTAAGTCACGTGTCGACATTATAACTTTTTAATTTACACAAAGTTTTATCGCACGTGACGATTGAGATACTGTTGCCGAGGAATAAAATATCAGAATTAGATTAATACAAGTAATTCTTTCATACCGATAAGGTATTTTGCATTGCCTACAGGTGAGACCTTGGCAGGCTGATTTATGAATATCATTTCGTCAATAAACGTCTTTATTTTAAATTAAAATCTCGTGTCAGAGATAGTCATTAAAATCAGTCAGTTTGTTGTCAATACACGTTCCCGCTTAAAACGCGTTTAAAGTGAAATCTTAAATTGTTTATTTATTAACACTTCGTTACCATAAACCTACATATAAGTTTTTAGGCCACGGGCGGCTTCATCGCTAACAAGCGATTTCTTCCAGGAAACCCCAGTATGGAAAAAAACCTACTTAGAGTAAAGTACAAGTAGTGCATATATAATTAATAATTTGGAAACAATGTTTTACATCTTGGAAAGAAAATAGCGTTCAGATTCACGACATTACGATGGTATTTGATCAGGAGAAAAAACCTATTTTAACTAAGATTAACATATATACAAAAAGCGTTTATATTAAGAGCCAGAGAGAAATCCAATTACCTCTGAGTAAATTCCTGTCCTGTAACCAGCTCAGACTAGTCAGATCGTCATCATTGTCTGCTGGTGGGAGGGTCCCGGCATTACCACCACACGCTAGTCTGTAATTTGTTAAACATAAATTTTAGATACATTTTGAATTATAATATAACCATATATGCAAAATCTGTGCCATTCCAGAGCTGTCCGGACAGATCACGATCCTGGTGGGATCCACGAGGTTACTTATTTATATTTTAATTAGTTAATTACTTAAAAATAATAAATATTGATATGAATAATAAAAATTTGATTATTTACAGAGTTAATAAATATATTATAAATTAACTTTGCATCATGCTATGTAGAGTGTATAATTGTATGACAGACAAGCTATTTTTTTTTTAATGGAATCTCGCTGTTGGCCTTAAGGGCCTTTACAGCTCAGGCTGTTTTGGCGAGCGTAGCTCGGCGGAAGACAAGCTAAACCAACCAAAGCCAATTTCGGCGCTTTACAAATTCGTCGTTATATCAAGGGACGTTACATGGAGTTTACACTTTGTAAATTATTAATTCAGTTTAATTAAACCGACTGTTACACGGTCACCTAAAAATCAAGATATCAAACAGTTGGCATTGATTGATCGAAATGATAGCTTATCATATAAAACATATAGGCGACCTAATTTTTCTTTTCCTAGTTCTAATCAAAAACACGTTCAAACAAATGTTATGCTTAGCTTATGGCTTAATAAGAGACAAACTAGAAAGTTCTCTTCTCTAAATAGCTTAGAAATATTCAATTCTGTCATGAAATTGTCACCACTTATGATTGAATCGTCAACGCTTAATGACATTCAATTAACTTTTGGTCACGTCATAAATTGATAGTCTCAAACATCACACAAGGAGGACAATCAGATACTTATGAAAATATGTTACACAAAAGATATACACATGTGAAAATGACATGAGAACTTAAGAAGGCGAAGAACAAATCTCTACGGTCGTTTAAGTGGAGTTCAGTGACATACACACCTACACCAGAATATATATATGTAAGCTATCCTATCTTTTAAGTTAGATCATACTGCAAACGGTATGCAAATTCGATTGAAATCGGTTAAGTAGTTTAGGAGGCCATAGCGGACAAACAACGTGACGCGTAATTTATATAGATTAAGATATGTTTTAAATGTGTTCGTATATAAGGAATCGGTTTTGGCAATTTTTACAATTTTAATTGTAAATATTATCTTATGTTGTAGATAGTCAATAATTAAATAATCCGTAAATATTCACAAACAAAATCTTTTTAGTAACAATATAAATATTTGTGATACAGCAAGACCTGTCCAGATAACAGCTGGGATTCCAGACCAACATAGAAGGACCTATATAATGTATTGTGCTTTCTGGAACACATTTGTTGACACAGTAAATGTACTATGTTGTATAAATGAATGTTTTGAACAAATGTGACAAACAGTTACGTTCACGACGCTGACATTTTCATTAAATGAGACAGAAAACCTCCAAAAACACGATTTAGAGATTGGCGTCTAGTTGCAACGTATGGATTGCATAATATATCAACTTTCATTTACCTTTCAAAATTTAAACATACATGAATTTATTACAATTATTTGTAAATTGAACTCAGGAAGTACTACATGAGCAGTGTTAGTCTAGTGGTATCAGTGTCCCTTGGGTAAATTGCCTGGCGAACCCCGAAGGCCCATCTCAAGGTCGTGTGAAGGGCTGAGGTGTTTTAGTGGGTGTGGTCTCCTACCCCTCTGAAAAGCAGGGCTTTGAGTGTAGACCCACCCCCACAGTCCCCGCGTCAAGCTTGACATCCTAGGTGCGGGCCTGCGAAAGCGCATTTTCACCTCATTTAAAAAAAAGTGGTATCAGTGTGCGACAAAGACCTGACATCGAAGGTTCGTAACGCCGCACCAATGGACTTTGTCCTTTACTGTACAAGCGAGTGTTACATACGCTAAGTGCGCAAAAGAAAACACCGTGAGGAAACCAACCATAGACCTAAAAATAGACGGCGTCAGGCTCACTGATCACGTAGAAAAAAAAACTACGAAACAGATACAGATAACTGAGAGCCAGACCTAAAGTCGTGACAATTGTTGACAGTTAAATATTTTTTATAGTTCACATAAAATCTAACCTTCTTTCAAAGTTCTATAACCATAATAAGTTATTTAATATTATGTTGACCATATCGCAGTGCATATTTGTCTATGGTATATAACACTCAGATATATTTTAGTGATTGTTTTAATTATGATATCAATCAACACCAGCTCTATATTTCGTTATAAAACATTAAGTTTCTCTATATTCTGTATCGAGAAATAATAAATCTTATACCCAGAATATCAAATCGGCGTATATCTTTTAGAAGAATAACCTATTCCTTTAATTAAACAAAACAACCTTTTAATCCAGCTTAAACAGCTTTTTATTAATTAAGAGTATTGAACTGAATTGTAATTGCGTACGCAGCGAAAAGTGAACTTTAAAGACTATATGGAAAGTACTAAGGGAAATATGGAGAAGAGAGAAGAGGGCGCCCCAAAAGAAGATATAATAAATACATGCGTTCGCAGGAATGGAGAAAGAAAACCATGAATGGTATTTGTAAAAATCTGGAGGCGAGATCGTGATGGGCTTCCGTTCAATGAAGGAAGCTAGGATATTAGGACAATAAAAATATGTATACAACAAATCTAAGTTGTATATTCATTCTTCTTTTGATTCAGTTATATTGTATGCCGATGGAATTTGGCAACCATCTTCCTTACATATTCCCTGAAAGGTCATTGCCCTTTAGTCTGGTTTATAACTACTGGATAGACCTTCCCTTATCATTAATGTCTACTATTACCTCATTACCAGGATAAAGAGGTGTTATTTTCTTGGATATCATACGAGCGAAAGTGGTATCATTATATGGCTTACGCAATGGTTCATTAGCACAAGTCTGCGGTTGATATGTCGCGATGTGTAGCCGTTCATAGCTAACGTTACAATCAACACGTTTAAATGAATCTAGGGTCACTAGCCTCATTGCAGGCCTCACGCACTGCCAAAAATTAAGTGTCATGACTCATCCAAGTGCTGCAAATACTTTCTATGTAACTGGCTAGTACATTAATCTCATTTTACTATTTGTAACTTTTTATAATGTATAATAATTTAAATGAAGTAATACTTCGCAACGCCTTTTTAGGTCTGGGCCTCAGATTTCTGTATCTATTATATGATAATTTTAAATAATAGACAATTTTTGCTACGCACCACCACTATGTGGAACCACCCACTGAAGTATTTCCGAACCAATTCGACTTAGGGTCGTTCAAGAAAAGAGCGTACCAATTCTTGAAAGGCCGGCAACGCACTTGCGAGCCTTCTGGCAATGTGAGTGTCCATGGGCGGCGGTACCACTTAACATCAGATGAGCCTCCTGCCCGTTTGTCTCCTATTACATAAAAAAACAAGTATCATCCACCTGTGCCTGACACACACCGTCGACTTTTTGGGTCTAAGGCAAGAGTTTACTCACGATGTTCTCCTTCACCGTTCGAGCGTTTTTTAAATGTCCATAGAAGGAAAATCCTCAGGGATGAGAGTCACACGCTGAAGTCACTAGGACAACACTGCTTCTTTACTTTGAGAACCTTGGATATAAATTACAGAAAACTTGATAAAATGATTTGTCTGCATCGTGCATCACTCAGCACTTACGATCTATCACGTTTAGAAAATAATTCTCACGATCTTTAAAGCATATAAAGGACTGAGAAAAACTTACGCAGGCTGCGGAGTTTCCATATCCGACTCATCAGATGCGCCATCCAGGTCATCGAAATTGTCAATCACGCGACCGGATACTTCAAGTCTACGAAGGGATCGGCCGCTGGAGGCCACATGCCTGGCGATTTGCCGGATGAGGCGACGCGGAAGTGGGAGTGACGCGCGTGCACCTCGTGCTGGGGAACCGCCACGCTCACCACGCATCGGCGCCATCTTTGGATGAAAAAATATAAATACGTAAGACGAAAAGTTGTTATATGAAAATAACACGTACTCCTAACATAAATTAGAGTAAGACATCTTTTTGCGTATATTTCACGGAGTGTTATGAAAAGTTAAACGCTAAACGTGTTCAATTTAATCACAATAAAGTTAATATAATTCATTTATATGGTTTCATTATTATTTATTTATAATCTACAACAATATTTCAAAGGAAAAAGAACATACAGTACAAATTTTTACTGTATGTTATAACAACGAAGCGACTAACAACCGATGACGTTGTTATTCAGTATATGAGACTAGATCTAATATTCAGTATCTAATTAATACAATGTAATATTTGACAGGATTTTAAAAAGTCTTTCAGATTTATTAGTAACTTTAGATCCTTTACAATTTGTTATATTTAATCACAGTCAAATCTGTTATAACGACTCTTATGTTGTCGTAAAAACTAATAGTCGAAACAGCCGATTTTTTTTATGTAATAGGGGGGCAAACGAGCCTGCGGAATGCCCGAAAAGGGCAGTCATCGCAGCCCATAGACACTCATTTTAAGTGGGTGCGTTGTCGGCCTTTGAGGGTCAAATTTTGAATCGATGACGTTGTTATTAGGTACCTAATATTTTTACCCGCCGAGACCTTTGATTTTGGTCAATATCACCTGCATGTTGCTCTAAACTATGTCATCGTAAACTGTTTTGACTGTATACTCTCTTTGTGCGGAGAAATATTTAGTAATTGCGTTCTGAATCAATTTATTAATAACTGTAAAGGTAACTGCGTATTTTCCTATAATTATATAAAGGTCTCCGAGTCAGGTACAATACTGTGTACCAGCCACGACTTGTTTACAACCACAAATATGCAAACTAAATTCATAGTGATTTTATCAGAATAAGAAATTGTTCTAGCAATACAAATACAGTACAATGTATACACCCGCTGTAAGTTAAAAACTGTGTTACGGCCAGATGGCCCAGGAAATGTACCCATCGAAACACCAAAAATATATTTTCAAAACAAAGCAACATAAGTACGAAGAATAGACAACAACAGGGGAAACTTAGCCGTCACACCGAAGCCCAATAATTTTATTGCCAAAGGAAAATTTTTGAGTGAATCTCAAGCGAATCTTTATGTGACCGCACTTATCAATCACACATTTGAATATTGTATTGTTAAGCAATTTCATAATAATACTAATATCTAAAAGTATTTCTAGGAATCCAGGCTCTAATATATTACTAATCTTGTATTACCCTGTAAACAAATGGGGACGTAATGTGACACAAGTCTAAACTAATAACAGAAATTGCTGGAGGATGTTCCCCTCCAAATGCAACTCTGGTGCTGACAAGGACACTCAAGATACGAATGACCAGAGATAAACAAATGATCTTCGAACTGACACTGAATAATTCATGAGGAACGTCCTAAACTATATTTTTTCAAGTTTTATGTGTCGCGGTTGCCCACAGCCGGGGCGGGTCGTAATATATAAATATCATACATATATAATTTTCAAATGTCAAATTAACATATTAAAACAAATGCATAATGAATAGCATTTAGTTTCTAGGTTATATCAATAATTTACTACGGAGATTGCATAACATTTCGATTCTTGAGAACAAAGGACGTCGAACAATAAGCGTATCTTCCATTTAATAGTAAACATTGTTGATTGTATTCATAAACAGTCGTTTAAAAAATAGTGGTCCTACAACCTCTACGTCTTGGAAAATTTCTAGGTGATCAGACATGTCCGTCCTGATAATGTTTCTAGTACACATTACGAGCGGGTATTAATTGCGTATTTAGAACTCCCTAACAAAAAAAAAACCGAGTCGAATGAAAAACTTCAGGGTTGAAAAGCCTCTGCCAACTCTGTTCTAAACAGTCAACTAAAGTATTTTTGATGACCCAAATAAATCACTATTTTGACAGAGAAATCGCATTTAATCTATTTTCATTTTTAATTTCGACATTATCCTTATCATGTGGTAATGCTATCCTGGGTCGTCAGGGTGCTTTAAATAATACAGGATTTTAGTTTGACACTATAATAACCACTCGCGTACAAAAATAGAATACAAGCGAAATAATGAATGTTAATTGCTATGAAACGAATTACTGCAATATAATAGTTAGAGTGTCGCGTCTGGCTATACTCTTGGGGCGTTACTGCGACGATTTAGGAAATAGTCACGCTTATAAAACTAAGAAAGCCTGAGTGAGCAAAATGTACAGCCTTGGCTCGTACATACATAGGAAATCGTCATGCTTGTAAATGAGCAAAATGTGCGAGCCTTGGCGCGTACATAGGGATCATCACGATTATAAAACTAAGAAAGCCTGAGTGAGCAAAATGTAAAGCTTTGGCCTGTACACTATGTATGCTTTATACATTTTAGATTTAGGGGACACAAACACAGCAAAGGTTCGCTCAGTTTTAGGGCTGATTGCAAATACGCGCAGAAGAAAAAAGAATATGGGGAAAGAAACGATGGTATGTCAAAAACTTTGGCAAAAACACCCTAAAAGATTCGGTTTTAATGAAGTTTCTGAACGAGTTGTCGATGGCCAAGCTTAGGTGTAAACGGCCTTAATTTATTTTCATAGAAAACAAAAAAGCGTTGACCTAACCACGTGTTTTTTCGTGTAGCTAAAATTACACTAGCCATATTCAGGTCAACTATTAATCGAATTAAACGCTTAAACCAATAGCCCTCAAGAATATTCTTCAGGGCCATGCTTCGAAAAACGGGTTTCCTTTTGTGATTTATGCAAAAATTATTTTTTATATTTTGGACTTTAAAAAAAGGTAATCTGTTTGAATTGTATTCTACTGGAGTTGGTTTATGAAGTTAAACACAAGTGCGAGATTTCGTAAGTCTTGTTTTGCCTTTAATGTGTTACTTAAAGACCCTGACACATGCAGAGGTCCTGATAACTCGGATATGGTTGTGGTGACCAGTTGACTGGAAGGCACGAAACGTAGAGGCCGATCCCCTACCCGCTGAACCGACCATGTCTTTACCGAATGGGGGGGGGGGGGGGGGGGGGAGAATGATGTAACACCAACACGACCTCCATTAAGAACGCGACTTAAAGAAGATGTAAGTTTGTCCAAGAATATGACTTCAAATCGAGATGATCCTTCCTAAAATATTATCAAAATCAGCTTAGTATTTCTCGAGATATGGGTATGACATGGGGATGGAGAGAAATTTCTGTATAATACCAATCGGCGTTCAAGAAAAGAGCGTACCAATTCCTAAAAGCCCTCTAAGCGGCGGTATCACTTACCATCAGGTGAGCCTCCTGCCCGTTTGTTCTACAAAAATAATACAGTATCTCGCATATTTTTAAAACACAGGTTTTAACAATAGTAAGGAATCGACCGTAATTTTAAACTCGTGATCTGGAAACACTGATTACGACACACTGACCCACTGATTGACATAGTCGAGTTGGCAGTTGGCACCGGGTGATAAGAATTTCTAAGATATAAAAAGATACTATTATGTAATGATAACAATGTAGGTATATTTAAGTTTCAAGTTTAACATTCTGGGATAACGTTAAATTATCTTGGTGTATCTTTTTACGTGTTTTTTTCTATTAACCTCTATTGTTGCATTATTATAAAAACGCTGGCCCTACTGGAACGTTCCTGTGTGAGTTACCACTGTTCCGGGGTACAATAAAACCTACTTAAAAACAAATGATTAGTTTCCTCTTTGTATTTTCTTATTTAGGTCCAAAGCAATATTTATTGGTGGTTTCCATACAAATACTTTACTGCGTTGTATTATCCAAACCTATATTGCTTATATGTTTTTTAACATAGATAAAAGGCGATGAATAAATACAGTACATGTATTGCTATTTCTGTTGCTAGGTCTTCAATGATACATCGATTCGTAGTTCACGTTTAAAGGTCATCCAGTGACGTCATTACTCACTCCAACAATGCTGTACATTGACGGGATTTTAGTTCTCTATTCTTATATGACGTTATAACACGGTAGGAGGGTCTGGAATTCGCTTATAGATAGACACTTATCTATCTCAAAAAATTAGCAGCAGCCAAGTCTTCTATACATTTTAATCACTTCACCAGGAAATTCAACCCCGAATCCCGGTTTAACATCCTCTGCGTTCTTGTCTGTCGTATTCTTCATTGCAGAAGGTCGTGTCTACTAGCCTGTTAGTGATAACCACCATGTTTGGTTTGTAGCTTCCGTAAGCACAGCTGGTATGGGGACACCAGTTACAATCGTGGCTTAGTTACAGCGGGTTGGCGTTCTGCTCCACGACCTGTTGCCTTCCACCTTGCCGGCGTCAACCAGCTTCTCCAGGTTATCTGGTTCGAGACGGGCGATATTATCAAAGAAAAAACTCTTCTATAGTTCTTGAGAGCCTCGTACGAAATCCGAGTTGATTCAAGATTGCATGGTTAGTCAGACCGGTCTAAGGAAGGTAAGGCCATACACCATATCTCCAGTAAATCAATTGTGTTAAGAAGTGTTAAATATTAGATTATTTATTCAGTAGGACTAAACCTTAACTCAAAAAAATATAATTATTAAATACACTATATATATTTAAATAACATTCTTAGGTGTTCGACTATTTATAGATAAGAATCCAACGCTACAAATGTTCGACACCATATCGGGTTTTTTAAATGTTTACACTTGAATTTGTTTTAAATAAAATTGAGAGAGGTTAGTAATGGCCATTGTTAACGTCATCGCATTTCTTGTATATCCACAATCTATTGACGTAAGTTTATGGCCCACAGAATCAAATAATTTGTTAGTACTCAAGACGGGAAACCATCGTTAAGTGCAACAATGCTTAATATTGGAATTGTGTCTTTAGCGACTTAAATTTCGGATAATTTGTATTAAATATTCTAATTTAATATCGGATATAGTACATCTATTTTTATTTACACGTGTCTCTACGGTATTTCTATGCGTATAACCTTGACACTGACAAAATCCGTGGCAGGTACCGTATCACCCTAAAACGCCATAAATAACGTGCTTCTTTGGAACATTATATAACAGGACTAAACGGATGTCCCAACAATGAATTTACATACGGATATCCGGCCTGGATAATTTGTCTAATAATTCAGCTCTTTTATAGAACAGGGGACCAACAGGCAGAAGTTTCAACTGATGTTAATAGATACCGTCGTCCATGAATACATACTCAGCCAAAAAGATAAAGAAATGCTGTGTTACCGGTATCTATATCGCACTTGCCTCGAACTGTACTTCACTTAACAGTGAAGTTTCAGCCCCCTATTCTAGAAAAAAGTAATATTACAACAAAACATAATATGCTGAGGGAAACAATCGGAGCTACTTAATAAGTTTTTTGTTAATTTGGAGAAGTAATTGAATCTCGCAAACAGGAAAAGGCAACCGCAAATTTGTGACATCATCAAACATTCCAAAAACCGTGATAAACGAAATGAGTAGATAAACATTTGTATACTGTAAAAGACGCGTGACGAGGTGACGTCAACTACTTTTATACTAGTCAAGTACTGTAGTACACATTGAAACGAGGAAAATACTATCACAGATAAATACGTGATTGTCTCGGAAAATGTCGAATTAAGAGTTTTTAATGTCGTGTGCACGCCTCAAACGGTATTTTTTCTCAGTAAATAATGTACTATTATAATAGAGACAATTGTACTCAAGGGCCTAGCAAATTTATTAAGTAGTAATTGGCCTTACTAAATTGTACTTTGTTTACGCGTAGATACGCTTCTGTTGCGTCATCACAGCCTTCATTATATGTACAATCATTATAGTATTCATTAATTCTAAACAAACAAAAATACATGTAATGTGTATGGCATCCTAGTAGTTCTATCAGATAAAAGTCAAATGCATATATGGTAAAAACATGTGTGGTAAAAACTAAATATTGATATTGCAATATAGTATGTTGAAAATAGTTTCAGAATATTAAAACTATCCACCAGTGCATAACGGCACTATTTTGGTTATTTCAAAAAAAGCTCCAGATTATAAAAGTATAATCATAAAATGCATGTATTACAATAAATAAACAATTAGTTTAAGGTATTTTCTAATGCATGCATAAGATATACTAGGAGGTTTATAGGAATTATATAAAATTTTCACTTGACTTGGCAAATGAGTAGCTTTTCAAAATAAACAGTGACTAAATTGATGCTCCTAAAGTTTGATTATATATGATACAACTCTATAATCAATAACAATAATAGTCATGATGATGTAATAGTTACATTACCAAAAATCTGTTTACCTTGCATTTTTGTATTAATATAAAACTAAGCAGTACCTATTTAAAATAAAAATAATAATAATAATAATTAATTAGCATACAATATGTAAATAATAAAACTCAGGGAAGTTCTTAGTAATTGTAAGATGTATATTGTATATCTATTGAAGATGAAACGTCTAAATAGTTTATAATAGATTTTTCAAGCAAAATGTAGGTCAACTGCGGTGTAAGATAACAAGAAAAAAAATTACAAAATCAGTTGATTTCGCAGCTTGCTTTATGAAATAACATGATCAAGGTTGCATGCAAGAAAAGCTTTACTTACAATAAATATGTCCACTTGCTATGTAAATTACAGTTGAATGTTATGGCTAATCAAAATACCTAGCAACGTGTAACGCGAATAGCGACGCGTGGACGTGATGTAACGATTACCATGTGTTTTTGGGTTCATTAGGTCAGTGCAGGCGCCAGGGCGATGGCGTCAACGATAGGTTGCTAGGAAACTTAGGGTTTTGCGACCGCGTGCCTCGTCTCTACGTGTCGCGTGGTGCATATGGTATGTGCACGTGCCAAGCAACGTTAAGGGTCATTACATAACTGTAGGGACTAAACTTTACTAACATCAACACAACGCAAATCTCAGCTAAACGATTTACGAATGCTTGGTTCCATTTTTAGCAAGAGTGAAGCCGACATCGCTACGTTACTCGTGTCTTGTCACATTTTTAGAATCGCATGTAAACGATACTGCACCCCACGCTGACACACGCAACGTGATCCTTTATTTCTGTTCTTTACGAAAAATACGAATGCCTAAATTTCTTAAGCTTAATGCGTCTTATCTATCCATGTATTGACGAATTGCACAACTACAAATACCACTTTTATACAAAACAAACTATATATAAAGATTTTTTACTTGGTAGCTACTTGGCGTTTACTTACCTTTAAGTATGTTGTTTGTTTATCGCACTAATTAAAATTGTATAACAATAAACAGCATTACGCTGCCTTCGCTCTTAAAAATCAACACTCAATAAAAGACAAACACTTTGCACAAATCAACACCCAATCATTGATCCATAGGCTATAGAGTAACCTACATAAATAAACATATGATTTTTTTGGCAATATTTGTTTATGGTCCGTTGTAATGTCACCGTGACATAATTGTTTTTTTTCTAAAAAAAGATATGGTTGTGTAGAATGTTTAGATCTTTTATGCAAATTTAAAAATAAATATTATTTCTGTGAGCAAATGTTAGTTTGTCAAAGTTGCCATAGTCTGTCAAAGCAACATGACAGATTTCATTTATATTTTCCTCTGGCAATCTTTTACACTAGCCAAAAAGAAGAAAACACGTTAAAATTGACGTGGACTAAAGTAGCTGGCTCGCATAGAAATAATAATGTACTACATTTTCTTTTAAGAAGCTTATTGATCAAGGAAAATAAATTTAAATTAAGTTAACTAATGGTATTTACTGAATGAAGATGGCCATAACTTTCGTAAGTTAATAGAACTTTATTAAACAAGCGCGCAGTGACAGCTTTAAAGAAAATTCGGAGATGTGTTTCCAGTAAATTTACGTTCTTTATCGTTTTTTTACAGAAAATGTATGGTGTAGTGTTTCCGATACTGCTATCTTTATTATTAAGTCAAGAAACCGATGCTGCTGCAGTGATATCCATTGATTATGGTTCGGAATGGATAAAAACGGGAATCGTTTCGCCGGGAGTTCCTATGGAAATAGTGCTAAATAAGGAATCCAAACGAAAAACACCAGCTGTTGTTGCATTTAGGGATGAAGTTAGGACATTCGGCGAAGATGCTGTGACAGTTGGAGTTAAATTTCCCAAAAATTCGTATAAATATCTTCTAGATCTTTTGGGCAAGCCATATGATCACCCATTAGTACAAGCCTACAGGTAAGAAAGTGCCGTTACTTTGACGTATTCAAAACTATTCCGTAGCAATTTTTAAACCTTTAAAATTTAGCTTAATTGTTTATGACTTTTCTAATTATGTTACATTCTATCTTTCTCATGTTTTAGAGAAAGATTCCCATATTATGAAATTGTAAAATCAGAAAGAGGAACACCAGAATTTGTTCATGATGATAATACAAGGTTTACCCCAGAAGAGTTGGTAGCTCAACTACTTGCTAATTCCAAAGAATTTGCTGAAATAAGCCATGGTAAGTAGTCCAATGTATTCTTTCTATACCAATAACTTAAAATTTTTAGTTGAAAGTGACAATATAGTGTGATTTAAAATGCTTACTAAATCTGTGTTACTATAGGTCAACCAATCAGTGAGTGTGTCCTTACCATCCCCGGCTACTTCAACCAAGCTGAGCGTAGGGCTATGAAGGAAGCTGCTTCTTTGGCAGGCTTGAATGTACTTCAACTAATCAATGATTATACAGCAATTGCTATCAACTATGGCATTTTCCGGAGGAAGGTAAGAATTGCTTTAGATTATTGTAGTCAAACTGTGACTACCTATTTTAGTTTTAGATTAATTTTTATTTTCTTGAGAAGTTTACTGGCTTGAAATATTTGTCTGTTACTAGAATATCAATTAAATGAAACTATTTGACTGTAGAAACTGAATTCTATGTAGAACATTTCTTTTTTTATAAAAGGAGTTTATGCCATAACATATTCTGGTTACACTATGATAAGAAATTATCTAAATTTATAAAAAAGAAAATAGGAGGTTAATATAATTACATATATAGGAAATGAGAAGATATTTTTATCATTAAGAACATTTTTTTTAGGAAATCAATGAAACTGCATGGCACACACTTTTCTTTGACATGGGATCGGCATCCACAAAGGCAGCATTAGTTGAATACAAAACGGTGAAGACAAAAGAAAAGGGTTATGTTGAGACAGTACCTCAACTGCAAGTGATTGGTGTTGGATTTGATAGGTATTTATTAAATACAAATTCACTTAAACTCGAAAATCAAGTATTAATGAATGTCATTTTTGTTGTGTAAACCACAATGTTTTTCTTAGGCCATTCCATGTTTTTGAAATAGTAGGTTTTGGATCTTATGAGCTGGTTTTAAATAAGTTTTGTTGCTTTTCAGAACCTTGGGTGGCTTAGAAATGACTTTACGTTTAAGAGAGCATTTGATTAAAGCATGGGAAGCAAACGGTGGTGGTGATGTAAGGGCTTCACCCCGGGCTATGGAGAAATTGTTCCGAGAGGCTGAGAGAGTCAAGATCGTATTATCAGCCAATACAGAACATTATGCGCAGATTGAGAGCTTACTTGATGATAAGGACTTCAAATTACAAGTAAGTTTCTTGAATATTTTTAACTTTATTCTCATACATTTTTTTCTTGTGTATTATTTTGTGATTGTAATTGTCATAAAGTTTATATTTGGTATAAAAATATAGCCTTACAGGATCTTCACTCCTCTTTTATGTAAATAGAAAAGTTAACACTTTATACATTTAGTTCTGTTACCAAGCCAATCAAAATTATATGAATAATAAATATTGTTATTAAATAATACGATATTTATTGCTTATCATACTTTGAAAGTTTGTTAAATGAAGTTATTTTATTTATTTATTGTTTAATTTTAATACATTTTACGTATTTTATATGTATGCATTTCATATTATAAAGGTGACCCGTGCTGATCTAGAAGGCTTATGCTCTGACCTTTGGGCACGAGTGTCGAACGTAATCCACCGAGCCATCTCATCAGCTGGTGGAGCGGGTGCTGGAGCGAAAGTGATAGTGGCCGGTGGTGCTTCAAGAGTACCCGCAGTACTTGAGGCTTTGAAAACTGCAGCCGGTGTTGATCCCCATAAATCCATCAATGCTGATGAAGCAGCTACTCTTGGGGCTGTTTATAGGTGACTATAATATCATATAAACCATAAAATCCCAGCATTGTATACAACATATATATGTATATTTCGGTGTTCCATTCATACAATTTAAAATAAGTCCCTTAAGTGAACATTATTATCCAATTTATCGTAACTTTCATTACACATTTTGTTTTTTTATATATAATTAATAAACCTTTAGAAATTCTTACTGTATAAAACTCAAATGATTTCTCTATATATTTAGAGCTGCTTCTCTCGCGACGGGATACAAAGTGGCAGCCCTCAACGTCAGAGACGCGGTTCTATTGCCCATACAAGTCGTATTCAGCAGACAGGTTGATGGAAATGAGAAGTTGGTGAGTTATTGTTTTGTTGGCTATAGTGGATTTTCTTTAAGTTAAAATATAACATTTCAAATAAAGTTACTCAAACTTTGTGATGTCTAATTTTACTTTTACATTTCACTGTTCAAAATACTCACAAGTTATTTCTTTATTTCAGGAAGTGGTAAGATTTTTATGTACTTGGTGCTATTTGTTTGTGTGTTTGTAAAAATACTGATTTTTTTTTACAGTTGATTGATTGTGGATGAAGTATACTCTTCTACAATCATTTCATTGTTATTTTTTTAAACTTCTAATTTCTCTGGGCCTTTCTTTTTATCTTTTGTTTATTTTTTTCCAATGCATTTACATCTTATTTATTGCTTATAATAATTGGTCTTGGGAGTTTATTATAACATAACACTGTGTTTTAAATATCTAAATAACTTTTACAGATAAGAAGAATTCTCTTCGGCCCGATGAACCCCTACCCCCAAAAGAAAGTAATTACCTTTAACAAACACACAGACGATTTCAGTTTTAACGTCAACTATGCTGAATTAGATCACATCCCATCCAATGAACTGGAAAACATTGGTACATTAAACCTAACACAAGTTGTTCTCACTGGTGTCAATGATGCTCTTAACAAAAATGCGGGAGACAACGTAGAAAACAAAGGCATCAAAGCACATTTCAATATGGATGATTCTGGAATTCTTAATCTAGTTAACGTAGAATTCGTCGCAGAAAAGACTGTCACTGACGACGAAGATGCGGATAGTACGTTATCTAAAATCGGAAGTACTATTAGCAAACTATTCGGCTCGGACTCCGAATTGCCAGAAAAACTTGAAGAAAAATCTGAAGAACAACCCCAAGAAGCCGAGAAGAATGATACAGCCAAAGTTAATGAAACCACAACTGAAAAACAAAACGCAACGGAACCGGAAAGCAAACCGAAACCCAAAATTGTTGTTCTAAAAGAACCCGTCAATGCTAATGAACAGATACTAAACTTACAACCATTGTCTCCAGATCAATTCAAAACCTCAAAAACTAAGATAAACAAACTCAACGAAATCGACAGAAAACGAATCGAAAGAGAAACAGCACTTAACAACTTGGAGGCGTTCGTCGTTGACGTCCAAATGAAAGTAGACATGGAGGAGTATGCAGAATGTGTTACTCTAGAAGAGATTGAGGTAATCAAGAAACTTTGTAGTGAAGTTTCCGATTGGCTCTATGATGATGGGTATGAGGCTGAGACTGCTATGTTTGAAGAGAAATTAAACGCAGTCAAAGAAAAGACAAACCAGATGTTCTACAAACATTGGGAACATAGGGAGAGACCCGATGCGATTGCCGCAATCAAAAGTGTTCTAAACAATTCTCGGGAATTCCTTAAATCGGCCAAGAATTACACTAAAGAAGCTAGCCCTGAAAGAGATGTGTTTACTGATGTAGAGATATCGCTTTTGGAAAAGAAAATTGATGAAACTAAAAGTTGGCTGGACAAATCCGTTGCAGAACAAAACGCGCTCAAAAAGAACGAAGATGTGAAACTGACAGTCGAAAGTATTAGGGAAAAAATAACAAACTTGGACCGGGAAGTCAAGTATCTGCTCAACAAACTGAAGATTTGGCGCCCCAAGAAACCGAAGAAGATGGAGAACAAAACGGAAACCCCAACTGAATCGGAAAAAACGGAGGATCAAGAAAAACCGGTCGAGGAACCTGAAAAGTCGGAAGAACCGGAAAAAGTAGCAGTCGAGGAAGAGGCTACTGAATTACCGCAGTTAGATAATGAACATTCCGAGTTATAATGACGATAACTTAATTTATTTAGTTAATTTAATTTTATAATTTTTTAGGGCGTTCGTTTTTATACCGCGTAAAGCACAATTATGTTTCAGATTTGGCGGTGTTGATTGTTGAATATATTTTGGTTCATTTAATGTTCCTTTATTTGGATGTGAAAAACGAATGTTACTTTTTATCTCAATGCCGCATTTTTCATGTTATTTTTTATTGAAATTTCGTTAAAACAGAATTTCCTTTGTTGAATTTATTTACGTCCAATTTTTACAGCGGCGTCGTAAGCTAAGAAAAAATGGCCCCAATGAATTCGCTATGTAATTGTAATTTATGTGAAAATGTGATATGTACTGTCTATTTATGAGTGTGGACCCTTAATGTTCTCCCAATACGTGCTTACAATAGCGATTTTGTTTGGTGTTTTTGGTTAGAAATGACGCTATAAGTCTACGGAGTGGAGTACCAATTAGAGTCGATGTCGTTATCCATGAAACTGTCAGTATAATGTAAGTGAGATTTATTCTGTACCCAGTCGCAAATGATAATAAATTATTGGAAATTTATTATAGTTTTATTTTGCTTCATATATTAGAATGATGTATGTGATGAATTTTTAAAATTATTCATTTATATATTTATTTCAAAAACAATGACGAAATAAATGATAAAAAGCAAGTAGGTACATCTTTATATATAATTCTAGTGTACGTGTGTATGTTACTGACCCCTTAAATGTGTGTCCGATTTGAATGATTTTTTGGAGTGAAACTTTAGGCGCATGAGGTTATTTTTTTTACGGATGAAACGTCACAAAGATGTGCAGCGTCTTTGTTGCAGAAAAGGGAGAGAACGATGAGACCGATTGAGAGAGAGTGAGAAAGGGAGATCGAGAAAAAATACACGCTATTGGTAGATGTATTCGTTTAGTAGTTACTATTAGAACTAGATAGCAATTCTGTCGCATAACGTCTTGTGCAGTAAACGCAGATTTTTTATTTATTTTGATTATCATTAGCACGTATACTGTTTACACACAGTGTGAATATAGATATACAAATACGTGGAGTGATCGTATACTGGTACATGATCATCTATTGGGGCTTCACCTTAGTAATAATTAATTTACAAAGAAGTTTCACTTCTGACATATGTACTTGGTACGCACGCACTTTTTTGTATGTGTTTAGGTGGTCCAGGGCGCCAGCATGGTTTAGACAAATCAGCCCGGCAGGTGGTGTTGCAGTCGGTGACTAGGTTATTTATCTATACAGCAAATAAACAGCTGGTATATAATATATATATATATATATATATAAATCTTCTGTAACCTAAACGGTATGACAGATTTTAATGAAATTTTTTGTGTGTTCAAGTGGAGTCGGGAATGATTTACAATTTACATCTTAAGATTATTTTTGTATGTATATACGTGTTCAGGACAACGTCCGTCGGAACCGCTACTGTATTAAAAAAAAGTAAGAACAACAGTGACACATAATTCACAATTTTAATGATAACGTCGCTCCAACGTTTCCATTGTAATAATAATAGATTGGAATAATATTGTAAATGTTTTATATTCAATAGAATTAAAATAAAAAGCGTTCCGTTTTTGTAATCGAAACAAAAAAAAAACGTAAATAGGTAAATATACTATCTATAGATTTTTATAGACAATATTTGTTTCGTTTTGGAATAATAATGCTTATTTTTATCAAAATTTTAAATTTTCTTATATCAGCCAACCAATTAGTACACAACCTCAAAGTAGCTAACTTTTATGTAAAGATGGCTTCCGAAGTCGAAATAATTAAACAATTTGAGCTGATTACACACTGCGCTTCTGATTAAATTTCAAAGTAAAATGTTTCGTTTATTTAAAGATAACGTCACTCGCAGCAGGCAGATTCGTCTTAAAGGTGCGTCCATAAAATTAAAGACACGCACATAGAGAAAGAAGAGATAATATCGCGCGACACCTACAATCTTTGGCTACAAATCACAGCTATGACGCCAAACAATGTAACGCGCTAAAAAAATATTCCAACCATAAATACTTCTTCAAGCTTAGCCACTGAGGCCTTCGGAGCATTCTGTGTTAGACTTCGAGCCTCAAGGCATCGTTACTCCGAACAAATAGTACATACACGCTTACTCCGAACGCAATTTGATTTATGATTTCTGATGACCTGAACAACCTTTTAATGACTGTCTTTTGCTTCTAATATAGAGGTTTGGTTTCATTCCCGGTAAAGCGAATACTATCGGCTAACTTGCAATTAAAGCGATCCTAATTTTACTACTGCATTAAAAAGTTAGCGGTTTCTTTAACGTAAAGTATAAGATAATTTTATAACAAAAATATGTTGTATGGCAAAATAATCTTTATATCCAGTAACAAGAACAATCAAAGCAAAAATATTTATTTATCTATTTCCTATAGTAGTTTTAGTAACAATTATTCATATTTTCTATTTACTACATACTTTTACACACAAATCTTCAAAGACTTCTTTACTAACACTGTTAATTTTTACTATTATTATTGTTTCTTCTATTATTAGTATTACATCATTTATCTGTCTGAGGCGCAAACTAACTATAGCCTATGCAGGATGACCAGCGCTGTGGAAAACGTCTGCTCCACAGCATAATGCTGAGCCAGGGCCAGTTACAACCACAACACACACACACATTACACACTTAAAATGAAAACTTATTACTTTTTTTCTCCATAATTTTTTTGCTTATTATTATTTTGTGTGTTTCGTTAGTAATAAATGTTATGTCTATGTCTAACAATGTCAGGTTTTACCACTGACAGTATTAACTTAATACGCCTCTATAAACAAGACCTAATATTTATTCACATTTAGTAGACGACCTTTATAAAATAAGGTAAACACACTTAAAATATTTGTTGACTAAGTCATCTTTCTCCTAAGTTTACCTAAGAATAGGTTTATCATTTCACAACAAACATTTGAAATACACTTAAATATTATGATAGTCAAATTTGGGCTTGTTGCCATCAGGCTCTGTATACATTAAAAATATTTAATAGACGTAAAACCCTTACTAGGACTCCCGTAAATATTTGAGGTGAGTCTAGGCTTGGCTTATACACATTTTTGCTTATTTTAATTTAAAAATAACTCCTAAGAAATTTTGCGCCAAGAAGATCCCCAGGATTGCAAACGGGCAGGAGGCCCACCTGATGTTAAGTACTGCCAGAAAGCTCGCAAGCGCGCTGCCGGCCTTTTAAAAATTTATCTCTTTTCTTGAAAGTCGAATTGGTTCGGATATACTTCAGTGGGCAGCTGATTCCATATAGTGGTTGCGTGGCAGACATTGCCTTAAGAAACGCTCAGTTGTTGAACGGCGGACGTCAAGGATGTTACTTTGTATCCTGCCTTGACGTTCGATGATGCAACTCTGATGCTGCTGAACAACTCTGAACTCTCTCCATGGTTCGTGCGGTAGAAGATGCAGAGTGGTCCCACATCTCTACCCTGTGCTTTTATCCGTCTAATGAGTGCTGTACTAAAACTAACAAACGTCTTGTCTTTAAACCTGCGCATAAGTCAAAGTTCTTATGCGTGCGTTTAAAAATTACGATAATGTCTATGATGAATATTATTGTTTATTATTTAAAAAAAATGCCATATTTAATTAATAGTATTAACCTTTATAATTTTAGTACGTAGTTTAATGGGAAATGAAATAATTTATTTCACAGAGAACTTGTCTGCAAGAGATCCTACTGATAGTCTTTAAATAATTAATTAATGGTAAATGATTGAGCCAATGTCTGGAATCGCAGTATGTCCTTCCGTTCCCAACGTTCCCAGGATGGTACAGTTGCCTACAAAAGTGATTTATTTAAATAAATCATAAATATTAATAAAACTATTTTTTTGGGGCAAGCGACTGGCCCAAAATTATGAGATTTCAAGGACTTTAGGTTGATTACTAGGTATGGTAACGTGTTCCTTATATGTGTTTATATAAAGATTAGTTCGGTAGTGAATTGGTAATTGTGTATAGTAAATAATGCTGGTCACATATAAATATATTGTATACAAATCAATAGAGAGTTACAAATTAAATTGTAAATAATAAATTACCTATCATTATTATATAATCTGTTAATTCGTTTGACGTCCTGATGAACAGAAAAGCTATGTAAGGTTATGTTTTTAATTCCTTTTTTATGATTTATAAATAAGGTTTTTTAATAAAATACAACAGTGTAAATAAAGTGAACAACTGAACTACGCAAATAGTTTAAAGTTACTTTGTATTATATCATAATAAAAGCGTAATTCATTACATTAATTTTCAAATTGACAGTACTTGTCAATCGTCGATCACAGTAGTAAAAACACAGAGGAAACGTATCAATAAATAATAGCCAAGAGTTAATGGACACTATGAATTTATTAAAAAAGATATGTCGTTTAATGATGGGGGTTTTTATTCTTTTCCACGTGATTCGCTAATACTAAGGAAATTGTTTCTTATGAGGCATGGGAACTTGTTTTTCACATCATATTGACTCAATTATAAAAGAGTGACCTGGCCTTTTCCAAGACCCTTGGAAAAAGAACACGAGGTCGCCCTCTTGCAAGGTGGGCTGACGAACTTAAGGAAGTTGGTGGAGGAGAGGATTGAGAGAAAAATGCCCAAAACAGAGTGAGATGGAGTCAATTGGACGATGCATATAGTCAATAAGAGGTCCTTGAAAAAAAAATCTATTTTAAGTGTATATATTTTGTAAATTGTCAAGGAATAAGTGAGGCTTAATTACCTTTTATTTTTATTTATTATAAAAGAGTGAGACAACAACATAGTAGGTTAATTTACCTATTTGTGTAGATTACAAAATTTCAGTTTAAGTACGAGAATATAATAAATAAAAAAGTTTTTTTATTTCTTGCAAAAGACCAAAGTAAACTTAACCATTATTATATATGTATTATAACATATATATGTATATATTCCTTTAAGAACCTTTCCTCAGGTGAAAGCCTCCTCTAAGGATCTCCAGGTATCTCGAACTTAGGTGAGTTGCAACCAGCTCGAGTCATCCGTTCTAGTAATGTCATCCGCCCATCTCATGAGCGGTCTTCCTCTGTTTCATTTCCCAATAGGGCCTCTAGACAGTCTTGCTACATGCCCTGCCCATCTCTATTTAAGCTTTAGAACATAGTTTAGGTCATCAAAAGCTTTAGTGACGCTTCTTATCTTCATGTGTCTTATTTTATTTATAAAAACACGTTATTATCGATTTGAAAATAAAACCAAGGACGCCGTCAGAGGAGCAGAGGGCAAAGAGGGCTTTATTTTTATTTATTAATATATCTTATTAGTTAATATGTTTTCGCTTGCTTTTTAGAAACTCTTTTCTTTTTAGAAAAAAAATAAAGGAAAAAAAAACAATTGTCGTAATTAATAACAACGGAAGAAATATATTTGAATCTTATTCGGAAATATTGGTATAATGTAAGCAGTTCAATAATTAATTGATAATTTACTATACATTAAATTGAATAAATGTTCAATGCAGCTGTCCCTTAGTACAAGACTATTGTAATAATTATTTTTAGTTAAGCATAAAAAACAAGATACATTTCATTCATTCCAATACACTAGTTCATGAATGACGTGTTACGGGTCGCAAAATACGCCCCGGCTACATCGGTAATATTTTTATTTACAATCTTCATGGGCGAGCCGGAGCGCAATTCCTCGCGAGACTCACTCTTTCGGTTTTGTTTGCCGCCTTTGTATATTTAATAATCTTTTAATTAATAACTAGTCTTCAGTAAAGAGTAGTACTAACGGATGAAAAAAAATGTATTTTACGACACAACTATAATTTCGTGTTAATAATGTTGAGATTAATTCTCGGCGAAAAAAAGGCTTTATTTTAATAGGCTAATACGCGATTAAAATTGTCAATGCGTAGTTTCAATAAAATCAATTAATTTCACTTAGATTTGCCGATAATATGTTATTTAGTTTTTGAACTGTACGTGTACGAAAAAAATATATTGGTGTCTTGAGATAGCATAAGCCAAGGGTGTGAGTCGTATGCAAAAGTGCTAAGCTAACAATTATCCAGGAATTTTTACCCATTTAGCCCATATCCCCCATTCAGTTGACGCTTGGCCGTCCTAATCAAGGAAACGCTTTTTTAAATACATGAAGGTCGTAACTCCTTGGAAAGAAACAAAAGAAAATTACTAGATATTAAAGTGAATGAGTGCAAGGTCAAGTCATGAAGTTGGTCCGCTGGAAATCTGGAATTCTTACGGCTTGTGCGGCTTTACTATAACAATTGAAGCTAGTGTACATTATAGGGCTATAAAGTAATTAGTATATTAATCTAAACTTTACTTTTTCCTGTTGAATTCGAAAGGTATTCGCTGATTTCTTTGATATTAAAAATCTCTTTTCACAACGTTCTGCATCATTGTTCGAATTTTAAAAAATGTTTCTGCTAAAGGCTTTTCGTTTTTTCCCCGAACGCGCAAAGAATTTGTTCAGCTCAACATTGCATAATTACACCGAGTATTTAAAAGGATGCAGCAAGATATTTTCTTGTTATTTCGCCGTTGGTTCACGACAATGAAGAAATTTTTCGTTCGCCTTGTTTAAGTAGAGCTCATTTCCCGGCACTCTGCTTATAATTTAATATCGTTTGTTCTTTGTGATTGCATTATGAAAGTTGAGGATAATGAATGCCAATTTACAAGTGCAATATTAAGTTTAGATTATTTTCTCAGGTGGGTTATATTAAATCCGAATGCAGGCTTTACCAGTGTTTCTCTTTTTTATGACATGCCCCACCTTAGCCTCTCTAGATGCCTTCTATGTAATGTAGATAATTTTTAATGTTAATAAATTAAATTGTTCATTTAAGAAGCTAACGAACGAAGTAATTGTTATAGAAACACGGTAAGTAAATTTTCAAAAGATAATGAAAACCCGAAATTCTAATTACAAATAATTATTAAATTTTCCCTTAACAATCTCATAACCCCTGTGGGCCGTGACCATTAAACGTTTTTTACCAAAAGCAAAACCGAAGGGTTTTACTATAATCATATAATTAAACTTGCCTGTAAATAATTAGAAAAACCAACCTTGTTTTACATATGATAAATATGTTTTATATATGATTAAAGTATTGAACTTATTTGTACGCATTCGCCATCATACTCCTAATCCCTTGTTTTTTACTTTTGTATTGCGAGACATTTATAATAATGCAAAAAAACTTCGAGTCCTAGAAGTTCATTACTCTACACCTGAGGCCACGAAGACCCATTACCGACAACTTGTTCAAAAGAGCTTTTGTTTTGTTCAAGAATCCCGAAGGAAGAACTCGGCGCCCGCGCCTGCATTGGCGCCTTCCTTTCCTAAATTGAGATAGCAATACGTCTGCTCTGGGTGCAAGAGAGACAAAGTACATACGGTCGAGCCGGACGGTCGGTCCGACCGAATCCAGTTTGCTTGTTATACGCTAGTTATTCGGGTGTGTTATTTGGTGTCCGTGCCACTGTGAACTAATGTTAAACAAAAGATTAATTAACGTGTGTGTTTAAAAACAGTTTGACGAGGTGACAAACGGATATGTGCTAGTTGACTTCCGTGCACGTCCCGAAACGGTAAGTAAGAATGCAGTTTATTCCCTCTCCCGGCCCTCTTGGAAGAATGCAACGACTCAAGCGCACCTTGTTTAAAAACTTGAATCAATACAATTACAGGCGTAATCGATTGTTGGGGAACAAGTTACTTATTGGGCCAGATACCTCAACTTCCTCGAATTCCGAACAAAAAGCTATCATGTTTCTGTGTGAATTTGATAACAGTTCATTCATAAGCTTTTGTAAATGCATTTACGTTTAATTGAATAAAATAATAGAAAAACTTGTGATAAATATAATTACTTATGTATTTGGATAATGAATGTCATCTAAATAACAATTTAGACGCCTACATGAACCCGAATACAGTAGGCTAATCCAATTCTAAATCATACTCGCTTTGGTACGTTTGTTCACATCGAATATTTTTGAACTAAAATAATGAGTTCAGCAGTTTTTAAGGAAAGTTTGAGCCAAAATATTACAAATTTAGCTCATTATTTTTATCGGGTGACCTTAATACAACAAAATTAAGATAATTGAAGATGTTTTTAATATACAGTTGTAATTTTATTGTAGGTGTAGCAGACACCTTTTGTAGTTCTTTAATTTTTTTTTTTGATTCCTTCCTTCCTGTTATTTTATTATTTAGACTTTCTTGGAATAATAAATAATAACCGGATTATTAAAAACGTAGAACCATTTAGTATTTATCATGGTGTGTTAAAGAAACTATTGATACTTTAAACATTTAAAATAGTTAAAAACTTCAATGTTATTGCATAAGGTAGGAATGGTCTGTCTTAAATAACGATAGTCTTATTATTTACGGTAAAAACTTTATGGCAAACTGATCATATTTCTGTTATTAAAATAATCATTCGTCTCTTTCTTTGTTTTTAAGATCATAAGAGACAGATTATATTTATTTAATTTTTTCAATAAGAAATATTTTTTATTCAATAATGTTTGTTTATATATTTAGATGTGACCCGCGTCAAATCGGTGGTGGATTAATCCCAAATAGTTTAAGAAATTATCGTAAACACTTCGCCTTTATTAATTTTCAAGTATTATTTAGATGAGCCACACTCATTCATACATATAATAAAAATCGTAATTCCTTTTGCACAAAAATAATGAAACTTGAAAATCGTTGACATGTTTATATAATCCATTCGCAGAATAATGAACCGGACATTCTTGCGAACCATTTTTGGAACGTCTCCATACGATAAACCACGTGTGATAGTTGTGAATGCGGTAATCTGTGGTATTTGTTTACAGTAAAAAAGTTGTACGCTAGACACGATTATATTCTGTAATACATTAACATATATTGACAGAAAATATATTTATGATTATTTATTTTAAAAAAATACTGCGAAGATATTTTAGGCCATTTCTCCAGTTACAAGTTGTATTTCTTTTCATTTCATTTTTTATGTGTACATCACACACTTTCCTTATTAAATAAATAAATCTTAGCGATGAATACATACAATGCACTCATTCGAACTTCAATTAAATAGGATTAATAGTCGGTTATTCATTGAATGCTTATTAAAAAAGACGACGGACGCGTTCTAACATCTGTAGTTTAGAAATTATCAGAACCAACACTACATTAGGGAGTTCATAGGTTACTTATGAAACACGTAAACAAGGGATTTAAGGTATTTTTATTACTATAGAACAGGGCAGGAGTCTCACCTGATGTTAAGTGATACCACCGCCCGTGGACACTCTCAATGCCAAGGGCTTACGAGTGCGTTGTCGGCCTTTTAAGAATTGGTAGGCTCGTTTCTTGAAGGACCCTAAGTCGAATTGGTTCGGAAATACTTCAGTGGGCAGCTAATTCCACATAGTGGTGGTGCGCGGCAAAAATTGCCTTATATAAATAAAAAAAATTGTGTTATAAGTAGATTATGACTTACTCTATATATCTAAATGTTTGTTGAAATACTATATATATATTGAAAGTACGAACTTAAATACGAACCAGCCGCTAGATTTAAGAGTTGTAGCGCTACTGGATACTGGATACAAATATACAAACAGCGAACAATTCACAATCCTTTTCATGAGCATTGTGGCCAACCGTTTTTATTTTTTATTATCCTCACGAGACGCTGAATGGAATTTCCAAGTCTTATGTATTCTAGATGGGCATAGAAATCTTGATAGAAACCGTCTGGCAATATAAAAGCTAAAATGAACTGTAAACTTTTGTAAAAAACGCGACACTACGCTGTTGAATGAGAATTTTCTTTTGAGACGCAAAGTAATCTTTCAAATATATATTTAGGCCGGTAAACATATAATATTCTAAGGTTTTTTTAATTGTATTTATGATTTAATCTGGCCTAGGGGCTTGCAGCGTGCTTCTTATCCATGAGGTCGTAGGTTCGATACATCAATGGACTTTCTGTCTATGTGCGTATTTAACATTCGCTCAAACGGTAATGGAAAATTTCGTGAGGAAACCTTCTTGCCTTAGACCCAAATAGTTGTCGGTGTGTTTCAGGCACAGGAGGCTGATCACAAACTTTTCTATTAAATTAGACAAATGATCATGAAACTTACATAAATCTGAGGCCCAGAGAGAAAAAGGTTTTATTTTATTATTAGGCTATGTATTTAAACCTATATATGTGTTGCGAGATACGCAGTCACCCAGCTGCGTCACTCGACATATTGTCGAGCATTTATAATAATTGAGGCAAGGAAAGCAGTATGATTGTTATTTGTAGTTATTGTTCATTTGTTTTGACTATTTTTTACTCAAAACAATGAGTAAATGGGGATTAAAAAAAACTTTAATCCCAGAGAAATTCTCTGATATGAGAGAGAGTTGAAGGAAAAATATAAATTGACGTTTTAGTGCAGCATGAGCTCATAAATAATTTAATCGTATCCAATTGTGTTTTTATAGATATGCTTACCAATTTTTTAATCGATGTATGTTTTGATTATACAATGAGATTTTTACTCCCCCATTATTGGGCAGCAAAAATTGCTCGAAATTGTTACGTAACTATTAATATTATATAAGCAGAACTCGTAAAATCAGTTGAAAAAAATATTTTAGTGTCCTTCCGTGTTCTTGGAAGCGTGCGGGCTTGCGTGAATGTTAGTTTGGCCAAAACATATGTACGATACCGGCAAACTTCTTGAGCATTAAACAAGGGAGTGGGGGAAGGTTTGCGCATCGTACACAGCACGGGACACAAACACAAATCACGCGATCGAAACGTCACTCCCGCCGCCGCGCTAAAAATCTCTTCTGCACAGGCAAGGACATTTGTTCAAGATGTTTGCCGGTATATTTTTTATATATCCATACAACCCATGGAGGCAAGTCAGTAAAACACAATACATCTAATCGTCCGCTAATAGATTAGATAATGTCTGAAAGGTCAATTTCTTTAATCAAAGACGTCATCGTAAAACGTGATGATGATGAATGTTGAAATTAATGGAGAAACTTTACGACGACACCCGTCAATAATAAAATATTGGGGACTGTTCAAAATTACGACTGCTAAGACCTTGGATACGAAGAATGAAATTTTTAAAGCTTTGATATTTGGATCATTGTACCAACTTGTAAGTCTCGTAGACCACGATCGTTGACAAGAACACGAGTTATTATTTAATTGTTCAGATAAAATAATCCGTCATTATGTTAGTATAAACTTACAGACTAGTGTTAGTATATTATTAATAAAATGCTAAACATAAAACTCATGAAGAAGTTTTCATACACCAGTTGGTCTGTACCGACAAGTGTACGCACAAAATGCCTCATGATAGCCGAAGACAGGTCATCTGCCACAGTCTTCATGATGCTGTTCCAATGAGATATATAAATAATGTAATCAACTGATTAATTATCAGTTAAAGGCGATTTTAAGTTTCCTCATTACGATTTTGTTAATACTATGATTTTTCATAAATCTATTTTTAATGCAATTTAGTACACCAAATACGCGTGCTTAACCGACTTCAAAAACGGAAGTTAACAGTTTATCCTGTTTGTGATAGAGTAAGAGTATATTTGAGTATTATTTATTTCGGCTTCTAGGTACGTCACCTTATTTCGTAAGATTATAAATTTCACAGAAACTTAAACACTGGTCCAGTTTTATCCTAGTTCCTTATCCTCCTATCCAACAGTTTCACTATCCTATATATATATAATCTTAATCTTAAAAATATAAAAAGCGTGCTCTTCACTACCGAAGGTCTAATTAGTGACACCGCACAATTTCTATTGCCCTGTCTTTGGCAAGCTTCAGCGCCTGGTCGATGGTAAGACCTGTAAGTTTAGTAGGCTCAGCCTCGAGGCTAGACCTCTTTCTCAGCTGGGTGAGCAGAGTGCCCTCCAGTTTGCCAATACGATTTGCTTAAATTTCAGGACTTCACCGTTAGTAACAAAGTATCGAATGAGTTTTTACCTGTAACCGTCTTAGTATGAACTCGTGTAAAGGTCAACTATGTTGACAGGTATTTGAATCGGTTTAATACGAAAGTAATAATAATAGCGTACCTAAAGCTATTTCACATTATCGCCAAATATTTGTTGTTATAATAACTAACTAGAGTTGCCTGGAAGAAATCGCTTGTTATTGATAAGGTCGTCCTTTGCCTAATAACTTATGTAGTCTGCTTAACGAAGTGTTAATAAATATATAAATAAATAATTCGGACTTAAACAGCATCACTGCTAGACATTTTCGAGTGCACAACAGAATTTTTGTGTTCTCCGGGGCGGACCATACAAGCTCATTTATTACGGATTATTATGGATTACGTGATAACTGTTTATTACACTACACTACACTACACTACACTACACTACACTACACTACACTACACTACACTACACTACACTACACTACACTACACTACACTACACTACACTACACTACACTACACTACACTACACTACACTACACTACACTACACTACACTACACTACACTACACTACACTACACTACACTACACTACACTACACTACACTACACTACACTACACTACACTACACTACACTACACTACACTACACTACACTACACTACACTACACTACACTACACTACACTACACTACACTACACTACACTACACTACACTACACTACACTACACTACACTACACTACACTACACTACACTACACTACACTACACTACACTACACTACACTACACTACACTACACTACACTACACTACACTACACTACACTACACTACACTACACTACACTACACTACACTACACTACACTACACTACACTACACTACACTACACTACACTACACTACACTACACTACACTACACTACACTACACTACACTACACTACACTACACTACACTACACTACACTACACTACACTACACTACACTACACTACACTACACTACACTACACTACACTACACTACACTACACTACACTACACTACACTACACTACACTACACTACACTACACTACACTACACTACACTACACTACACTACACTACACTACACTACACTACACTACACTACACTACACTACACTACATTACATTACATTATATGCTCATTCAATGTTCGGCTGCAGGGATTTGGTAAGTGCCGGGATCCGGGGAAAGACGTAACGTTATATATTATTAAGCGCTGCAAAGTATCTTTGTTTAGATATATAAGGTGGAACTCCTTTGGCTGACCTGTTTTAAATAAATAAATAAAGTATTGAGGCGTACCTCAAATAACGATAATGTTTTGTCTTTATCACTCTTGGCACGTTTGTGAATACGACCTATGTTCGTATTTTAACTAACGTGGTCTATATGTCTCAAATCACGTAGGCAACGCTTTATCATTACTAAACATTGTTTATGATTTAATCTTAAAATAATTATGATTATATCAACTTGTTTGCGTATTGTTTACGTTTGATTAGTGATTCGTGACGGTGTCACTGTTACATGGCTATTTATAGGTTTTAAAGTTAGAAACCTTGAATAATTCTATACTAAGGATAATATTTCAGACAAAATTGGGATAATTTTTTTTGCTAAGTCTCAACCTCAAAGCAACCTGAATAAATCTAACGGGAAGTAAGTTGTAGGCAGTTTTTGCCGCGCAACACCACGGTGGGACCAGCTTCTCACTGAAGTGTTTCCAAATCAATTCGACCTGTTATATAAAAAAAGGTCAAATTGAGGAAAAAAGGTAGTTACTCAGTACGAAATTTAAATATTTAAAAGGAATGAAATAACAATTGCAGACTGGCAGATTGGATCAATCATAAAAATGATAAATTTGTCAGAGATGCTATAAAGAAATTAAAAACTAGCTGCAGAGTACCAGCACTTCCCTTTATAGATCTGATCCCTATGCATTAGTACAATATATATAGTCTCTCAACCTCCGTTGCGCTGATGACATAATATTGGAAGTCGTTAGGTACAAAGACACAAAATTGATCGCGATAGCTATTAGAGGAATAGATCTCCTGGTGACATGATATTACGACAAACAAACAAATTAACGTACATACAAAAATGTAGATAACAAAATGTGTGCGTGTACTAGTGTACACACGTAATTGAAACTTCTTTATGACCTTATTTGTCGAAAAATGTTCTACTATATTCAACTTTACAGAAATTGGCAAACGGCTTTGATTATCATAGACATGAATACAAATAATACATTTATTTCATTTTACTTTATTACGAATTATTACTATCATTGTTATCGTTATTATATATTTTTGTTATTAATGACTTCGAATCTCTTTGAATCAACCGTGGTAGGGACAAGAAAAAGATGGCGCGTAACGGAAAAATGTGACGCGTAACGGTGTAATGTGTTAATTCACAAATTTAATTATCGGTACTGTATCAAATTCAACTCTTATCCGAGGCCAGAGAACCATGAAACACGTCAAAACTGAGCAATGTCATTATAGGAGCGACATAACCTATTAATTTATTAATTGGAGAGTTTCAAGGATTAAGATGCTTAGTTGGAGACAAAGAGAAACGAACCATGACGGAACAGTTAATAAGAGTACCATTGTCCCACTCTTGTAATAATTCTAATATCGTATGATATTTCAGAAACTTACGAGGATTCTTAAACTGAAAACGCACTTAGCGTAAAATTTTAAAAGCCCACATTAAACTTTTCAAAGCATATGACAGCCTCCGTGGATAAAAGTTGTAAAAACGCATTGAATCCCAGCTCTCCGAGTCATTAAGGAGGCCTTTGTCCAAGGGTCGTAATGGACTGTTACTTTACGTTTGCCTTTTGAAGCATTGTAATGGATAACTCAAACAAGTTCAGGGCACTCGTTTCGAGTATTGTTTAAGCAGAATATAGCTATGTATATGGGGCAGGGTTGCCGCGCTTTTCTTTGTCCATGTACTGCTAAATTGTTGTGTATGATTTTTTAGGGAGTCACCTATTTGTTATATAGTATTTACAATTTTCTTAACCTACATAGTAATAATAAAAATAATTAAATATTCATAAAAGGAATATTAAAACAAATTTTAAAAGTTTGGTCCCTGTGATAGTATTCCTGCTGGCAGAACTTCCTCATTGTATTGCGATACTTGTTCGTTGAGCTAGGAAAGCACCAGCTCTGGGTCTCCAGTACCATCTACCAGGCGCCAACTTAAATATTTAATTTCATATATTAATTTATTATGTTTTTGTTGATATATTCTTTGTTGTAATTCTCTATACTATAATGGCCTCGCAGGTATTATGTTACTTATGTGTATTAGTTTGTAGGCTAAGAAAATTTTATATACTGTATATTTTCTTAATTAGTTATGTGGAGTATGCTTCATTTATCAAAAATAGAGTTGTAACAAGAATCTTATATGTATATTATTAGCAGCATTTGTAACTAATATGATTAAGTACTATTTATTTCGGTTAAGAACTTTTTATATTATATTTCGAGCAAGTTTAAGAAAGGTATCTTAAGAAGTGTTGCGACTATCTAAGGTCGTAGGTTCGATCTCCGGCGCCAAAGGTTCTACCTAAAACTGATTAATTTTATTAACATTAAAATACTATGTTCAAGTGAGTATCGACTTCTTCTCGGGTTTTAACTCCAACGACTTCGGAAACAGTGCTTGTGAACTATAAAGACCCGAGTGAAAGAAAGTAGTCCGTAGCTTGTAAACAAATAAACAAAATAAGATGTATGTTTAAAATTAATCACGATTATTGGCATAGAAACGCGATGCGTAACTTTATAATTGTCGTTTCTATATAAATTTTTACGCGGAATTCCCGCGGCTTGACTGGTGGAGGCTTATGTGATACGCTACTGTAAACCCACAAACCCCACAGCGCCTCCAGCAATCGCCCGAGGCAGGACACAGTAACAGCGTAGACTTGTCCGCATCCCAATACTACCACAATATGTTAAGCTAATTACTAATTATCATAAACATGCTTCATTTGCACACATTCGCAACTAGTTAACTCTACAATACCTCACACAGGCAATGTTCTGGAATTCCATCAAGATAACCTAACACTACAATCTTCATAGCCATAATTAATCTGACACGGCAGACGGATCTCGGAGATTATCAAATGAGCCGTTTGTCTATGAGAAAGATTAATTAATGTAATTACCGACTGTGAGACGTTTTAAGGTCTTGCGGGAACTTGAGACAGGTATTTAAGGTGCTTATTGGGGCAATGTACGAGGTGGTGTTAATAAACAGTTTGTTAGTTCAACTTGAATATTTCTGATAGATTTGTATTACGCTGTTGTTTGTGTCTGTTGATTTTAATAGGATTACATTCGTAACATACAGTAACCTTTATAACGCATTTTGCGCGATTTCAGTCCGACATATAACGCGAGATTTCACACATTATAATATATTATATCGTAATATTTATAATGATTTGTACGCACTTATTTCGTCCATAACAGTTTTCTCTTAATATTCGATTTAAATCTTTAACGAGAAACGTTAAACGTGAATTACATTATATATATAATGTACATCAATGTTACATAATACATATATACGAAGACCTGTTAGGATTTTATTCGATTTTCAAGAAATTCAACAGATTTTTAATTGAAGATTTAATTTATAATGAAATCTCCCTATGTTTAATTAACTTTGCTGCTCTTTGTCTTACTGTAAATTTTCTCATCCAGTCTAGAAGAGATTTCCTTGTGACTATGTATTTGTTATGGTAATAAGAAAAGACACGATAATGTATCCTGGTATAATTACCAGATAGGAGAGAGAGAGAGAATAAATACTTTATTAACTTGAGATATAATCTTTATTAATTTGAGATACAAACTTTATTAACTTGATAATAATAATAATAAAAAAATATAAATAGAAATTTAAAACAATTTTCAAAAGTTTGGTGCCTGTGGCAGTGTACTTTAAATGCAGCATTTCTTCTCCGTCTCGTCCTATGGTCATTCTGAACCTTTGGGAACGCACTTGCGAACCTTCTAGCACTGGGTAAGAAGGGTGTTATATGAGCTTGAAACTTTAGCGGTCCAAACGTCTGCGATTTCGCACAAGAGTAAGATTCTTTAGATTTGGAACGAATTGCCTGCCCGTTTTCCTTAAAATAGTCACGAAAAAATTACAAAAGAAAACCATAATAAACTTATAAAAAATAAACTTTATAAATAACAACAAAAATTTGTTACAATTTTACGTACATAAATTTTGGGGTTAAAGTGCACAGGCGAATCAAAGATTTCTTCTGTTCAAAGTTGGCTTCTGGTAGATAGAACCGGTGACCTCAGAGCTGGTATTTCCTCGTTCATCGAATGAGTATCGCAATACAGCGAGGAAATGCTGCCAGCGTTAACGGTACACTGCCACAGGGACCCAACTTCTGGAATTTGTTTTAATTTTCTTTTTATTTTTGTATTAGGTTAAGGAAATTGTAAATACTGTATATTTGATTTGTTAGTTGTTTGTTTAGGTTTTAATAAACGTTGTTTCCGTTAAAGAAAAGCAAGTGTAATATAAAATTGTGGTGTAAGGTAATTCACATGGGAATTTAATTAAAACAGTTAGTTTTTGTTAGACAACGCATGAGTATTGGCTACGCCGTTTAACCTTAATCGAAGGTTGTAAAACTATTTCGTGATAATTATTTTAATTTCACACAAAGGCTCCGAGATATTTTTAATGTAAAACAATAATTTTTAAATCTATTTCTGTGGTATAGCTGTCTTCTATCTACTAACGGGGCGCATAGCTTTTCTGTCTATTTGCGCATTTTTCACTCGCTCGTACGGTGAAGGATAACATCGTGAATTAACCAGAATGTTTTAGACCTAGCCTAGATCTAAAGAAGGAACCTACTTGACTATTATAAAAACAAATGAGCACCAAATAGATCGATAAGTCTGAGGACCTAAAATGTTGTAGGGTCACTGGATCATTGATTAAAAATGGTATTACGCCGTGTACAATTATAACCATATTTAATGAGCTAGGAATCAACCACGATGAGTTCCCACATCATATAAGCCAACACTAAACAAATGGGGGTTCGTTTACATATTACCTTACTTATTTTAACCCCACAGAATAACTTAGATACCTCTTTGATCTTCTCGAACTTTCAAAACCAATAATTTGCTTCGTTTAGTGTTTACTCCATTAGGCGAGAAACTAATCACTATGTACCCGCAAAAACCACTAATAAACTTGAATAAAAACTTTGCCAGTAACCTATTAAGTATGTCAATCAATAACAACATAAATAGCTTTTCCGGATAAATTACATAATAAAGACTACTGGAAAACATATAGTTACACATAAATGTTTTCTATTTACCCACAACACAGGGACTAGTATATGAATTTTGTCACAACCCTTTTGACATAAATAAAGTTTTTATTATTATGAATGTATTATAAATCGCGATAAAATTTGACTAGCAACAACTAGAGCAATTGCGCCGGTTCTAGCTTGCGTGTCAAAGTCAAAACTGACAATTGACATTCCTATTTGACTTGTAAATTGGAATGAACAACCTGACGTACAAAATATTTGCGATTTACGGCTATCACACAATGGATAAGGCTGATGTTACACTGCCTCACGTCGCCTCATAACACAATATAGGGTGGGGCCTGCTCAAAAAGCTTGCACGTGTGAATAGTACTTAAGCCACGAGCTACTCTTCAGCGAATTTTCAACTCTACGGCTTGAAAAATCTAGGTGGTCTTCTAAAGGCCTGGGGTTTATAAATGGCACAGCAAGTGCTTTCAAATGAAGTGCTGTATCTCGGAGTAATGAAGTATGCTTAATTATATGGTTTAACGGTAAAATGAGATAGCCCGATAAAACATTCGTTGAATAGCGAGGGAAGACATTTTGCGCAGTAGATGTTATAGAATATTTATACAGGGCATTTTGTGCCTAATTTAGCGTGCCAGCTGAGAGGGATTACAAAAGGGTATTTGAGAAAATATTGAGAAAGTTTGTGAGGGTAAATGTCTCGAGAAAATCTTTGGATTTTTACACTAAATAACAATGGGTTGGCTTATTACTTAGCTTCCTTGTAAAATACGAATTTATGTGATGAGTTTTATATAAGGGATCTGTTGAAGGCATTGAATTGCTCATTCTTGCTTTTCGTATTCAAAAATCACTTCGGTGTAACGTTTTTGAAATTACCAAATAAAATACAATCTAAACTAAATATATAAAATTACATTGTTTATTTCCACGTTTTAGTTTGTTCATGAATCTTGCTTTTTTTAACGGTACCATTGTTACAGCTATTGAGAGAACACAATTTCTATGTGTACATAATTTGTATCACTATGGCTTTTGGAAGATAGTACGGGACGGATCTAAGTACATTGAAATTTTAATAATTGTTTGAAATATATATTTTTGTTTGTTAAATTTTGTGAGGATTTTTGAGGATGGATTTATGGACTCAGCCGATAGTCACATTAGATTCTCTTATTTTTATCTTTAGCTTGAGTTATGCTAGACGTACTTGAATTTGATTACACTTTTGACAATTATAATTATTAATTTCAATTTTTTCTAGTGAGTGTAGGAACTATTAAAAGGCAAAGTATTATTTATTTACACTTCAAAATCAAAATCATTTATTCATACAGGTAACACAATGGACACTTATGAATGTCAATAAAAAAGAAATAAACAATACATTAAATGCTTCTAATTTTACATTTACTGTCAGTTCTCAAAGGCGTAGAATGGAAGAGAAGAACTGGCAATAAACTCTCCGCTACTCTTTTAAATCTTATTTTTTATATATTTTTTATTTCTTAATTTTTTTTGTATTATACAACTTTTGTAAGGAGCTGCAACCGTCACACCATGTTCCACATGACATCAGCAGGAGGCATGGTGAAATAGGAGCACGCACATATTACATTCTCGTGGGGACAACACGCAACTTCGTTACATTTATAAAAAAAACAATTAACAAAATTATAAGGAATGCAACGGGCTTTATCGCTAACAAGCGATCCCTAACTAATAAAAGATATATGATGGGTAAAGTGCATAACCAAATCTTACAAAATAATTATAGAATCACCACCAACCTTTATCTTAAACAATAACAAAAGAATTTAATAAAATAAACTAAAACGTTCATGTCACGGATTCATGAATTGCGATACAATAAGAAATACAAGAATTACACAAATTCTAAGTACTACTTACTTTATTATCCCATAGTAATTGCCTCCTTATCCTGGACAATTGTGTGTCATTCATGTTAAGAATATATCGAACCGAGGTATGTTAGGGGCTTATTATTTTAAGATAAAATTGTGTAACAACTCCCGCAGAACCGCTCTTTGTCGTACAATTACTAATAATAGTAAAGTGCTTCTGTAATTTCTTCTTCTTTATAGGCAAGTGACCAGCTATCTGAATCATTTAGCTGATTCCGGTAAAGCAAGTCAGTTTGCACATAGAAAATACTTCAATCTGATGACAGAGAAATTATTTTTATTTCAATGTAACAAGAGGCAAACGACATTGCCAGAAGACTCTCAAATGCCAGCGAATTGGTTCGGAAACACTTTAAAAACGCTCAGTAAATAGTAAGCCACGAATCACTTATATTAAGTTTAAAATATTGTTTGAACCCGCCCGCTATTATATTAACCTTAAACAAAAGACGCGAGCATGCGCTCCAAACTGCATTAAGGTCTTCGTAGAATCAGATTAGCGATTGTTTGTAGGAAAGTGCTCAAGGCGTCGTTGAAAGCTTTTACATATGCGAATTACTAAAGAAAATAGTGTTAAATTTTCGCTGGAGTTTATAGGAAAGCTGTTTGACACAATCGTTTGTATTGCACTGTTTAAGAGCAGGCACTAACTAACATCACTTATAGAAACCTTGATTTTAGATGCATGAATTAAAAATAATAAATATGTTGATTGAATTGAGCCTTCACTATAATGTCAATGGTTGACTCTAATTAAAAATACGATACAATATAAATTCTTCGATACAAAAAAAAAACACACCTAACTTTTGCCGAATTTCATTTTTATTAAATCAAGGCGAGTATTGTGAAGCCAACACAATAATTAAATTAAAGGACATTAGTTTGGCCAAAAGTTGTTACTAGTGAATTGATTAAATATTGTATATTTTACGAGTTATTTAAATAAAAAGCATTTGGCGTTTACTTCATTTTTGTTACGAGAAATCACTATATCGAACTTATGCAAACTTCACGTATACTTTTGTTTCACTAGTTACTAGAGCGGGCGGAGGGAGGCGCGCGTAGATCATGAATTTTGCTAGCATAATGCGCGCTCATAAGCATGAGGATGTCGATACTTCTGAGTGATGAACTGGTTTTTTTTTAGTATTGTCTTTTGTTAACATAGCTTTTACACATTGAAAGAAAACACTTTGTTATAAATTTATAATTATTTTACATAATTTATAATAATACATAGCTTCAATCCGGTAAAAACTGGTTTTTTGTGGTCGCATGTTATATGCGTTGAAAATAACATTTTTACATTAATTTCTTTTCTGTGCTAAAATTGTCCCGGCCGTATACAAATTATTTTTGTTTCTAAGAAATCTCCGTAAAGAAAACTTAAAGTAACGTATACGAGAAAATGCTAAGTAATTAAAAAATATTACACTGTTGCAACATGAGAAAATACAACCTTTTTTCTTATTTGTACAAGCAAACATTAAATGGGCGTAATTATTACAATTGTTATATGTTTCACGTATGCCCGGGTTTGTATTACATATAAGATTCTACTTCAGCTTAATTAAATGTAAGAATTAAAATAATTATCATTTACATATTGTATATGATAATAATGTATAATAATAATAATAATAATATTATTATTATTATTATACATATTGACATTGTCTGACATCCTTTTTACTGTATTATCTACTTGTGAATACTGCTGTCATGTTTCTATATACCCGCATGCCATGCAATGCCTTTCGGATATAAAATAAAAGGTCTACGTTCTGTGCCTGACACACGGCATCGACTTTGAGCCCGGTTTCCACACAGTATTTTCCTTCACCGTATTGAGTTTTAACAGGGCATATGAACTCCATAAGCACAGCAGTGATTCGAACATACGACCTCAGGGTTAAGGTCTACTGTTCAAGCCACCACTGCTCATATACATATAGAACGGTTATGTAATAAATAACAACGTTCAAAACATCTCGCATTTTCAGTTTTATTAAAAATTCTCGCAATTGTTAGGGGCGCTATTAAAAATTACTCTTATTTGAATTCATTCCCTTATTACGGATTTAACGACAGTTAAAACTTTTTCGTGAAAAGCTGGGATTAAATCGACTCGCGCGACCATATTTACCCAAAAGTTTGGGTTTATTACTGTGGAAAGATTAAATTGAATTGCAAAGTGAGTATAAAGACGCGACTGATAAGTTTATTTAAATTTTCATGTAATTCATATGCTGTTTTGATGACTAACACAGCGAAATTAAGTTATTCGAAAGTTTATTTCAAAAACTGTTTTTCTTATAAATGTTCTAAAAGATATACGTAGATTCTGATGATCTAGCTGGTGTGTTTTTGATCTAAATTGAACAAAACGTTTGATAAAATGAATGAATATCTGTCTTTATTTTTTATTATGGGTAGTTACAGTCACAGACTATAAGACGGTTAATGAAATATAGAATGTTTAGCCAAAGAGTATAGAATGCACACGGAATAAATATTGTAATGGAATTAATGTTAATGGTGTCACATACAATTAAAAAAAGATAATATTTGCATCAACGATTGGCCTGCAATTATTAAAAAAAACTTTTTCATCGCAGACCTGTTTTATTCTACATATTTTGTATCCAAAAATCGAAAACAGAACCAGAGGTGGTAACGAACTTCAATTACGAGGCCATGGGTGCTGTGATAGTGTTTCTAACAATTCCAGTTTTTTTTATCAGCGTGCCGAGCGTTGGCAAGCTTTTATAAATAAAGTAATAAATATGATTCAAACATATCATATACTGTGGGAAATCAATCTATTATACAATTTCTAGCGATTTCGATTTGAATTAATTTGAGTAATTCAGAAAAGTTTCATCGATTTCCAGTTAAGATTATTTGCCGTTTGCATAGACGTTGAATCGGAGGCTCTTTGTATCGGTTTTAGGTTAAACCAGCTACATATTATCATATAGGATATCCCATACATACCCGCGAATCAATAAAATCGATTACCGAGTGGTTATTTTGAAACTCTATAGTGTCGATGAGGCCACCAACGGCGTTTCCGGTTTAACTTGAGTTTCATTGATGCTACACTACATCCTTACACGAATCAATCAGTTTTTTATGCCTCTATAGAGTTTATTAATTATTTTAGGGGTATAATAATTTGTTAAATAAATATTTATTTCCAATATACAATATACCTTTAACGCTGGCAACATTTCCTTTATGTATTGCGATACTTACTCGTTTAGCGAGGAAAGCACCAGCTCTGTGTTCACCAGTACTATCTACCGGGCACCAACTTAAATCTTCAAATTTGGAGGAAGAACTTGTATTTGAGCTGTTTATTATTATTCCCCTGCTATGCAGCCGCGCCAGCTTTTATGCTTGTGCGAGGGAGTTAAGACGGGGCTAACGTATAAAGCGATGTCTGCTAGCTCCAAAATAGCTGGAACATGGACAGAGAGAAGAGAGCGGCATATGATAACAAGACTAGCGCTTATATCGAGTTGGATGTTGTTTATTTAGACTACGTATGTTAAGGGTCACACATCAATTTGGAAAAGGGATCGTTACCGTATCACCTCGAGCCGCTCAGTATTGTTTGTATAAATCTCTCTACTGCAACGCACACTAATCGGAATCGTAACGTAATTGCCGCGCCTCTGGACAGGCTCCGAACCGCAACTCAGTCAGAAGTCTTTACTTCAGTTCAGACCCAAAAAATAGACGACATAAGTCAGGCACAGAAGGATGATCACCTACTTAATAAAAAAAATACAAAAATAAAGCTATTTGGTATTGACAGTGTCCATGCACGGTATCACATAGCATCAGGTGAGTCCGTTTGCCCTCCGTTATATTTTTTAAATAAAATTAATATTTTAAAGTGTTTTGGCGTGATGTAGATTGGCGACATCAGATAAGCACAGTTCTGTGTTCCTTTTTTAAATAAAAGAAAATATTTTTGCTTTAGATAACATTGACTTTATTCAAAACATAGAGCACGTTGACGTAATTCTGACTTTCTATTAGCATTTATTTGTTGGCTTAAAGGTCCCGTTAAAATTAGATGCATTTAATGTATTTTTTTTATTGACGTTCATAAGTATACATTGTGTTATCTTATGAATAAATGATTTTTGACTTTCGACTTTGTTACCAGGCCATAAAATAAAAACAAATAGCATTAATTTGAAATCGCCTCAGTAGTTTTTTATCTAGATACAAAGTTTATCGCTTTATAACATCATACATGTATACGTACATACTACAAGTGCATAAATATTAAATAAAAAATCTATATATTTAAAGACATAGCACGAAGTACTTAATGAAATTAAATGCGCATTTAGTGCTACGACTCGTAGCTATTAACTGACAGGTAGGTTATAGCAACCGTGTGAAAGGAGCTATACAATTGATAATAATGTCTTATGTTTACATTATATGGAATTAAATTATGATAAAATAAAATATAAATTTACATTATTATCAAACGGAAGTAGTTAATCAGCTTAAATAGTAGTTCATATTAAAACCAGATTTAATGTTAATCTGGCAAAAGCTCTACAACCTTTCGTAAAACACAGATTCGCGTATATATGCCATTACTTAAATATTCACAGAAACATATTAATAACGAATTTAATCAAAATTGTAATATTTAATAATTAAAAAGCGTACGAAACCCGTTACAACCACAGCGCAACACATTACACACTTGAAATCTACATTATTCCTTTTATTTCTTACTTTATTATTTGTAAAAAAAAAAAATATTATTATTTTGTGTGTTTCGTTAGTAACAAATGTTATGTCTTTGTCTATAAATCGGCTATTATATTACTTTTATTTATTTAATAGGCACTTTGTACTATAATATAGACCCAATTGCAGGCCGACAGCGCCAATACACAACATTAAGTTTTTCCGCGCGCCGACCGAATCTCTGCAGCCGAACCTTGACCAAGTCACTCACTTCTACATTACGAAAACCCTGTTGTGCGTGACGATATACTAGAAGTGATGCTGTTATAGCCTAAATTAGTTCTAGAAACCTTAATAACAAATATTTGACGATAATCAGCGCTCACTGGTTGACTCGGCTGGCTCGAATCTCCGGTAATACAAATTATTGATAACGTTATAAAACAGCTGATCAGCTCCACCTTCGATGCTCGAGTCTGTTTATTTTCAATTGTGGTGCAAGGAATTTGCAATTTTCTTCTACTGCTAATAAGAACAGGTTTTTTGTTAAATCGGCTCGGTTAATTTAGCTTGAAATTGGCTTTAACAATAGAGTGATAAATATATCTTAAGAACGGTGCCTTAAAGCTAAGACTCTTTATATACCTTACTACTTCTTGTTAAATCTACGAAGGAATGAATAAATTATCGCTTTCGATGGTGTCAATGACTTTGGGTAAGATTTAGAATTGAAATTGAGCGCGAAGCAGCCCCGTATGTAAATCCAATACATTTTTGAGATATGGAAGACATAATTATTATAATAACAAGTTAAAAATATAAAAACAAGTGACATTAGTAGCCCCGTCTAAAAAGTAGTTTTATATGTAAAATATTGGGCAATCCAATCCAACCTCCACACTTAATCTTTTAAAATTCCTTTTACAATATTTTGGCTATCGTACTCGCGGACGTCTAGCTAGCGATTGCCGATTATTAAATTATTATGCAGATACTTACATATGACATTTGTTAAACCGTTTGAATGCCTTTGTATTCAGAAATGCTGAGAATTCGTAAATATAGCAAGACATAAAAAGATTTAATTTGGAAATTATGAAATATCAATGCTTTTTTTTAGCGCAAAGTATTGGGCTTGCGTATATCAAAATCTAATACATTTAACGGAAGTCGTACTTAACTACACTGTCTGAACTAAGAATTTTACCGTTTTTGATTTCTAAAATCGGCTCAGTACCTCCAAAGATTAGTTGCAAACAATTGTGTTTAGAACAATGAATATTCTGATAAAAATATATTTTTTGATGGAGTTGCTTACAAAATCCTGAGATTTACACTATCATTCATTCATATGTTATAGCCAAACGCAAATAGCTAAAGGTCAAGGCCAACCTGAAAATTATTTTCTTTCTTTTGATACAAAATTGTAATTGATATTGCGCTTCTCAGAATAGTTTCTTTCGTATTATTGTTTTCTTGGGCTAATTAAAGACCGGGATATGGTAACACAGGCACGTTTCCAAGTATAAATATATTCAAGTACTTAGAACTTATTACCTACATAGTAATAATAATATTTTTTTACATAGAAAATTAAAACAAATTTAAAAAGTTTGATCCCTGTGTACTATTAATGCTGGCATCATTTCCTCGCTGTATTACGATACTTTATCGTAAATCGCTATTTAATAGGCGCCAACTTAAATCTTTAATTAGCATAAGTAGTTATCTGATGTAGCAAATATCTTACTGACAACCCCTTTCTTAAAATAAAAACGCATCACACGTCTTTACGGTTACCTTATGCCAGGCAGTTTGGTACAAAACTTCGAACGAGTTTGTTTAATACGACGCTATAATGCGTTACGTTTATGGGCTGATATGTTTTTAGTGAGTGGGGTCTCGCTGTGATTCAGAGGGCTTTGAGTTCGACATTCATGGCATGCGTAAGCGCATTTCTACTTCGTATAAAAAAAGACCACTACATTATGGTACATACAGTTCACTTTGCTAATTGAAGAACGAGTTACTAAAAACACGGTCATGTACAAGTTTTTCGTTCTTTGTTCAACAAAACCTAGGCTAAAGGTATTTAGGTTGCGGATTGTACGACTCCGCTATATTTATTGAATTTCCAGAAAGCCGGCTTCCAATGTGTAATGAGAATAATCTTATTGACAGTAATATTAAAGTGAATATTTTCATACAGTTTTCTGGCATTTCTTGGCAATATTTTGGCAGTAGTTTTCGCTGACTTAGAACTTATTGTCTGAGGAAAATTTCAAGATATATTTTGGTATGGAGTGTAGGGAATTTTGTTAAATTCTTTTGCATGAATTTAGACTTTACAAATTATGAATTTGCTACTATCATGGCTTCCCATAACATTGTTTTTTAAATATTTTAGAAATAAATAGAGTTGTATTCAGGGATGTTATTGTAATTAGTTTTTAAAATTAGTAGTTTTAAAGTTTATTCGTTACATACATAAAAAAGTCCCCTCTTTGTATATTGACATAGAGAAAAATAAAATAAAAATGTGTTTATTACAATGTCAATTTGTAAGATTTGGGAACCCTTTCAAGTAAGAAAAAGTTGTGTCGGTGTTCCCGTAAATTTTAATTACAATTAAAATATCTACGGAACTTAGCCACCCCACATTAGGCACTAAAATTCTTAAAATTTAAATTTCTTAAGGTCTGGACGTATGAGTCTGCCCCACACCCTGTTGATGGGTCTTACATAGATAGGTATATGTCGTCTATATTGTAAACTTCATAACCAGATTCCCACCATTCAATTGAAGCAATTGATTTGATTGAGACTGCATTGGGACTTGTAAACAGTTGGTATAAATGAAGTCAGCCAATATTAACCCCCGGTAAACTATGGTTAGTAGAAATATTTAGCAAATATTCAAGCTCGGAACCGCCGTGCCTTATTAAATTCCTTAATAAACAATTTGTGTTAGATCTATAGCTTATGGATTTGTTATACTAACTAGGTGTTAAAGTGATTTTACTTGTATGATACAAAAGCTGATATGTTTGTTAGAGAATAAAGAGAAAACGAGGTACAAGAAACCAGAAAGGGGAAAATGAGTGGATACGCCATGCTCGTTAGATATGTTCTATGTAGAGAATTTTCTTTTTTAATGTAACAGATAGCATAATGCCATACCTGATCAAAGGCTTTGGCTATATCTAAATTATGCCAGCGCCTTCACTTTAGGCTCAAATGCCTCTGCCCATCTATGTGTATGGTAAACGATCACGACGAAGCCGTATTGAAAGTCGCTGGAACAGTCCTCCGTTCCTTCAAGAAAAGAGCGTATCAATTCTTAAAAGGCTGGTATCGTACTCACGAGCACTCTGACATTGCGAGTGTCCATGGGCATCACTTAATGTCAGGTGAGTCTCCTGCCCGTTTGCCTCCTGTTCTATAAAAGAAAATGTGTTCCACACTTTGTTGACACCTCAAAGGCTTCTTTTATGCGGTCGTGATGGTGCTACCCGAGGTGGTTTTAATGGGTGTAGCGCACCCGGTACTCTTAGTAGCAAAGGTGGGTTGTGGTCGTGTCCCACATACCCCATTCGCTTGTAACGCATCTCCAAAAGAAGTTTCTTACCAGTTCTTCTTGTCTGCTCTACGCCCTTGACTTGCGAACTGGTAGTCAATTTAAAATTAGAAGCAATTTAACATCTGTTCTGTTGACGTTCTTAAGTGTACTTGGTAAGTAATATGAATAAAGTTATTTTGAGTTTTAATTTTAGAAATTTATGTAGTTAAAGAAATAATTGAGTCCTTATTTTTTAGATTATTACTCTTACATTAAGGCATTTGTATTCATAACTGGACCTCCGCGAATATGTAATAAAATATATGAACTCTACCGCGGTAGTGTTGTATGGACCCGCATATATTAATATGCAGTCTTCGATCGTAAAATGTTTACGGGACGGTTAAACAGACTGCATTAAGTGCAAGAACACAATGCGGTCGTAATTAAGGATAAAAAGCGCTTTCCCGCACACTAAACAAAGGTATTTACGAACAATAATTACCATTAAAAATATTTTTAATAGATACCATTAATTAAGAAATATATTTCAATTTATATAACCTTATTTTGTCACAGTAAAAAAATAGATGCCAACCTGTACCAGGTATGTTTCAGGCATCATATTGAGTAAAAAGTATTCTTCTTAGCAGCCATCTTGGCATTGTATATTTGTAATTTCTTAGTGTCCTTTTTTTAAGTACATGACGCAAACGGGCAGGAGAACTCCACCTGAAAGACACCTTATATTAAGTCCTGCCCATTGATTCACATTTTCTGAATTTCCTTTACAGTTCATGCAACCGGGCTTGTTTTGCTCGAGAATTACCAAAATTATATTTTTCTAAGTATACATTGTTTTGCTTTGATATGAGTGCAAGATTTGAGATATGAGGAATCACACACTACATGTGTTTATATAACATGTATTTTTGCACTACTTGCCTATCGTATGTAATTTAAGCGATAAGGCCGCCAGTTGCCCCCCTTTTGATTATGTTCAATTATTTTTATATTGTAGTGTAACGAAGTGTTGATAAAAAAAGAACAGTGGTGTTGTTTTGGATGTTGGAACGGATAATGGAATTTCAATTAATTTCAATGAGATAAGAATTTTAGAAAGGCTAAGGTGGTAGAAAAAAAGGTTCGGAAAGACTATTTATTATAGAGGATCGATCTTATTTAAAAAAACTTATTCCTGAATAAAATATTCTATATTTTTTTCCAAAATATTTTAATAATGCGCAAAACTAACACATTTATATAAAATATAATTCGGATCGCCTTTGATATAACTAACTTTTGAACTGTATATGACGTAGTGATAACGACTGTTTTGCTAATTAATCACGTCCGTGTCCCAATTCTCGACCAATTAGGGGAATATTGGCCCATTCTCCAATAACGGGACGTTACGTGCATGTAACTATTAACCATATTAACTATGTTTGGAATAAATAGGACTAATCTTGGTTGACATGTCCTTTCTTTTATTACCATATATATGCCACGGAAGTATAAGTATTTAATGATTGCTAAGTATTTTTAAATTAATTTTCTAAGAAAAATACTTTTCCTGATAAGGCTGGTTAAAATGACAACTGTTTGAATTTGGAATATTTTATAAGACACTATTAACAAATTACACGCCTAATTTTGTATTTGTTATTTGATTTATTTAATTACTAGTAATCTTATAGCTAACATACACATACACATACATAACGGAAAGCCAAAACAGATTACATAGATTCACAATATATATGTAACAGAAAACAAGTAAGTACATTTACAGACAAAATATATTAAAAAAATTAAACTAAAGAAAACTGAAATTTAACATTAGAAACAGCAAATAATAATTAATAATTTAAATTACTGCTAAAACAAAATCAGAGTCTTCCGGCCTCTTCTAAAGCTTTCTCACAACTATGGTGAGGTGGAAAATATCAATATTCTCATAGTTGGTGTCATAGTTAGATAATAATTTAATGTAATATAGTAATGTAAGCATTTAACTATGTCCCTCGACGTTTTAATGGGGGGTGCATTTCTGTGTTTTTAAGTTATCACTTTTGAAGCAAAGAAAATAAAGTAACCGATCTGTTTCTATTCAACAATAAAATATTATATAATTAAATCCCAGGATCTGCTTACATGCCCTTTGTGTTTAAGTGTATGGGACGTTATGTCACTTCACAACGATCAAAGCCTACGGAAGTCCATGCTTGTAAAAAACAGGAAATGATGAACCTGTCATCCAATTAACGGTCGTATTAATAAAATTCAAACACTGGTCATTTGCGATACAGGACGCTACAAAAGGATGTAACAAGGTGTTAGGTAGATTTTAACCAAGATCACCTAAAGATTTGAGGAATAATTTCATTTCCTAATTAAAATACAGGGTGTGTACGTCTGTGCCTGTGGCTGGGGTTTTGTTTAGCTTGAACTGAGCAGAAATAAGAGAAGGGTGAATCAGCTCATTATGCTGTTGTTCCATTGTTGTCAAATACATACATCTTAATTCGTATTTATTCTCTAGACTGATACTGATACTAGTTAAGGATTGAAAATTTTGCAGAGAGATCTCTAGTATATATTAACTTCAAAATCCACAAATTACTGTTGGTCTAGTGGCATGAAGGAGCAATCCTGTCGTGAGTTCTCTGTGCACAGCGAGTGTTAGGCACAGGAGGCTGATAACCTAGCCTTTTATGAAAAATAAATGACCACAAAACCGACACCATTAAATTTAAAATTATTTAAAATCCATAACGTATGCTTCACGCTTATTCTGAGCTATTAGTTCCCTCTGAACTCATGGTTACGAGATAACGATATATCAAACGAGCCTGCGGGACGCTCAAAAAAGGCAGTCATTGCAGCCTATGGACACCCATTTCAGAGTATGCGTTGCCTTTGAGGGAAGAGTATACTCTTTCATGAAACAATTAGAGGTCGTACCTCTCAGGGAAGGCCATCAACGATACCACAGTTCGCTAGTTCGCTAAAGAAAGTGTCTTGGAAAGCGAAATGTTTAAAGAAATTTCATCAGCATCACCTTGATAGCTTTCAGCTATTCCGCTGTCCAGCCAGAGATTACGGTCCGTACGTGTGCTTTAAAAAAATCTAAATAGCCATTCCAGTCCCGTTTACGACCCCTCATGGAAAGCGAAAACCTAAACCGTGGTATTAAATAACGCTTACATCCTGTATAGAAACTTCAAGGATACTTTAAGTTCGAGGATTAGCGAGAATACGTCAATATATACACGGTGTGAATAGTAATGAAATTAAATTGTGAATGACGTGTTCCGATTACAGTTGTGAATGAACGAGTGATTTTGCGTTTGGTTGTGTATTAATTTATGCATCTGCGTGTGATATTTGATTATATAGTCTTAGATTCTAGAAAAGTCCGACCGCAAATTTATGCTCAAAATACATTTACAGTGCCTTATACTTTTCTTGGCCGGTATGACGTCGTCGGCCGCTGTAGTAGATATTAGTATTGCCAGGAAATAAAAATTAACCATCATAAGGGAAATAATTTGAAGTCATTATATTGAAACGTCTTAATAAAATAATGTATCCTATCTAGAAAATACAGTTCTAGCTTAAATAAATGTAGAACTTAGGAACAACTGATTTGATGGGGTTTCTATTTTAATTTTATATCCTCACGCCTTAAGCCTGAAGGGGTAGACAGATGGATTTCCACTTGCATACCTGATTCCATTTTTCGACATTAGGTATTTTTGACCTGCCCCTTCGACAAGGCCTATCCAACGCGATTTCACCATTAACGGTTGCCTTAAATATCCTACTCGTAAACAGGTCTTTAATTCTTTCTTATAATTAAATAATATACAAAATAACAAATATAGTATAAAATATAGGTATCCACAGAAAAAAAATACGTCCGTTTGTCTAATTGTTTTGTGTAAAGCTCAAATCCCAAGAATTCTGTGTCAGAAAAATATTTTACACATATTTTCCGGTGAAATAAGAAATAAAATTAAATTCGCGTGAATACTCGTTTCGTAGCATTCAGTCTGCAAGTTGATTTTCTTTTTGTTACTATTTGCTACAATTTTATTCCGAAATTATAAATTATCTCCTTAGTTTTCTGGAAAATAACTAATGTAAATAAGCTTTAATCTTTTTCTATACGAATCACTTAAATACAATGTCGAATTTTGTCCTAGATCGGTGCTGGTTTGACTTCTTATTACTCAAGAATTGAGATTAAGTAAAAGGCATATTTGCATTTAGTTTATAAAAACTTGTAATAAAATCTCTTTGGTTGTACTATTAGTATCTGGCTGGTTGCCGATTGTAAAGGTTTTTCTAAGAAAAAGAAAATATTTTAAAATGTTGCTATCATTTATTTTTCTTTCTGTTAATATGTTTAAAGAAGATATTCGATTCCATTTTTAAACTTCATTACAAAACAGGAATAATGCAACACAGATAACAGCTGTATTTAGTACAAAGTTATTTTTGCGCCATCTATTATTAATATATTACGTTTAAACACTTTCTTTAATATCTTTCAAGAAAATCAGCTTGCAGCTTTAGGTAATAAGTTGAAAAGGTAAACTATGTTTAGTGCCGTTTCATAGTTTAAAAAACAAAATAGCTTTGTAAGAAATACGACACAACATGCCACAGCAATCACTGCCTGCGAGACGCAGACCTTTTAAAACCCCAAATTATTATAAGAACCTAAGTACATTAAAAGACAAAAAAATAAAAACAAAATGAGATTAACAAAAAACAAGCGACAATTATTACTTAATATTTCAAAGCAAAAACTAAACTGTTTCTAAATAAAGTCAAAGTCTTTATTCTTTTCCTCCATATCCTCATTGGTGAGGTGGAAAATATCAACATCCTCACAATTAGTGTCATAGTTAGCTAAAACCCGAAACATTGGCGAATTATGCAGGTAAATCGTGTTCGTACAAGGAACATAGAATTGTAAGTATCTTGTCGTATACGGCAGAGGGATTCTTAGTGAAATTAACGACAGCAAATAGGGCTTATATATTCGCCCATTATCGTGCAAAAATAATAAGTTTTGGTGACTCCACCTACATCCTAATGAGACTAAATTAAAATATTTCCAAGAATCTTTGATGATTTTCTGACTTTGATTTTTTTCTCTGTGTTAATGTAATGGTAATGTTTTCGTTTCGTTTTTTCCAATAATTGTAGTTCTTTTTGACTTAAGCAATATGTTCTGTGGTTTTCACCACGGTTAAACCCTTAGTGTTTTTTTGGTGTTTTCTGTTGTTTTAGTTTTATATTAAGCAAATTGAAAAAAATATCTTAACTTAAATATTCATAGACAATTTAAATAGAACATTTAGTTTTATTCGAGTAAACAAGGAAACTATTCATAGTAATTAAACTCTAGTGTAGCTACTAACGCTCCAGTAAACGAACGCAAACAGTCGAAATAACTGTTTTTCCTCTGCCATTTCTTTTTAAAACACAATTTTCATTTGAATTTTTGCATACATACTGATTACTTTCTTTGTCCATGTTTAATATTGAATTAATCATTTAAGAGAATTCAAGGCTATTCACAAAAAGGCTGACAGTATGTTAAACAAAGATTTATTTTTATATAAAACAGGAGGCCCACCGGCAGTCACCCGAGGTGATGTTAAGTGATACCGCCTCCAAGGACGCTCAATGTCAATTCGTATGCTCTTTTCTTGAAGGACCCATAAGTTGAATTAGTTCGGGAATCTATATAAAACATGAATTTTAAAAACGTTATACGGTGAAATAAATTGGTAAAAATCATTAATTTATCACAAAAATGAATAATTACAAATGTTAGTTATCGTCAGTCACGTGACACAAAACAGTTACAAATTAGTCGAATCGACGAAAGACATAAATAATATGCTAGTAAATGTCTTCGCCTGTCTAATATTAATATATATATATATATATATGTACATAATCGAATCGTTTACGACGACATCGTTTAGAATAACATATTGACGAAAATCGAAGGTCAAGGCAGGTGAAAGTATATTAAGTACATAATAATAACGTCATCGGCTGTTACAACTATCAATTTTAACGACCAAATACGAGTAGTCCCTTCGATGTCGTTATAATAAATTAAATATAACAAATTGAATAGGATCTAATGTCACTAATAAATAATATGAAATGGTTTTTAAAATCTTGTCAAATAGTACATTCTATTATTTCAATCTCATTCTCTCAATTTGTGTTTCTACTGTTATGAAGAGACATAATATCTCTTTTATCTCTGCCTTTTAAACTTAAGAAATGTATTAGAGAAAAGCTGTGTAAAAAGATTTACTACAAAGTTAACGATTACCTAGTTGATAAAAGGGCCTGGGACTAGTGCTACACAGGCCACTTCTAATTAATTTGCGATATTTGTTTAAAAATAAGTAATGTTTGATGATTTGCTATTTTAAAAGAGTACCGAGTGTTTTTTCACCCGGCTTTTTCTCTCTACACCCTCTGTCTTCTTTACCGATGAGTAGGGATGTCTACCTAATCAAATTTAATGACGTGGAATAAAAGATACCTGTATCTTATGTTCTATAATAAACATATTTTATTATATTTTAATTTTAATACTTATAACGTTTATTGCGGAGAATGCTTGGTTCTCACTGTTTAACTGATTTAAATTTGGTTTAGATGAGAAAAATAATACACGGCTACTGAACAGTGTATGAAGTTAAAAATATAATACATTTTTTTTGCTAGTTTTATTCATTCATGCGGAGATTGTGATTTCGTTATAATTGTACTCAGTTGAGACACCAATCAAAACATTAAAGTTGAAATGATTCTGCTCAACTATTCGTATATCATCTGTTTTTTTTATATTTATAACAGGGGGCAAACGGGCAGGCAGGCTCATCTGATGTAAAGTGATACCGCCGCCCATGAACACTCATTGTCAGGAGGCTCAAGTATGCGCCAGCGTTTTAAGAATAGCAAATTCCCCTTTTTTTTAGAAGGACTGGATGGACTGAGGATCTTTATCCTCGTAAATCATCAGACACTACGGAGGGATGATGTCGTGCGGCCCCAAAACCAAGTGATTTAAATCCTTTAAATCCTTTACTAGAAGTTACAGGGTACCAAGCCTGAACTTATTAAAAAAGTAGTACCATGTAACACTTACTTATTAATTACGGGACTACAGATACAGCCGTTACGTTTCTAGCCATTCAGAATATCGAATTAAGGTTGGAAACTAATTTAAATACTAATGGACGTATCGACCATAAACAAACCACTTTAGTGTTGCCACTTGTAGATAACGATATTACTTGTCTATTAGCTGAAATAGGATCTGGATTCTGTGTAGACCTTTATGCAATATTGAAGACCCTTGTACTTGAACAAGTGCTCTTCGATATTAAATTCATTTAATTTAATGTATAAATTCTGAATTATACATACTGCAGTACTTTCTTAAGGGGATGAAAGCGACCTTTGGTACTTAAGATACTTACTTACCGTCTAGACAAAATCACTTTCCGGCAGTCATGGTAGTCAATTCTTAAAAGGTCGGCAACGCACTTGCGTGACTTCTGGCAATTTGGGTGTCTATGGGCGTTATCACTTAACATCAGGTGAGCCTCCTGCCCGTTAGCCTCCTGTTACGTAAAAATAAAAAAAGACTCCTCGAAGCATTGACTAAATAGGTGTCCATGGCCCACGGCCTTTTAAAGCTCGATTTCCCGCTGCCTTTAGCTAATAACATCCTCATACAATTTTATACTTCGATGGTGGGAAGGTTTGCTCCTACGAAATAAGTTACAGCTTGTCAGAGCCTGGTATCTCAAAATCAAAAACACATTTTCTTTTGCGAACTAACGACCTGGAATCGACTGGTGGGGGTCTTCCCTAGAAGCTACAAGCTCCTTAAAACCCCTCTAGTTTTACGGCCTTCTCTTGGAGATAGGATGTGCTAGCAAATGCAGCATACAATTGTTACAGCATTTAAGAGAAAACTATACAATCACATAAAACAAATACACTATCTCCCTTATTCATACAAACTAAATCAATCTTAAAAATTCATTTAACAATATGGAAAATGAAGTTTGATTGAGGGTTATCTTTTAAGAACATTATTTGCATGTTCTTAACAGATAATCATAACTTTCAATCGAACATTAAACATTTTTATAGGTCAGTCACGTGACACGAAATAGTCACAGACTAGTCGAATCCACGATGACATAACAGGCCAGTTAATAATATGTATATTATATCTGTCTATTAATATCTATAACTATCTAATATTAATCTGAATTTAATTTCGTAATCTGTATAAATTATAGCTTTAAAAGGGTTAAGGATAACTCGCAAATTTATCAAACAAATATATTTAGTCTGCTTACAAATAATGTCTTTTATGCTAACTAGAAACTAACGAGTTACTTTTTGATTGAAATATGTATTTGCGTAACTTAAGAATGATACAAAGACGAAATAATCTTGATTGTTTATATTATGTTTACAAGCGGTTTGGCGGGTGCTAGAAATTATGAATATTTAATGTCATTAGGCTGATGATGATAAAGGAGTATTTTACTCCTTTATTTATATTAGCAGAGCAGTGTTGGCCTAGTGGCTTCAGCGTGCGATTCTCATCCCTAAGGTCGTAGGTTCGATCCCAGGATGTGCACCAATGGATTCTCTTTCCATGTGCGCATTTAACATAAGCTCGAACGAGGAAAACATCGTGAGGAAACCGGCTTGCCTTAGACCCAAAAAGTCGACGGCATGCGTCAGGCACAGAAGGCTTGTCACCTACTTGCCTATTCGATTATAAAATGATCATGAAACAGATACAGAAATCTAAGGCCCAGACCTAAAAAAGGCTGTAGCGCCATTAATTTATACATTTTATTTATATTAGCACCATAAAGCCGTGCTATGTATGTGAAAGTATATCTAGTTCGTACTTGTTGTAGTATTTTTACCTAAATAATGTATTCCTAATCGTAATGTGTAACATTACACACAAAATCAATTACTAGCGTACGTTCTATTAAAATGTTAAATGAAAGCGAGACATTAATTGCTACTTCAGATCTTGTTTTGTAAAAGGTTCTACATTTATCGCGGCCCTCACCCGACCTGAAAATAACTTCGTGATTTGTTTTAAATGAAAAAGAGCTTAGGTTTTAATTGCCTATAATTACAATTTTATTTAGATTCAGTTATTCATAGAGAAACATATACATATAACAGACTTCTATATAAATACTAGCCAACCCGACAAATGTTTCCCCATTTAATGATTATTGCAGTTAGGGGTTGTTTTTATTTTGGATTTAGATGCTACCAATGGAGTTGTCAAGGCCCTCATTACCTAAGGGGTTCGAAATAGATTGCGATAGCGGCATATAATTGAGGAAGCAAAGGCCCCTAAGAAGACTGTATAGCAATTGATGGTGATGATGAAACGTTGGTTACAAAAATATCGTAAAAGAGGATGTAAGAAAAATGAATATCGTTTAAAATAAATGCTTATGTTATTATATTGATAAAATACATATAAAATAATTACATTCGCTAATTGTTTGTGGCTCATAATAATAAGATTCATATCTTGAAAATCCATGTTTATCACATGGCAAGTTATAATTATATATGCGGCCAGAAAAAAAAGAGTGTTCATCATAAAGCATTTTTAGTTAATTATACAAATTCGAAATCAATATTCATAGTTAAGACAGGACAACGTCTGTCGGGTCCGCTTGTATAAATAAAAATGTGGTCATTCATTTGACAACAATTCATTATAATGTGTAAGATTTGGGAACCCTTTTAAGTAAAGAAATACCTGTCAGGATTCCCAGCTCTTCCGTAACTAACTTAATAGTAAATTCCATAAAAATATATAAATTTAAACAACTTTTTTTATTTATATTCGTTTAATAAATAGTGTATATTTTTTTATAAGTGTTGTTTTTTTAATGTTTAATTATATATTATAACAGTTGGAAACAATTTTTTTTCGTAAAGTCAGAATGTATGAATCGTGGACCTTGTTTGGAGGGAAACTATTCTTCGTATAAAATGTTTTTGATTATTATAGAAATAATATGCTATGTTATTATTTCCAGGAGTTACGATGGCTGTTCACCTTCACTTGCTGCTGGTAGCTATCGTGCCCGTACTAGCAGGTTAGTTAATTTTCTGACAGGCTTAAATTTTGCATATCATTGTATGCCCTAAACGTGAATGAATACGAGTAAATACCAGTTGCTAATGTCATAGATACATGATAAATGTCACATTTAGTATCCCGATGTGTTCTGTGTTTTGGCTCGAACCTACATATAGTTCGTGTATTCTGTCCTAAGTGTTATATTTAGAGTTGACAACTTCTTAATATGTATTTTTTTAGATTAATTTTAAATTTAAACTTTAATTAAGTAAGGCATCTGTATACCTACCTATTTATACAGCCAGCTAGATCAGGAATTTGTTGTCATCCTCTGGAGGAATTTATTTTTATTGTATGCATTGGATGTGTTGTAACATAAAGCTTCTAATAGCTAATTAATTTAATTTTGAAATTGTTTGACTCAATGTTAATTATTTTATTTTTAGTAATTTAGATGTACACTTAACCGTTATTATTTATTATTGCTTACTAGGGTTGCATTTGGGATAATGCCGCCCGTTGTTAACTTCATATGTTATATAAGTTCTGCGAGTGTAAACGTAGAGAGCAGTGTTGGCCTAGTGGCTTCAGCGTGCGAACCTCAACCGTGAGCTCATAGGTTCGATTCCCGGCTATGCATTGATGGACGTTGTTTCTATGTGCGCATTTAAAATTCGCTCGAATGGTGAATGTAAACATCGTCTGGAACACGGCATACCGCCCGAAAGGTTGATGGCGTGTGTCAGGCACAGGAGGCACATCACTTGGCTATTAAATTGACAAATGGTCATTCAATAGATACAGAGATCTGAGGCCCCGATGACTGTTGGCACTGATTTATTTATAAGCTACAATTATTTTGTATGGCCCATTTTTAAGTATTGTTCAAAAGCGCGTTAATTTCGAAACTAAAACTGGGTTGCTTTGTTCTAAGTGCATTCGTCGCATATAGGGCACTGCAGTAACGAGCACTTAACTTACATGAAGTTTTAATCTCCCTGACAAAAACTAGTTTCTAACATGAAATTTAAAGCATTTATCTGTTCGGATGATTTAAAATTGTTCATGGTTTTCATTCCTAAAACTAAGGAAAATTAGTTTGTGCAATATCTAATGGATTGGTTAATTTTAAGGTCTTATATTTTCTCTCCATATTTAATTTAATTATCGTGAAGGAGGCTTTTAATATATTTTTTTATAAAATAGGATTTCTTGGCTATGTTTTGCAGTAAGTACAGAATATCATTTAGTTTGGAATTAAACCAATTAAATTCTATAATAGCATGTTGTGTAAAAGTGTTTTACGCCGTGACACACAACCAACGAACAAAAAGCAAAAAACAAAACACAATCAAGTTTGAGAGTTCCAAGAAAGCATGTATGAACCATCATCAAGAATGTTTTGCGATGATAGTATCTGTCATCCTGCTCAATGTCGTATAACCTCTAGGTGGGACAGACGGCGTCCATAGTGAGTCTCCAGTATGTACGGTCTTGATTCTCGTATTTCACCTAGTTCCAAGTCTTTCCGGCTCTCTGCCTCATCTGCTACTGAAAGGTTTGCCTGGGATGGCCATGATTCCGCTTTGCTTGCTGGTTCCTTTCAAGAGCCTGCTTAATAATATCATTGGGATCCCTTCGGAGTGTATGGGCCTATCTATTTCCATTTACATCCTCTTTATCTGCTGGTTAGGGGTCGAAGTTTCTTAGCAGCGTTCCCAAAGTTGCTCATTTTCGAGGTATTCAATTTTTTTAATGATTGTTAGTTATAGGATATTTTCTACGTTTTAATAATGATAAAAATAATTTAAACTGATCAAGGATTTTGACAAATCATACCAAAATGTATAATTGTCACAGTTAAAACTTTTATATATATAAATGTTATCCGTTTTGAATAAATATACTCAATACTACTAGCTAGTACCTACGATGAAAGGAAACATCGTGAGGAAACCAGCATGCATTAGTCAGTATGTCAGGCACAGAAGACTGATCACCCAGCCTAAAATACAAATATCCGAGACCCCGACCTACAAGTTTGAAGCGTATATTTTGTACTTTTCTTAACGTACATAAGAGTTAAGGCCAAGACGCAGGCGAAAGCTTAATGAATCAATAAATACAGCGTTTCCACCTCAAACTTGTATTTAAACCATAGCTTTCGGCTTACGCTATCTTTGCATCACGATTGATGAGTTCAACAAAAGATATCGTTTAAAATTCCATGTTCATTATCCGTCGCTGCTTCAAGACAGATGACGTATAATTTGTCATTCAGTAAAGTAGCGTTGTAATCGTTACGGTTTTTTATGTTAAGCGGATACAGCAGGTAGTCACACACACTTCGACAATTGTAAATAAATAATCCGGTAGCACCAAAATGGGTTATTGTAGACTTATGGACCCTCAAATAAAGCAAAGACGGTTTAATATTTGAACGTAAATTTACTGCATTAAAATTCTAGTGCCATTTAGCGGAATTTGACTGAATATTGGTGTTAATTAAACGAAAGCGGCAAAATTAGGAATGGAATCTTCGATTTGAAATTAATATACTATACTATATAGGTATAAGACTAAACAAGATATGGGAATAAAACTAACAGAGACGAACTTAAAAGAAATAATGTTCAACAAATATTAAGAGAAACCTTTCTGGAATTTTCTGTAAATGTTATACAAAAAGTTCTTAAATAGATAGTTAAGCTTAATAGGCCGGGTTACCAATACCATTTACTTAATTTGTACATATACGTATGTTATTTAATACCTCTGACGACATAAACGGGGAATTGGCTAGAAAATAATAAAACAGGCCCTGTATATTTATAATAAAACTAGCTGACCCGGCAAACGGCGTTTTGCCACGTATATTATTTCCAGGAAACACTTTTTTAGTTCAATAAAAATAGCCTAACTACTATAATAAATATAGGGGTTGATCGTAGAGGGGTTACAATTAAGGATTGTATGTATTTTTGTACGCTGTATCATTAAAAAAAAAAATTGTTTAAAAAATTAAATTTTGGGGTGGACACCCCTTATCACTTAGGGGTTTGAAAGATAGATAATATCCGATTCTCAGACTTTATTTATTTACAGCCCATGCACGGCCAAATTCTAACTAAAAATTACATAAAAATAAAATACAAATAAGACTTACTGAATATGCATTAAAAAATTCATAAGCATCCGTCGAGCATACTCCTCCGAGTATGGGAACGAACATTGTGACACGAAAATTGTATATATATATATGTAGAGATGAACCTAAGCTAATATTGCTAAATAAATAAATAAACTATCAAAATGGGGAACCCTGCCAGTATTTTCGGAACCATGCCTCCATTTAATAATATAGGTTATTTATTGTTTTTTGTTGTTTAATTTATGTTAGTTGTAGGATTTCTTAGATTAGATTATTTAATACTAATTATTTATATGTTTAATAAGCGACAGTTGGGACTAAATATTTGACATGACATATGTGAAAATTGATATATGACAGTTGACACTGTCAGTCTGTATCTTTATCTTTTTATTATTATATATTTCTGTATCTTTTTATTTTTATTTGTCAATATAATAGGCAAGTAGGTAGGTACTAACAGTAGTAACCCTATGTACCTGACAAAGGCCGTCGTTTCACCGTTTGAGCGTATGTTAACCGCTGATAGAAAGTCCATTGGTGCACAGCCGGGCATCGAACCTTCGACCTCAGGGATGAGAGTCCCACCCTGAAGTTATTCTTTATAGAATATACGAATTAAGAACGTGTATCAATTTCTCAGATGTAGAAATGTGTCTCAACTCTGCTCCTCAGCATAATGCTGAGCCAGGGCCCATTACAACCATATCACACACGCATTACACAATTAAAACGAACCCTTTTCTTTAAAAAAATGTTACCTCTCATTCTTTTTTTTATGTGTTGTTATTTTATATGAGGCTCATGTGATGTTAAGTGATACCGCCGCCCAAGGACACTCAATGCCAGAGGGCTCGCAAGTGCGTTGCCGGCCTTTTAAGAATTGGTACGCTCTTTTCGTGAAGTGTTTTGTTAGTTATAAATGTTATGTCTATGTCTATGATTAATGGCATATTTTCATAGTGCACCAAGGTAACTCTCTCTTAAAAAAAGACGTACACAAAAACAAATTAAGCGCTTTAAAGAACGTGTATAAATGAATCAAACACAGAAATGTGTCTGCTTTATGGCATAGTCAGTAAGATAACTCTCTCGCAAAAGCTATTCAAAATAAACCAGAATATGAATATAAACCAGAGTTGCAGTGAGTGTGTAACTTTTTAATCAAAACTTTACTTAACTTCGCATCTACTTTCTTGTTCAGACTTAATTTATTCTAAATAACACCCTGTAAAATGTCTTTATAAGCACGAAGCTTTTCTTTGCCCGAAACTTTCGGAGAAACAAATATAATAAGTCCTTTTTATTGACGTACCTAACTTGTCAGAAACAAATTATTATTATTTATTTAACAAATCTACATTAAAAGAAATCACTTTTTTACCGGATTGAAGATATGTATTATTATAAACTTATAATTATTTTACATAATACTTTTTGACATTCAACACCTTTTGTTTTCAGTCACCGTAACCACGCACGCTGTAAAGCATGCGAAGCGTCGGAAAAAAATTAAAATAATGTAACACAATTATAAGTTTATAATAATACATAGCTTCAATCCTGTAAAAAAGTGTTTTCTTTAAATGTGTAAAAGTTATGTTAATAAAAGACAAACCTACATACAATGAACAACACGACATGAAACAGTAACAGTTTGAAAACTTTACAGAAAAAAAAACTATTTCTTGTTATTGTTAATTATTTCATTATTTATTAGTTCATTATTTTCATGAATTGTATCATGTGTGTCCTTAGGTTAGTTTTTACTGAGGGTGAGGCTGAGGTATGAATAGTTTGTTTTTTATTTTCTTTTGTAGTACCCTGCATGCAGGAGGCTCACCTGATGTTAAGTGGTACCGCCGCCCATGGACGCATGCCGGCTCGCGAGCACGCGACACGCTGCACGCCTTTAAAGAATTGCTACGCTCTTTTCTTGAAGGACCCTAAGTCGAATTGGTTCGGAAATACTTCAGTGAACTGCTCGTTCCACATAGTAGTGGTGCGCGGCAACAACTGCCTTAAACGCTCAGTTTTGCAACGACGGCCGTCGAGGTGATACGGGTGGAATTTTGTATTCTGCCCCGACGTCCGATGATGAATAGTAACGAAGGTATAGTTTCTTGGGTATGAATAAAACAAAAATCTAGACGAAGGACGACCTTCTCAAGAACCGCTTGTCTTAAGTAGTTTAAAGTTGATGTAAAAGATGTCATACATCTCAGAAAGTCAGGTTGATCAGACACTACCTACGCCAAATATTGTTATGAAAGGGCATTTTTTCTACTCCTTCAAAAATTCCGTCAATGTGTTCGAGAAATCTTAAAAACTTTATTTTTATTGATGAAGGCAAGCGAATGCGTTTTATTTGTTATATTATATTTTTAAATGCTCTCCTTAAGTAGAATAAAATTAAATTTGAATAATTATTGAAAGTCTGATTTATGAATAATACGATTACTAGGGTGATTAATAATAAATATCATTAATAGTTGCCTGATTATAAGTTTCAAGTACAATCTTGAATAAAAGTTAATTTATTACATTTTTCTAATTCTCTCCCCTCGTCAAACACCTATCTACCCTTCCTGATGTATTTACCCTCCAAAAAGTGACACAATATGATTAAAGTGCCTTGCCCTTCCTTAAGACACTGTGCGCTCGTTTAGTAGAAACATTTTTTGTTGTTGTATTACGGTAATTTTATATTTCCTGTTAGAGTCAAATTAGTGTGTTAAACACACAGAAACTTCAGTGATAGTATTATTTACATGTTATTTAACAGCTCACTATGTTGTCTCTGCTAATAGAGTGTGATATGCACCCGAATTACTTTGATGGTCGAGTTTTAAATGTATGTCATACTGCATTTATTCATAGCCTAGGTTTTAGTTTATTTGACGTTAAATTATATGAAAGTCTAAGTCTTTTACGTAATAAACTATAGAGGTTTGGAGGGTTTAGCGCAAATTAAGCAAATGGATTACGCGAATACCAGATCTGGATGGTCATATCGGAACCAATTCGACTTAGGGTCCTACAAGAAAAGAGCTTACCAATTCTTGAAAGGTCGGCAACGCAATTGCGAGCCTTCTGGCAATGTTAGTGTCCATAGGAGGCAGTAACACTTAACATCAGATGAGCCTGCTGCCCGTTTGCCTCCTATTACATAACAAATTGCGTTATTATACATTTAACAAATAGGGTATATAGTCTCTGTATATATATATATATATATATATATAATTCTCGTGTCACAATGTTTATTCCCATACTCCTCCGAAACGTCTCGACCGATTCTTATAAATTATGCATATTCAGTAAGTCTGAGAATCGGCTACTATCTATCTTTCAAACCCACAAGTGATTTTTTTTATGATAAAACATACAAAAATACATAAAACCCTTAATTGTCACTCATCTACGATCAACCCCTGTTTTTTTATATATATGATATTTTTATTGAACTAAAACGTTTGCCGGGTCAGCTTGTATTATTATAAATATACAGGGCCTGTTTTATTATTTTCTAGCCAATTCCACGTTTATGTCGTCATAGGTATTAAATAACATACGTATGTGTAAGTAAATAGTATTGGTAACCCGGATGATTAAGCTTTACTACCTATTTCACAACTTTTTGTATAAAATTTACAGAAAATTCCAGAAAGGTGTCTCTTATTATTTGTTGAACATTATTTCTTTTAAATTCGTCTCTATAATTTTTATTCCCATACCTTGTTCAGTATACATTGGACAATCGGTCAGGACATGTAACACCGTCTCTTCAGCTGTATTGCTACAAGAACAGGCATCACTTTGTCTAACCCTGAACCTGTAAAGATTCGACAAGAATCCACCGTGACCTGTCTACATCTGGGTAATCAACCCCGATGGTTTTATTAGTTTAATTATCGAAAAGGCCGAAACTACATTTGGAAGGAATAACTTAGTTATTAGGGAGAAATAAATGAGATAGAATTGCAGTATTTATGGATAATAAATGCTTTACGCTTTACGTTACGGAAAGCTCGTGCGCAATTAGTCAATAAAATATTTATAATTAAGCTTATCGTGGTTTATAACTTATTTTTATTTTTGTGAAGTTAGACTTGTTAAATAGCGTCGTCTGTTAATTGCTAAAGTTTGAAAGTTAAATTGAACATTGATATATTTATACATTAAAAACTGCTCCATTTAATGTAGTATAACTAACTTCTTCATACAAACGGAAATAAAATAAATCAATAGCGCTACAACCTTTTAGGTCTGGGCCTCAGATTTCTGTATCTGTTTCATGATCATTTGTTAATCTAATATTCAGCTTTCTGTGCCTGAGACACGCCGCCGACATTAGAGTATAATGCAAGGCAGTTCCTTAACCGTTCGAGCGAATTTTAAATGCGCACATAGAAAGAAAGTCCATTGGTGCACAGCCGGGGATCGAACCTACGGCCTCAGGGATGAGAGTCGTACGCTGAAACCTAACCTAGGTTAACCCTGATCAATCGGAAAGCTTCTAAATTCTGCTTTTAAATTCTATCTTTCGTACGTCAAAAATGTATAAGATTTTTGGAGAAATAGTTAGCGTCTGGTTTCAGATTCTTATAGAGAAAATAACAGTGAAATCTTGCGCCATATAAATAGGCACACAACGGTAAATTGTTCATTTTATCTCCACTTTTCACATAATTTACACCGATCGTTAAATAGAAGGTTATGTTAGCTCTGAATATTAAATTATATGGAATCTTGTTTTCGAATACCATACAAAATTAAAGATAATATGTATTTATTATAAAATTTATGTATCCATAATGATCGTTAAAAATAAAAAAAGCCTTTGGTGGTGCTGCTTAACTTAGATGTCAGTTATCGCTCATGCCCTGCGGGAGACAGCAAGTCTTTAGTAAATATAGTCCCTTCTTAGGAAAGGGGAGATTTGACAACCTTCTGCTGTCTAATTTCTCTGCCACAGATCTGCCTGATTCTATAAAAATGTGTGCGTGTACTAGTGTACACACGTAAGAAGTTTCACTTCCTTAACAAAAGGCTTTTATCATCATAGACATGAATACAAATAATACAATTATTTCATTTCACCTTATAACTACTAAGATTACAGCAGAATTTGATTAATTCTAATAGATTTATTACTATAATTGTTATCGTTATTATATATTTTTGTTATTAATGGCTTCGAATCTTTTCGAATTAACCGTGGTAGGGACAACAACAAAAAAAGGGCGCGTAACGGAAAAATGTGACGCGTAACCGAAAAAGGTGACGGTATTTTTTTTACAACGTCGATAAAGAAGTTTCACTTCAATAAAAAAAACACATGATATATTCTGTAAATATGAATAATAATCCAGTGGCGCTAAAAGCCTAAATGGGTCTTGGCCTCAGAGTGTATGATCATTTTAAATTTCATATGTATAGTCATCTATCTCATACATGACGATTTTTAAATTTGAGATATATCGGTTTCCTCACGATGTTTTCTTTCATACGACTAAGTGAACATTGACAGAATTGCTAAAATGAGGACAATCAAATACTTATTAAAATATGTTTAAAAGAAATATACACGTGTGAAATTACATGAGAATTTAAGAAGGCGCAGCGCCAACCATGTAACCTCACAATCGAGTAGCCCGCAATGCAGTACACAACTCACGAGGGGACTCTTTGTATTAAAGTCGCATGGGTCCGCCAAGCATCCGCGAATATACACTGTCAATACAAAATTATGTACGAATAAAGAAAATAATACAAGGAAATAATGACATAGCAAGATATCTAAAACGACTCGGCGGAGGACTCTCTATGGAGTTGCTGAAAATGTCCACCGAATGTTTCTCTATTTTTGTTTGCGCTAACAAGCCATGTACAATGTACGACACATTTTTCTTTCCTCTACTTAGAACTTCGACCCTTACCTGTGTTTTGATGTATAACTAATATAATTGATAAATCATTTTGATCTCCAAAACATTCCGTCTCCGTACGTGGGAGTGGCTTCGAAATTCCGTACAGGTCACCGTCGTTTATACTAAGTGCGCGTTCAATTTAGAAAAATCTTTATTTTAGTAATATATTTCATTAACATTTACTTGATACTATTGATTATTTTAAACTAATAAACGATTTGACAGTTTAACCTGGTTGTAGCGTGATAGTTGTAGTCCTTATTAACATATAATGTATTTTGAGCATTTCAAGCGCGCCTATTTTAGACATATAGCATTATTCGAATTGTGTTCGAAAAATACATTTCCGTTAATAAAGTGTACCACAGCATATGCAATACAATGTTCTACAGCGTGTTTATGGTTTTTTTAATATTATGGAAATAGTTTTAAATGTGATTTGTTGTTTTAAAGAGACAACGGTTAACGTAAAATATGTAAAAAATATTAATTTATAAAATCGCTTACAAATGCGTTAAACTTAAGTTTTTCATACAAAATCTATTATGTTAAGATATTAAGTAAACCCCTTGTACATGTGTGAATGAAACAATAATCTAATTATTATAAAAAAAAAACATAGCGTGGTGAGTCAGCAACAAATAATTTCTTTATTTAAAATTCTTGAAACGGTCATTGGCACATGGGAACAATCTGATACACCTCTGAGATTCTTTTTCTATGATCTTGATATAAAGCTTATATCACTTGAAACATGATATAATAGTGTTATGGTATGTATATTAAGTTGCGTTGATTGGTCTTTGTTGTATAATATATGTTAATGTGAGGCTAATAATTATTTTATAAGCTTTAATATGTTTTGGAGCTATGAATGTTTCCAAATTAAATGGTAAAATAAATGAAAATGGTTTTCTATTTTATGCTTTTAATTGTACTAGGTATATGAAATAAAAATCTTTCACCAATAATTGATTATACGTACGAAAAATCTGGTCCCAAAGCACAGCGTACCAAGCTTTAAAAAAAAAAAAAAAAAAAAATATATATATATATATATATATATATATATATATATTCAAGATATGTATTTTCTCAGGACCAGGACTTGTCTTAAACATTTAATAAAGTAGATTATTTTATACTTTTTAACAAATCTCGCGTAAAACATACCATGTATTACTATATTATATTTCTATTTAGTAACAAGGATGCGTCATTTGATAATAATCGTTCGAAACATAATCGCGTTTCAAGGCCAAGTTGATCGTTATTTATTCCAAGTTTTGTTCATAAGAATGCAAATAAAAAGCGTCCGAAGTCTCGCCGCTTGCGCACCTTCGCTCTTAAAAAATAATAATATCTTTATCCACTACTATAAAGTGGAATTTGAATAATGTTTATAGCCTGTTCGAGCAGCGTTAAAGACAATATATTATCTATGATAATTGACTTTAGTTTTTAGATTGGTACCAGGTCTCAAATCTAATTAATATTTAAAAGTCATTTATCAAATCTACACATTTATCTTCCTTCATATCGCAAAATTCGTAACGCATGTATCAAGTCAATCTATTTATCCCATATTTATAAAATAAAATATTGATATAGTAACTAAGATGTTGTTAGGTTATCCAATTACGTAATAACTTAAGACGGCAGACTCCGAAAGTAGGAACTGAATAAATTAACGGACTTGGTATTAGTGGATCTCACTTTTTATGGTAGAACTGAGTTACGAGTCTTGGATTGCATATCATTTCTTTTTTATAAATAGTCCATTTTTTCCTTTTAGGTACCTACCTAATTATGAATAAAATATACTGTGTTTATACAATGTCTGCTTGGTTACTTGGCTTCTAGTTTTATTTACACCGTAGTTAGTCGAGAATGTCTAAAAACTATTCTCATCAATCAAGAAAAGAATAGTACGGTCGTGCCACCTTTTTTGAACGATTAACGCTTATTGGAAATCATATGTATAATCTGTCTCTATTCACTCATATATATATATTCATAGTCTGTAAGGATAATGTATGTATTTCTGTAATAAATAAATATATCATATATCTATTCACGTAAATAATTAAAACCGAAACAATACTTTCTCAACAAAATATTAATATTTTTTATTCCTCGACAATAATAAGCATAACAATTTTCCCACCATGGAGCTGTCATCATTTTCGTGATTCGAACGCATATTCAAGCGCCATCTCTGTGGTATGTCATGTTCCAATTTTGACTTATCTGTGGCAGCGTCCAAATGAGCTTTGGCGCCATTTCGTATAGTATTAAAAAGTCGTGACTTTTTCTTATGATTCGTATTTATCTAATTTGATTATATCCAGATATGTTTTGATGTCGCGTTTTAACTGAGCGAGTAGACAAAATAAATACTTTTATATATAATTATTTTATTATGTTTCTGGTATAGAAAAAATTACTATTAAATTTAAACATTCCAGAAATCGAAATGGAGTTCACAAAGTATCCTGAATCGGTAGCGGCCCCGGTTGGTGATGAAGTCACCTTCGAGTGTGCCGTCAGAGTTCCAGGAGAACGTCTACAGTGGAGGTGGAAGGCTGCTGATGGGGACTGGAGGCAGTGGAAGGAGATACCAGCACGGGATAATGACGGAGTGTCCACCAAGCTGGTTGTGGATATCAATGAGAATATGGTTGATGGCTTATACCAGGTTCGTTACACAGGAAATATTTCATAAACGAAATCGCAAATATTTTATTGTGGTCTATTTATTAACACTATACTAGGCTTGTTGAACGCTCACTACTAAAAGTTGTTTGAAATCTAATCTCTGCTACCACGGCGTAAAATTGAAATTCTTTTAAGGATCGGATAAAAGGACAGCTTACATAAATTCAAGAAAGAACGCAGTCCACAATAGTTTCAAATCATACCTTTATGTCAACAGAACTACATAATATTAGGGTGTCTGTGCCAAGACACCATACTTTTGTTTTACCACAGAAAGGTTTTTCTAGAAATATTCCGAAAAAAAAATTCCTTTAAAAAAATTGAACCGACTCCAAATGCGTTAAAAATTATTATATTGTTACTTTGGTGTTTATTTCTTTATAAGGGTTTTGGCTCGCTTATATATCCCTAGGAAGAATCTTGAACCATCTTGGAGAATTCTTAAGGCAGGGTTGTTACTGAGAAGGGATAGCACAATTCCAGAACGTCTTTACTCTTTATCTGTTTCGCACATTGCTCCGTCCTTAGGTCCGTCGATAATTCGGTCTAGAATATTCCTTCATCGAAGGGGTATAACTAGGCCTGAAAACGGGTCTCCTGAAACACACATGATCTGAAAACAAAAATGTTTCTGGGAATAGGATGAAACGCCTCCTGAAAACTTTGGTAACATTATGCAAATTATAATTTTGTAATATGTGATTAACCCTCTCCTGAAACGGTCAGAAATATAAATATGAATATTTCAGCCTGCTGAAAAGTTCTCTGGTGGCAAAATTTAGAAACATTGCAGTCGACCCGTCTTCGTAACAATGTGATATTATTTATTATATTCATTGATTGGTCTCCAGATCAACGGACGGCGAAGCTAGCTTCCTTGGTTTTTTGTCTGTATGTAAAAATACTACATACTCATTCGCTTAGACACCAATTTAGAGAATAATACACTAGACTGTTCAAGGAAATTATTTGTTACAGTTGTAAATTCTATTAAAAACAGAATATACTAAGAAGCAAGTAACGAAGTACTAAAAGACAAACACATAAATCTTGTCGCCGTTTAATTTAATTTGTATCAATAATTATTAATGGTTGTAAATCAATTACAAGTTTAAAGTAATAACAACATGAGTTATTTGCAAAACAATACTCGCAATCAATGTTTCAAGTCTATTGATAAAGCAATTACATATTACTTATTTTTTACAGCTGCTTTTTTAATTATTATTTTTTGTGACTGCGTCAATACTATTGCGGTAGTTTGTGTGTGTGTGTTTTCCTCGCTTCAGCCAGATGGCGCGGTCACTGGTACACAGATGATCTTTAAAAAAAATCGCGGTCGCTGAAATGTGACTGATGCAAAAAAATAGATAAAAACAATCCTCGATGCTGATTATATATCATACTAAAATTTCAGCTCGATCGGTGCAGAAGTTTTTGAGTTTTTGAAACGTACACAAACCAACAACATTTTTCTATATATATAGATTTTTTTAAATCTATAATAATCGATTCTGTGTGCCTACGGGCAAAAGGCCTACCCCATTGTCCTCCATCTTTCTTATTGTAGACCAATCTCATCCAGGTCTTAGTCTTTCCAGCCATTTCCATTTCATCGGCCCATCGGCTTTCAAATGGCCACTTGGTTGCCATAGTGTTACGATTTTGCTCCATTCCATTCTATGGTATCTGTAATATGGCTTAAATTATTATTATTATTTAAAGACAATTTATCAATTTTTCAAATCGAATAGGCAAGTAGGTGATCAGCCTTCTGTGCCTGACGCACGCCGTCGACTTTTTGGGTCTAAGGCAAGTCGGTTTTCTCACGATGTTATTCTTTACCGTTCGAGCTAATATTCAATGCGCACATAGAAAGAAAATCCATTGGTGTACAGCCGGAGATCGAACCTACAACCTCAGGGATGAGCGTCGCATGCTGAAGCCACTAGGCCAACAATGCTCACACTATGTGTGGGTACTTACAAAAAAAAAACAATACTGCTTCAACCATAGATCTGGGCGTCAGATTTGTGTATCTGTTTCATGGTCATTTGTTTTCTCTAATGCAAGTGATCAGCCTTTGTTGTTGTCCAACACGCACCGTTTATTCCTAGGTCTAAAGCCTGTTTTCTAACGATAATTTCTTTCACCGTACTAGCAAGTGTTAATATATATGTATACATAGACAGAAAGTTCATTGGTGAACAGTCAGGATTAAAACCAAAATTAGAATTGAGAATCCCACGCTGAAGCTACTAGGTTTACATCTTGTGTCATATGACACATACACTTGCTATTTTGTGGATTAAACAGCTTAGCACATATTCTTAAAAGCGCAAACATAATCGCATCGCAATAACGGGGATCTGTGCAACAGATCCGTTAACAAAGACTTTGCATTTATAGAATACTGTCTCTGACACTATCGACATATTTATATGTTCGCAGAGTGTGTTCCCAGTAGCGATATTGTCTATCTTATGTTTTTAATATTACATTGAAGTAACTTCTTTATCGGCGTTGGAAAAAAGTTATCGTCACATTTTTCCGTTACTCGCCATCTTTTTCTTGTCCCTACCACAGTTGATTCGAAGAGATTCGAAGCCATTAATAACAAAAATATATAATAACGATAACAATGATAGTAATAATTATGTTACAATTAATGAAATTCTGTAATAATCTAAGTAGTAATAAGGTTAAATTAAATAATTGTCTTATTTTTATTCATGTCTAATCATTTATCTTTATTATTGCAATTTCCGTTAAGTTGCAAATAGAAGATAATTTTTCTAAAAATAAGATCATAAAGAAGTTTCAGTTCTTACGTGTGTACTAGGACACGCACACATTTTTGTTTAATTGCGACATTATCGTATTAGCCTAGTACTGTAGTAGTACTTCTTTTGCTAACTAGCGAACTGTGAAATCCCGGTGGCGGTCTTCCCTGAGAAATACGACTTCAACTATTCGAAGTTACAGTGCTACTACTCCCCCTGAGAGCCCGGAAATGCACCTACTAAAAATGAGTGTCCATGGGTTGCGATGATTGGCCTTTTTGGGCGTCCCGTACGCTCGTTGCCCCTATTTATAAAAAAAAAAAACTAAGGATAATTTGCGTATTTTTGGGAATAAATGTTTAATTAAGGCTGATAAACTAAGCTCCGAATGCAAAAAGGCAATTCTTCGAATGCAAAATCTGACGTTTTACACAAAAGCTCCATATATCTATATCTATTTGATTATTTATTGTTTATTATTACATTATCACGTCTTTTTTCGGATGGCAGAGACCAACGATCTCAACTCGTTACGGTCTTGAGAAACCTCTTTCGCTTGATCCACTTTCATGACATTCACCAATGCATGGTGTGGCTCATCAGGTATGGGTACTTTTAACTTATCCCTTCTGCCGCAAAATGTACAAAAAAGCTTTAATAGAGAAATTTTGTTATAGACGAGTTCAAAAGTTATTAGACAATAAAGTCCTAGTCCACAAATGATGCATGTCTTAACGAGTCAAGAGGTGTTAGTTGAATACCTGCACTAATTTAGAATGAAGATTTCTGCAGTAATATAGTCACTCACTGCAACAAGAGCGTAGCGGAGGCGAGACGACGTGTCCACACTGGCCTATGGGGCCGTTCAAGTATTACGTAAGCACTATAGAGGGATGGTTCTTTGATTTCTTATTTGGTGATTACATCAACAGAAATTATTTACTTTTCTACCCATATTACCCACACATTGTCTATGCTTGAAAACTAAAGGATCGAGGACTCGAGGATTCCTACTTGTCATATAGTTATCTTTTAATATGTGACAAGTGAATTATAATGCTCCAAGTATGTTTGAAGTATATGTAAATTGTTAGACGATAATGTATCGGGATAATATTGCGGGACTTCTCCTAACAACAATGACAGATGTTACATTACGCAATACTGATAAAGCGTGATTGCCAATTCGTTTTAGGAATGATGACAGGAATGTCTAAATTGAAACAGGAATGCCTATTCGCACAACAAATTTAACCATCGATGAACGTGAAGCGATTCAATCGTTACATATCCTATAATTGCTATTGCTTCTCACTGCTGACATTTAGGATCTCTTTAGTTCGAGTTGCGGGTCTTTTGTTCTCACAATTTTTGTTCTCAATATCATAATAGAACCAGAAATTTGTGACATACTTGATTTATTTCAAAATAATATGGTGAAATCTGGTGAATTATTTAACTACTGTTTAAAAAGATGAAAGGCGTTAATCGGAAAGAGGATTTAACACGAGCAGCGTTTTAAATACAAACCAATTTTACATATCTTTTATCTTTATTATATGTTACAGTTTACATCCACAAAAGAATACAATTCATTCCGAATAAAAGGCATTTCATTATTACAATTCAATTTAAGCGTCAAATTTTAAAATTTAACTATAGATTAATATATAAATGTGACACTCGCTTGAATAATAAACAATATTAAATTTATATGTTATTACGCGGTACCTATTTCCTTTATATAAAGAATTTCTTTTCAATTTGGCCGGTCGAATTTTTAAATTTTTTTGCCTTTACTTTTTCGCATGGTAATAAAACAAAAGCATATTTCGGAATACAACTTTTATCGTTAACAATGCTAGTTATTTCATACGTATGAGGTCTAGATCAGTTCCCAAAGTGAAACCACGCCTCACAGGTGGCCAATTTGGTTGTTAGGACGTTTAATTATCAGTACTTATAATGACACATAAGACTACATTAAGCGCTTTTTTCCTTTGCTTTGGAAGCAGGTAAAATGTACTAAAACAAAGAACACATATAGAAAAAATAAGACAAGCGGAGCGGAGGGCGCTTCAGAAAATGGTGGATAGAATAAAGAAGCGTTAGCTGGAAGGGAATTGAGATGGATGGATGCCTCAATCAAGGATTAGGATTAGGAAGTTAGGATTACGAGTTACAAGAAATAAAAATGTTTACAACAAATCTAAACTGTACATTGCACATTTGAAAAATATTGGACATAAACGGGCTTTATTATTTTTAATTTTTAAGCACTTAATTTAAATTTCCTTAATAATTTACATTTTGTGTCCGTTCCTAATTAGTAACTAAAATATTTATTTGTAGCTTAACTAAAGTTGGGTTACATTACTCGTGTTAAACAAATTAATATACCAAATTGATAAAGCTAGAATGAATGAATGAATTTATAATTATTTCGATGTTTAAACATAAGCTTTCAATAGACTGAAAACTTGGCTACGATTAATTATTCTTGGAAACCAGAATTTTGCCCCGTTAGATATTCCTATCCTTGGGGTATTCCCTAAGGCGAATATTTATCTCGACGTTAGATTTAGCATTTCATTACGTACCATTTCAATATTCGTCCTACACAGTTTACCAAATTTATTAAAATCTTATTTTGCCCCAATTTTTGACTAATTACCGAACTTGCTTAATCCTCTTTGTTTTATTTATTTTTATTTTAAGGCTTAAATTATTTCCGGATTCACTAATATCTGGTTATCCTTTGTGTTAGTAAATATTTGTAACAGTTACTATGTATGAGGAACCCTCTCCGGTAAAGGCCTCCTCCTCCAAGCCATCTCTTTCTCGAGCTATTTGCATCCATTGAGGACCTGCGATTTTTTTGATGTCATCATCCCATCGAGCGTAAGGTCTGCCTCTGTACCGTTTGCCTGGTGGGCCTCTCCATGTAGTTACTGCTTTCGTTCATCTTTAAGGCGAGCTACATGACCCGCCCACTTCCACTTCAGTTTTTTGGCGTAGCTTAGAACATCAATTGCTTTATTATGCTTTGGTCTCTGATATTATTTCCATGCCTCGTTGACATGTATTTATATTGTTTTTTTTATTTTATTTCTAAATTTCCATCTTTGACATGCATATGTCAGACATGGAATAAGGCATGAGTACATAACTCTCTTCTTAAGCATTATGGGCATAACTCACTCTTAAATATTTCTTTACAACTTAAATATTTATTCCACGTTCTTCTAACTCTTCAAAGCCTTGTCTTTTCCAGTTTAGTTTACATATAATCGATTCTAATACCAATTTTTTTTTTGGGGAGAGTGGGTCACCTTGCCTGACTCCTCTACGCACTGCAAAGCTTAGTCCTATGGATTTTAGCTTCACTCTACTGTTGCTGTTTTTGTTTATATATTTTAGTATAGTTATGTATTTGACTTCTATATTCTGCGCTTTTAGTGGTTCCCATATACTTTCGTGAGATACAGTATCAAAGGCTTTTTGGCAGTCAATAAATGCGATGTAGAGGGGTCTTTGTTGCTCTTGATATTTTACTATTACTAGCTCTAATGTATGAATGTGGTCAACAGTATAAAAGTTTTCCGAAAACCAGATTGTTCCTTAGGTCGTTGCTGCTCTAAGGGCCAGCTTATCCTGTGGTTTATTATTATAGTTTAATCCTCTTTAAAAAGGGGCAAATCCTGGCACGAGTGAACGCTTAACGAAGAAGAAATCTAGTTGCACCACAACTCGTGGTCTGGGCCTCAGATATTTTTCTATTTTCTCTATCTGTTTCGTGATACCTATAACTTAATAAGCAATTAGGTGATTAGCTTCTTGTACCTGAGACACGACGTCGACATTTTGCGTCAATGGAAAGCCGATTCCTCACGATGTTTTCCTGTACCGTACGAGCGAGTGTTAAACGTGCTCATAGAAAATCCAATGGTACACAGCCGGAATTACGCCTTAATTCAGTATAATAAAAATAATAAAGCCTTTTCTATTTCCATATATAAGTTCCATTTGTTGTCATTGTAAGGGGCAACACAAGGGGCTCCCTAGTGTGGGGGACTAGCGTCTATTTTGTCACAAACATATTTCTGTCATGAATAAAGTTTTATTTTTATTATTAAAATGTTGTTAGTACACTACTACTGTTCGTATCTACTTATAGCTAAATGTTAGTAGCCTGTAGATATGGTCTCCTCTTGACCCCTTGAAGGCCTTCTGCCTGATGCCGCTATCTTTACCAATAGTCTGCCAGTCTTTTCCTGCTATTTCTACAGTATTATGAGCCCACTTTCTTTTGGCCTGCCCACTTTTCTTATAACCTCGGTATTATATTTGTATTTAAAAGCTATTATAATGATTAACTATGATGATTAATTAAATTTAATAAACATCATTCGGGGTCACCTTTGATATTCACATTTTCAGGTACTCTCTATAAAGACCATGCGATGTTAATTATTTGTTATTATTCTATTCTTCGCTTGTGAGGAAGTTGTATGGATCTGGTTGGCGCTGTGCTTTCTTAAGTTCTTATGTCATTTTTACACGTGTATATCCCTTTTTTAACATCGTCATTTTAACATGTGTGATGTTTGAGAGCAAAAATTAATCAGAAATATAAGCATGATGTTTTTCAGTGTGTAATATGGTACGGCGCAATTAGCCTGGTATCGATACCAGCAAAGCTGTCCATTGCCAGACTGGACATAACCCAGAACACGCCAGAGAAACGGGTGATCACTGCACCATTGTACAACACCGTGGTACTGCATTGTAAGGAGCCGAAGTCTGAACCGCCGGCAGTGTTGAGCTGGTGGAAGGATAATGGCAAGGTAAGCTATTAAAAATAAATTTGTGTATTTATTTATATTAAAATACCTTGAATCTTTATTCCATTCCCGTCACTAATAAATGAACGAGACAAAAGATTAAAAAAATAAATATTTTCAAATGTATTATATCACGCTCGTTCGTACATTATTACATACACGGTAAATTATTTTAAAATTTAAACTATTTTTTTTCGTATAAAGTTTGTAATTAAAACGGCTTTTTTTACTTGGGCTTCAAACGTTTATTTTATTTATTTATTTGTTAAAGCTTACCACATCATACATTGTACTTAATCTACTGCATATTTTTTATAATCTTTCATCTAAAATGTATGGAAAATATACATTAGAAATACAATTAAAACATATAATACAACAAAAAAAAAACATCAGCAAAACAGCGAATTAGATTCGTGATAGGCACCTAACAATGCTTTCTCTAAAACCGATCAGCCTACTTCCGAATATATCCAGCTCCGGATAAGCACTTTTCAATTAAAATCACGAAGAATTCGTCGAAAGAGAGGTGCTTGTACTCCTAGGTTGGTTTTTATTGGAGGAATTTGGAAGATATTTCTGATTTTAGACCGTTTATTACTTGCGCAGATACTCTCTTACCCTTAAAAGCGAAATCTTCATAGCGCTATGTCATGAACCTTGGTTGGTATATTCTACTGTTATCTTCATACAAATAAGCAGTGTTAACCTAGTGGCTCCAGCGTGCGACTCTCATTCCTGAGGTCGTACTGCATCAATGGAATTTCTGTCTATGTACCCATTTAACATTCGCTCGAACGGTGAAGGTAAACATTGTGAGGAAACCTGCTTGCCTTAGACCCGAAAAGTTGCGTGTGTCAGGCACAGGAGGCTGATCACCTACTTGCGTATTAGATTGATAAATGATCATAACCGATACAGAAATCTGAGCCCCAGAATTTTAAATTTTTAAACCTTACTTATTAAATGAATGTCAAATTAGGGCTCTCGCAAGCAACTGGACACACCGCACGGTGTGCTAGTCATCCACAACGTGACAGTTGCTGATGATGGCACCTATGGATGTGCCGCTACCAACGAGATAAGCGGGCAAAGTATCGACCTTCCCGAGAGGACCTATTTGAGGGTGCAGCATGAGGGAAATGGTGGAGCCAGGTAGGTTTTTGTTTTCAGTTCAGTGTAATATTTTACATTTAATGTTATATCGTATTATATTTGTATATCACTAATTCGTAACGATAGTAAGTCAGATTTGCCTGACACAAGTCTATTTGGGTCTATGATATTCCGGTATTTTTAATCACGGACATGTGTGCCTGACGGTATTCTGTCTATTTGGGTTTATAATATTCCGGGGTTTAATTCAAAATTATAATGTAAAGGTTATGTCCTTTATATTGTAAATTTGAATAATGAAAATGAATTCGCAAAATATGAAAAATCTGTATGTTCTGTATCTTCTGATTCCAGGGAGTCGAACACACGATCTATGAAATTATAATGTATATCTTCTAGGATCCCCGTAGTAATTTCTAAATAATAAATATTGTATTATTTATTTATTTCGTAATTCTACAGCAAACATAAACTAAATATTACATTTATACTAAAGATGGTCTTTGTAATCACCCACCGTAGCCTTTCTAAAATTCTTTTATAACATACATAATCATTAATACTAAAAAAATAATAATATAATAAACTTAATTTATATGTTTTACTTAATCACTATTTAACTGTTAACGAAATACAGTATATTAATTTTCAAAACATAATGAATAACTGAAATTCAAATTCCAAATAATCCAAAGGGCCTTTGGGAAATATTATCTATATATATACAAAAATATTCAAATATAAACGCAAGATTTTTTTATTACTTAAACAGATTATTAACTTAATAGTTAAATAATTTTGTCTTTCGATCGAAACCTTAAACAATCTATGGTCTACAGATTTCTAGAAACAGAAGAATACGTTGGTAAATACGAGAAAGAAGTTCTCATAGCGCCAGTGGGTCCTGATGATGGACTGCGGCTCTGGTGTGGGGCAGTGGGCACTCCTCCGCCGAAGGTCACTTGGAGTAAGGAGGGATCACCGAGCCTCCCTCGAAGACATGACCACACTCTCACAGTATCACCGTTTACTACAGAAGATGAGGTACGTAACCTTTAAAAGTTTTTACGGGTTTGGTTCAAAGTTCTGTATCAATCAAATTCATTTGTATAGGTCGATAATATGGTTAAAAGGAGTATTAAAAATATCCATACCGCAAGATGAGCACATACACTCATTCACAAACATACACTCACTTTTACACCAACACACAACACAACCAAATTACGTATTACTTAGGTAATTATAGGTATTGAATAATTTTTATTGTTTTCAACCTTTTGTAAATATTTGAACCTTTTCGTAGATATTATATATTCCATCTTCGGCTATATTTTAAGTGTTCTTGTTTGCTTTTATATATGATTTTTGTTAGTTGTAGGATTATTAAATCAATGGCGCTGCAACCTTTTTAGGTTTTGGCTTCAGACTCATTCATCATTTGTTAAACTAATAGGCAAGTAGGTGATCAGCCTTCTGTGCCTGACGCACGCCGTAAACTTTTTGGGTTTTAGGCAAGCCGGTTTCCTTACGATGCTGTGCTTCACCGTTCGAGCTAATGTTAAATGCGCACATAAAAAGAAAATCCATTGGTGCACAGCCAGGGATCGAACCTACGACCTCACGGATGGGAGACGCACGCTGAAGCCACTAGGCCAACACTGCTCTAAGTGCTCTAGTGCTCTAGTTGTAGGATTACCGAAAAAAAAACCATTCATTATTTCATGAAATGGCCAGTTAGATTTGATTGAGTCGTCTGCTTAAGGATACTTCAATAAATAATTATTAAAGCTAGATAAGTGTACTATCTCAAAGGTTGTCAACGCACCCACTAACATGCCTGTCCATTGGCAGCAGATGCCTTTTCTTGCTAATCCGTATTCCCGTTTGCCATCCTATAATAAAAAAACGTGAATAGTACAAGAACAGAAAAGTTTTGTTACGCACTTGCTTACGTCTTTATTTAAATTAAAAACATAATCGAAAAAATAGGTTTAAATATAAGACACAGTGTGTACAGGGACACAAAGGATGTACAGGGCGGTCTTAGCGCAAAAAAAATCATCCAGTTAACTTCAGTCTTTTTTGTCTAAGGCGGATTTTTGGTTTTATAAAATCCTTTTAGTTACCTTATACGAAGTCAGTCTAAAGACGAGTCTTAGATGAAGACGTTAAATGAGATCCATACATACCTTTAAGTACATATAATATGCATTATTATTTACAATAAAAATTACAATTGGTGTCACAAACCCAAGCCCAGGCCAGGCCAAAACAGGCCCAGACGTAAGAACGTCTGGGCCTCGGATTTCTGTATCTGTTCTGTAAGATAGGTTAGCCCCATCACGATAAGATAAGAGTCGCACGTTGAAGCGACTAGGCTATTGTAACTAATATTGTCCATTGTCAGATTATGTATCATAATATTAATAAACCTTATTTATTCCGTGAAATTTTAAATTTTTACAAAAGATCTAATCTAAATATAAAACAAACTCCTGTCAGTCACACGACTTATAACTCAAGATCGGCTGAAACGATGTTAGTGAATTTGTACCTTATTTGGTATTCGTATGTCATAATAAGGTATGATGCTCTTCGGGACACAAATATTTAATATAAGTGTTGGTACTGATTTATATGAAAATATCATAATATAAATGTATCGATATTAATCATGCAGGCACAGATTCTTCTCCGTTCCGAAAAATTAGAGTAGCAGAATAAATAATAAAATAACGGATATTTTATTGAATAAAAATAAACAAATTAATTAATTTTACGAATTCAAACAGCATGTTATACATGCGATGATACTCAAAGAAAAATTCGAAGGTAAGGTAGTTCTTATTCCGAGGATTCCGTTGATCCCAACCGATTTACCCTTTGAGTTCCAGCGAATTCAATTTCCGATCCGTCTTGCATTCGCCATAAAGATTAATAAGTCAAAAGGACAATTCTTGAGTGTTTGTGGTTTATATCTAGATGTTGCATGTGGCATGTTCACGTGTCGGCAAACTATCAGATTTATTTGTTCTTGCGCCGGATAACAAAACAAAAAATATTGTCATATCAGAAAGTGCTTTAACGTGCAGTTAATATTGGCGCTATAGATAAGGGGCCTAATGTGTATAACTGCCATTCGTCTTTCGCAATGGCAAGCAATAAAACATTTCTGTCTTTGCAAAAAAAGTTGTATTAATGTTATTACCTTACTCAAATTCTACATTAAGTTTAACTAGAGTTAACACGATATTATAAGACTTTTTGGCGGAACGGAGTTCGCCAGGTCAGCTAGTAATATTAATAATATAAGCCTTTATTCATACAAGATACTTAAACTAGAATATATGTGTTTAGTATTGAAAAAAATACTTATTTATTTATTGTATAAATGATCTTAATATAAAAGAACTTAGTATGGTGGAAACACAAACTGTACACATATTTAAATCATTAACATATATACTAAGGCCAATGACATATAAACTATAACATTATAACAATCAAACCATTAAAATTGCACGTAAAACGTCATAAACCAATTGAAACATTGACGCGCCATAGATAGCCGATGCAAGAAATCTGTTCTTGTCGAGAATTCACATTCGAATAAAGGAATATAGTAAACGAATATATACTTAAATATAGTTGAGTATTTAAATAGTCTCGACAACCGTGTCTGTTTGCCTTTTCCTGGCAAAGGGCACCTCCAAGTTCCACCATTAATTTCTGACCTGAGCAGTTCGGGTCCATGTACCACCTACCACGGCTCTTACTTCATCGACCCACCTTAGGAATGGTCTACCCGTTTTCCTCTTCATGTGACCTGTGTACCATTGCATTAATGACTTGCTCCATTTTGACTGTCCTCTGATGGTATGCCCACCCTACGTCCATTTGTTTTTAATCGTAATAGTTACATCTATTGTTTCTGTGTGATTTTTTTATTCTGTCTGAAAGTTTTTTCCCCACCATGTTTCTATTCATTGCATTCTGTCATGTTTCAAGTTTTTTGGTTTGTGCTTTTGTTAAGGTCCAAGTATGACAGCCGAAAGTCAATATAACACACATTAGAGTATAGGCTTCCTCCAACTGGTTCCAACTCTCTCTATCTTGAGTATTTTTGTTGCAATCTTCACCACCAACTTCTTGAAGCTTGTTAGATCTATATCTTTTTTATAATATATAGCAAACTAAATTTATCACTAAACCGTGTTTCATATTATAAATAGTATTTTAAAAATATTACATACATGTAAAGGGGTTTCCCTTAAAACATATTATAACAAATCCCTCGTATAACGCTGGCATTTCACACGTTATATTTCTGTACTGTGACATTTATAATGATTTGTACGCACCTATTTCGTTCATAACATAGTTTTAACATTCAAATTAAATCCCCTTTAACGAGTTAAACGTCAATTATTTGTACATAACACGTTAGCGCGTTAAGCGAGAATGTTTCAACAATAAGTTTCCTATAACGTGGTACCAATCTACCTTGGGAGTGATGACTTTATACCAATATTACAATTCAATATCTGAAATAGAGCTTTTATAGATCTAAAAATATAAGAAATATGAAAACATAACTTAAGATCCAGAGATGTGCGTTGAATATAAGCCGATTTGGGTCTTTATTTACCCGAGTTGTGAGCACTTGACATTTGCTAAGCGGATTGAACGAATGCAACATTTGACGATACTATTTCAAGCATTTGTGGCTTTGTGTAATGCAAGAGATAAATTTATAAGGAACTAATCCTTATTTATTACTTTGTATTTTTCATACTTCAGTGTTTTTAAATCTATTCTAGTCTAAAGGAATATTAATTTAAGTTACAGGGTAACTAAGTTCGAAAACCGTGTACCAATTTTTAAATGTTTGATGATGTTACTTGTGTTCAGATTAATAACAGCAGCTGAGTTTTATCATCGGTCATTTAGAATACGAAATTCCACCCGTATCACGTCGACGTCCGTCGTTCCACAACTGAGCGTTTTTAAGGCTGGTTTGGGCCGCGTATCACAACTATGTGGAACCAGGCCACCAATTTCCGAACCAATTCAACTTAGGGTTCTACAAGAATAGCGTACCAATTCTTAAAGGTAACGCATTCGCGAGATCTCTGGCAATGAGAGTGGCCATGAGTATTTTAACTGGTGACCCAGGAGGGTCGGATCGCTAACGGGTATGTCCCCGTTTGCCCTCAGTTGAACTATAATAAAAAGAAAACTCAAGAAAATGAAATTGTGATTGAAGCCGTGGTCCCAGTGCCGAAGTCTTTGCGCTAGTGATGGGCAAAGCCAATTACGGCCAAGCCAAACGTTCGCCAAAACTGTTCTCTATTGGCCCTAGCGCTTAAGATAGATTCCAAAAAGAAAACAATCAACCGAAAGCAAGGCTTGCGTCTTTTGTTTTTCACCGCTTAAAGTCAGCCTATCACTTAAACGACATGATCACGAATCGGTCTTAAATCATGGGTATCATGTAGGCTATTGAAAAATATTTTTACAACATGCAAAAAAAAAATTGAAAGTGTCAAGAAAACCCTTTCTCTTAAAACGAATTACCTTATACCAAAAGGTATTGATTTAGCAAACCTTTTGCCAATAGGACGCATAATAATGGCGGTAATTTTTTGACACACAATTTATCAATTGTTCCTGTATTGTATATGTAGAAAGCAAACTTGCAAGAACACTGTTGGCATCAATGGTATCGATTTCAATCGTCTGTCATTAATGCTTTGAATTACAGGAATTATTCTCGGAAATATGTTATACGCTTAATCAAAGGCATCATATATGTATGTTTCAATTCAATGTTTAAAATTAAAGGTCAGAAAAGCTTTTTGTCATCTCAGCCAATTACTTTCCGTTAGGAAGCTGTATGTCCTAAGTTTAATTTTAAAAGCACATAGAACGCTCCCGTATTATAGTAGGCTGTATTTAAGAAAGAGGAATGTTTTTCGTCGGACAGACAGTAAGTACTGACATCGCTAGACGCAATTCGCAAGCAGTTAGTATAAAAATAACGTAACTAAAAAGTGATCCAACTGAAGGGTTGTACAAGTCTTGCAAATTTAGGAGGTACCCAACCTCTTCACGTAGTCCCGACACACCCCAAAAAAGGACTCAACAAAATATAATTAGCTAAGCAATTTGCAAAACTGTCTTTGCACGTAATCAATACATTAATCGCTCAGCTTATTTCTGCAATAGTTTAAATAAAACCCTTAACTTTTATAATCTTACATACACTCGGCTCGGTACACTCAACTATAACAAAACAGAATCATTGTTAAATCCTCTAATATAAATTTTTCCTTAATCCATCTTTTTATTCACACTTTCACTTAGATTTGTTTCGTCCTTCACACATATACACAGTTACACAGTCATTATCATATATTCATATATTTATTATTTTTACAGTATCCTTGTTTTAAAACCAATTGTGTTGGATGTCTTTTTTAACTTATGTTATTTTAACGAAGAGCGAAGCACACAGGTTTCTAACTTACTAGGGAGGCTTCAATCTGAATTGTATTGTATATAGCTAAACAAATGAAGAATTTTGAATATAAATAATAAATTAAATAGGCTGCTTATATATACCCGCCCATGTACATTTAAAGGACTGCTTATGAACACACTTCACGCAGTGAGATGCTTCTGAGACCTAATACGTAGTTACACATTTCATTCATCCCTCACTCACATGCACTAATACACTCACTCATGTACTCACGCGTGTTGAAAACAGTTAAATAATCAAAAACAAAAATAAATAAAATAAAATATGTAATTAAACTACTATACTAACTTATGTATATATATATATATAAATATAGAAATTTTTAATTAAGTTTGCTATGGAGGAGCTGGAAACCCAGACTCAGGTATTTTTTATACCTCAACGGGTTTCCACATCTTACACACTGTAGTGCAAATGTACCTACTCATAATGAATAAACACATTTTTTATTTATTACATTTGACAAATTGATATCAATTAATAAAGCTTAACAAAGTTGTGTGAAAGTAAAGTGAGGTCTAATTCCCAGATTTCTATATTGTATCGTTTTGTGATTATTGTTTTTCTGAATATATAAAATAAAAAAGAAACTAAAAAAACTAAACATAACACGCCAGTATTCCGCGAGGTGTGTGCATCTCGCTCCGTTAGGAGTCGCCAGCCGTAGTCATTTGAAATTGTATAATATGCAATATATTATTAGGTCAGGGATTAATTGTATCTAATAAAACCTAACCCGATATTTATACATTAAAAAGAGTGTCTCAGTACTAAAGAAAACTTTTACCTACCCTTTTTTTTATATAACAACTCAATCCGGTAAGAAACTGGCCTGATGTTAAGTAATACCGCCGCCCATGGACACTAACATTGCCGGAAGGCTGGCAAATCTGTTGCCGATCTTTTAACAATAAGTAAGAAAAGATCTTGAAGAAGACTGAGTCTCAGTCGAATTGGTTCAGATATTCTTCAGTAAGCAGCTGGTTCCACATAATTGTGATCGCCGGCAAACACTGCCAGTTGTTGAACGACGTCCGATGATGAAACGTGTATTGATTAAAGCTTTTTTCCTCAGGGCATATACTCGTGTTCAGCGAATGGGATTCGTCGTTCTTGGAAGGCGATTTCCCTACAACCACCGCATTGGGAAGGCTCAGCTGGAAGTGTGAACGCAAGCGAAGGCGGAAGTGCGCATATTGCTTGTGGGAGACTGTATGGTCAACCACCTCCAGCAGTCCATTGGATTCTGAACGCGGAAGTCATTGAAAGTGGGAAGGGAGTTAGGGCTACTGGTATGTTAAACGAAATCTGATAATTCATATTAATTCAGCCGACTCTTTTACAATTCAGAGACGAGACATAGTATTGTCAGGTTAATAATAAAACATGAAATAACTTCTTCTTCTTATCCGGTACACTCTTGACAGAGAGGTCGTGATCGCTATGTAGTAGTGGCAATCGAAGGGGCAGATGTGATGCGCTTCACGATATTTCGTCATCGTTGCCTATTAGTGGTCATCCTGCTACACTCATTGAGTGTACCTCCTACGGCAGACTTGATCTGGTCAGTCCAACGCGTAGGTGACCTTCCGCGCGGTCTAGTGCCTTCTATCTTCCCCTGAACGACAAGGCGTTCTATGGACTGAACACCACGCTGAGATACGTGTCCAAAGAATGTAAGGATGCGAGATTGTACTGTTGATAATACACGCTGCTGCCGAGTTCTTGAAGTATCGAGACATTTGTACGAAACTCGGTCCACGAACCCCAAGGATTCTCCTCCAGCACCACATTTCCAGAGCGTCTATTTTCTGTCTTTTCACATCTCGCAAGGTCCACGTTTCGGCCGTGTACAGAAATATGGGGAATATAAGAGTATTCACGAGCCTGGTCTTAATGGCTTTTATTATATTCCTGTTTCTCCATATCTTTTGCATCTTGTCCATAGCCTTTCTTGTGATGCCCATACGTCGTTTGACCTCATCGATGCATCCGCCATTGTTTGAAATCTGAGCCCCAAGATAAATATAAGATTGGACTACGTTGCATTTCGCGATTTGAGTGACTTGAGGCGAATTATTTCTGGCACGGTCAACGCAAGTTTGCAATCCGGTATCCACCAACTGTTACATCGTCTGTCCAGTCTTCCAAGGTGATGCGCATTATGTTCCGTGTACACGTTGAATAAGAGCGGCGATATTATGCACCTCTGGCGTACGTACACTTGGATGGAAATCACCTGATATCTAGCAGGGTCTTCCACAATACCGGCCAAATCACCGAGTCGAAAGCATTGGAGAAATGACTATGGATTGAATTTCTTTTTTAGTCAAGAACTGCAAATATCATCAGAAAATTGACATAATGACTCGTAATAGTCTATAACAGAAGTGACATGGCCTATTAAATATATATGAAATCTAATCAAATTAAATATCTTTATATAATTATAATTGATTCTAATTAAATAACATATTAAAGTTAAATGCATGTTTGACACACGAAAGTCACACTCAAGGCTAAGTTTCGAATCTAAATGTTACCATGAACTTAATTTAAAGTATGATATATGTATAAAATATTTAAGATCAGCTGCTGATACTATGAAATTTGAGATTTTCATACAAAATAATACATGATTTAAATAGAGCTACATTTTTTTCTGAATCAAACTTGTTTTTCAAGTACAATTAAAGTAATCACAATGTGTCATCCACAAGTCTATTGATTTTGTGTGTTCATTGCCCGATTTGTGCGTGGCTACTTATATTTACATTCATCGATATTTTGATTTGCGGCAATAGATGGCGTAAATGACAATATTTCATCTGACAACTGATAACACACAAGCAGTCGTGGCAACTTGCCATTGTTAAAAATCACAAAACATCGTAAATGATTTTATCGCGATTGATATTATTTAAGAAGTTATATTTAATATAAATTTAATAAGGAATGTATTAATTATACAATTTATTATTACTATTTGTTAACTGAAAAAGTTGACGGCATGTGTCAAGCCCAGAGGTTATATTAACGAATTGATTTTTTTACATATTGTTCATATCATCGACGTCCGCCGTTCCACGACTGAGCGTTTTTCAAGGTAATTTTTGCCGCGCACCACCGCTATGTGGAACCAGCTGCCAACTGCCAACTGAAGTATTTCCGCGCCATTTCGACTTAGGGTCCTTTATCAAAAGAGCGTACCAATTCTTAAAAGGCCGGCAATTCACTCGCGAGCCCTCTGGCATTGAGAGTGTCCATGGGCGGCGGTATCACTTAACATCAGGTGAGCCTCCTGCCCGTTTGCCCCGTTGTATAAAAAAAATATCCATCCATATCCATAGCTTTTAAACCATACATTATGAAAAGTTGATGCTTTCCTCACTCTACTTTGAGTATCACAATACAGTGTGCAAATGCTGCTAGCATTAGAGAACTCTGCCATAGCGTTCAAACTTTGTAAATTTACTATTACTTTTTATAAGAACGGTGTTGGCTTAGTGGCTTCAGAACCTACTCTCATTCCTGAAGACGTAGGTTCGACCCGAACTGATTACCAATGGACTTTCTGCCTATGTGCGCATTTAACATTCGCTCGAACGCTGATCGTGAGGAAACCGGGCTTGCCTTAGACCCAAAAAGTCGTCGGCGTGTGTCAAGCACAGAAGGATGATCACCTACTTGTCTTTAAGATGACTAACGATCATGAAACAGGTACAGAAGCCTGCTCAGACCTAAAAAGGGAAAGCGTTACTGATTGCTAGTATTATATATTTTTTAATGATTTTTTATTTAAAAATATTAAATTTCATTAATTTTTCTTTCAGACTCGGATCTCTACATAGACCACGTTGAAAAGCGTCATGCCGGAATCGTCCAATGTTTTGCGTGCAACGAATTAGGATGCGCATACGACGCTGCCATGCTTACTGTTGTTCCTGTGCAGATATCAGAACAGGTACCTTGATGGAATTCCCCCAAAGGGGACTAATACATTTCCGCGTATTATTAATATTCCTGCATATTTTTTGCTGTTATAAGTCTAATTTTCAACACGATACTTCACAGGAATCGAAGTCGTCAGTGAAGAGGAGGTCACCTTCTTTCTTTTTTTAGAATCTCTTAATGGCAGAGGGCTCACCAGTGTCTTGCCGGAGTTTTAAGAATTACGCTATTTTCCTCTAGAGCCCTAAGTCGAATTGGTTCGGAAATACTTCAGTGGGCAGCTGTTTCCAAATAGTGGTGGTGCGTGGCCAAACCAACAACTACCTTACATAACGCTCAGTTCTGAAACGATGGTCGCCGAAGTCTTCCATGGTCCCTTTTCTTTCTTAGCGGGCTGTGGTATCAACTTCCGGTGGGGGTCTTCCCTTTGAGATACGATCTTCAACTGTTTTTTTTTGTTTTTTTGCGTCTCATAGGTTAATTTGCCTTCCCCCCTTATAATGAAAAAACAAATCACTCATAAACGATTCAAGTATATTAAGTCCATACTTTGGTTATAGCGATGTAACCAGGGACTGATTTTTTATGAATAAGGACAAAACTCTTTTATTCCTTAACGTAAACCAAATAACGAATACCAAATGTTTCTAGGATTACACAGCAGACATTCCCAAATCTATGCACATATCCCAACCTCCGAAGAAACACAACAGAAAAAACTCCAGAAAGAATAAAGGTGAGAAAAACTTTCGACTGATTTTGTAATGAATTGAATTATGTTCACTAATTTCCCTCAAGCGTCATAGCGATCTAAATCTATTTTTTAAGTTTTCTTAAAATCGTGCTAAACTGATTTTAACTTAATAAATACTATAATTCACTGCAGCGATTTTACGTACTGATTACTGTATCGCTTCAAAGTTATAGGAAAATCCTCGTGCGCATGTGCATCAACTTGTTTTATGATCTAATCCCTATTCTGCGGTTATTCGACGTGAATTCCTAACCAACCGAACGAGTCATATTAGCAATTATGCCACATGGGCGTATATGGCAGAAATTCTTATGAATATGTTTATATATTTGGATTTCATTAAATAAATATTAAAGCTAACACGTATTTCTGGAACGAGGTTATCATTTTCTAGATTATCAAAGATACTGAACTCAATCAAACTTTGAAAGAAAACAATTTTTAAATAATTATAAGTTTATAATAATACAAATAACTTTAATCCGGTTAAAAAATTGTTTTCTTTCAATGCGTAAAAGCTATATTAACCAAAGACTATGTCAATCAAACTTATTGTTATTCTAAATCCAGGATATGACAATTAGGTTAAGAGGTTTTTAATTACGCAGTCTGTTTTGCGTAATTAAAAAAGTCTGCTACAAATAGTCTGTGAATCTTGGCCTAATAATAATAATGAATAATCGCCTTGATTTAGTAATAAATTATTTTTTATCTTAATATCAAAATTATAAGCTCTATATCATATAGTTTCAGATGATGTAAGCTATTCAAATAGATGAAATAGCCATTAAGGGTTATTCATAAAAGTTCCTTTATATGTGCTTTATATATTCCAGTCAGTAAATATTGTAGTAAAATTTTATATATGTTTACCAATTTTATAACTTTTTAATTTGCTTATAAAATGGTGTGAAAGCGCCATGAATATTTATTGTACAATCCTGTGATATATCTATACAAGTTTTGCTGAATTTTTTTACATCCTTATTTGAAATATATTTTTTTAATACGAAAATTTTTCAACTATTAAGTTTATAATAATAATTTGTCTCATCCATCCAATTAATGTTTCGAGTTTAATTTTTTTATATTTTACACTTTTTCATATTTATTATACATTTATAATCATTATAATTATAATAAAATATTATTTTTAATTAATAAAAAATACGTTTACAGCGGTCCTTATAGCTCCTACTCGACCGAATGTGACAAGACTCTCTGATGAAAGAGTAATGGTTTCTTGGACACATTCGAAACACGGCCTGCCGATACGGTTTTTCAAGGTAATATAGCTTTTACATTTAAATACATCATATCCCCGATGTTCCATATGAATATTTTTTTTAATATGACGGTGAAAGTTGACAAATTCGAGTATTATGACTGTATGATAATATATTCTTAAAGCCCTTTTGTATATACAAAAAATATATTCGATTTTAAACCAAATGGTGGCTTTCATTAGTATAATACGCGAAAGAGAATTAATCTTGCTCCAGAAGACAAATCACTCCTTGTATGGAAATTGTATTTGTTTCTACAACAAACTCCCAAGCGAATAAATTAAAATCTCGAATAAAATAAAAATGTAAATAAATCAATAAAGCTTTTTGTAAATTTGACGAATATTTAATGATCCTAATCCTTGGGATTGATTTGCTCCAGTTCAAACAATTTGTACCACACAAAACTTGGCGATTAAAAAGAGTGGCGGAGAGTTTCTTGTAAGTTCTTGCGCGCTCTACACCCTTGACTTGCGCACTGGTAGTAAATGTTATTTAAGAATCTCTTTAACATCTTCTGTTGACGTTCATAAGTGTATTGGTATATATGAATAAGGTTACTTTGGGTTTCAGTTTGATCCGTTACTCATTTGCAGCTATTTAGAATTATTTCTCGAAACAAACTTGAATTAGTTTCCTATATTACACGCGCATTGTTATCCCTTTATTATTTAATGGGCTTAAGAAGAGGTCTGTCCGCCTATTAATAAATATATAAAATTAATTTACATATTTGAACGTATCAGAAAATATCTCAATTTTAATGGTTTACGCACGAACAAACAATAATTAAATTCGTTAAGGAATGTAATATAATGTAATCCCTAAGGATTATCAGAACAGTATTAATCTTAGAAATAATCTATATACACATAATTGATTTCATATTACTACACCACAATTATATTTGCAATAGACGGTAGAACAACACAGGAAGTACCCTAGCCGGAGTAAGAGTCGTTATTAAAAATAAACGAATACTTATTGTAAAGGTTCATAGCTCAAAAGGTATTCAATTTTGTATGTGCGCCATTCCTTAGATATACGAGTGTAGTTTATTGTTATATAAATAAAATTTGGATCAAGTTAATAATATGAAAACCGGGCAAAGGTTAAATTCGAAAAAACATCTAGGGACAGACTACATATTGGACGTGTTGAGCATTTATCTTCTGCCTCGTATATATATTAATTGGGACTCATTAACCATTGGATTAGCTTTTACATTTTGTTTATATTATTATTATACTTCATCTTAGTTATAGTTAGTGTTACATGTTATTTTATATTCTTTATTATTAGTTTTTTTCTTCTGGTATTTTACCCTCTGTTGGTGTTTATTTTTGTATTTTTGCATTTTTGGGTTGTCTGGAAGAAATCGCTTGTCAGCGATAAGGCCGCCCGTTGCCTAATAGCAAATGTGGCAAATGAAGTGTAAATAAATAAATATTCTGTGTGTAAACGTACATCGTATCATAACCGAATGAGCCATAATATTTAAAGAACCCGTTTCACTAGTCATTTTATTTTGCGAAACGGTCTACAGAAACGGTTCCAGATTGAGGTCTTCCATGAGACATCTAGTTATTTAAAAATATATCTTACTGTTCCCACAAAGACCAGCAACGGCACCCACAAAATTAGATTGTCCATGGGCTTCGTAAACTTTCATGGCTGACCGGCGGCCCCGAAGGCTTCTATGTTAAAAAATCCGTAGCAAATAGCTAATTGCACTCCCTTTTGAAGTGAAACTTCTTTAGAATCGTTGTGATTTCAAACCGGATGCAACGAAAAAACGACAGGTAAGAGACACAAATACAAAAATGTGTAGGATGAAGCCAGGGGAAAGAATGAGACAGAAATATACATACAATTTGTATATTATCGGTCTCTCCTCTTTGTGCCATACTTCGTAGCGTCCCCACTCCCGTCTTCTAAGCATAGTCGCCTGTAATTTGTGAGCCAGAGCGAGAGAGCAGATGTCAGTGTGTATGTATATTGCACACTGTTTAATACGTGCTTGTATTTGAGCATTTAACGTGTGTAGTGCATGTGAAAACTACGTGAGCTTACTGTACACTGTATGCGGCTGCGTATTACAGCGTTTTAGTAAGATAGCGTGGTGTGTTATTATTTAACTGTTTGTGAGTATTTTTATATCTTGTACTAAATAATAAATTTTATAAAATGCCGAAAACTAATGCCGAAATGTGTCCTCAATATCGACGCAAAAAAAATGAAATTAAAATGAAAAAAAATTCAGCAAAAAGTTCAACAGAACGTAGTCGCGAGTTTCGTGCACGTAAAAAACAATTATTGAACAATCAAAATAGATGTTCAGATATAAGTGTCAATGTGACTGATGTAATAAATGGTAAGTGTAAATATTTTTTAATCCTGTTTTAAGTATAAACTAATATATCAATGTTTTTCAATCAATAAATTTGATTTTTATTTTAAACTGATCATGGATTATATATATATATAACCTCAATACATCATGTGTCTAACCTTATTTATTTTTTTCTGTTTTAGACCACTCTCAGCAACAAAATAGTGTTCCAACGGGATATAATTTAGTAAATAATGATTGTAAGTACTAATAATTAATACTAACTTTCATCATTTAATGTTAAATAATTTAAAGAAATTTTTCAATTTAATAATAATTTTAATGAAAAAACTTAAAAAACTTAAAAATTTAATTTAAAAACATGTACCTAATTTACAATTCATGATTTAAAATATTAAAAAAAATTTAATTTAATTTAAACTTATATTCAATAATTCAATAATTCTTAAATTAACAAAATGATTTAATATTTAAATTTATAGGAAAAAAAAAACAATTTTAAGACGGATGAATATTTTTGAATGGTAAAATAAATTGTAAAAAAATTCAAAATTAAAATGATATTAAAAAAAAATAATTTAATTTTAAACTAAAGAGTGGATAATTTTTAAATGGTACATATAATTTAATAACCATATTTGAAAATAATCATTATCTTAAAATGAGTTTTTAAAATTAATTTTATATACATTTTTCGAATTTACGATGTAAAAAATTTTAGTTTTTTAAGGAATTGATTCTCAATACACAGTCGATAGATAACTCGTTACATACTTTGAATTGTTTTTTTTCAGATAACCCTCCAGTAGATGTACAGCCAGAAATTCCATACTCACGGTTTCGTCGAAATAAGTTTGCTCATAAAGAATTTAACGACAAGTTTTTAAACAATATGTTTGGTCATAAGTGCTCCGTTTGTGATCGATTGTGGTTTAAGTTAGATTTAAAATCACCACGTGCTGAAGATGAACAATTATTAAGGGTAATAGTTGAAAATTACAATACAGTTGAAGATATTTTACTGTGCAACACGTGTTACCAAGCAATTGGGAGGAAAGTGATTCCTATAATGTCTACTTATAACGGTTTTAAATATGAAAAAATACCTGAGGTTTTACCACCGCTTGACTTAATTTCGGAAAGACTTGTCTCACCACGAGTTCCATTTATGCAAATTCGACGGTTACGACATGTTCATGGGCAATATGGAATTTATGGACAAATCATTAATGTACCAGTCGAGGTAAACAATATGGTAAAACTCTTACCCCGTAATGTCGATGATGATTACTGTATTAACGTACACATTAAAAGAAAAATAATACATAGATCAAGCTATTTAATGGGACTAGTTAATAAAAGGACAATTCGTGCATGGCTTCAGTATTTGCTTCAAACTCCACTTTATTTATTTTACGATATTAAAATTGATGAAAGCTTCTTCAACAATAATAGTAATAATGAAATCGATCTAGAAGAAATGAGTGAAGATATACCGGTCGAAGAGAGTCTAACAGCACAACAGAAAACTCTACTTTGGAATGAAGATATGTATTTACGGATTGCTCCTGGAGAATATAATATTCCCAAAAGTATAATTTTTGATGAACATGCCGAAGAACTTTCTTTCCCATCGATTTATTTGGGTCATTTCCGAAAATTCAGAGAGGGAGTAAATGCAACACCGTTCGCAATAGCAACTAGCGAATTACGAAGATCAGATCGGCGTGGAGTTACTCCACATCATTTATTATATCTAGCAATGAAAATTATGAGGTTAAGAGTTCGTGACTCGCTTACGATTGCATTTAAACATGTGGGAAAAAATACTAATATTACACGGCAGCAAGTTGAGTCAGCTGACTACATTAATAATTGTATCGAAAGTAATTTAGCTTTTCTGCGCTCAATACCAAATTCAGTATGGTATTGGAGCGATCGAAAAAGAGATCTTTTTGCGATGATTCGGCAACTAGGAAAACCTACGATGTTTCTTACTTTGAGTGCCAATGAAATCGGATGGACCAATTTAATACAATTATTGTACAAATTAAAAAATAACGGTACTGAAATTTCAGCTGAACAAGCTGCGTCACTGGATTACATATCTAAGACTACACTAGTGAATGAAGATGCTGTGACCTGTGCTATCTATTTTAATAAAATAGTCAATATATTGATAACTATTCTCCAATCAAAGAAGAACAGCCCATTTGGAAATTATTATGTTGTCGACTATTTTAAACGAATTGAATTTCAGCATCGTGGTAGTCCTCATGCACATATTTTATTGTGGCTGAATGACGCTCCATCAGATCCTCTTGGTACAAACTATCAAGATACTGTAATGATGATTGATCAATTGATATCAATTTCTTCATCAGAAGCTTCTGGACATATTCGCTTGCAAAGTCACAAACATACCTTTACCTATTATAAAAAAGTACATGCCAATCAACATCAGAAATGCCGATTTAATGCTCCATTTATGCCATGTAAATCCACTACAATATTAAAACCAATGCAGAAAGATCATCCAGGATATGCTGATTACGCTAAGCGGTATAAACAAATACAAATTAATCTTGAGAACAATGATTACGAGAATATTGAAATGTTTTATGCACAAAATCATATAACTTCTGATAATGATTATTTTCATATTCTTGAAGCTGGAATTACCAGACCTAAAGTATTTTTGAAGCGACAACCTAAAGAAAAATGGCACAACCCTTTCAATCCTTTTATTCTCAATGTCTTACAATCAAATACAGATATGCAATTTATTATCGAAGAATACTCATGTGCAGCGTATGTTGTTGAATATGTCAATAAAACTAATAGGGGTATAAGTAATTTACAAAGACAAATTCATGAAATCATGGATGAAAACCCTGAGTTTGATATAGTAGAAATAACTAGAAAAATGAGTGTTAATATGCTCAACACCGTTGAATTAACAAGCCAGGAAGCAGCGTGGTACCTTCTTCGTGAACCTATGTCTAGAAGTTCAGTCTCCATAGTTTATATTCCCACCGTTTGGCCTATTGAACGACAGCGTATTAGACGAACACAAAAAGAATTAGATGAATTAAATATCGATGAAGATTCAACAAGTATTTGGAAGGAAAACTGGTTTGATAAATACGAGAAGCGGCCACAAGAAATGGAAGAATTATCACTTGCACAATTCGTTGCTAATTTTACTAAAAATTCGCAAGGTGATTATATTCGTCGAAAGCAACAACGCATCATTCGTTATAGGAATTATGACATAGCCTCAGATATAAATGAGTATAAAAGAGAAATGGTGACTTTGCATATCCCATTTCGGAATGAAGAATTCGAGATTCTTGAAGAGATGAAATTTATTAGGATTTACGACGAAAATGAAAATCAAATTCTAGAGCGACGTAAAGAGTTTGAATCTGACTTAGACATTAATAAAACTATAGAGCTATGCCGAAAACTATGTCGCGAAAATGAAGAAGCAGACGATGACGATGAGATTCATGATATTGCCACTAGATTTCCAGAAATTAATCCATTCCAAACGCTATATGACAATCCGAATTCGGATGTAAACAGTGATTTACGTCTCGCAACCCTAAATAAACTTGGTGCCATTGCAAAACGGAAAGAAAATTTAATGCCTAACGACCAATATTATGAGCTGATGAAAATGGCAAACCAACAACAAAAGGAACTTTTGATGCACGTCATTTACAATCTTCAGTTGGAAGATCCTCCTCCGCTGCAAATATTTTTTACAGGACCAGCTGGATGTGGTAAAACATTTGTTATTAAATTATTAATGGAAATTTATAATCGATATTCTGAAAGTGATGAGTTTTGTAATGCTTATATCGCTTGTGCTTCTACTGGTAAAGCTGCTGTGGCTATCAATGGGACAACAGTACACACTGCACTGAAGATAAGTCTTTCAAAGTTGCTTCCTTTATCAATTGAAGTAGCCCAACAATATAGATCACTTTTTAAATATGTTCGTGTATTGATTATCGATGAAATTAGTATGATTGGAGCCGAGTTGTTGTCCCAAATAGATTCAAGGTTAAAGCAAATCACCGGTAATTTTAAAGTCCATTTTGGTGGATTAGATATAATTTTGATTGGTGATCTACGTCAACTACCGCCAGTTCGTGCTACCCCAATTTACAAACAAATAAAACGACAAATAGCAGGTTCAACACTATGGCGAGGGTTGAAATTTTTCGAACTAAACGAAGTTATGCGACAAGCTAATCAAAGTTTTGCAACAATATTAACAAAAATTGGTAATGGACAGTTGTTAGATCAGGAAGAGCTAGATTTAATTGAGTCACGGATTTACTCTGAAGAAGAAGCTGAGAGACTTTGTCCAGACGGTATACGATTGTTTTTTAATAATCATTCAGTTGCTGAATACAACAATAAAATTTTGAATTCTATAGAAGAAAAAGTGAATTCAGAGGCAACTGATATATATATTGGATGTAGAAATGTTGAACAGCAAACTTCTATGCGTCAAAAATTACATAAAATGTCAACTATTGATACAGGAGGTTTGCCATATCAAATTACATTGGTTTTGAACAAACCATACATGATAACAACTAACATCGATGTATCAGATGGATTAGCAAATGGTGCGACGGGAAAATTAATTTTCATTGAATATAATGACAAAGGAGAGATAGGTCGTTTATGGCTAGAATTTCCAGAATCTCCAAAAATCGGAGAAAAATTGAGAAGAAAGGCAGCGGCATCAATTCAAAAAAATAATCTTCATCCACTGGCAGTACCAATAGATCGCAGAACATCATCTATACCACTAGTACCTAATAAAACCGTTATTGTAAAACGTAATCATTTCCCATTAGTCTCTGCATGTGCAATGACGATTCACAAGTCCCAGGGAGCTACTTTTGGTGAGATTGTATATGAATATGATAAATCACACGTTCAACAACTCCTGTACGTCGCATTATCACGAGTTACATCAATAAACGGCTTATATCTCGTTTCAAAAAAAAATGATAAAAAATTTTACCATGGCCGAAGAGCGTCAGTATCTACAATTGATCTACAACATGAATTTCGAAGGCTGAACTTGAATCGACTTGAGACAATTACAAATGTTTTATATGATTTCTTAAATAAAAGAAAAGGTATGTCACTGTTTACCTTTAACTGTCAAAGCTTACGAGCTCATGTACAAGATCTGCAACATGACAATATAGTGTCATCGTCAAATTTTTTAATTCTTTCGGAGACATGGATGAATAATGAAGATATTGTAGACATTCCAAATTTTAATATTGTTGTTAATTACAAAAGACCACGTACGAGGGCAGGCGGAGTAGCAATTTATCACAACGTAAATGATGGAGCCCGTGTTGTTACGCCACAAATGGATCTCAATGCACAACAGCTAGAATCATTGTCTGTTCAGCTTTCGAAAGTTGGAGAAATATGTGCCTGTGAGAGCAGAAATGACCAAGGAGATTTAATTTTGATCGTAGCAATTTACATCTTTCCCAACCAATCAATAAAATCAGTTATTGAATTTATACATGAAAATTTGATCAAATATACCCCAGAGGTATCGCGAATTCTCAAAAAGAATTATGATAAAATTCCGATGATTTTAAGTGGGGATTTTAACATAAATTTTGCATCAGATACAGCGCTTCCTTTGATTGAGTTTCTCGATACAACATTTTATTTAAAAATGTGTAACAATCGCACTCAATCAACTACAAGATCAAAAACGGTAATAGATGCAGTGTTCCAAAGATATATCAACCAAATTGAAACTAAAATATTTGTATCGTATTTTAGTTATCATAAGCCTCTTGTATCATTTGTTGAAACTGAAAATATGGAACTTGAGTAATAGATTATGTAACATATGTTAAATAAAATATAAAATATCTTTTAAAATTAATCAAAATACTTTCATTTTTGAACAATTAAACTTTGTAATTATCCTACCCTTGTTATAAATATTCATCTCATTCTTTTGTCGATTCACTGAAGTTTCACTTCTATCGTGTGTGAATCGCACACACACCTTTTTTCTTTAAAATAGTGTTTACGCTATGATAAAAAGACTGTCATTCCTAAGGATAATGGTACAATTAGTATGAGTATAAAAAGTATTTTTTTACATAGATTGAGAGGATTACATTCAAATTGCATACAAAGACACAGGTGCTGTAAAATATGGTGATTCTATAATTTTTTCATGAGATCTGGTTATGCACTTTTTGCACTTTACCCATCATATTTATTTTTTCCCTTATCGGGGTTGTTTGAAAGAGATCGCTTGTTAGCGATAAGGCCTCCCATTGCATCGCTTATAATTTCTATGTATTATGTTATTTGTTTTTCTATAAATGTAACTAAGTGTAAATAAATGTATTTAAAATAATAGTTACCACTATTATATATACATTTATTTTATCATGCCACTTCCCTCGGTTTGTTAGATCTATATAATAATAATATGACAGTTATCTATAAAACTTTCCAATTATTGTCAATAGTAAAAGCGATAACGTTACATAAGTACTCCCATTTCACATTTATTACTCGTATAATTCGATGAAATAAGTTAATTATATACGGGCCTTATATATTCCTATGTAATAAGAAGTACTAATAATATTTATTTGTTTATATGATCACGCCTTTTTACCAAAGGCGTAGGCCGCACGCTCTCCACTTGCTACAGTCTGGACATACCTCTCTGTAAAGGGGATGTCATAAAGGGGATGAAGCCTTTCATTCATCCATGTTTATGTAAGAGAAGGCCTACCCAACCCGATACCATTGTTGCTTAGGTTATCTAAAAACGTTTATCCACATCAACTATCCAATAATAATGAATATACTCTTAATAAATGGTAAATATCAATTCAGGTTCAATACAGGGAGGTGACGAATTCTTCGAATGTGAATTGGAAAACTGCCACCGATGAGATCAAGTCGTCTACAAACTCGTATGAGATCAGTGGACTACTGCCAGATAAGTACTACAAGTAAGTCTTCATTATCCGTAGGTATTAACTTAGTATAATTACACACTTAAACCTACTGAATCATTCATTTTCAGGTACATTATATTGTTTATTATCTTTGTACAGGGTAAAGAGTATTACAGATATCCAGGGTTAAATAAATATATATTATTTCTCTTTTTAGTGTATATAAGGCATACCATTTTTGTCCATACTTAGTTTAATTGTTTATTGTTAAATATGTCTGTAGAATGCTAAACGAATATTAATATATGCGAAAATTTGGCATCACGTGGAGTACTGTTCTACTCTGGGCTCCCAGCTCAGCAGCAGTATCTTTATTTGATCGCATCCAATCCCTGGAACCATCGACCGCCCTGCTCATTCCGAGTGACTTGTTACTTTGCATAGGGCTTTTCCTCTCTGAAGAATTGTTTGAATTTCATAATCAGGCGTCGAGCCAGAATGTGGAATTCCATCCTTTCCACCTGAACGTCTGGTGTTAGAAAACACAGTGCGTTTTATGACACTTTCTGCCGCGCACCTTTTTGTGGAACCAGCTCACAGAGGTTTTTTCGAGCCGATATGAGACTTAAAGTGCGTACCACCTTATACGTGGGTAACTCTGAAAATGTTTAGAACTGGCCAGTACATTGCTAATGAAAACATTTTTGAATTTAAATTTTAGAACTCTTTGGTTTATTATGACTTTCGTTGTACATCACACTACAACATCAGTACTGTGCGACGCATGATAGAGGAAGATAAGAGAGTGACCTATCAGCGGATATGGGCAAGTCTAGGCATTAGTATAAGTTAAGTTCAAAAAATATTACACGATTAGACGTCAGGATGCTTTGTACCAGATGGATTCCCCATACTTTAACCGACGTCCAGAAACACCTTCGCATGGACTGGTGTCGCCAAATGTTACACAAGTTCAACGGCGGTGAATCAAATGCTGTATTTGACATCGTCACAGGTGAAAGCTGGATATATTGCTACAAACCCGAAACCAAAAGACAATCAGCTCAGTGGGTGTTTCCTTTCGAGGATCGGCCAACTAAGGTAAAGAAAATCAAGGAAAAAAGATGATTGCCTGATTCTTTGTTTGGAAAGGACATTTCGCGATAGTTGTGCTAGATGATGGAAGGACAGTTACTGCAGACTGGTAGGTCAATCACTGTTTGCCTTAAAAAAATTCGACGGCAACCTCCTCAAAGCATGATCCTCCAAAATGGACTGTTAAATATTTGACTATGGCAGGTGTCGAGAAAATGAGTCATACATTCATACATACTCAGTGGTTCCATCGAACGCAACGATGTGTAGGCACTTCTAGAGATTACTTAGTAGAGATTACTTCGAAAAACTATAAAAGTATTGGCAACTTTTTACATTAAGCCGTTTTTCATTTTCTGTAGTGTTACATACAAACATACACGCAAGACTGCTTATTTGTCTTTAGTTCGGTAAATCCTAACCTAATCTATCTACTAGAAATTTAAATTTTTTGGCACTGCAAATTGAATTATTACCACAACATCATGTGAAAATACAAACAAGAATAATCGAATCAAACAGATACACTGAAATACAAATTAAATTCTATTCAATAGGTAATTACTAATTAGTATCGCGGTAACGTGTCGTATTAAGCATATTATTAAACATTTATTTATTAAGGAACACCAACAGATTATATGTATATATTTTCTAATTAACAATATTGGGTTTTATCCTAGCATGCAATCTAATAATAGGTGTACACAATATTGGCTCTAATAAATGATAGCGGACAGAGTTCACTTAAGTATTTGTATCTTTAAACATAAATAAATTGAAACGTGGAAAATATTACATGACTTATGGCTGAGATGACTGAATTTTTTTCTTAAAACTAGGAAGTGAGTCATAATACACGTCAAGACCATATCTACAATTACATTGGTTAAAATTCCTAAGCATTCTACTGAGGGGCGCATGTTTACCTAGATTGGTTAAGGACTGTGGAACGACAAAAGTATCAGTCTGTCTTCTTCTTGCGCTGATTCTAGGCACTACGAAGTAAATCTTTTTAAAAATATCTGGACAAATAATCGTGCCGTGCATCAATTTGTACAAAAATACCAGGTCCACAATCATACGACGATCCTCGAGAGTTTGCAAATTGAACTTCTGTAATCGATCAACATAATCACTGCTGTAGCAAAATTTTGGGGTTTTATACGCCAGGAACCGTGTGAATGTTCTTTGTGGACGTTCTAGTGCATACTTGTGTGTTTGGTAGGTGGGATTCCACACAACACTAGCGTACTCTAGGTGGCTGCCCACCAATGTATTGTACAGAACAATAAGAGTTTTAACATTCTTAAAGTCAGTGGTATTACGCCTAATGAAACCGAGCATCTGAAATGATTTCGCTATAATTATTTCGTGGTGAGGAATAAAACTGAGAGCACTATCCAGCGTCACACCAAGGTCTCGTATACGAGCAACCTCCTCAAGAGCAACTCCATTAATTGAGTAATAAGATTGGAATAAGTTTTTATTCCCAGTAAATTTTATATGAAAGCATTTAAAATCATGAGGTTATTTTTTCACCAAGTGTGTATGGCAAGTAAATCCTTTTGCAATAGAGAAATATCATTCGTTAAACAGTTATTGCCTTAAACAATTTCATGTCATCGGCAAACAATGAACATTCACTATAATGAAAATGATCTACTATATCATTTATAAATAAAATAAATAAAATCGGCCCGAGGTGAGAGCCCTGAGGCACGCCCGAAGTTGCCACATACAGATTTGATGCATAACATAACATTAAAGATTATGAAACACTAGCCAGTGCCTGTGGCTGCCTGTATTTAAATTAATGATATCATCGGGCTTTCGAAGATTCGAAGAATAGGATATAATATATTAGAAGACCAAGAGCATACTTTTTTTTCACTACGGCCAAACTAAAGGGTTATCTGGCGTCGGTTTTCTAATAAGGAAAACCTAAAACCATATTTTTATAGTTTTATAGCAATCATATTATAATCAATTATTCAAGCATATTCTCCTACTAGCGACACCAATAATACAGGGATGTCATTGTTTTACGACCAACTCCAACACGCTATTGATCAAAGCAACAAAATCTTTTTCTGATAGGAGACTTCAACGCGTGTATCGGTCAGCAGCTAAAACATGAAGAACGCATTATAGGTCATTATTGTTATCTCAAAACAGAGAGAGATGGAGACAATTGGAGAAGGCCTATACTCAATAACAGGTCCTTGAATATATATATATATATATATCTATTTTATGTGTGTGTATATTTTGTAAAATTTTCAAGGAATAAATGAGGCTTTATAATAATTATTATATAATAATGAAAAATCGGTACAGATATACAAAACGTCTACAAACCGAATAATTTCAAGTTTCAATTTATATTTGTACAAAGCATATGTTAATTAAATAATTCCTAGTATTCAATTGTACAACAATAATTGTATTTAGTAATCATTATTTACAAATATATCTTTACTACAGTGACTTTATACTAATGCAATACAAAACTTATTACAGTGTAACTTGTGTAGAGATCTCAAGGGACCAAGGATTTTGTACCATTTGAAGGTTTCATTTATCCAGTTTTCCAATTAGGTTTAAAATTATACTTGACTTTTACAAAGGCTTTTAGAGGTCGAAATATAGACTTTCCTCAATCATATTGTTACGAAGATGGGTTGTTTTATGGCTGTTTGAGGAGAGGCTCTATCACATTACAGAAAATTTCATGAAATTTACCGTAACCGTTCACAACCTGATAAATTGTCAAAGTTATTCAGGGGATTCTGGTACAGAATCAATTATAGAGGTAACCATCCTAGAACTAATCAGATTCGAAAAGTTCCTTTAACAGAGGTAATTCGATATAAATTTCGGATCTTCATTTCAATTCTCCATAATAGAGGATTTTACCTGTTAAGTTCCCATATCCAGATTTCACTGTAATAGAGAAATTATACACAGAACAATATCACAGAAAGAATGATAAAAATGTTTTATAAATAAATAAATCAGCCAATAATAATGCCTTGTAAATTCTGAACGTTTTTAGTGGATATGATCGCGAGTTTTATTATTTACCTAACTTTCTCGTTTTATGTAAGTGCTTTTAAACAAACGTGGTCAGTGAAAACTCTGTCCCTCGTATTAAATGAATCGGTCCAACTGCACCGTATTTACTAAAGCACTCATCTCTTTTCATCTTAGTGTAAACACAATTTGTTAGAAAGAGACGAAAGATTACCATTATTACAACCATAGGAAAACACGAAATTTTGTTCACACTTAGATTTCTATATATCGCTGTCCAACTTTCGTTTGTTTTGTATAGATATTTTAGTAATACTGTTAGATGGTGTGGCTAGCAGTGTGGGTTAAAAGAGGAAACAAGGATACGAAAGGTAATGTTTTGGTAGTTTGGCCATGTAGAAGGGATGAATGAGAACTTAACAACTAGGATCTACAAGGCAACCGTGGATGGTGAAGTCGGGTTGGGGATTGTCGGACATACCTAGATCAAATCCAGGAGATACTAAAGAAGGGACGATTTAAAAGGTCATATAAACGACGAGGTTGCATGGTGGATGTCATGAAAGTGGATGATGCGAGAGAGGAATGTCAGGACCGTAGCAAGAGGAGTTCTGTGGTACTTTCGGGAATAAAGCGTGATGATAAAAATATATCTGTGACTTTAAAGTATGTAAATGTTAGTTTTGTGAACCTCTTTGTAATATTTTATCCACAGATTCCGCATAGCAGCTGTTTATTCGAACCAGGACAACAAGTTAGGACGAAGCAGTCCCAAGTTCTATTTGCGGCGTGGAGGGTCTGGGACCCGTCCACGAACACCGAACATCGCTATGGCGGTCGCGTTGTCACCTCATAGTTTATACTTGAATTGGACCGTGAGTTGTTCATATAAATAACTTTGGCTGTTAACGTTTTAAAAGCCTAGTGTCTCCTTTATTCCTAAAATATTTGGTTAAAAAAAGGAAAGATTTTTTGAAGTTGCTCCTTAAGTTTTACAGTTAATTAAAAATGCATGAAATGTTCCCTCACTCACGTCGCTGGTTTTGTGACCCAAAAAGTGTATTGGCCTCCAGTAGATCGGCCTAGGCTGGATTGATTGAATGGAGGACCAGCTATAGCTAAAAGCCAGCAATTGGCGGAAAATGGCACAGGACGCGAGGCGCTCCCTGCGCTGGAAGACATGTTCATAAATAATTATTTTGACAAAAGTTACCGAGTTTTATTAATTTTATTTTAAAGCTTGGCACTTTTTTCAGCACATTAAGGGGATGATAATGTAAATTTCATATCTATATATGTATGCCCGTTATAACTTTCAATAGTTATAGTGATTTTCAATGTAATAATGTGTAACTTGGTGTTTAACTAGATCCGTAGCGCAAAACTTTGGATCGCCTGGTACATACCCTTGAACATATCTTACAGGGCCCTTGTTCTGTAACTTCCATGAACTTAATGATGAGTTTTGGTGATTCCAAGAATACTGCGCTACTGATATTGAGTGAACTACATCGAAATGCATACAAATACGTCAGGATCATCTGTAGCTATTGGAAGTTGCAGAATACGGGTGCTGATATGAGACAGTATAGACGATTGTTTCCTAACCTTTGCTGTGCCTTTCTAAAATCTAACATATCTAATTTTTAATATTATTTTTTTATTGTTCACTTAAATACTTAAATAATATAGTAACTAAACACAGTAAGAATATTTACAAACATAATAAAAAATTAAAATTCCAATTTCATACGATTTCAAAAAATACGAATTTCCCCCTGTGGGGCACCTCAAACTGGGAACCACTGGTATGGACACATTACGCTATAGTAGACTCCCAGTAATTTCTGTAAGAATATTAGCAAAAATTTAGATAACTTAACCTTAAATAACTAACCTTCGTAAACGTAGCGTCATACTTGAAGTCAAGAGATGATTAAAGTAAGTAAGTAGTAAGTAAGAAATTTTTCATATTTAAAAGTGTAACAAAGGATGTATGTACAGTGGTCAAGCGAGGGTGGCGTGGAGGCGGAAGGTTTCTACGTGTACTTCCGAGCGGTATCCTCGGCCGGGGCATATGAAAAGGTAAAATACTTGAATCTTGAATTATGGTTGTATTTAATTTGAGAATTTTTTAGGTCATTTACATAAATCAAAAACTAATAAATTTATCATCTTATACAATGGAAATGGTAATTAGAATAGTTTTTATATTTTCTTTATTATTCATTTACTCTTAAAATTACTAGTGCGTTTTTCGAAGTAGATTTTGAGTTTCATTCGGAATAGAATACTAAACCCTACCCGTTTCACCTCGACAGCTGTTCCACAACTGAGCGCTACTATGTGGCATCAGTTCACTAGAGTGTTCTGAACCAATTCGACTTAGGGTCCTTCAATAAAAGTGCCTACTAATACTCCAAAGCAACGCACACGCCAACCTTCTGGCATTGAGAGTGTACATCACTCAACATCAGGTTAAGCCTCCTACCCGTTTGTCCCTTGTTCCATATAAAGAGAACTAGTATCGCGATTATCACTTGCTCATACGGTGAAGGCAAACATCATAGGGAAACCGGTATGTCTGAAACCCTACAACATTTGTACAGAAGGTCACCTACTTGTCTATAAAAAAAATTACAAAGAAACGAACGAGGTCTGCGTTCCATGCAAGGGTTGTAGCGCAGCTGGATTATTATTTAGGTCGCGGAAAGTTATCGTAATTAAAATATGTACAAAGTCGCTCGCCTGTTATGCAAAAATATTAAATTTTATTAACAAGTTAGAAGTCGCCGGCCTTAGTATATGAATATTAGTTTTTACAATTACTGTGCAGCTTGCCAGTGGACTGTGAAATGTGTATTTAAATATGTATGTTAGTCGTTTCTGTACATGTAGTGTATGTATTAGCCGCCTGCTTCAGATAACTATGAGAGGGTAAAACCTAAGAACAATCCTACAAATGTACCCTAATATATAAATAGTATATACATAAATAAGGACGGGCTGTCTACACCAAAATACCTATCATAATAGACGGAGCCCTATAGGCCTATGGGCCTCCGTCTATTTCGAACTTAGAGGTTCGAGGTGGTGAAATTTTCTCAAAGCCGATAATTATTGCCAATTTTTTTAGACTTTCAATTGGTTGAATGAAAAAATAAGCAAATCAGTGGTGCTACAACCTTTTAAGATCTAAGTCTCAGATTTCTGCATCTGTTTCATGATCATTTGTCTATCTAATAGGCAAGTAGGTGATCAGCCTCCTTTGCCTGACCGACGCCGTCGACATTTTGGGCCTAAAGCAAGCCGGTTTCCTCACGATGCTTTCCTTCACTGTTCGAGCGAATGTTAAATGCACATAAAGAAAGAAAGTCCATTGGTGCACAGCCGGGGATCGAGTCGTGAGGGAAGAGAATTTCACGCTGAAGCCTCTAGGCCAACGCTGCTTTGATTTGATAAAAAGACTAAACCATGTTTTGTTCGATTATTAATAACTTTGAGTTACAAAAAAATAATAATTAAATAATTATGCTCACTTTATAGTATTATTTTATAAGTACTTTACACGTTTTGACGTATTTTGTTGGTATTACAGGTAAATGTCGACGGCTCCGCTCGTAGCTTGTCTATCTCACATCTTGCGCCGGACACGGCCTACGAGCTCAAACTGCAGGCTTATACTACGCAGGCGCCTTCAGGCTTCAGCTCTAGATTAGTAAGTCATAAATAACAATAATTGATTAATCTAATTTATATTATAGCACTAGCAGATAGATGTCATCGTGTACACAACTTAAAAAAAACTCTAATTGAAGCGCTCAGAATATTTATAAAAATAATACTTGAAATTTAGACTAAAAACTTCCATTTCTACCACTTTTTAGCGTGATATATTAAGTTAATATACCTCCATCATATTGTACCATATTTTTGCAAATAAAATATTATTATTATTAATGTCATGAAAAATTTAAGCTGTTTGATAGTTGGTCTGTTCGGATATTTCTAATTTTAAGAAATTTGTAAGTTTTAAATATATCCCCCGTTTCGTACTATCGTAGCGAACATATACCTAAATAATTATTCTTCGAGACCGTGCTCAAATATTCATTGTACTAAATCGTTTATAAGTTTTATTTACGAGTAGTAAATAGCTAAGACAATATTATTGTTTTACAAATTAAAAAAAATACAAAACTAGCAACCGTGACCCGTAACAAGAAAATATACCTACCCTCATGCATCATTTTAGATATTGGTGAAACCCGCAATAAATTCCGTACATTGTCCATTTCTGTAAATAGACAAGTAGACGGGGCGGAGGCCTTGTTGTAATATAATATAAAAGTTAGACATATGATGTACTTTCTCTAAAACTTTACTCTAGAACTCAATATATCTCTAGTTAAGTTCATTGTCGTCGGATAATTTTTGGGTTAGTATTTAATATAACTTATTATTGGTATCACCCCATCCAACCTCACAAACTTTACTTCTTTATAAGATTAATATTTTCGTACAATGTAAAGTTTAGTATACTCAAAAAGATGTTAGAAAAACTATACCTTTTATAGGTTGCGAAAACTCTGAGAGCTGCAACAACCGAACCGACAACTACCGTGTCTCCGAGTGAGGATGTCAAAGAGGAGGGTCCCACCACGTTGGTTACAGCTGGTGGGATAGTGGGGGCGACAGCTTTGTTGCTCATACTTGCTGTTACCTTGCTGTTGTGTAAGCGCAGCCGGCGGCCAGCGTCAAGTAAGTATTTTTAAACTGAAAACTATTATTATTAGTCCCATTTTTTGCTATTTATAACTTAGTCGTAAGCCATCGAAACGTTAAATTAAACAAACTTCATTGAAAATGATATTTGACCAATGAATTAAAGCTTCTAAGTTTCCATTACTGCCAGTTTTCGAATGTTGGCCATAGAACGGACATAAAGAAATGCCAATAAACTCTCCGTCACTTTTAAATCGCCAAGGTTTTATATATTTTTAATCTTTGTTAGAACCTGCAACCATTACTTCGTGCTCCTCATCTCATGTTAATCATTGTAATTAAATAGAAAATAAGTAACAAATACATATTAAAATCAAGGCACTGTGAATTAGAACTATGCAATTACATCACTGTGGGTAACGCAAACACGTATCAAAGCAGAGAATTATTATGACATATACTCTTTTGTAATATATAACTTTTAAATGTGGTACACGATTCCTAACACGGTAAAACGTGACGACAATTATGTATATATTAAAATTGACAAATTTAGTTTCGCTTTACACGTGAAAACGACTTTATAATATAGAAAACGGATAAAAATTGAAGTTGCCATGTATTTTGTAAAGTGTAGACAATTAATATTCGTTATCTATTCGAGGTTTATAGAAGGTTTTATAAATAAGGCGATAAAAGTCTTACTAGCAGAAGTGTCTCCAAAGTCAAGTCATTTATTCCAATTAGACTACCTAAAATGGCACTTTTGATCATTAAATAAAATATAAAGATTATTTAGTTGCCCCCTTCCAAAAGGTAGTTTCGTGTTTAGTAAAATGGGCAAGAAACTCCACACCTTTTTGTGCCATTCCCAACATTACTCTTTCTAAAATTAATATGTAACATTCATAATTAATATATTAAAAATTGAATTGTTCCATTAAGACACTTAAAGGACATATTTAAATTACTAGGAAATTGTAAACGAAACACAGTAAGTTAATTTTCAATACATATAAAAAAATTGAATTCCAAATAATTTTAATAAATTTTCGAATATAATAATAAAGTTTGCCGCCTGTGGCTATTGGGACTACTCACGTTAGGAAATACTGGTATAGAGTATAGAATGTTCTGTTACGTTACTCAAGACTTTCTCCATGAAACGCAATTGAACAGTAAAAGACCAAAGATTTCAAATTATCCTCATGCTCAGTAGCTATTCAAAGTTAAGTTTGCAAGGCTGTGAACACCAACTTACCTATGATAAATGAATTGATAAAAATAAAAGGCATTTCTATGCTTGCATCATGTTCTTAATGGGACATGAGCCTAAAACACATCTTACAAGAGCCTTGTTAGCCCCGCTATCGCATTGATAATAAACGCATTCGTAATGGTTGTATACTAAAAGTTCAAAAATGTATTTTTTTCTATTTAAATCAACGTAACTTCACTCGTTCTTTTATAAAAAAGGGTACCAATTCTTAAAAAGACCGATGAGGACCGACCATCACTTCATATTGGGTGAGTCTCCTGCCCATTTGCCCCCTTTTTCAAAGACAAAAATCACTTAACATCGAGTGTACCTGCAATCTGTTTGCACCACCAGAGAAACTAAGTCATAGATAGCAGAACTGTCTATTTATATTGTAGTACAAATTTGCATTCGAGAACAGCCTTCAGATTGCCACGAAGATAAAATTAAAACTACTTTGATACTGCACAAATAGCACTGTTTGAACCAAAATGCAAGATTTATCTACAACTTTGTATTTGAGTTACCAAAAATATATTGTCATTCCGTATTCATGAAACTATGTATTTCATTTCCTCGCTGTATTACGAGATTTTACGGGCGAGAAATTATTCTCACTGTAGTTACCGATACTGTCTATCGTTCTAATTACCAAGAATTCCCATTAATTCTGCAGTAAAATCTGAATTTAATTTTTATTGAATATATCAAAAAGACTGGATGTTTGCTGTTCTATACTGTTTGCGGTCTCACACAGAACTAGAGATTAAAGTACAACTTAAATAAATGTAATGACACACCATCGTGATTTATTTATTTAATTTACACATTTATATGGTGATGGTTCCCTCAGTAGGGACGGGACATCCCTGGGACCAGATACACTTCCGTGGTTCATATATACGTGCGTAGAACAATTCAAAACATTCAATAATTATTGTATAAAACAATTGAAAATTTATTACTTACTTTTTTAGTTTCGCTCGAGTTATGCTAGACGCATCTTGAATTATATATTTTTTTCAAATATTTATTAGTTACGCCCTCAAATGTATAATCTCTTAGTGAGTGTTTGTGCTTATTATGAACTATTTCAAGGCAAAGTATTTGTTACTATAATATAAGTCTAACCTCTAGTCTATAAGTGGCAAACGGGCATGAAGCCCACCTGATGTTAAGTTATACCGCTAGTCCATGGACACTCACATTGCCAGGAGGCTAGCGAATGCATGGCCGGTCTTTGAAATCTACTTTTAAAGCATTTCAAATTGTACGAAGACTTCCTTTAAAACTCTCCTCTAGATTACAAAAATTTCTCAGGGCCAACTGACTATTTGACAATCGTCAAGGCAACCTTGGACAGTGAAGTCAGGTTTACATGTCTTACATAACTAGGGCAAATCCAGGACAAGTTGAAACTACCCATAACCGTGCATGCTTAATGAATGTCATGAAAGTGCATGAAACGAGTGAGGTTTGTCAGGACCGTATCAAGTGTAGATTCGTAGTCTCTGCCTACCTCTTCGGGTGAAAAAAAAAATACAAATAAATTAATCAAGCTCAATGGAGTATATTGCACTACTAATAAAAACTTGCTTGCGTTTTCGTAGTCAATATGAATGCAAATGTCTCTAGCGTCTTCCAATTGCCCGGTTTCCGGTTTGCCGATTCGATAAAACTGTATTACAATATTCCGTGAACGTAGAAATGGTTCGCCCCAAAAAACCGCATTTTAATTAAGACAAAACATCTATTCTGCATCTCGAAACGATCCCAACTAGGTAACCATCTAATTGTACACGTACAAAGTGCCGTTATACAAACCACTACATTTGATAACTGTTTCAACTACAATACTATTCGCGTTTCCTTTGACGTAAAAATTAGAACAATTTCGAAATTAACTTAAGTGTTATACCAGCCTTGTTTTAACGCTTCTTCCATATGGACGAATACTTTTCAGCTATCGTAGTCAGCGAGCATTTTTTTATAGAACACTCTACTACGTTGCCGGCCTTTTAAGAATTGGTATTGTCGAATTGCTACATTTGTAGTCATTTATTTCTGCGTAAAAAAATGTTCTTTATATAATAATAATTGCGTAATTATATTTTTATTACTATCTATATCTTTAATTAAAATATAATTATTATACTTTATTCCCTTATTGCACAATGAAACAAAACATGATCGTTTACTGTTATAAAGAATATGATGTGACATACTATCGTAATATTAATTGATGTATTATGTTAAGTTTATTTATATTTAACGGACAGGCCAAATTACCTATAACCGACGAGCATGTATGGTGAATGTCATGAAAATGCTTGAAGTGGGTGAGGTATGCCAGGACTTTAGCAAGTGGAGATCTGTTGTATCTTCCTACTTCTTTAGAAAAAAGGATTAAATATATACATTAATATTTAACGTGTACTGAAACCTTCGTCATAACACTAGATTACGTTAAATATTTTAATACATCACCAAAAGTATTGCTTTTTAAATAAACTTCTAAAAATGTAAGCCTCGATATGTCCGCGTATTTTTCGTAATAACTTGTTGAGCACATATCTAATGCTGGCTAAGCAAACCCCATCTGCGCCAGTAAATCACCTGAACAGGGCTATTTGTTTATGTAAAATATTAACTCGCTTAGCAAATGAATGGATAAGGGAACAGTATAAAGCGTAATAAATGCCAACTGTAAAAAATTGCGAGCCGATAACTGAACGATTGAACGAATAATAAACGAATGAGTATTCGAGAACGAATGTTATGACCGACGATACAGATTCTCATTTCCCTTTGCGTTTTTGGATTCGGATTCAATGGGCTATAAAGTAAACAAGCACTCTTATTGAGTATGCTTATCGCTCGTAAAGCTTACAAAAATAGGTGCCATAAAGTGTCAAGTTGCCAGTAATAAGGTTAAGTTTTATTCGAGGTTGCCACTATCTGTCTTCTTTCCCTTTTATTCCAACTGAGATTGTGTTTAACGACCACCGAGCTTTTTCATTATACTAGTGCATGAGCTTCAAGATGCTTAAAATAACTAAAAAGTTACAATGTTTTAAGCTTGTGGTTAAAATTACAAATTAAAATTATGCCAGAACTTTGAACATTTATTTGTTACTAGCAGTGCTGTGATGTTTACCAAGCGTATTTCGGTCATTGTGCGAATATATAGTATTCTTATATTAACTATGATATATAAAATTGTTCAATTCGTAGAACAATCCTTCAATCTTCCTTATATTATAGATTTTTGGGATTATATACTCGTAGCTTATGTACCGCATTACAGTGAGGAAATGCTGCCTGTGTTACCGGGACCAAAATTTTTACATTTGTTTTTATTTTCTATTCATTAATTTTGAAGTGAAACTTTTTTAGGCGCATGCGGGTAAAATTTACGTTTTTATAATAATAATATTAGCGTCACGAAGGTGTGTAGCGTTTTTGTCGTAGAAAAGGGAGAGAGCGATTGAGACCGATTGAGAGAGAGTGAGAAAAGACTAACGTAACATGAAGCAAATAGCCATGGAGCAAGCAAGTGAAAAAGAACGAGAGAGAGAGAAAGGGAGATCGAGAAAAAATACACGCTATGGGTTGATGTATTCGTTTAGTAGTTACATATTAGAAATTTGGGTGGCAATTCTGTCGCATAACGTCTTGTGCAGTAAATGCAGATTTTTTATTTATTTATATTATCATTAGTGTGAATATAGATGTACAAATATATGCAGTGATCATATCATCATCTATTGCGGTTTTACCTTAGTAATAATTAATTTACGATGAAGTTTCACTTCTGACATGTGTACTTTATACGCACGCACAATCTTTTTAATAATTGTTATAATTTTATACTAATTAAAACTATTTACTCAGCAACAGAATTGCAGCATTCAATACATTTTATAATTTAAAATAACTACCTGAAATAAATATCACACATATTGTATTATCTGCAAGCGGCAATAGTCGTATATTGTAATAATTGCTCTTTCTGTATTGTTATATAATATTAAGGCCACCCACCACATAATATTTTAGCGTGTTATTTATATGTAAACTAGCGGACCCGACAGACGTTGTCCTGTCTTAACTATGAATATTGATTTCGAATTGGTATAATTAACTAAAAATGCTTTGTGATAAACAACTTTGTTTGTTTTTCTTGGGAGTATATAAATAGTTTTTTTGGTATTCCGATAAGGGAACAGGCGACATATGGCCAATGTGAAATACATGGATTTTCAAGATTAATGCCACAAACATATACCGACTGTAATTATTTTATATGTATTTTATCAATATGATAAATCCGAACAAAGCATTTGTTTTAAACGATATTCATTTCTCTTTGACGATATTTGCTGCACGCATTCTGGCAATGCTATGTCAGACGCCATAAGCTTACATGAAAAAAGTTTGAATTGTAAAAGCGCTATGCACTGCTATTTGCTATTGTAAACTTGTTATTGTAACAAAAGTAATGATAACTTAATATAGTGGTTAAGTATTCTTAAATTTTCTAATTTACCGCGTAATTTTATTATTTTATTATTTCATAAGAACTTTCTCCTGACGATCATAAACACAACAAACAAAGAATTAGCGATAGAGACCAAGGGAAATAGGGATTAATTTATTGAATTATAATAGGGATTAATATATATATATATATTCACCGGTTTACAATTGAATGAAGCAGAATCAACAATTAATATGCCAACAAATAATATGATAAACTAAGGGTATAGGCGGCAGGATATATCAAAAGTTATGATGTAATTTTCATCTTAATACATTTCAGTGCTTTAAGCGAAACCTAGTTCCCTCGGCTTTATTTCAATGAGACTAAATCCTCCGTTCAAAGAGCGGCATCCAGTCGCCTAATTGACATCGTCCACTGTCAGAGAGTTAAAGCCTGCTCCGGACAATGGCAAGTCCTAAGCTTCAGAGTTTTATACTTTATTTAAGTCGATATCGCGATGTATAAAACCCTAGATTTAAGTTTCAGATTCTAAATTAAGACCCGAAGTATTATCGTATCAAACATGTAGAAAGCGCAGCTGAAATATTAATTAAAAACATTATTTAAATGTAAATATGAAAAGAAAATATAATTTTTTAAATCACAAAGTTTAGTATTGAAATACAAACATGTTTTTAGTATTTGACTCATTCTGTTGTTAACGTCGAATATACCTTCGAAGTGGATTAGTCGTGGCCATAATTAATAGATATTTAATTGAACATTTTAATCGACAATTGCACGAACTCAACGTTTTCAATAATAATACGTTACCTCTTCATAATTTTGTATATATAGACATATAGCTAGATAGCACTATAAAACCCCTGTGGTAACAGGTCACCAGCCAGCATTATAGAAATGACTATTTGCATCGACTAAAGTAACAAATAAAATATAAGTAAAACACAAGTGGTTGTGGGTGTGTGAATATGTGTAAGGATGTGTGAATATGTATAAGGGTGTGTTAAATAATTTAATTCAATTGAGAATTAACTCTCTTTTGCCGCTATCAAGGGTTTTAGACAGTGGCTTCAGCCTACGACTCTCATGTCTGAGATCGTAGTATCGATCCCCGGTTATATGGGCCAAAATACTTTCTAATCCGAGACTACGATTTTCATTTTATTTTTTAAATTAAAATATTTTTTTTAATACAAATATAGATATGTTGTAGTTTCATTCATGATATACCTACCTCTGCAGCGTTAGTTTTAATGATTTAACTGTATTTGTGGCATATGTACCCAATATTTTCTGTCTATGTGCGCAATAAACACACGCACGTATAAAGGAAAGCTTCGTAAAGAAACCGGCATATCTCTCAAAAAATCGATAAGTGTCAAACACAACCCTGATCACCTAATTGTCTATGAAATAATAAATACATGCAATCCCTTATTAAGAGTTGGAGGATTATTAACAATAATCCATACAAAAAAGGCAAATGAAAGTAGAATATATATACCAAGCTAGGCTAATAATTTTAAAGTCTATAACGTCGCCTAGTTTAAAGTGGTCTAGGCATAACGAGATCTAATTAAATATTTATTTATAGAAGAGAAAGGTTCGGCTGAGGGCGGTGGAAACGGCTATATGCCGGCCAAAGTGCCCATCACCATTACAGCTAACCCGATGCACACTGAGGTAAGCTATTATAAACTCTAACTTACATATTAATGCGACCCAATTTGAACATTGATTTAGACTAAACGTTAAGTCGATCTTTCACTATTGTATAGAGGATTAGAAAGATATTTAACTTAGAAAATAAATCAATAGAATATATATTATATAGAATAGATCTATTGCACGTCCGTCGCGTCAAATAATCCGAGTAGAAAAGAAAAAGTGAGGTAGTCAACACGCAGTGCCAACTCCTAGAATGTTCCCCCTAGGACAAACTTCAAATACTCTTAATTTCACAGTAAAATTGTAAATACCGTTAGATTGTAATCTATCTCGCGAGCTTGTGAACTGTGAACCTCAACGTGCTGCTTACAATTTAACGTATTATTATTCAGTAGATTGTAATATATCGAAGTGAAACCGTCAAATTGTGAAACGGAACGCAACTCGCGCGCTAATTGGTTGAACGGCATATGCCCCGCGCCGCCATACTTGTTTGTTCTACGGTCTATTGTAAAGCGGACTAATCAGGGACAGCCTTCGGACAGTTGACAATTTGACAATTTTAAGATTATAATTTGACGATTTCACTTCGATAGATTACAATCTACCGAATAATGATACGTTAAATTGTAAGCAGTACGTTGAGGTTCACAATCTTTCGACAGTTCACAATCTCGCGATATGGATTACAATCTAACGGTGTTTACAATTTTACAGAGACATATATATCGATTAAATATCCCTATACTCAGTCCTTGTTGTACACTTCGTTACCTTTAAAACACATTACGATACCTTTGTGCTATATATCAGTTATCACCAACCTTAGAGTTTTTATTAATGTTGTTGAGTTCGAGGAGATTGAATGAACCGAGCTTTTTTATGAAAAAAAAAAAATCAATGGTGCTACCTTTTTTAGGTCTGGGCCTCAGATTTCTGTATCTGTTTCATGATCATTTGTTAATCGAATAGGCAAGAAGTGATCAGCCTTCTGTGCCTAACGCACGCCGTCGACGTTTTGGGTCTAAGGCAAGCCGATTTCCTCGCGATGTTGATGCGAACCCACTAGGCCAACACTGCTCATTTTTATGAAAACAAACTAAATTTCTTGAATAGAGTTCCCCCTAAAAAACGTACCCTCTACAAAGCCCTTGACCATCTTGATTCCCCCTAAATTTGGGAGGAAAACCCCAAATTGGCATCAATTAGGTAGTCGTCACGCAATACCTCGTTGCATTAAAATAACATGTGATGGTTTCTGCGCGCGAATGTCTCGATTCATCAAAAATACACTAGTCTAGGTACTCATTATGTAAAACTCTGTATTTGTTATATTATAGTATATTATGTTAGATTCAACATAACTTCATAACTAGCAAACGGGAAGTCTTCATACTTCAAATTGTTGCTTTGTTTTACATACACGAATACTTCAAGTAATATTGTAAGTTGGGTCAATTATTTCCTTATTAAGTACAATTTTCCTCTGAGTAAATTTGAGAAGTATCTGTGAAGTTCCCTTCGAATATATAGTCGGGTTTGCTCAAACAAGAACGGCTGGATGTCATAGATTGATTTGGTGTTACAAAGAAGATTGGGAAGATATAAAAATCAAATACAAAATGTTCATCGACTGTCAACCATTTAATTCCCGTCGATAAAACTCTCCCCACAAACAAAATAACGTATTTAAATAAAGATTTTGCATCGACATATATCCACAATATTCGTATATAAGAATGCCAGCAATTAAAAATTATTAATATATATTGGCTGTCAAAAATTTATTCGTGCGTTCAAAAGTTATGTATAAGGAGAATATATCTACTTAAATATACAACGAATGAATACACATAGTTGAGTATTGCCATTCGGTGATAGTAGTGATTTTTTTTTTGAAGTGAAACTTCTTTATCGTCGTTGGAAAAACATTTACCGTCACATTTTTCCGTTAAGCGCTATCTTTTTCTTGTTCCTACCGCGGTTGATTCGAAGAGATTCGAAGCCTAATGGCTTATTTATGGCCCAACAAAAATATATATAATATCTATTACAATTAATGAAATTCAGTAATAATCTTAGGAGTAATCTATGATAAACTTGATCTTATTTAACTTTATTTAACCAATATCTGTAAAGTTGCATACAGTAGATCATTATTCGAAAAATAAGGTCATAAAAAAGTTTCACTTCTTACGTCTGTACTAGTACACGCACACATTTTTAAATGAATTGTATTACTTTCATAAAAATCATAAATTAAGTTCATCTAATCTATAACATGCTGAGGCCACTAGGGCAACACTGCTCTGTTGTTTCTCCTCTCATTCCTAAGGTCATAGATTCGATCCCCGGCTGTGCACCAAAGGACTTCCTTTCTATGTGCACATTTAACATGCGCTCGAACGGTGAAGAAAAACATTGTGAGGAAACCGGCTTGCCTTACCCAAAAGTCGACAGCGGGTGTCATGATCACAATGATCGTGCATTGTGACTGTTAGTACGAAATTCGCCACGTTTTGTGTATAACTATACATATTACATTCTCGATATGAGTTTGATATTTTTCATTTAGCATTTATACAATTTCCTCAAATCGAATCTTTTCAGGGCGAAGCTGGCGTGGAAATGTCGTTCCTTCACAATAACAATTGCGGGAATAACGGCACCAACGATGACACCCTCCCACATTCAAGGAAAAATGGACCTTCGAGGCAATACGTATAAGGTTAAAATAAGACTGTATATGGTACCGACAGTGTATCAGGCATTTTTTGAAATGCCTAAGCAAACTTGGTAATGCAAAATTTCCATCACGGCAATATATCTGTATCAAAAGTGGAACAAAAAAAATAGTTAGTAATAGAAAATTAATAGATTTTTTCATCCTGATGTCATCGATATGTTCATATTTAATGTAGTCCAGTAGGACCATTGACACATTGACACACACGCAAAAATGATTACATGAGTAATTTAACTACTTTTACGGCTAAATTCGAAAATTATTTCGGCGAAAACTGATGTTATGTAATACGCCATGGACACTCAATTGCCGGAAGGTTCGCAAGTGCGTTACCGGCCTTTTAACAATTTGCCTCTTTTACATTATAAAATACATTTTTATGTAGTGTATTTGTATGTGTTTAGGTATTGCATAGAATACCAGATTATACACATTGTCGGTAACTACTTAAGACTATTTTGATAGAATTTCGAAATAAGGGGTTTAAAATGTGATAGCGATGTGCACGGTCTTTGACAGTACAAAAATATATTTATTATAGTTAAGGAGTGAATGTTTAGCGTAAATATCTATGGACCGTTTTGAACCTAGCAGACTCATTAAATCTCTAATAAGATTTATGCCTAGTACATTAACGACTAATTCGTCTTAAGTGACTGTAAAATCTTATAGAATAGATGCGAAGTTCAAATAAGTTCTATAGAGTCGTAATTTATGATTAGTTAAGAATAGCAATATTTTATATAATTCATAAAACTATTTGTATTTGTCTTTTGTCTATGGAATTTAAATTTTAAAATCGGTATTATCGCAGATTATAGTTACCATGGTTACATGATACATGGCAACAGAACATACAATGTTAACTTTAATCCTCGATTTATTATAACATGCGTTTAATGATCACAATTGTATGTGAAATGGAAAATAAAACTTGTGCTTACGCTTTGATTTAACATGAGCAGTTTCTTGAGATTCTTTCGAGACATTACTTGAGATTACAGGAGACCATCGTTCGATTGTCAAAATAAAAATTGTAAGACGAAACGATGACGCTTTCACGAAACACGATCCGGCGTTCGATTTTCAAAATTTAAAATGTTTTGTCCAACGAAACGATGACACTGCATGCGACCCGTCGTTCTATTTTCAAAATTCAAAATGTTACAAGAAACGATAACGCGTAGCTTGGTCGTGTTTTGGCAAGGAACACGATACGTCGTTCGATTTTTAAAATTCAAAATTAACGAACAATTCACTTGACTGTGATCTATAATCCAACCACAAACAGGCGACACGTCGTACGTTTCACCAATCGTTTTATCTCTTCATATATATATGTAACTTTATGTAGCTTTTTCTAGATCTGACATTAGTCATAAGCGACATTCCTGGTAAATGCATAGTAAATGGTGGAATGTGATTTATTGACGCTCATTTCAATAAGCGATTTCTCGACAGCTGCGGTTGGGTGAAATTTTTATATGAAAACTTTACGTTTCAAATATTTTTAAAAATAACTTTTCAAATTGTATGTTGTTATAGTTATCACATTTTCTACGATTTAGGGATTCATATAATTTATTTGTTGGATACAGAGAGGCCAGTGCAGCGTACTGGAGGAAAATGGAGCCTACGTCCAGAAATGAACCTCATAAAGTTGATGATGATCATAGTTCCTTTAGTTTGACAAATAAAATATTTGACTGAAATTTTATGAATTTAACAGTGAACTTACACTATTAGACATCTGTATCAATGTTTGTGTGGTTTAGTAATCTCAGTAACAACAGGTTCATCATTTTTTTACCATACGAAGGAAATGAATCTTCGAAACATTGTTACAAGGGATTCGAACCCCACAAGCTTCCGCTTAGCTACTAGTTAACAAGTTTCACTACATTATTTGTACATAAGGGTCTTCAGAGTCGAGACTTAGTGAAATCTCGAATCTACACTTAAGATCCTAGAATATATGATAACTTTCGCAACGAAGACAAGTTAACGAAATATGGCTTTATTCGGCATCGTACTTAATTAGTATAAATGCATTTATTGTTGTGTGAACAAATGGGTTGTGAATGAAGCATATTGCATTGAATCAATTACTATTTGAAACATATATATGTTATATGTAATAATGCCATTGTTCAAAAATATTGTATGAATCTAACTTTGGCTGTATTAAATTAATACACAGTAAATTTCATATTCCGTCACTTGATTTAACGTCTAGCTAACCTAAAACGTGTAATAACTCCCTTTAGAGTTTCTATTGTGTTTAATAAATATTCCTTCCTCAAATTCCGGCAACGCATCCATTAAAATGAGAGTTCATGATTTGCGGTAACTGCATTCTGATGGCCGGTTGCCTATAAAAAAATAATGTTGTATACAGATATTGAAAATGAAAAATAAATAGAGAAATAGAAAACAAATTCTGAAGATATGAGCATTTTTATTTAATTTTTATTTATTTACACAATTTGTCCGAAGCTCAAACCACGTAACTCATTGTAAAACTAGAACGACCCTGTAATAATATTATTAACTCGTACAGACGACATTCGAATATATTTAAAGTCGGGAAGTAAATTACAATGGCCGTTTGCATTTGTAATTTACAAATGGTGATAACTTTGAAACTCACTTCTGTACAAATTCTATATAAGTCGATCAATTCGACATTAAGATTACATTAAGTCGTCGAGCGACTTTTTCCGTGACGTACAGATGACACTTTACGGGCGTATTCTCTTATTTCTAGATTGATGTTTTATCAAAAGTGTTCAATCGCAAAGAATCGCGTGAAATTCAACTTATCAAGTATTTAAAAGTATACGAAAGCAAACACTTTACTCAACTGGTCTGCAGAGCATGAAGTGTGACCTTGGAGCTTCTGTGAAGCCCTTTAGGGTTTGATTTTATCTCGGTTCATATTTGTTTTAGTAGCGCTGACCTTTGCCTATTTTTTACTGTTAAAAGCGGTCAAGATTGTGTCCGATTGTGTAGAATGTATTATGCTACACTTTAAATTAAGTAACTACATACTGAAGCTTTGTAACAAGTACTGACTGATATTTAACTTATCCTACTCTGTCCACAATTTGTACATGGAAAATAAACAATTATGATAATAGATGTGTTTTAATTAAACCGGAAGCAATTTATTGGGTAATTAGGTACAAGGTATTATACAATTCGTAGCCAATTAATAGCGAGGCTGTCGAACAAATTCTTCTTTAGGGGATTGTTGGATTTAAGTGCGAGCGTGGCGTTGCGCCAAATCGGCTTTTGTGCAGGTGTCCAGCCACTCGACAAAGATTGAGGGTCGATTTGATCTAAATTAATTTCGGGCGAGCTGTTCTACAAATTAACGAGCTTTGTAAGGAAAGGGGTATTGTATTATAACATTTGGTAAGACTTGTTTTATAACTATAATTTGGAAAATTCTCTGTCTGTATGTCTCAAATCCCATGACTACTCTAAAACCTTAACTAGTTAAATATAAGTGATATATGCATTGAAAGAAAACAATTTTTTAACCGGATTAAAGCTGTTTGTATTAATATAAACTTATAATTATTTACCTAATTTTAAATTAAAAAAATTCCGACGTTTCGCGTGCTTTACAGCGTGCGTGGTCACAGTGACTGAAGACAAAAGGTGTTGAATGTCAAAAGTATCACAGCTGTAGAGAAAGTTGTGTTATCTGTATTTATTTCGCCGGAATTAAATAATATAAATAAGTTTATAATAATACAAATAGCTTTAATCCGGTTATTTTTTTTTCTTTTAATGTGTAAAAGCTATGTTAACCAAAACAATACTATGAGATATGCATACTTTTTAATAGAACAGGGGACAGACGGGCAGGCTCACCTGATCGTAAGTGATACCGTCGCCTATGGACACTCAGTGCCAGAGGGCTCGCGAGTGCATTGTTTTAAGAATTGATACGCTTTTATTTTATAAAATAGGGGGCAAACGGGCAGGAGGCTCACCTGATGTTAAGTGATACCGCCGCCTATGGACACTCTCAATGCCAGAGCTCGCGAGTGCGTTGCCGGCTTTTTAAGAATTTGTACGCTCTTTTTTTGAAGGACCCTAAGTCGAATTGGTTCGGAAATAAGCAATAATTCACAAACTGCCTTAAAAAAGCTTAGTTGTGGAACGACGGACGTCGAGGTGATACAGGTGGACTTTCGTATTCTGCCACGACGTCCTGTGATGAAACTCAGTTGCAGGTATTAATCTGAACAACTCTGAACGCTCTCTATCGTATATGCTGTAGAAGATGCTAAGTAAATCCACATCGATCGGTCGACGATTAAAAACCGCTCTTCATTATCAGTATTTATAAAAATCGAGTATATACAGTAGTTAAAACAGCATAAATCTAATCATAATCATAAAGGATGCTTATTTATTTATTTATCAAGTTCTTAATGGTGAAGTAGCTTCCAACTATTAGTGTAGTGCAAAGTGGACTTAGTAAGTCTAGTGAAGTGTTCACTCGTGTCAGACAATACCGTTGTGAGTCTGAAGTATGCCGATTTTCAATTAGCAACAATTCTTCGTAGACGATTACAACCATTCCCTTTCAATATTATTATTACTTTAAAAGCTTTTAAGGGTCTACAACCCTATGTATCTCAGGTTATAATCTCTGATTTTTTTTCAGTTTATGTCAAATAGAGAAAAGGTATGCAGACATTTTTCTTATATTAGCCGTTTATCAGGCATCATTTAAGTGCTTCTTATTTACACTTCGTTGCAGGAATATAATATATTTGATATAATTAAATGGAAAGCAGGGCAACTGCCTTATCGCTTCGAGCGATCTCTTCCAGGCAACCACTGTTTAAATTTAGTTTTTAATTTAGTATCATATTTATTTAATAATTATCTGGTGAAATTTAAACTAACTTTAGTAGTTAATACACAAATTTAAACATTACAATGAAACAAATACGGGATATTATGTATGCGCCTATATCGGTTCTGTGATTAATGTTTGTAAAACAGATACAACGTAAAAAGCAAAGCAATTGCTGATTGTTATAAAAAAAACGGAACAAACCTTCTGATATTTTTGTAAATACAAAGGGAAATTATTCCGCAGCATTTCATTTGCATAGAAATGTGGGACAGACTCGCAAGTAGACGACAAGTGCCTATCGATGCAATCAAATACCAAATCTGAGGATTACTGTAGCCTTTGTGTTACGTTGTTTATACTCAGCGAAGCAAATTGTTAAATCAGAACCGATCTCAAAGGATTAACGTAGCCTTATGGCTACGAACGTTACGATCAGCTACGAATGCTACGAGATATGCTACGATATCGAAATCATACGTTCTTTAGAGTACTGTGAGAGATCTGTTTTCATTACATAATATGAACTGTTCAAATATTTACCTGTTTCGTCATGAATACAGCCTTTACTCAAGTATTATTTCCACTAGCAATACACCGTAAATTTTGTATCTAAAAATGTTCACTTTAAAACAGCTCAAATAAGTCCTTATTAGTAGTAAACTTAGAAATTATGCTGCATTCGTTATTATATTTGGTGGTTTATATCGTTTATATAACGCCACTGAAATTAGAACGTAATCAACCGAAAGTGATTCGTAGTGGGTTTTCCATAGAAAACAAAATCGATTATATTTCTTTTGAGTATATTTAATCAACCAAACGGCACAGATATGAACAATATATAGTTATATATATACAAATATTGTCCTAAGTGGTTTGATCGGCAAGTCATTTATATGCAAATTAAACATTGCTTATACAACGTGCAGTATATCACATTATATTGTAGTTATTCAATTATTTTGGCATGAATTTGTGTAACGGACTTTATATATTTAAAATAATTCGGGCAGTAGGCACGTGATCATAGTAATTGGGTGGAATGTGGTATGGAACCAACAGTAGCAATAGTGTACGCAAAATATAGACACTTTTGATTTGACTATTATTTTGTTATTAAAATAATAATATTTAGTGCGCCACCTGGAAGCAGTGTTGCCAACTCTTAGAGAATGTTCCGGCTACAACAATCATCATATCCCTTAAGTGTTGTACACACTCGGTTTGAGGTAATTTTAAACATGAATTAAAAATACAGTAGTACAGAGTAAGTTCTTTCGATCTGGAGTATTATTACACCATTTTGATATTTCAGCTATAGCAATGCTTGAAGTTTATATTTGGTTTAGGTTCTTAGATGGGTTTGAGACTTAATATAATTGTATAAAAGTTTTAAGACAAAAACTGTTTTTTGAATAAAGCAACCCCTAAAAACCCACTGGACAACTTCATTTCCTCTAAATTTGGGAGGAAAACATAAAAATGGCATCGCTGCCTGGAACTTGGATAACATCTTGCTTTATCACTAATTTTAAATTAAATACATTTGAGATTAAAAAACACATCCTACTACGTTTCTTCACTGCGAATTGTGTGTTTTAATTGAATGTATAAGTCATAAAAAGACGAATAACAAACCTTAAACGTATAGTTTTGACAGTTCTACAACTTTGTCTGTGTGTAGCAAAAATAGTGGAGCAAGTATCATTTGAGACGTATGCTACGTGACGTTGTTTTATTATGTAATACTAGCATATTTATATAGTATTGTTCGTTTTATACATTGGAATATTGTACGTCTCAAAAAAATCGTTTTATTTGATTTTTTATCACAGAAAGGTACATTTTTATGAATTAACAAACTCCTGAAATTAATATGAACAAAGGTTTTGAAATGGAGTACACATTTCTCCATGGACGATAAATTAAAAGACAATACTGGACTGTGAGTCACCTACATAACTAGAGCTACAACGCTGATATAAACTTAAAGATATATCAAGCAGTCTAGGGCTCAACTTATAATAGCCGAGAATTTATACTCATAAATTATAAGCGAAGTCAGTTCATAAATCTTGTGCAATAGTCGACAGCCCCTGTACTCGATGCAAGTGTTACTAATAGTTCTGTGCGATTTTTAATTAATTTAAATTGACACTAAAACCATATACATATATATTATTTTGTATTTAATAAAATATTTATAAAATTATAACCAATAATTTTCTTTTTCATATAACGTAACTCAAATACGTTTTCAATAAATATAACTTAAAAGCGATAAATGAATTTTCCAATAAAACTGTTCCTAGGTGAGAAATATCTGAGGTTTTGTCTTTAAAAAATTGTCACTTTGTTGTTATATTAAATTTGTGTTTCATAGTATGAGATCCGATATCTTTTAACTGTTTTAAATATTTTGTAGTAAGCTAATAAATTATGACACATATGTATGTAGATGTTCTAATGATAATCAGTAATTTTTGTCCACAAATCGGACGCTAAACCGAACACGAATTACCTATATAAGTCGACAATGTTTCCATTTTAGCCTACAATGATACTAATTATGAGGATATTATATGTATATATATATATATGATAGTATGTGAGAATTATGTTGATATTTTCCACCTCACCAAGGGATGTGACGAAATATTTGAAGAGGCGGAATAAATTTAACATTGTTTAGCAGAAACATCTTAATTTTTTTTTAAGTTCACTATCGTTTGTTTAATTTCGTTTTCGGTCGTTTAATTTTTATTTTGTGTTTTAATCTATTAATGTAGTTATGTTTTCTGTTTCATATGTATTATTTATATATGAAATCTATTTTGGCTTTGTATATTGTCTAAATATTTTGTTCTATAACATGTATGCTAGCTGTTATAATAAATAAATCGAAAACGAGTTTTAATTTTAATTAATGTCCTTCAATGTCAATTACTTAATTTAAATCAAAGTTAAATTAGGACCATTTCCAAGTTTCAACAAAGGTACAGCAGATTTTGATAAATTACTAACTACGCATTTCTAGGGGATTATTTAAAAAGCTAAATAATATGGACATGTATTTGAAGTTAGTCAATTATATTTATTGAATAAAATTTCAAAATATACTATATAAAACGTAGACTGAAGATACTACTAGCAAGGTCTTCAGTCAGTGTGTATGTTTTTAAGACGGATACATTACGTTGACTTATTTTTACGGCAATAATAACACACGGCAATCACAATATATAGTAATACAAATGATTAACAGACGTACGGAAGCCATATATAATCTTAATCAGATTTCTAAGCTAAGCTAAGCCACGAAATCAAGGTACATATAAAGACGTCTAGTTAATTATTGGCAATGATTGCGGTTGTCAAATCTATTAATTACAACCAGTTAAGCTAATTGTCAGCTGTCAGCAAATATTAGTTATACGGCCACAGATACCGTACAAGTCCTGGATATAAATTAATTGTATGATTACCTGAAACATTCAGATGTTTCGAATTAATAAAATAGTATGCCGTATGTAGTAGGGGAGCCTACGATGCTAAATGGGGATTTACTCGAGAGTCATACAGATCTATTGAGTTGCGAAGCTTAGTTAATGAAAAGAAAAAATATATAATGTACCTTTTTATCGATGGGAGGATATGGCTATAGAATTTCAAAAATTGCAAAAAAAAAACACTGTGCCATGGACATACTCGAGCGCGTAAGATATTAATAGCAGCTATGTCCTACGTATTTTTAATGTACGTTAATCTGATTATTTGCATGTTGAGTGTGGTCATTTACGGGTTAAAAATGAGAAAAACTATTCAGTCAGATTTTCTAAGAATATGTTAGTCTTTCTTCATATTGATTAATAAATTTATATTATTTTTCATGTCCAATCTGAATTTTGAACAGCTCCCCACTGACAGGATAGGTGAGCAACACCTATTAAAACTACTTGAAACTCAAGAGGCTCCCGGGGTCTTCGTGTTCTGGCACGTCATAAGTGACCTGAATAATATCTAAAAATAGAACTTTAATAGTGAACCTCGTATATTCAAGTGACAATTTGGCATCGTTTGTCGCGACGCTCATTTGTACCAAATCATGTACAAAGGTCGTGATTCTGTTCATGTAAACAATGCGACAGCTGTAGCTTGATTAAGCTATAAATATGCAGCGTGGGTATGAAACACGCGGGTTGTTTCTAAATTTTATTAAACTATGTAAATTGTAGTTTTTTAATATATTTTTTACTTTTATACTAACAGAGATAGTTTAAGGAAAACTTCGAATTCCTTCAACGGCAAAACAACACAAAAATTTATTATATTAATTTATTGATTCATTGAATTAATCTGCATGTTCTACTGTATTTACTACTGTATAGTTAGTGTATTCAGAGGAGTTGTTGGTGTTAAAACCGATATATCCCTATTTATAAAATAATAAAATCCACTCGTATTACGACGTCTGTTGTTTCACAACTGAGCGTTTTTTAAGACAGTTTTTGCCGCTATGTGAAACCAGCTGCCCACTGAAGTATGTGAATCAATTTAACATAGGGTCGTTCAATAAAAGCGTGTACCAATTCTTAACAGACCTGCAACGTACTCGCGAGCTCTCTGGCATTGAGAGTGTCCATGGGTATATCACTTAAAATCAGGTGAGCCTGCCCGTTTGCCTCCTGTTCTTTATAAAAAATCTTGCTAACCACGAAATACGAAAGCTGAAAAGCACTCGTTTATAATTCTCCTGTCTTGGAATTTTATATTCAATAAAATAATAAATGATATCTGTTACCCACTTAGCTAGTAAGAAAATTCTTGCGATGTCGGTTTATTACATACAATATATATATATTCTATATCTTAAAGCACATGCGTAAAATATTAGAGCTGGTGCTTTCCTCGTTCAACGAATAAGTATCGCAATACAGAGAGGAAATGATGTTAAAGGTACACTGCACAGGGATCAAATTTTTTAAATGAATGTTATGTTATTTTTGTATTAGATTAAGGAAATTGTAAATACTGTATATTTAATTGTTATGTTTAGGTTTTAATAAAAAATAATTAATATATATTAAGTAAAGCTTATATTTTAACTACCTGAAGTTGCAACGCAGTTGCAGCAAAGTTTTGTGTAAAACTTGGAGTAATTTATCTATATTTATCGCTATACATAGGAAAGTCAAACATTTGTTATATACACTTTATGTTTGTTATTGTTGTTACACCATGAATTAAAGTTTCCTCGCGAACTTGACAGGTTGTTAAATTAAAGCAATCTATTGATTCCAAAAAGAACATACATTTCACAAAATCCAGAGTGAATCAGTACATTACATGGAATCCCAATTATCTTGTAATCCAATGGAAATACATTATTCATGACTTAACAATAGATTAAAAGATAAATGGTACAGATTGAATAAAAATGAGGAAGACAAATTCTGTTTCAATTTCGACATGTGCGGCCATTTTGATGGGTTCCAGCCTTTGTTATTTTTAATTTATCGCAGGGCAATACAGGTTAATTAAATTACTGTGATATGGGTTTTTGGGATTGTTTTAACTTTCGATATAGAGATTAATTAAAACTGGAATGGTTTAGTGTTAGTATAGTTAGTTTTAAAGATTAAAATTAAATTATTAGAATTAAAAAAAAGAAACAATATGAATTAAATTTACAATTGAATTCTTACTTTATCAATTTGATATAACTTTCTTATATTGTTTTTTATTTCTGTGAGTGGCTTCAGTTGTGCACCTCTTATCTGTGAGGTTGTAGGTTCTAGCTCCGGCTGTATGACTATCTATGTGCGCATTTAACATTGGTTCGGTGAAGGAAAACATAGTGAGGAAAACGACCCAAAAAGTAGACGGCGTGTGTCAGACACAGGAGGCTGATTACCTACTTGCTTACACTTCATCTATTAAATTGACAAAATATCGTATTTTGTAATGTAATAGAGGAACAAACAAACTACCAGACAGCTGGCTCATCTGATACCGCGCCCATGGCGCTCATATTGCATATTGCCAGAAGGCCCGCAACTGCGTTGCAGGTCTTTTATCATGAAACAAGTACAGAAATCTGAGGCCCAGACCAAACAAGGTAGTTACGCTGGTTTTTTTAGGTGAGAACTACGCATTTCAATATTTTTAATGAATTTAGTCTCAAATTGTAAATATTCGTAATCGTTTTATGGCATGTACCTAATTTAATTGCTTTATACAAATATTATTTATAAAGTTCTGTATCCCTAGTATTTATGCTGTTATAATATATAAATGAGTAGCCCCGAAGACAACGTTTACTTTGAATAAATAAAATTAAATAAATTAGTGGCGCTACAACCTTTTCCCGTTCTGGGCCACAGATTTCTTAATCTTTTTCAAGATAATTTGTCAATCTAAAAGGCAAGTAGGTGATCAGCTTTTGTGCCTAACACATGCCGTCGACTTTTTCGTTTCTAAGGCAAGCCGGTTTCTTCATAATGTTTTCATTCACCATTTGAGCGATAGCTAAATGTGCACGCAAAGTCCATTAGTGTACTGCGTAGGGATCGAACCTACGACCTCATTGATGAGACGCACGCTCAAGCCACTAGGTCAACATTGCTCACTTTGAATAAATACTCCCATATAAATTGTATATTCGTTTTAAAAAATTTTTAAGCAGGTATATATTCCTTTCAGTATGTTGAGTATTCCTTACACGATAGGTCTATTTCTACTGAAATTTCACCAGCTACTAAGAGAGGATTGACAAATAAATCTCATACATCCTACAACCGAAGCATGCATTACAAATTTATGAAATACGCTCTGACCGGGATTCTAACCGATAGGCCTTACCTAATGTAATCAATAGGAAACCATTTAGCGACAAAGCCTTCAGCCAAGTATAAAACCTTATTGATTATATCATGAGTTAAGTTCGGTGACGGTTGTTGGAGGGATATTCAAATGTATGTTAAATGAAGCTTTTTGTTTCAAGCTGGGTTCAACTGTATTTAATTGTTTAAATATGATTGTCGCAAAGCTCATAATAAACTAACTAGGCTTATTTACGCGTTCTTAAATATAAGTGACATTTCAATATAAGTGTAGTCTACCTTTTTTACATTATCGGAAACAAGAATGGTATATTCAAGTTATGCAATTTATGAGTGCGGGAAAAACAAAAGCACTAATTTTGGCTTTAAGTGTGATTGCACAACCAAGTGGTTCCGCTTCAAATGATTAACTAAAATATATTTAAAAAAATACATGTGCCTTGTATGAACACGACTTTCCTGCATAATTCGCCATTTTTGGCACAACTTTGGCACTAATTATGAGATTTTTGATATTTTCCACCTCAGAAATGAGGATTTGAGAAAATATTTGAAGAGGCGAGAAGACTGACTTTGTTTAGCAGTAACAATCTTGATTTTTCTTTAAAATATTAAGAATTATTTGTCGTTTGTTAAATGTTAAATTTCAGTTTTCTAAAAAAAAAACATGTTTTGTGTACCAATGTCCTCACTTATGTTATTTGTTTCACATATATTGTTTATCTATGTAATATATTTTGGCTTTGTGTATTGTCTAAGTGTTTTGTTTTATAGGTATGTTGGCTGTAAGATTTCTAATTAATAAATATATATGTAACTTTTCTAATGTTAGGTTACAGAATTCACGTAAAAAAAATATTTCTCTATAGTAAGTCTTAGTTTATAATCTGTGGCTAGGCTTCGTTGTCTTAATTCTTGTTACAGAGCTTGTTACACGTTACCGGCTTAGCGCAGGAATTCAGAACAATGCTTGCGGTTACTATTAGTTCTCTTTAAACTGAAGCCAGGAAAAGGGCGTATTTTCATTAACTTGGCGAGCCCATAGCTTTGTTAGACTAAAACGGTAACATTGCTACGAGTATTATAATATTTTGTAAAGATATTCCAAAAATATAATTGGGGGGCAAACGCACCTATGGGACGCCCAGATGTAACATATATAATCCACGGTGAACATAGCAATTGTATTAGAGAAGCACAGTCCAAATGTATATTCTTATGAACAAGGCCAAGGTATTTATTTGTGAAATTTCTTCTTAATTCGTTTTTCATGGATATGACTTGCATTTGGATACGGAATCTAAGAATACTCACTTAAGCGGCGAATAAATAGCATCCCCTAAAAGGCTCTCCAAGGCCGCATCTCACCTAACATCATCCAAATTTCTGGTAGAATGCGTAAGGGCCAAGGGTCTCCCTGGTGTGGTTATTTTGTAACTACCAGTGGTTTTGTTTGAGACCAATACATGCATTACTTTACCGTAGTAAATCTTGAAATTCGCTCATAAGAAACAGCAGAAGTTTAACCACAAATCTGAGAGTTGGGTAATGTTATAGGGAAGTAGGTGATCAGGCTTCTGTGCCTGACACACGCTGTCAATTTTTTTGGTACGGCACGCCGGTTTCCTTACGATGCTTTCATTCACCGTTCGACCGAATGTTAAATGTGCACATAGAAAGAAAGTCCATTACTTATTAATGAAGATATTAATAAGTTTTGTGGCCGAACTCATAAGCACACGGCAGCAGATTCTTAGCGCGGCTCGAAATAAGTTTCTCCGTCGCACTTACGCGGAATCTCTTTAATTAAATGAGAAAATGTTTATAGTGACGTGGATTTGTGCGGTGTTTGGATTAAAAGATGTTATTGCGGTTTTGTGACAATAAAGCTATGTCTTATATAACTTAAAGTTTTATATGGATAGATATTGTTTTTTTAAATCTATGTAACACAATCAACTTATGAAGGTATATAAAGAAGCTCTGACAGCTCTCAAAGCAAGGCGTAGAATGGACAAGAACTTTTTAAATCGATAATTAAATAACATATTTTCAATATTTAATAGAAAAGTTGCAATATAATTAAATAGGATAAATTCAAATCAAATGATAGGCCTGTGCTAAATATATAAAAAAAAAACAGTGGCGGTACAACATTTTTAGGCCTGGGCCTCAGATTTCTTAATCTGTTTCATGATCATTTGTCAATCTAATCTGATCAGCCGCCTGTGCGTTACAGACGTTTTGAGTCGGTTTCCTAACGATTTTATGCTTCACCGTTCGAGTGACTGTTGGCACATTCCGTCCTTTGATACACAGCCAGGAATCGAACCTACGTCATCAGGGATGAAAGTCGGGCGCACGCTAATTTTAAAGAGATACTTTTTGAGTGGATAGCAATTACAAAAGCGCGCTAAATTACGAAATCTACATACATATACATACTGTTCTCCATTACTATGACACTACAAATAACTATGAGATATACTATTGTGTGTATTCCTAATCCTCACGGTTCTCGCATTCCTTTTTTAAATATTAATTACAAATAACCTGACCTGACTGAAGACCTGTCAGATTACAGTGTATCTATATCTAAAGATCTATCAAGATCCATTGAATTGTAACTAATACAGTAAATAAGGAGTGGGAACATCATAATGGGATCCATGTCATTTGGCCGGCGTCCCTCGTTATGGCTTAGTGCGATGCGGTGACTATAATAGGCATATGTCTAGGATTATGTAGCATATGCTTATACATTGAACATGCGGTTTGGTTCGGAACAGTAAATTGGTTCGTTATTGATTCGAGTTTGAGCAAAATTATTTACCGTTTCAAAAGTACGATATATGTAATTAGTTTTCTGTTGGACGTGCGTGACTTTCACCCGTGGGGTCGTAGGTTAGATCCTCAGCTGTGCACCAATAGACTTTCTATGTGTGCCCCCTAACATTCGTTCTTATGGTCATGGAAAACATCGTGAGAAAACCAGCATACCTTAGACCCAAAAAGTTAACGGTGTGTGACAGGCAAGCGCTGATCACCTTCTTGCCTGTGAAATTGACAAATCATCATTTTTAAAACTGTAATTGGAGGCAAAAGGACAGCAGGGTCACCTGATGTAAAGTGATACAGCGCCCATGGATACTACCATTGCCAGAAGGGTCGCAAGTGCGTTGCCTGCCTTATCGTCCGGCATTTTCGTGTCAGATACAGGCTGATCCCCTGATTGCATATCTAATATGCAAATAATTATAAAACAAATAATTTTATTTGTTACGAAATTTGTTATATTACGAAACCGATATTTGAGATCCCGATCTAAAAGATTGTAGATTGGTATATTCATAATAACATCATATATGTAATATATTTTAGAATAGTCACAGTTATTACTAAAGGTATTTCAATATAAAGTTTTCTCATGTGATATTTCTGACTCATGAATACAGACACATTTAGGCATCTGTTTAAGTGGTTTTCCAACTCAAAAACTAACTAACTAACTAACTCTGACACGTCACGATGAACGAGCAATTTCTAAATGTATATAAAGCTCCTTCCAAATATTGTTTTCGCCTTTTAGGTAATTAAATAAATGAAACCAAGGGGATTGATAATTATTGACAGGTCACCGTGGATTCTTGCCGTATTTATACAAGTTCAGGATTAGACAAAGTGCTGCCTGTCCTTGTTGCAATGAGCTGAAGAGATGGTATTACATGTCCTGTCCAATGTATACGACAGGTATAACACTGAATAAGCTATGGGAATAAAAGTACAGAGACGAACTTAAAATAAATGATGTTCAACAAATATTAACAGGCACTGTTCTGGAAGTTGCTGTCAATGTTATATAAAAAGTTATTAAAAGAAATGGGTAGTAAAGCTATAAAGCTTTCTTTCGTTTTCTTAAGGATAATTACATCCGGGTTACGAATACCATTTACTTAAGTTGTACATATACGTAAGTTATTTGATACCGTTGACGACAACATAAAGAATTTGCTAGGAAAGATATATTTAAGAAATGTATATAAAGAAAGAGTAATCCCAGGCATAGCCGGGGTTGGAAAGTAGAACCTTAGATGAAGATTACACGTTAAGCCAATATGCACACATTGTCATAAATATTGATTTTTCTTTGATTGTTTTACAATAAATATTATTGTGCATTGTTTGTCATAATATTTTCTATTAAAAGACAACTAAAAAGGCACGTCTAACAACAATAAATTTTCGCTAGAACAAAACGACCTCTGGGAAAAATGAGTTTTCCCCCATGATTAACTACTTGTGAAGTAATCCCGCTCCGAAGGCTTTTTAAGTTTTACAGTTCTTTAATTTCTAGATACAGCCGTTACCTTTTTAGGTAAAATGAGCGGGTTTATGATGAAACAGATCAGTACTATAGCTTTTTACAAGAAAAACAATGTTATGAATGTGAAACCTTCTAAAGAAAGTATTCAAATTCTGCAGAACACTTTTGTATTAATTTGGTTGTCTAAAACTGATATATATATTTAAGACTTAATTAGTATTTAATATAAGTTTCTGTTCTTGTAGTCTTCTTATTTTTTATTTTGGTGCCTCTCCATTACTAGAGTTTGGCCGTCACTCTAGTTAAGCGTGACTTGATCTGAGCCAGATGAAAAAACTAATCCGCAGTGTCAAGGTAATTTTTTATGTTGCTGGTTTCATATAGTGTTGGTGCGCAGAAAAAACTACCTTAAACAAAGCTCACTTGTGTAACAACGTACATCCAGGTGGCACAAGAATTTCACATTCTGCCTTGACTTCCTATAATGAAACTCGGCTGCAGACATTAATCCGAACCACTCCTCTGAACACTCTTACCGACACGCTGTTTACCATAGCTAATAAAAGAAGGTGGTAGCAGTTATGGCGCAACACGAGGAACGCAACTTCCGCTGCTTGATGTTATGCATAAGTTTTCTCGACGTTAAGAACTTTCTCGTTAAAGATCTTGTGGATCCAACTAATACGAAGCAAGTGAAAATAGAAATGTTTCTAAATTCCGGCAGGTGTCTTCTTTTATTATCCAATCTTCGTAACCGTACATAACAATATTAAGCAAATGAGAACTCGTAGTAACTAAAATAAGATAAATATAATGAATATTTGGTTTTGTATACTATATTTTTAAGCCCATAGTAGCATGAATGAAAAGTTTCCGCATAAATTAACTGGTTGATGAGTGCCGAAAGTCCCCAGATTAAACTAAATGACGGGAATGCGAAATATATTATCATTTGCATTGAGATCACTCATAATTACACTCCGTTAGCAAATTTAATTAAAACTTATACAATTTACTTGTATATTTAGTTGAATGGTAATTATAATAGTTTCATATTTACGTTAAATTATTTAAATAATAATTAAATAACATAAAACTCAGAAATGAAAACCTAAGCGTAACAATCAAACATACGGTGTTTACAATTTTCTTACATAAGTATACAGTAATAATAAAAAAGATTAAAACAAATTTACAAAGTTAGGTCCCTATAGTATTGCCTCGATGTATTATGATATTTATTCGTTGAGCGAGGAAAGCACCAGCTCTGGGGTCACCAGTAAGAACAACCAGGCGCCAACTTAAACCTTTGATGGTTTGGACATTCATGAGCATGCGCTAAGACGCAACTTAACTGAATAAACGTATTTGATTTTGACTTTAATTAGCGCCTGCACTTGTACCCTACGGCCCAAGAGTCTCTACTCCAAAATCGAAGTCGGAGGAAAGACTCTTATATTTGAGGTGTTTATTATTTTATTCAGTTAATTAAGTTATCGCCGGAGGTTCAAAAAAAGTTTAATGAAAGTAAAAATTATAATTTAATTTCAATGTGTCGCACGTCGCTTTTAAACAAGTCTACATTATATTTAAGTAACTTATACTAAAGTGTCCCACGGTCTTCACCACCTGAGCACAATTTGACACCATGGAACCACTGACACGATAGTGTAACTAGAGATACATATTAAGTTTATAAGCATATTCGTTAATGGGAAGATTTTTTTTATATAGTCATAAATAAATCATTATCTATATAGAGAAAGCAAACGACGTGTAGAAATCGGCACTTGACTTTGATAGAGAATAAGCGAGGTTGTCTTGCATGTTGGTTCATTGACGTTCTTCTTATAGTGCCATCTCCTTGGTAATGTAACCAACATCACCATGGCTAGTTTAATTTTGGATGCAGCGCTTCAACAATGACTTGGTACGTGCGTCAGCGGCCAGGTTTCCTTCTATCTGTCACTTTGCCTTGTATAATTAGTACGTACGGCGTACTTTTTGGTGTTACGTGTTAGAGATACTCAATTACTACACTTCTTAACCGACATAAGCACTTCTTTGTTCTTCTGCATTCTATCCAGGTTCATTGACCTACTTAATCAATAAAGCTTTTTCTAAATTTGACGGTCATTTAAATGATAGGATCCTTGGCATTGATTTGCTCCAGTTCAAACAATTTGATTGACTCAAAAGTTGGCGGATAAAAAGAGTGACGGAGAGATTTTTGCCAGTTCTTATAGCCCACTCTACGCTGTTAACTTGCGAACTGGTAGTAATTTTAAATTAATTTAACATATTTTCTGTTGACATTTATAAGTGTACTTGTTTGTGTATATGAGTAAAGTTATTTTTAGTTTGAGTTTCTACACGAACAGCACCTTGGTTATACAAAATATAGATGCAATATTTGTAATAGATGCAATTTCCATATATACGATAAAAGACATCGTATACACTGCAACGTCTAACAATGGCGTTCGCAAGTTGCATTCGGCTGGATGCCCGCTACCAAGACACGGTTTAGTTTAAACCAATTACTATTACTGTTAACGTAGATTGTTTAGTTAATCTTAATTTATTCTATCCTAAAATCTCAATTAAACATTGTATGTCCCAAAAATGTTAATGGAAAGACGTGAATCAGACACAGATAAACGTAGTGAAGTGCATAAAAATACAAATATCAGAAACCAAGGCTAATATATAAAAAATATGTATATTAGCCTTGGTTGGCCTTGGTTATAAGAGTTATATATATAACTCTTTTTAGCATGCCTTTATTACAAAACATCTCAACGAATCTATAGTATGTAGAGGTAAAAATGCTGATTCGTAGGGTTGTCGAAGCTATAAGATCAATTTGATAAAGCCTCCCTTTGATCCCCAATATAAGTGTTCCAGACTTATCATTTCTTTCACAAATAATCATTTAAGCCTCTTCAACATCAGGTTTAGTGACAGTCAAATTTCACGTTTTCAATTTGGGAATCTTTATTAGGAAATACAAGTAGGAATTATAAATATACTCTATTTGTCCTTAGCTGTATGGTGACAAGTATAGGAAAATTGCCCTTTCGTATACCAACATGCGGCTTCAGCGTGCGACTCTAATCTCTGAGATCGTATGTTCGATCCCCGGCTGTGCACCAATGGACTTCCTTTCAATGTGCGCATTTAACATTAGCTCGAACTGCGAAGGAAAACATCGTGAGGTAACCGGCTTGCCTTAGACCTAAAAGTCGACGGCGTGTGTCAGGCATAGGAGGCTGATCACCTACTTGCCTATGAGATCATGAAACAGATTCCGAAATCTAAGGGCTAGAACTCAAAAGGTTGTAGCGCTACTGATTTATTTAATTTTTGTTCATATATTACAGGTTGAATATAGTAAAATTACACTGTTAAAAAATTTGATTATTACCGCGCTCTGAAGATATTTAGTTGAATGGTATGGTCTCCAAGTTTGTGAGCGCAACATAATAATAATATAAAATATTTTTTTAAACTCCTATTTATGTTTACAAGAGATCCTTTACCTAAGACAGGGATATTTTAAAGTCTACAATATTTTATAGTTATATAACCAGACGGGACTTACAGTTGTCCTACTATGTATTGAAAGTCTTGAGAGGGGTGCAATCCAAGTGTGCTCCAAGAACTTGGTTTCTTTGTACCCATGGGATATGTGCAATGACGTAGGCCAAGGTTATTTGCGAGAACAAACCAGTCTGTTCCACAGATTCCCGTCATCAAACACGTTGCGCCTACTGAATGCTGTCTCCGATACTATCGACATGCTTAGATATTCGCGCAGTTGTTATATTATGTATATGTATGAATATTATATAGTTTATCATATTTGTTTTCGACATTATCATATTGGCATAGTTCATAAGGATCATGTATGTATTTCTGTAAATAAATAAATTAATGAGGTATATAGTTAAGATTAGGACATGAAATAAATCTTATGCGACAATTATAAGGGTAACAAATCCTTCCCATCAATTAATATTTAAAAGAATATAACTCATCATACCAAAAATTATTTATTCGGATTGAAAGAGAAAACTCAGACGATTGAATGTTGCGCTTACGAATATATAAGTTAATACATAATTAGAATTAGCAGACTTGTTGAGTCCATTTTAATTACAACACTTTTCTATTTACTTATAACAGCGGATGTTCGGATCTGTAAATACTTTGCATTTGCATTATAAGGTAGAAAATTTCTCGTCGGAAATTCTCTTTTTCATTGTATTAAAGTTACCTATTCAAGAAGGCTGTACAGACGTCGTGTCTAATAAGCGCTGATATTAGTCTAGTTTGAAGAGCCAGCGTCTTTAGCCAAAGTTATGGTTTTAATACTCTCAAAGACGGTTTATTAGGTAGCCTTTTATGGTGTCATCCGCTTTGGCTTTACGGAAAATTTAAATTAAATTTGTATGAGGAACAAAGTGAGGTATTGTCACGAAACAATTATTTTATTGAAGTGAAACTTCTTTATCCGCGTTGGGAAAATATTTACCGTCACATTTTTCGGTTACACGTCACATTACTCCATTACGCGCCATCATTTTCTAGTCCCTACCATGGTTGATACGAACCATTAATAACAAAAATATATAATAACGATAACAATGATAGTAATCATTCTATTACAATTAATGAAACTCTGTAGTAATCTTAGTAGTAATAAGATTAAATGATATAATTGTATTATTTATATTCATGTGTATGATAATAAAAGCCTTTTGTTAAACTTTATCTAATTCAACTTTATTTAACTAATTTCTGTAAAGTTGGATATAGTAGATCTATTTCCAAAAATAAGGTCATAAAGAAGTTTCACTTCTTAGGTGTGTACACTAAGTACACGCACACATTTTTATTTTGAGTTATGCGGTAATTTGTCTGTTTGGGCTCCAGATGAAACTAAGTACTGTCTTATGGTAGAGCACATATATAATACGTTTACCTACTATATCTTAACCACATGACTGGTCTTAGGGTTGGTGGGGTATAATAAATTATAATAAAGACGGGGCCAAGTGTTCTCCAAGAACTCGGTTTCTTACCTAGATTGGTGCAACGGCGACTGCCAAGGTTGTTTGCGGTACCAAGGACTAGAACCAGTCTGTTGCACAGATCCCCGTCAACAAAGACTTTGGGTTTATTGAATGCTATCATATATATATGTTTGCAGAGTGAGTTCACAGTAGCGATATTGTGTATATTATGTATTTAACGTTATATATTTTATTAAATTATCGTATTGGCTTAGTAATGTGTGAATAAATACATAAATTTGGACGTAGCATTAACATCCTTTAACGCGTCGAATAAAATGACTTTATTGAAAAGCAATAGTAGCAATAGTTCCTAGATTACTGCCAACAGGCAAAGCTTTAAGTAATCTATAGGTTTTATTTGTAAACGTATTATTTAGCTTAGTTTAATAATATTTAGTTAGCATTTATAAGCAAAATATAAAATAAAGTAGGAACGATAAATCAGTTCCTAGCGTAAGATTAAATGTCAAAGCTTTAACTTTTACTCATTTGAAAACGTATAGGACTTTGGCTATCCTACTTTCGAATTTAAGGATAATTAAATAGTTTTCTCTCCTATGGTACCGAGATCCGTACGACTACCAAAAAAACTTATTTGACTATTAAAAAAAAACAATGGCGCTACAACCTTTTTCTATATCAGTTTTTGTTCTAATAGGCTATTAGGGAGCATTCTTCACCGTAGATTAGTGCTTAGCCGGGTTTCGAATCTACGACCTCAGGAATGTTGCACACTCGAGCCACTAGGTCAACACTGTTATACTTTTCTTTTGACTTATAAAATAATAATTTCGTAGCAATTCTAAATGACGTCAAATATGGGCACGATCTCATAGCAAATTTTTAGTATGCTATTTTCGCTTCATGTGTTCTCATAGTTTATAAGCACGCCTAAGAGCTTTTGACCTTAATTAAAGCTTAGTTACCTGGCCTGGAATAAATTTAATTTAGTGAACAACTAATGTGAAATAGAACTGTAAAAAGATTTAGTGCTCATAATATATATCACATTAATTGTAAACTTTATTCATGTGTCTCGCACAGAACATTTGTCTATAGATTTTCTTTGGCCTGAAAACTTTAAGCTGCTACTGTATTTAAAATTTAAATGTGTAATTTACTGTATAGGTACTACGAGTACATAACAAAGGTAATATGAAAGATAATATAAAGGTCTCTGAAGTCGGTCACTCATTGTGATTGTGAGTTAATTGTTTAAGGCCTAGCCATTAGAGTGAATTGTATAATCATTATTTTTATTATCCAAATTAATTTTGTTTTCTTTATGAACATGGATGATTTATATAATGTAATTTTGATTTAGCGTTAAAAGTTATTCCATTTTAAAGCCCAGAAAGATTTTAGCAACATAGTTAAGTGAATTTATCCTCAGTTGCTGTAAGGGAAATTGAAAACCATCCAATGTTAGGGTTTAAGCAAATGGACGGAGATATATTCCAAATACTTGATGTACGGCTTCGGAAAATATTACGTTTTATGACGGATAGGCGCTCGTATTGAGGATATTTGTGGGTATACGAGGAAAATATTTGTATCGCAATCAGCATAAAGGTTTATAATCTTACAAAAGATAGATTTATATGGAGAATGGCAACTAAATAAATATAAATATCAAATTAGTTAAAGAAAATAATGGCAGCATTTTGTTCTGTAATGCCTCCTTCTGAACGGGGACCAACTTTAAATCCTCCTTTATGTATTTATTTATTAACATTTTGTGGCATATACAGAAATATAATACAATTGACATAGTTAACTAAAAAGGAGGGCAACTGGTGGCCTGCTCGCTTTCGAACGATCCCTTTCAGGCGACCACTGTTAGGAAAATAGATTAAATTAGGTAAGGTAAGCGCAAGCAGTGCTAAATACATAAGACATGTAGTAAGTAAAAAGGACAATAATAAACTTTTTCATACGTCCTTTACACATGGTAATTTCAAATATGCATTAACAATATATTCGAGTAGTATAAAATAACTCTGTTCTGTTTATTTTAGTATAAAATACTGGTAATTTTTTTGGTTGGGTTCAAATCTTAATATAAATGGTATAGATCGTGCGCTTTTTCAAGATATCCCCTAAAAATCCGCCTAAATAATTTTACACCACAAAAACCTCTAAATTTGGGGGAAAATCTTCCAAGTTGGCACCACTGATTTTGCTATCTGTCTTGTGGAGGATTTATGGTGAATAATTCTTGCAACCCAAAGAGCTACCAACCAAACAACTAACCAACTAACTCGAAGGCCCTAATGGGTAAAATGGAGTTGTCCACCCTTAGCCGCCGGAATCTTTTATTTTATTCCATGAAATAATTGAGCCAATTTTAAAATAACCGGGTCTCTCTGCAGATAAAAATGACATATTACACTATTTTTCTTTATTAGTGTAATGTTAACGAATGTTACTGTTTTAAATGATAATCAGTGATACCAGTACAACAATTTTAATACTTTAACCGACAAAAATTCAGGCCACCGTTGCAATTTAATTTATTTACAAAGACTTGCCAACGTTGGCACACTGATACATGGTAATTAAGAAAAATAAAATACAAGATTTATGTGGCAAGCATTTATTGCCTATTTATTTATTGAAAAAAATACATCGTTTCACTTAATAACTAAACGAAATATATATATAGGGAAATATGTATACATAGCTCAACCTTGCTCCATCTGGATATCGATTTTGGCCAAGACGCGTTCAGGGGGGACAAATGGTATCTAGGGTTAAACCTGACTCTTAAATATCTTAAATTCAAACGAAATATCAATTAATTATTTACGTTTCCCCAATGACAACATCTTAAAGTAATCTAGTTTTCGTATGTTGGCAAAACTTTTTCGGAGGTGCCAATGGAGGAAAGTAAATGATAAATAAGTTATTTACGTAATAGTTTTTAATATTTTAAATGCAGTATCAGGTCTGCATGAATATATATGAACCAACAAATCCTTTGTTCATTCATTCCCATACCATTTGCATCATAAATACGATAAAAGTACCACTTTCAAAGTAAAGTAATTGATATTGTCGTTGGTTAACACGAGCAAAACATTTAAACATTATAAAACCGTTATATTAAAAGCAAAGTGATATTACGTTACTATAAAAGTAGGTTTAAAAATGTTGGGATATTGTGTAAGTAACAGCCGCTCCCGGCAGCACATATTTTATCAAACACTAGATACTCTGTGGTCATCGAATTGCCACCTACACAGACACTATGTTACTGCTTTTATGGCCCATAGACTAAACGTTGCCATTTGTCCATCGGTCTAGGTCTACTGTCTATGGAGTGCTAGAAATTTAATGTTATATAGATACATTTTTGTATTTGTGTCACTGTTTTTAATTTATATATTATGTTTTTCTTACATACATTACATACAAATAGCGATATAGTATAGGCGATAGACTTGGTTTCGATTCCCGGTGTAAGAATACTTATTTCGTGAACGATTAGATAATGATAATAATAATACCTTAAAAGTGATCATAAATATAGAAATGTGTTTGAGACCATACTCCATGAAGGAGACGAGACTCCATGCTCCATGAGAGAGTTTTTCGTTTCGGAAATTTTTTAACGTCTTTATATCTTTTATGTAATCCTTTAAAAACGTTTGTATCTTTGGATATATGTTTAGTATAATTGTTATTGAATTTGGACGAGTTTTTTTTTATTTTATTCAATAATTGGAATAATTAAACTCTATTCATTAAATCATAACAACATTACCTTACCATAAAAACGTACCAATACATTAATTAAAGCTTATTAATTAATTGTATATTATAATATTAAAAATACACCAGCCGGCAAGAAACAGAATACTTATTAGATAGACAACAAATACAATTTTGTAACAGTTTTGTGTTTGTGTAACAACACAAAAAACAAAACAAGACAAAAGAAGATTATTAAACAGTTTCGAATTGAACAATTTTGTGTTAGATAGTCAAACTAAGCGGAAGCGTGGCCTTCCCAGGCAATCCTGGCGTGGTATAGTTGCAGATGGGGCAAAGAGAGCCGGAAATACTTAAAGCAAGGTGAAGTACGAGGCTCATCACACAACGCGATGGAGACTCACCGTGGACGCCCTCTGGCCCATTTAGGGGTTATCAGACATTAAAGCAGACAAGATAGTAAATTTATTGCAAAATGATTTAGTTATAGAAGCCGTTCAAGTATTACTTAAGCAGATTTAACTTTACTTGTTAATTTTTATCTTGTCAGCAAAAGTAAGCAAAGCTCTAAGGAATATAGACAATGTGTGGGATATATGTAAACAGTAAATAATAGACCAAAGATTCTCCTCCCCCGCTAGTGCTTACGTAATACTTGAACCGCCCCATACATGATATCCTGCTATAAGTTAATTATGAAAATAAAACGGGCCATGAATAGAGATAATAAAAATCCGCGTCGCGGCTTCTATAACAAAGTGGTTTAAAATGGCTTCGAGATCGTACGCGGCTTTTCCAGACGGTGAAGCATATTTTAACATCATTAAGCCTTATCGGAAGGTTTATATGTCTTAACTCCGACAACGAATGATAATAGCGAAGTTTTAACGATGGAATGTGAGTTCGGAGATCTTTAAGTGGGGCTTAAGTAGTATGAATAGAAATTTTAAACGTATTGCAGGCAATATATCGCTATATTACTGTGGTTTTTGTATTTGTGGGTCGAAGTCAATATATCACTTTTCATTTTTATAATATTTTAATAAAAAAACACACTATAATAATAGTAATATTCACAAATACATTTAATTTATAATTAATTGTACAAAGAATATGTGTTGGCCTAGTGGCTTCGAGTGGCGTGCGTCTCTTATCCCTGAAGTCGTAGGTTCGATCCCCGGCTGTGCAATGGATCTTCTTTCTATGTGCGCATTGAACATTAGCTCGAACGGTGAAGGAAAACATCGTGAGGAAACCAGCTTGCCTCAGACCCAAATACGATGGCGTGCGTCAGGCACGGAAGCCTGATCACCTACTTGCCTATTCGACTAACAAATTATCATGAAACAGATACAGAAATCTGAGGCCTAAAAAGATTGTAGCGCCATTGATTTTTATTTTACAAAAAAATATATGAAGTTTTAAGAGATATCAAGAAATATATTGGATTTTTTTTAATTTAGTAAATACATTTGTCGGAGCAATAGCATTACTGTCACCTGCTATTGTCGTTATATTAGAACCTTACCAATGAAATTGGGTTTTTGTATGGGATGAACAAAAATATATAATTTTTAAATAGAATATATTTAATTGATCAAAGTAATTGTAGTCGTCTGAACAGATTTAAGGAAGTTATAGAGAACGACCCCGGCACCAGTCCACGGAACGCTCACAAGTAACTTTTTCGGAGTAAATTTTACCTTCGATCTGGCTAGTTCGGCTGGGTTCAGCCATTGCGATGAGCCCTTGCGATTATCGTACAAGATCCACTTTTCATCACATTTGATTTAAAACCCCTTGATTATTGTGCCGGTTGACAGTTTGTCGATTTGCTTCACTCAATTCGTGAGGCAACAATATCCTTCAATTCTTCGTTATCAACTTTGGTCTCCGGACGTCCACGGGGCTTGTTCTGTTGGTCGAAATTTCGAACGATACGTTAGAACGAAAAACGCATTGTGTTTCCATCTGCAACATCGCCGCCATAAGCATCATTAATCCTTCAAGCCGTTTCTGCAGCACTGGTGCCACGGTGGAACTCTTATTCGTTAATAACGCGATATTTCATGTCTTCCATTTAATAAATAGACTGACGCAAAATTATATAACGGGAACATGAATCATAGTTTTCGAAAAACATCCTGTTTTGCTATCCTGTTGTAAAACATCAATATTCATATCATTGATTGTCAGTCTCTGAGATTATTTTTTAGCTTTCTCTGTGTCAAATACCTCTGTCTGCTTTTCGACATTATTAATCTGTTTCGTCTTGATCTAGTTTTTGGTTGTCATATATTCTCTGTCTTTCATATATTTATATCTAGCTCGAGCGCGCGACTTGGGCCGCGTGGCATTTGCATACCTCATAACATCGGCCCTTCTTTTTATGTTTTATGTAAATACAATAATTTAATTTGATATGACTTGAAAATTACTTATTTATCAAAAGCACATATCAGAATTCATAATATTGAATCTATAAACAGAACTACATATAAAATAAACGATGCGTTGAATTTTAATAAATAACCCTAGATTTCGTTAAAATTCCTTTATTTCTGCCGGAAGCAGTTCAATTTATCGCTGAAACTCTAAACAAAGGCAGTGGCTCAGCCGTTAGGCCAGTTTTATATTTAAGGCTATTGATCAAAAACGAGGTCGAACGTCTAATTAAATAAAAACGTAGTCAACTTATTATTTCTTTTTTAATAAACTATAACTAGGATTGAATAATAGGTATATATATGTATTATATAACACTCAACATTGCCAAATTAAGTATTACTTAGTTAAAATGCATTGAATATTTTTTATTGATTTTCCTTTTTGTAAATGTTTCAATCCTTTCGTAAATATCATGTATGTTTTGAGTAATTGTTTATTTTTACATATATTTTTGTTAGCTGTAGGATTACGAAATAAATAAATAACTTAATCAAATCTTTACCTTGATAATAATAGAAGCATAGTTTTATATCTTCATTAAAAATGTAAGTCCTACATGGAATCCAAGGGAATCTTAACCTATTTTTGTATCGAGTAAATAAATAATGTTTATTTGCCATTTTAAGAAAGTGTTATATTAAGATTGATTAATTATAAAAAAAAAAACATCAGCCATATAAAAATAAGCATGCAAATGCTTCAATGAGTTAACTTGGTAGATAGTGCCGGTGACCCTAGAGCTGATGCCTTCCTCACTCAATGAATAAGTATCGCAATACAGCGAGGAAACGCTGCCAGCGTTAAAGGTACACCGGGACCAGATTTTGTAAATTTGTTTTAATTTTCTATTTATGAATTTTTAATAATTATTATTATAAGTATATAGGTTAAGAATATAGTAACTACTGTTTATTTGTTTGTTGGAAGTATACAATATTCTTTATATGACATCGAGTATATGATGTACATAATACAGTACTATTTATATCCTAGTTAAGTTTTATAATGTCGGCACATCCACAGATTAGTGAATTCAAGAATACCAAGAAAGAACTACGTGGTAAAAAAATGGTACTTAGGTGATATATGGAATACTAATGATTATTTGATGAATGTACGTATTTACCCTTTAAGGTTAGGTTAGGAAATAGGACAATTTAACATGTCAATATTATGTTTTATTTGTGAGAGGTACTTATCGCTAAAGTGGCAATCAATCACAAGCAGGTTCATCAATCAAATCAGAACTGGACATATTTATACGTTTTGGGTTATCATTTACTTAACACCTTTATTAGGAAATTTTATTGAACCTAAAAGTAACCGTTTTCAGGTCTGCAATCATAACTTAATAATCACTTACACACACAATTACTTCAATAGGCATGGGTATATCCAAAACGGGTAAAAATATATATATTTGAGACCAGAGGCGTTGCAACTTTTAGGTCTTGTCTTATTTCTGTTAATTCGTGACCTTAGTCTTGACCTTAGATTTTTGTATTCGTGATCATTTATATTTCCTAATAGGCAAGACAGTCATCAGCTGTCTTCCTCCATGCGAGCGAGTGTTAATCGTGTACAAAGACATAATAGTACGTGCGTACACGTGACGAAAGTACGACCGTGAGAAGCACCCAAGCTACTAAGCCACTGCTCAAAACGTAACAAATGACGTAAGACATTATATCTCAAAGCTTAATAATTCTCAATATCGTGTTACAAACATTTTTACTAAAGGATTATATCAAAGAGAAATCGTTTATGCTTCCTAGAAACACGTACAACGGTAAAACATCCGTAAGGCCTATTTCCTCCGCTCTCACGATCCGTCACGGTACGTGACCCAAACAGATGAATCCGGAAATACTGTACATATCGAACGTTCGTTACTAATAAATGTCATCTGCCTTATTGAATTGCTATCATTGCGAACTAGCAATATAAAACAAGAACATAAAAAAAAACTGTAGGACCATACGTGTGACTCTCATCCCTGAGGTTGTATGGTTCATCCCCGGCCGTATAACAATAGAGATTATTTCTATGTGCGTAGTTAACATTCACTTGAGCAGTAAAGGAAAACATTGTGAGGAAACCGGCGGTTTGTCAGGCACAGTAGGCTGATCACCTACTTGCCTATTAGACTGACAAATGATCATGAAACAGATACAGAAATCTGAGGCCCACACCTAGGTTGTAGCGACATTGATTTTTAATTATTTAACAAATAAAAAGCGACTAGCGCCGGGAATCATGTGTCGTTTTGGTTAATTCAAGGGGGCATTAAAAATGAATGTCAAAATGAATGTAGTGAACTAAAATTGGGACGTGTATCTCGCAAATATTATTTAGTTTCTCATGTAAATAAAATATAATTTTTGGTAATGAGAAATAAAGTTTTTAAACGTTAATTGAAACACTGAGGCAAATATAACAACAAAATTAACTTTAAATTAAGGAAGGTGAAAATATTAAATTTCTTGTTAATATTTTAGATGAAAGCTTTTTTTAATAAAGCTATTTTACGGTGAATTTTAAATGCAGTAAACTTTGAGATTGAATATTTTAAAATAAAACCTTTTAAAAATGATAGTATATTAAAAAGAATTTTATAGCGACAATGTTAAGAGTAATTTTGTTTAAAGAAAACACTTTTTTACCGGCTTGATGCTATGTATCATTATAAACTTATAATTATATTTTAGTCAATATCAACTCCAGGGAAATAAATACAGATAATACAACTTTCTCTACAGCTGTGATAGTTTTTGAATTTAAACACCTTTTGTGTTAAGTTACCGTGACCACACACGCTGTAAAGCACGCGAAACGTGTTTTTTTTGTCTTTAATGTTAATTTAATGTGTAAAAGCTATGTTAACAAAAGACAATACTATGTGCAGCAGTAATTTTGTTTATTTATTTCCTTACTCACTATTTTTACAGTAACTTATATAATAGAAAACTTATTATTATAAAAATTAAACTAAATACATATTTAAAAAACAAAACGAAATCTTTTATTAACTAATATTAAATAATGCAATTCAAAAAACCTCAAATTTTGACCTTTGACCCCGAATAACTTTTGTAGCACACATAGGATCGATGGGAATTTTTAAAACTTTATTTTTGTTATTTGACCACTATTTTTATATCTAAATTAACCGGATAACAGTATGCAACTAAATAATATTTAGGGTGCGCAAGACACGTAAATGGCGCTTCTCTGAGTAAATTGTATTGTATTGTGTATGTATGTATTTTATTTAACGTCAAAAAGCTCTCTATACGATATAACATAAACTACGGTCTATATAACATTACTTCATTGCACGATACCAATGTTGCGCAGTGTGCTTAGAGCTGTGCACATAACTCTTTTGATTGTCTTTTCTTTAAATATTGTACGTGGTCTTCCTATACTTCCGCAGAACTTTGGGAGAATGAGAACTACTCTAACGTAGCTTTGTAGGGCAAGCCGGGTAGTCACCCGATGGTTAAATTGGGTATTTCCCACTGAATAGCAGAGATTTTGGTGTAGTTCAAGTCCCACTTTGTTAGATTGGGAGGCGAGCGATGTGTGTGTATTTCTGGGATATCTAAAAAAAATCCTATTTCACAAAAACTATGTAAACTGTTGAAAGTATTCAATATCTTTTACTTTTTAAGGTATTTTAATATTTATAAACTAAGTACGTGTGACTGAGTTACGTAAATACAAACTATTTACGTAACTCATTCATGTATTGTATACCTTCTGACTATAACACAAATTACCAGCAAATATATATATTTAAGGTAACTAAAAAATGTTTAAAAATCATTTATGGTATATTTTATTAATAATAATGGCCTTGTTACTCTTCCTTTATATTAAATATATGTTGTAATGATCAATGCATTTTAGAACTAAGAATTTAGATTTTATCATAAATATTTGTTTTGATTTTGTTAATTTTTTTAGTACAAAGAGGTAAAAATTGTTAACTGCTTTATGTTAATGTTTGATTCCTTATGTGTATTCCGTTTATTTGTCTTATGTATTTATTTGGATATTGTTCAGTAGTAGGAGTAGCTATAGGAATAATGATGAGCTAATAAATCAATAAATAAATTAAAAAAAAAGAATTTAATTGTTATGACCTTTCAATAGGATTGCGTGTATTAGGTCGGTTCGATAATATTTTTTGCTTTGCTTCGACTACCAAAATGATAAAAAGTTAAAAAAAGGTTTTTATAAGTTGTCATTTCCCGATTCGAAAATTTTCTTTTGGTATCATTCAGAAGCTTCACCTGGGGTAACCACCGCTCATCTTGCTCTCAGATTTTATTATCTGTCTCGTGATCGGCATGTTCCTGGTACACAATGTCGTCTTATTGAGCAGGGGTTCAACCTATTGTGAGAACACAAAATAACCAAAACATTTTTGCATAGTTGACTAACTATTGCGGTGATTATTTATTACCAGTCTTAGGTAACTAGGTGACATGATTAACAGCTTTAAATGTCAGCATCAGACCTTCACCGAGATTCACGGAAATATATTTGTTATTTACGAGCTGTTATAGCACTTGTTTTTTATTAAAATGCCGTTTGTCAAAAAAGAAAGATTTAAAAAGAACGAAATATAATAACAACTGAAAGTAAAATCACATATATCATCCAGTCCCCGGCTTCTACATATTTAATGATCGGTTTGTTTGCGTTTCGCAAATGTAGAAATAAAGTATAATCTCCTGGGTACGGTTAATCCTTTCCTTTTCAAAAATTCATTACATTGCTTACGTATTTTACGATTCAAACGAAACCTAAATGTATTTAAAGTCTTAGGTGGAATGTTAAAATGTTTACTGCTATTTATATTGAAATTTAATCTAAGTTACATGATTTAAAATGTCAAGTCCTTGGAGGAGAACGTCACCTGCGGAGTTCTGGGAAACTAATATAAAATAGGTAATTAGTATAGACCAATCAACCAATTCAACTTAAGGTCCTTCAAGAAAAGAAGGACAATTTTCAATTCTTAAAAGGCCGGTAGTGCGTTTGCAGGCCTCCTGGCAGTGCGAGTGTACATGGGCGGCGGCATCACTTAATATCGGATGAGCCTCCAACCTATGTATATAAACCTTCTGTGCAGTGGTCGTAATTAAACTTCTAAACGGCTGAGCCGATTTAGATGACAATTTTTTTTGTATATTCGTGTGTACAGGACAACTGTAGGATCCGCTAGTAGTAGTACTACTAATTTGGCCAAGAGAGTACTGAATAGTCTCGGCAACTTGGTAATGGGTATGGAGGATTTATTGTAGAAGTCGGGGTCGATCGCCAAATTAGGACAATTCTGGGTCTCAACACGGAGGCAGTAACTCGGACCTTTCAGTCAGGGCTTTTCAAGACAGGCAAAACCTTCGGTAATGAAGACTACGAAGAAGATATATAGAGTCAGTATTTTTTTGGTAAAAGATTCTATTAAACCTTCCAATCGTGGAAGGATAATGCCGAGAGGCGATGAATTAGGATATTTTTAATTTGATTAACACGATACATTCATTTGTTTATTAATGTATAGTAAAACAGAAAGTAGAATGTAGAAAGGGTACTGTATAAGCCCCTCGACGTGGGAACAATGTTTTGCGTGACCAGTCACGTCCCTGACAACTAGGAACCTGATGAATGCCCTGCTACAACTTGTTTTTAGGTTCCATATATACGGCCTGTGGTTTTATTTATACATCTCTCTTAATTTTCATAAGGTCTTACGAAATACTTTCCAGTTTCCACGCAGTATTTTCTTGCATTGAGTTATTTTAGTCCATTTTTTGTCCATTACGAGAAATATTGTTAAAAAGTTAATATAATAGTTAAAAAAATATATTTTAACTGAAACAAATATCTATCAATATATAGACTCGAACCAAAGTTATTTAGATAGTCTATACTTTTAAAATAATTAGTAATTAAATTTTTTGAACCTGTTTCTCAGATTCAAGCCTAACATGCTCGTTTCTCTTTATTATTTCCGCTATGATAGGCCATGATTAATGGGATAGGAAAATATTAATAATAAAGCCTTTGCACTACGATCTATTTTATATTAATTTAAAACGCATTGCAACATACTATTTCAATTTTATCCGAAATACATATATTTATTCAATATAAACCACTAACTAACATGTATAGAAGATATTATTCCAAATTATTTAACAAAGCCTCAAAGAAAACAAGATGTTGCTACCGTAAATAACAATATTATCAAACTTTACACCTGGGAAAATTCACTGACAAACTCGCCCGTTTTCGTAAACTTTTAGTATTATTAAAATTAATTATAATTACATCGTCAGCGTTAAATCGTGTTTTTGTTTTCATGTAGTTGAAATCCTAGAGGCGAATTTATTATATTATCAAATCAAATATTACTGAATAAATATTTTTGATTAATCGTTAATTTGCAACGGAAATGGGACATTAGGATCGATTAATTATTAACAGCTAACTAAAAAATAAGCATGCAAAAGTCATATTAATTTTCATAATATCATAATAATAAGTTGAGATATTTATAATTGTTGCCAAACTTGATCTAAAGTATATTAGTACGAGTGTTGTACATACGAGTATTTAACTCGCCAATGCTATAAAGGCACCTTGTCTTGTAGAAAGGTGATTAAATATTACAAGTTTTTGAATAGATCGTGGTGTAATATGCAGACCTGTTAGTTTATATTTTGTATTTTTTGAGATTAAGATTGCTTTTATAACATTTGGTTACGCGTTTCTTGCACTTTACCCATCATACATAAAAAATAGCAATTTCTGGTCACATTTCATTGTCAGGTCATTTTAATAGAACATTCTAAACACAAAACGTGTATGCACTATACGGTCCGCTTCATAAAGCCCTCCCTGGATTTCCAACGAAGAGCTTTATTTTAGGCAAAACATAATTTATTTATAGCAATGTAAAATTAGTTTAAACTAACGCAGCTTTAAAGTTGTGTAAAGTGATTCTTGTAACGAACCAATTCTTTTTAGTAAACTTGTGTTGATAAAGTGCAGTATATATATACATCTTATCTATATATATATATATAGATATCTTCCTATGTAATAAAAGGTGAGCTGAAAAGTTCGTAGACACATAGATGGCGATTTTAATATTAAAGATAATTTGTAGTTAGCACTTACCATCATGCGAAACCTCTGTTCAAAGTGGGTGCCATGCAAGCTCACAATCGATCAAAAACAACAACGAATCAATCGTAATGATTTTTTTTGAAAGATTTGGCCCCCAGCTACTGTTTCCTGTTCTTAGACTTCAACAAAAAGCTCGCTACATATATAGATAGAAATGTAGCGCTAATGAAGTGGTAATCACCGAAATTGATACCTATTTTGAGGCTAAAGACAAATCGTACTATAAAAATCGTAGCGAAAACACTAGAAGCTATACAACATCGCTCTCGAAGTCAACTATTTTAAATAATGAAATAAATAAAATAAAAAAAAATTTTAGCCTACGACTTTTCAGCCCGCCTGTTATCTGACATTGAAGTTGTGTGCTGTGTAAACTAATATTTAATACTTACATAGTCAAGACTGTGAATTTTTTTATCCATAAATCTTGTTATATTTGTCAGTGCTCAGTCGAGAGTAGTTGAGGTCGAGCTGAAATAAAGTGTTAGAGTTAAAGTGTGATTAACTATTAAACATACTAACATTCGAATTAATTAATCTAAAGTTTATCTTGTTTGTTTAAAAACAACATCTTGAACATATTTGACTGACGAGCTTTGACACGTGACTTGATCGTGCCTCTAACTTCTAGTTCGGTATATCTAATGCATTTCTCCAATGCTAAGTTGAACAGTAGGAATGCAAGCGCGTCACCCTGTCTAAGGCCATTTACATGGAAATGCGGGGGAGATGTCACTTTGTATCTTAACATAATTAGTGGTACTAGCCATCGATATTTTAGTCAACCGTGTAAGTTCTACGGGAATATTGAATTCTGTCATTGCCTCGTAAAGTTTTTGACAGATGGTGTGTGGGTATTCCGAATACCGTCATCTTTTCTAATATCGTCCTGAGTGCGAAAACTTGGTCCATAGTATATTTGTTGGGACGGAAACCACATTGATACTGACTAATTGTATCCTCGACATATGGCTGAAGCTTACGATAGATTAGGTTGTAGAGAACTTTATATGCAACATTAAGTAGTGAATTGCCTTTGTAATTACGGCAGTCCAAAGCGTCACCTTTATTATGTAAGGGTATGATTACTCCCGGGTTCCAATGTTCTGGAATAGTCTCATCAATCCACACCCTCTATATAAGCGTGTGGAGGACACGAACAAGGCTGGGGCCAAGAGTTATGAGTTCTGATGGTATACCATCGTATCCTGGGGACCATTGGTTCAATATTGGCATTGATAGTTTTCAAAAAACATTTAACATTATTCGAGCACATTATAATTACCCTAAGTCCATGTCATTTACGTTTTCACTAGTATTCGACCTCCGACGGAATTAAGGTCTCCTTCAGCTTCTTCCATTTGTCCCTATTCCTTGCGACATTTTTCCAATGTTTCCCAAAAAAACATATTACATTTAATTAAATATAATGAGAATAATTATTTTATGTTAACAGACAAGCCATATGGTTATTATTTTGTTACTTACAAAATTGTTTTAAATATTAGTAGATCAGTTTCAAGGTATATTCAATCGTAAAATTAAAAATTACTTATAAAATTATTCCGCTCAAATCGCAACAAAACTACACAAACCGCTTTTTTACCATTTAATGAATCATGTTAGAATAATTCAGCCTAGAGGTAATATAACCTCGTATAACCGCCAGCATGCTGCAGGACCCTTATACAGCTCGCTTGCGCATCATGGCGTTAAAACAGTCCACATCTGCACGAACAAACATTGACGCACGGCAATAGCGAAGGAGCCCCATCGATATCCCGAACACATTATTATACAATGCGCGTGAACTGAATATGGATATTGTAATTTTTTTTGTATGTGCTACATCCATTAAATGATGTGGTCTAGAATACTTACAACTAACAAAAGAAAGTACTTATAAGTAAAAAGAAATTCTAGTGCAATAACTAGGATTCGGAAGTTTTCATATTTCATTGAAGCCGGAACTTGACGGGCTGAAAATAAAAAATGAAGACAAGTTAACTGATAAAACGGTTCTCCGCAGTGTACTTTTTCAAGCTAAATTGAAAACTTTGAATTCTTTATTTACGATGCTTTTCGAAGGCTATTTTACTCCTTAATTAATTTTAAACCGCGGACTAAAATCGCAAGGGAATAATTAGCGTTATCTAACAAAGATCGTATATTTGATTTGATATTAGAAGTTTATTGGCTTGTATTGGTCTATTCTGAACTAGTTTTTTCTTCTTCTATGTAATAAGAGGCAAACGGGCAGGAGGTTCACCTGAATGTTAAGTGACACTCACATTGTCGGAAGGAATTGGCCTTTTAAGAATTGGTACGCTCTTTTCTTGAAGGGCCCTAAGTCGAATTGGTTCGGAAATACTTCAGTGGGCAGTTGGTTCCAGATAGTAGTGGTGAGGGGCAAAAACTGCCTTATAAAATGCTCAGTTGTGGAACGACGGATGTTGTGATGATACAGATGGGATTTTGTATTTTGCCTTGACGTCCGATAATGAAACTTAGCTGCAGTTATTAATCCGAACAACTCCTCTGAACACTCTCAATGGTAAATGCGGTAGAAGATGCAGAGAGACCCACCTCTCTGCGTAACGCCAAGGGATCAAGCCGCACGGAAAGTGATTGGTCGTCAACGATTCGAATCGCCGTTCGTTGAATACAGTCAAGTGGAAGGAAGTGGTACTGGGGAGCTCTCGCCCAGAGGTGAGAACAGTATTCCATGTGGGGCTGAATATGCGCTTTATAGAGTTGAAGGGGTGTCCCGGAGTGAAGTACCGTCTCGCCTTGCAAAAGTGTTATTCACTTATTTTATTCGGTACCTAACTTACGGAACCTTAATGGGAAGACCCATAAGAGAATTGTCACTTGGCACTTGGTCACAGCAGCGGCACTTCCCAGACATATCAAGGTTCATCGCATACGCAATCAGATATGCTTACCTCATCAAATCTAGAGTTGAGATGTTTCAATTATATCGGTCGTATCAATGTACTCTTAAAAAATAGACCTGTATCACGGTGTTGTCAAGACATAGACAAAGTCAGACAGATAAACCAACCTAAGAGTTCAGGCACCTCTTATTCAAATTCTTCGCGATTATAACGGATTCAACAGTACTTATCCGGAGCTGGATATATTCGGTAGTCCGCTCATCAATTTTAAAGTCAGTATTGTTAAGTGCCTATATCATACCTAATGCTGATTAGGTATCTGCGAAGTTATGGTGAGAATTTCCGTTATGTTAGTATTTTTATTAATTTTTTGTAAAATTTATCTTTACCAAAATGGTCATTTATTTTAGAAAAGATCACCTGTAACATTTTCTGTATATAATGCATTATGTGTGATGTGGTAAAAATCAATAAATAATAAAATAAGACATGCCAGTTTTCTTACAATTGGTTTCTCGGTAACAGTAAGAGTGAACCATGACCGGTGTACTCATATGGTTATATATATATTTAAGCATTAACTCTGTTATCAAAATAACTGTTGACTGTGGTTGGCATTAATTTCATTGTAAAACTCAACATGCACTTAAGTAAGCATAATCGTCTGAAAAGCCCTGAGACGTGCAACTGACATAAAAGATTGATAGGCTAGATACAAGCACTTATCGGACCTAGATAATATTTAAATATTTTTAGTAAATCCTTTTGTAGATCAGAGAGGTTCATTCAGAGTTAACGTTTAAAGCATCTAGTAAACTTATTTTATGTCTTCAATTAAATTTTTGACACCATATGTATTTCTAATTACTTAAAGGGACTTGTATTGTAACGATTTGAATATGTCTCATTTTTATCAATATTATATTAAATTCGAAACGATTACCAAAAAGGACATTGGAGGGCAACATCTGTATCGGCTTAGTTATAATATGATTTATATCCAACACACTATAAATTATTTACAATATTCTTAACCTACATACTAATAATAATAATATTTATAAATAAAAACTTTAAACAATTTTTAAAAAGTTCAGTCTAAGTGACAGTGTACGTTGAATGCTAGTATTGCGATACTTATTCCTTGAGTGAGAAAAGCACCAGATCTGGTCACCGGTACTATCTACCAGACGCCAACTTATATTTTTAATAAGCGCCTCTGCACTTAAAGCCTACGGCACAAGAGTCTCCACTCCAAAGGGAATAGATAGGGCATGAAATTTTAATATATTTTATATGATATTAGAAGTTTATTGGCTTTGATTGGACTGCCCTACCCGTGTGTTATTAAAATTTTGCTTTATTAGTTATATTTTAATTTCTCTTGGGCAACCTATAAATCGGTCGTAGCCTCGGAGCATCTAGCAGCTCTATATCCGGGTGACCGTAGCGGATACCAGAACTCAGGAAATTAATCTTCGTACAAATTTAGACAATAGACTATTAGCGACGTAATATAAACGCGTTGCAGAAATATTCGACGTTTACCTACAATTTTAACACAATATACTTTAAACATTTTTATTTACATAATGGTCAGTGATAGGCCCAAGAGTTTTACTAAGATATATGCGGAATTTCACGTTCAAAATTATCGTAAAAATCGGTCTGGGCTTCATATTTTTGTATCTGTTTAATGATCATTTGTCAATCATATACACTAGTAGGTGGTTGTGACACACGCCGTCGACTTTGGCTGGTTTGCTCATGATGTTTTCCATCGCCGTTCGAGCGAATGTTAAATGCACATAGATAGAAAATGCATTGGTGCAAATCCGGGGTTGGAACCTAAAGTCGTACGCTGAAGCTATTGGGCCAGAACTGTTTCTATCTTTTGTAAGTTAATCTTATCTTACAGCCTCGAATTAACTTCTGTGTTTTAAACATCAGTAAACGCCAAATCAACATGAAGTAGATAAAATAAAATATCAAACTTTAGCCGTTCTTTTAACGGATGACCATGCAAAATGTCTTTATGCAGTAGATTCTTGATACTAGTAAACACCAGAAAGTGTTTACGACAGCGCTCTGTTGTAGAATAAAACGTGTTTTATTATACGGGTCAAATTTCGTCTTCGGCGTTGTTTATATTTACTATTCTTTAAATAAACCTTATCTTTTGATAATCAAGCGGATATCCATGTCTTCTACATATATGAAGATGAGAATGCGGACAGCGAGAACGATAGGTACATGGAAAGGAACAATATATATTTTTTATGAGCAGTGTTGGCCTAGTGGCTTCAGCGTTCAACTCTCATCCCTGACATCGTAGGTTCGATCCCCGGCTGTGCACCAATGGATTTTCTTTCTATGTGCGCATTTAACATTAGCTCTAACGGTGAAGGAAAACATCGTGAAGAAACCGGCTTGCCTTAGACCCAAAAAAGTCGACGGCGTGCGTCAGGCACAGAAAGCTGATCACCTACTTGCCTATTAGTTTAACAAATGTTCATGAAACAGATATAGAAATCTGAGGCAAAGACTTAAAAAGTTGTAGCGCCATTGATTTATGTTTATTTCTTTATATACACTACAATTGATTAAATAAATATGTTTGTTTATATTTTCATACGACTCACTTTATCAGATGTGCCTGTGTCTGATACAGGCACAGGCAGATATCATACCAGAAAATATTACGCCAAACAAATACAGAGCATGTGAATATATGAACATTAATAACAAGCACGATATTTAGACACAAAAATAGAATCTCTATATCAATATATCTATATTTCTTCAAGGTTGATCCCTCCTGTCTCGTTTCAACACCGTACGGCTCGTACGTATTAGCTCTTTTATAATTTTATCCGCATCACCTGGATGAAGGCGTCCACGGTCCACTTCACAAGACAGTTTTCTTTGTAAACTAGCGAACTGTGGAATTGACGGGGGGTCTACCCTGGGATACGACCTTCAATTGTTTAAAAAAAGAGTATACTCCTTCATCAAAGGCCGCACTAAATGTATGTGAAGGATGAATGATGATACGATAAAAATCAAATTTCTCAGAGTTAAGTAAGATTTTATTTAAGTAGATACAAATAAGCTCATAGTAAAACTTAAAATATTTTTAATACCGCTTTACAAATCTCCAAAAGTGAGATTCGCGTATATGCACCGTATAACAGAAGTTCTATACAAAGCAGGTCACACTGCACGCCTTTGTGCACACAAGTCTTTTAAGCGCTTATCTACCTTGAAAACTTATTCACATACTTTAATATACTAGCGAACTCTTGATTGCAAAACTCGCAAGTTCTATGAGTTAATTTCTCACTTTATATCAGCAAGTAGTTCGTCAATGTTTTAATGAAGGCAACATGGTTTTTTATTTAGGTAACATTTTCAAATAATTAACAATGCTGTCAGTTTTCTGGGATTTCCTAAACTATATATCGTTACGTTAGGAGTTGATCCTTGAACTTCCGGGGTATTCCTTACGTCATGATATAATAACATATGAGTCAGATTTATATAGCTCATTAAAGCGGAGCGTACTGTGCAAAGTCAGCGGCGTCATTTACGAAATGCCGATGTGTCCACTGAATTCGGATTCAGCATCGGTTAATTAGGTATTTGTAAAGCAACCGTGCATTATGGAGGATAGTGCCGAGGATATTATTGTTATTCACTGTATTTTATCAGAGGAAAAAAGACACAAGAGGTAACAAAATATATAAACTTAACAATATTAGTTTTCAGAGAATTACATACTTTATATTCTGAAGATGAAATTAGATTTTTAAGTAGAACGCTTGGAAGTGGTATGACGCGGTCACTGCGGATGACGTCATCAGCTCAGGCGCAGAAATGCCGAAATAGTGAACGCAGTACCATAGAAATCAATACAAAGCACAAATCCTATCTCTCCGATTTCGATTCAGTGGACCTGTAGCTTAACAGTTTCCCGTACGAGTTCGATCAGCACTAGAACTCTGTAACTTCTAATAGCGAAAGCACCTTATACAACGTGGGATGTCCTCACAAACGTAAATTATTAATTCTATCATATATATCTATATCATGCTCGCTTAAATGTCATTGCTTGTGGCGGCGTCCATGCGTCGGGTTGTCTCTCTCCCTAAAATATGGCGAGAGGGCCGATGGCTGGCCATGCGTGATACTCGTGAACGGGTGCTACTTGTGGTAATGTTAGTTATTTTTGACTATGTATTTGCGTGTTGTTCCCACAACAATGTATGTGCGTGCTCCTATTTCACCATACCTCCTGCTGATGTCATGCGCAACATGGTGTTATGGTTGTAGCTCCTTACAAACGTTGTGTAATACAAAAAAATCGTGGCGATTAAAGAGTGGCGGAGAGTTTATTGCCAGTTCTTCTCTTCCGTTCTACGCCCTTGAAGTGTACATTGTGTTACCTATATGAATAAATGATTTTTGACTTTGACTATCATAAAGCAACTCAACGTTTGATCCCATCACACCAACAAACGGCGTACACAATTTGCAAAGCAAATCTATTTGGCTCGCAACATTCGCATAACTTTTTCTGCTTTCTTGGGCCATTTGTACAATAAACTTAATTCTTCCTTAAACTAATACTAATAGCCTTTTAATTCAGATACTTTTACATTTAAAGACGTTTCTATTTCAATCTTCTTTTAGGTATGTGTCCCCTTTTTTGTGCCTTCTCCAAATCCCGCCATTCCTCTCTGCTCTGTGCCATCTGCTGTTTCTTTAATTTGGTCTACCTTCGGAGTTGTCTTCCTTTTTTCGTTTGCTGTAACCTGGACACTAGTTTCCTACTTTCTTGCGCCGTTTCCTGTCTCCACTTCCTGAAGTATTTACAGTCAGTAAAAAGAAAGTCTTATCCGTAGCATATGAACCCGTAAAATGCAATATTGTGTAAAAATAAATAAACTTATACCGATACCGGTCACATTGTTTCTGTATGTTTCTACTTTCAACCTTCTTAACAATTCTTAAGTATTGGCGATCAACAAATAAAGTATTTTGTGTTATAATTATTTGTATTGTTTTTGCGTTAAAAGATGAACAACCAACCAAAAGCAAGCCCAGCGAAGCGCCCTTAAAAGATTGTTTTAATTTCATTTTTTTTCATTGTATGCCAGACAAAACGTTCTCCTTATTTACAATTTTAAGGATTACAAATATCCCAACTCTTAAATGTTCGGTTAATACTGCACTATTTAAGAATGGTTCATTGCGAATATATGTTGATGTATTACTAAAACGAAAATCTTTTTAAAGACATACACTTTTATTTATACAACAATACTAAGAAAATCACAAAGCAATCATAATATTGCGAGTTGATTCAAATATTGTATAGATAATAAACATAAAACTAAATGTCAATCCATGAACTACATCAATAATTGAAAAACACGAATATAAAAATATAAAAGCAATAATCGAAAATTTTTACGGATTTTCGACTTTCGATGTTCGTAAAAGCGAAAAAATATACTCGGACGAGCGTCAACTTATACAATGGGATGTTTTCACAAAAATAATTTTTCCTTTTTCTGTAAATATTATTGAGAAAATCTCTTTGTGATGTCACAGCGAGGCTGCAAAACAGGTGTTATTAATAAGTCGGAATTATTTAAGTGAAAAAAGCCGTTATGAATACTAGTTATTACTAACATCCTTGTCCTCTTGATTCTTGTTTAGATACCCTGCCAAACAATTCTGTCAGCTTAATAGGCATAATCTTAATATATATAAATCTCCTGTCACGATGTTTGTCCGCGATGGACTCCTAAACTACTTAACCGATTTTAAATTAAATTCGCACACCGTGAGCAGTCTGGTCCAACTTAAGAGATAGGATACCTTAGATCTTTAATTATAGTCGCAATTTTATTTTATTGCAAATTATTTGTCTATAATTAATTGACGGTCACAATTATCTCTTAACTCCAAAAGATTCTAACAGATGTCGATGCTTTTCGACTGGATTGAGTAAGTAATCAATAGATGGCACTGCTATGGTAAACCGACGTGTCATATAAGCTACAATTTAATATCATGATTACCCCGTGCTATTGGAGGTATAAATTAAATTTATTTTGTATAAACGAAATACCGTGGATTTCAATTATTTCTAATTTTTTAATTTTTGGTGTTAGCATAGTCAACCACGTGTTACTTAGACCGAAGTGTAAATTAAATTCAAATTATAGAAACGATAATACAGTGAAATTATTCTTTCGTGTCACGGGTTTAAGGCTAACTAAAACCACATTAAGGAGAAACGAATTATATTATGTTACGAAATATTTTTTTTTAATACTTTGAAATTATATACTACAAGGGTACAAATAATAACGGCGGTCGATGTCGCCCCCTAACGAAACCATCAGGCACCCTGAGGCGTTGGCTTTGGAGCACTGCCGGATTGTTTTCCTTTTCATGTATATATATATGCTATACATTAATCATTTTAGATATTATTTTTTAATACAGACCCAAAAACAATCATTAGTCACTAATATCGTAAACTTATATTACCATATATTACTAGAAGAAAAACGTTTTGATACGATTTTTTTACACAGTAATATTTGGTATTTTTACAACTTAAACACAAGAATATTACTTAAAAACAAACCAGTTGCGCTGCAACCTTTTCAGGTCTGAACCTCAGTTCCCTAAATCTATTTTGAGATCATTTATTTTTCTTAATAGTCAACTACGTGATCAGACTTCTGGACCTGACACACGCCGACGATTTTCGGGTCTAAGACCGGTTTCCGGTCGATGTTTTTAACGTACACACATATATAGAAAAATAAATGTATTCCACGCCTAAAGAGAACTAAACCTTTTGAATCACTAAGACTGGCAATGAACGTTACCTTAGTTTAAGCTATTCACTACTATTGTAGAAAATTCAGTTAACATAGGTCTCGGATCCCTGTTGTAGGGTTGCTAGGTAGTTCTCACCCTCTCATATATTCTTAGATATATAGTGCAGCCTACATACACTACATATACCATTTATACTTCTGAGGTTTATTACATATAATTTTAAACACACATTTCAGAGATAACAATCATTTTTAGTTAAAGGTTCGACTTAAGTTATTTATTAGCCTTAAGTTAGGCTAGATCGTAATGTTCCATGATGTCGTAGTAAAGACACATGTATATAAAAAAAAACATTTCACAGCCCACGGGCTGGTAAGCTGTACAATAATAACGTTTAAAGAACTTTATTTCTCATTACAAAAATATATATTTTATTTACATGAGAAACTAAATAATATGAGCGAGATACACGTCCCAATTTTAGTTCCCTACATTCACTATGACATGCGTTTTTAATAATATTACTTATTAGCTATAATTATAGGCTAGATTGTAATTCATGTTAAACCGTAATTTCTTTTGTGAACTTTTTTGTTAAATAAATAATTTGAATGCAAGACGCGCGAGGCGCACTTAAGCCAGTAGATAAGATGTCTTAGTTACAGCTCTTAAATAATGATATATTGTAATATTAACAAAGTATATCTTATCACGTACACAATTTTCACATCTGCTATGGATTATACATACCCCTAGAAAACTTATTTGTTTGCCACAGTTAATACTAATAAAATTTGTTTCAATCCAATCACGGGATCAAACGGCCACCATTCAATTCACGTCGAAACATTCAAAGGTAGGTTTTATGGCGGGAAATTGTTTTTGATATGTGTTTTTGCGGGATTTCATGAACGGTTCGTGAACGTAATAAAAATTGCGACGCTTCTAGCAATTTTTTATTCATAGCTTTCGTTCGATATGAGACCTAGAATGAATAACATGTTTTGTATTTTTGGTACATTATTTTATTTCGGCCACAAATTAAATTTAAACCATTTCCACGATTATACAACTTTATTTTATCACCAAAACAGTTTTAGCACATGCCTATACAAGAAACATTCAAGAACGCACCAGTCTAACAGAACAAACCGAGAAACTTAAACGAGTAAAATTACTTAAAATAAGAACTTTTGAGTAAAATTATATATGTTTTTATTTCAGTTATAAAACGAAACACACGAAAATATATCTTATATTGTTAAAGATGATACTGTAAACAACACAACGGATTTGTGATTGTTTAAAAAATATTGTTTTATTAAACTATTTTTTTTTGTTAATTAGAAAAATGACACGACATTTCCGTAAGTATTAATACACTAGCATTTCATACTTAACAGTTTTGATAAATAAAATGTCAGATTAGAAGAAAAAGAAATGAAGGCTCGGCGGAAAATTACTCGGATCAGGCAGATTTTTTAACTGCAAAAGCCCGGCTTACCGCAGCTATTTCACAAATCCCTGAGTGGAAATTGTGATTCGTCACTAAATTATCTTGATTTTTATTTTTCTCACACTTACAGTTGTTACATTATTATAAGAGAGAGCTATTGTTATATAGTTTGGAGGTATATTCGGTATGTTTTAGACAACGGTGTATGTTATTTACAGAAGACTAATGCTACTTATCCCTTTAATACATCTGCCTCGTGGCGGGTTATGGGCACAATTTCACCTCAGGGCATAGGTTAAATAAATAAATTACACGATATTTGAACAGAACCACAAAAGAAAAATCTCGAAGATCCATTTTTCGTTATCTTATTTGAGATCTTAACCACATGAAATTATTTTTTACCGTGATACTAAATGCATTTATTTATAAGGGTAAGCACGGCTGTGTTATGTCAAAATCCACTATCGTTATTGACATGTGGCAGTCATGCTTAAAGTCACGACCCTGAATCTGAGGTTATGACATATAACGTTGTGCCCATGTGACGAGAAAATAACAGCACATTTAAAAGCTTTACATAAAAGCCTTACCACTAAGGGCTTATTTAGGCGAGTCTAATTAATTCTATTTAAATGTTACAAAACAAACAGCATGCCCCAATTTACTTAAACCGTTGACATGTCTGCCGTGAATGTCTTAGAATGCTTAATGCGCCGTGATATTTAACTCCATAATAATATTTGGCCGACTTTGAACTTTAATATTAGGGCCATAAAGATATGAATGAAAGTACGTAATTTTCTTAAATACATACCCTATTTGGGTGCTGAAACATTAATGTAGGGTATCAATATATTTTGCAGAACAAAGACATTTTCTTTGACTGGTCAGATTGTCATCGGACAATTTCGTTTTATTTATTTATTTACACTTGGTTACATTTATAGTTAAAACAAACAACATAATACATACAAATTATAAGCGATACAACGGGTGGCCTTGTGGCTAAGCGATCTCTTATAGGCAAACCTAGTAAGGAAAATATCTAAAATAAAACATATGATGGATAAAGTGCAAGTAGCACATAAAAACAAAAGCTTAATCTCAAATAACACAAAATAAACTAAACAGTCTGTGGATGCCTGCATGTTTCACCACGATGTATTCAAAAAACTTAAGCCATAGCTATCAAGTCAATTAATCACCTTCCTAGAAGTTATAGATGTCCTGTAGCCCTGCCCTGTGATGGTTTCAAGGTGATTAAATTTTTGAAGTCAAGGTGCCTTTATAGCGTAATTGGACCATAAGTTTGACAACTTAACGTATTATTATGCCAATGTGTTTATGTTCTTATTATATGAATTTACGAAAATTAATATAACATTTGCAGGTCTATTTTTATATGGTTGTTTATGCAATATTATTGATATATAATTCATCGATCTAAATATTCCACTACTACTACTAATTACTTGCAAATAAATAATTTATTAATATTTATTTAAAAACTAAAATGCTTACGTCACAGATTCATGATTTGCTATGCAATATACGTATAATAAGAAATACAAGAATTACAAAAGTCATTGAGGATAGTATAGGTTCAGATATGTTTATGTATGAAGAGTTTTAAAAGATATTAGTGAGGTAGCCAATTGTATGGACAACTAAATGGCCGAGATCCTTTACTAATTGCCTAAGAGGGTTGAGGAGCGTAATATATTATTATATATTACGCTCCTATCCTGCTCCAAAATATGTAACCTACTGTCGCTGATACGTATAATCTTCTCAATTCTATAGAAGTACAACAATACAATACGCAGAGGTGACGAGAACTAGAAGAAACTGATCGTGGTTTGTAACACGGAAAGCTAAGGATCACGTGCTACAATCACTCACATGGACCAATCAAGTGAGAGACTCATCGTCGTCGAAACTGAACACTGTACAGAATTCGGTGAAAACAGAATTTCCGCTCCAGAGGTTTCCTTGCTGACCACAACACTCAGATATGAGATATCGACTGAGGAGAGAGATAGTAGTATATACTACTATATATATATATATATATATGTAGTATATATATACTTGTTACAGTATAGAAACATTTTTTAACAGATTACATGTATAAATAAGTAAATAATTTAATTTAAATTTTGAATTATAATGTCAATTATTGCGCTTTGTGTTAACAGTCCTCACTTTCCGTTCAGCACTCTTCTATCCTCATTTATCTATTATATGCTCTTAGATGTCAGTGTACCATTCAATAAACAAGATCAAAGCTGTATCTTCTAATAGGGATACATACAGGTACAGTGCACACTTTTCTTGGCCGGTCTTACCGGTTGTCATAGGTATTGCCAGTAAATAAAAATTAACCATTATAAGGGGAATAATATGAAGTCATGCTGGCTAACCTAATAATTTATTGAAATATCTTAATATATACTAGTATCTAGCAAATACGGTTCTAGCCTTAAATAGATTTGACGCAAACATAGGAACAACTGATATGATAGCTTTTGTTACCTGTACTATTAATATAATATCTTTTAAGATTTCTAACAATCAGAACCGTTCGATAATTAAAACTTTGCCAACGTAATTAATAATGCAAGGAATAAAAAAATTGTATTTTTATTACATGTCGGTAGATAGTAAAATTATTTGTTGTACCAATTTCAGCAAAAAAGTATGTGGCACTGTACAACGTTGTGACATAAGCCTGCCAATGTTAAGAGTATTACATTGAACTTGCATACAAAACCGTCAGCATCAGTATCGTTCTCTACTGGAAGTTACAGAAGTTACGGGCGCAGTAACTAAAAGATAAGTAAATAAATAAATGAAATGCTCGGATTAAGCCGCACATAGCCTACTTTCGCACTTTGAAGTTTGAAATCCACTATAGTCTAAGAAATATAAATGAAAAGTAAAGGATAGTTTAATGAAACTTCAGCGTTTATTTCACGATTAAGTGAAGCTAGGAAGCTAAAGTTGACGGATGCAACGGCTGCAGACTAAGTTTAAGTTTATTTTTATTCAAATGCTCGGACTAGTATTATTTTGCGGAAGTTCTGAAGATATTAAAACATTATTGCATATTAAATTTTGCTTTTCACTGGAAAAAGATTTTTAATTAAGAAGTAAGATTATTTTCGTAGCCTTTTTCTGTATACATTCTATTCGAGGGTGTTACGTTGGTTTAATCTAGTCAGTTTTTAGGTAAATAGGGTAAGGGTAGGTTAAATATAACCTATTACTTTACCTTTTTTAAATGTTCAGACACGATGTAAAACATATATTCAAATACTCATAATTTTCTACAATGAAACACTAATTTAAATAGAATATGCGTTCCTGCTAGTCAAACTTGCGCTTATGAATGGCTTCAAAAAAAAGTAATATTGAAAACAGTAATCATTAATATTTTCAATATTAAATTTTTCGTAAAGGCATTCATAAGCGCAAGTCTTACTAGCTTTCAGTAAAGGCTCTATTTATTGTGCATTATTATTATTGGCATTACTTGATAATGAGTATAAAATCTTCTTAGTACTTGTAACGTAGTATAATGTAAAGTTCATTTTATTATGTAGTTATTGTTAGCTTTTTATTTAAATAAATCTTGTTCAATTTTAGTTAAAGAAATAAAATCATGGTGTTTATGGTAAGCGCGCATGTGGCACAATTGTTTTATTTACTTATTCTGTGGTTTTACAGAGCTGACGTCAAAGTCAGTTCGGAGGGGGATCGTGTCGAAGTGGGGGGATATAAAACAATCTGCACATGCGCACGGGAAGTTAATCGCTGAAATTTTAAAGTGAATATTGAAATAGTAATCAGTGGAGAAAAGTGTAAACAACCAACGAAAGTAATAACACCCAATATCTAATCGACATATGTATCCTGATAGTTATTTTCGTAACCATGGTCACCCCAGCTACATGTAGGCATAATATGAACTTGAGGAATTTATGTGACAAGCATAGTAACGGGTGTTACAAATTAATTACTGCCCCTCGCGGGTTGCGGTTAATTACATTATATAGCTGCGAGTTGTGTTAAATACTTTTTGCAAATAGAACTAAGAATTGCGTGAATTATTAATTACATGTGTTAAGGTAATCTGAGATGATTATTTATTTTATAGAAATAATAGATTATTACGACTAATTGTATGTAATGAAGCTCTGTAACTTTTATCGAAAATTACAATAAGTTATATTCCGAAGTCTGTAATCTTTAATATATTTTCACTACAATATCTCTCGGATTTGGCGAGCCTCTTGGCAAAGGCCTCCTCTAACCCTTTCCACTGTTCTCTATCCTTTGCGACTCTTCTCCACTTGTAGGCTGCTGTTAGTTTGGGTTCGTCCTTCCATCTTTTGCCTTGTCGGCCTCTTCTTCGTTTTCCGTCTATAGGGTATTTTTCATGGAAGCTCCGTAGCACATGACCCGTCAATTTCCATTACATTTCGTCTATCTTATCTGTCATAGCTGTTCTAGCTCCTAAGGCTGTGTTTCTTTGCTTGTCTAATTTTCTGATTGTCAGCATGCTATGCTATCTATTCATGGCTCTTTGGCAGTGTTCTAGCATGCCACTATGCTGATTAGAGAATATCCAAGTTTCACAACCATAGGTAAGGCACAGTAGACATTTAAATTAAGAAATACCTAGTCAAGCCATAAGTTCAGATACAAATGAAATGCATTTTTTTAAATGAAGTAATGTTATATTATTAAAATGTATACCTACGTAGTCTTAACAAAAATATACACATATTAAATGCTAGCTGAGGATCAGTCTTCTTTTTTGCATAACACACGCTTATCAGTCTTACGCAATAAATATATACGCAAAAAATAATTTGTACACAGCCGTAATTCAAACACATGATCTCAGGGTTGAGCACATGCTCAGGCCACAAGCCCAACACGGCTTGTGAATGTATTGTATTATACATTAATGTACAAACAATGATTTCACGAAAGATAAGTTAGTAAAATATGTATATAGTTATTAAAGCCTACAGAACGCGTAACAAAAAGTAGGAAGTGGGGGAATAAAATGGTATTTTTCATGATTAATTTTTGAAAGAAAGAAAGAATTATTTTTTTACAGGATATTTAGGTAAATGCACTGGCACCACGTGACGGGTAAACTGTATTTTATTTATTTATTAACACTTCGTTACATAACAATATTGAAAAAAATTGAACATAATTAAATGAAAAGGAGGGCAACTGGCGGCCTTATCGCTTTCGAGCGAACTCTACCAAGCAACCACTGTGAGTAAAGAAAAAAAAGTAATAAATTGCATAAGATAGACAGATTTTACTTTATTCTTAACACAACACATAAAGAACACACATTTATATTTAAATCATTTTTACATAATAAGAATATTTTCTGTATCAGCATAGGACAGATAATTTTGTTTTTAAGGAAGTGGTTCAAGATGAAAGGGCTTTGAAAGGAGAAAAAGCGTTGTCCGAAGAAAGTGGGTGAAGTGAAAATTTTATTATTAACCCTTATACACGTACCAAATTATTAAGACCAACCTTTGCCAACATAACGTAACGAAACTGTCAACTGTCATGTCGTTACACTATCAACACAAAAATCAAATTTCGAAAAAGTCTTTTTTAAGAATATTTCTAATATAATATATTAAGCGGTCTTTATCATCAATAGAAATAATCTTTATCGATACAATAAATCTAATAAGAGTTGTATTAGGAATCATAGGGATAAATTACTGGTCATTGAGCGAAAAAGCTTATTAGTCTTGGATCGTGGGCGACCGCTTAGTGGATTATCAGCATTATGAAAAGGTTTTAGCCTGTTAACCGGGATTTATCTTAGTTTTATAAGAATGAAGATTATTTTTGAGGTAAAAATAAGTATGTATCTACTTAGTTAAACTGTTGAACAAAATGTCGTAAAGTCTTTTAATGTGCACGTCGTGGACAATATTATGAAATTTAAAAACTGTGTAAAACTAGGATGAAATAGCAAGTATTGGCCGCAAAATATAATAAATAACGGTGGAATTATTTTTGAGAAATAAACTTTTAGATCTACGAAATAAATTGTTAAACAATATATAATTTCTTAATTATTTAGTTCACCTGGTGGCATTACTATACTTAAATTGGAAACGTCTGAACTTTTGCGAGTAACCAAAATATAATAATTTTATATATATTAAACATATAAGTGCAATGTGGTTGATCCCTTCGAGGATGGGACGGTTTTTGATCTCCATCCAAGCAAAAAAGCTGGTGCGGCCGCAGAGCAGGCGATATTTTCCGCCAATGAACGGCTCAATAAAGAAGTGTCCAACTCTTTCCTGCAACTTCGATTTTGTTCCCTTTGGAGGAAACTCTTGGACCGTGGGTTTCAAGTGCACAGGGGCTAATTAAAGATTTAAGTTGGGTCCTGGGAGATAGTACCAGTGACTCCAGAGTTGGTGCTTTCCTTGCTCAAGGAATTAATATCGCAATACAGCAAGTAAATGCTAGCAGCGTTGCAGGTACACTGCCACAGGGACAAACGTGTTTTTATTTGTTTTAATTTTCTATTTATTAATTTTTCATTATTATTATTATCACTATGTAGTTTAAGATTATTGTAAAGACTGTATATTACTATTCTAAAAGTTAAATTTAATAGCTATGTAGCAAGCACAATTCAATATTTCAAATATTCGAGAAAAACTATTTAACCCCTAAACCCAACCCAATCACATCCCTGTCATCCCTAAGTTAAATGGAATAGCCTGAACTTACAGAGGGATAACAAAAAATCCCGACCGTCCTCCAAGAAACTTCCCAGCCTATTAGGAAATGTATGTATTGTACTTTAACCCAGATAATGAAATTGACTTCGTATTTGTGAACATTATTATGCAAACGAAATTAATAAAATTCCTTCCTCTCGTCTTTAGGCATACATTTCAATTTGAGGGTAAGAAGAATCAATTGATTAACATCTTATATGAACGAGGCACATTGAAGTGACGGAAACATAGGTAAAAAATGTGTAGTAGATTTGTAGATTAGTAAGTAGATTTGCTTTACACTGTTAAGATTTGGGAAACTTAAGTAATCAGTGTCAGCGTTCCCAGCTCTTCCATAACAAAGTTAAAAATGTGTATAATGTGTGTAAAAGGTAATAAGCGAAGGTAATATATGTGTCTTTTATTTTCAACATGTTTCTTCTCCTAATAACACGTAATACGCGTGAATGCAACACCGTGTGTGTGCACGTAAGTAAATTAGTAAATGTAAGTTGTATGAACCAACTACAAGGACTCAGTAGTAAGGACTCACTCTCCCACTCTGCGTGGTTCAGAAGGCAGTTCCTTAACTGTTTTATTTAACTACAGACTGTTCAGCTTCGTGAGCGGGAAGGTATCAAGTATACTGAATTAATTTTAGATGTGGGCTACCTGCAAATATTTACCGATTTACCGACGCATCGATCAAAATCTAATCTGCGTTTAAGCTTTTGATGCTGTTTATGTTTGCACTATATTGCCTATATTGCCGTTGTTTGTACTAACATACCGTGCATACTTGACATAAATAAAATTTTAAGAGATCAGGCATACAAAGAGCTCTTATTGCGAGTCTATTGACAACCTACAACTTTTCGCCTACCGTGAGCTTTTAACGATCCAGTTGAGATAATGATGAGTTAAGGTCCGTAAATTGAATCGTATTTTTACGTACCATGACTTGAATTAGAAAGGTTTTGAATCGTGAGACCGAACGGACGATCGATAATTTTGTTTGTGGTTCGGTATTTTGAAATTTAAGCGTCCAACTTGCGTAGAACTTAACTTAACTTAACTTGAAATAAAACATAAATAAAATAAGCTTTTGTTTCAGTACATACAATTATTTAATAAACACAAAGTAATAATCAAAATTATTAAAAAGAAAATCAAAACAAATTCCGAAGAAACGACCAACACTTAGTAAGTAATTTTAATGTAAAAATACGAGAAGTAATAGATATAAAGTCGATTATTTTTTAGTTCTTAATTGAGTGCTGTAACTCTGTTCATTTAAATAAATTATTTTCAAACTATACGTCTGTTGCCGTTCCTTTACTCCTGCTCACTTGAACCCCATGGCCCAAGAGCCTCTACACCAAAAGGAATATTTGTTCTAAGTTCATTTAAAACTAACTGTTTTTTGGTGCTTTGCTAGTTGATACGTACATTAATAAACGTTTTAAAATTCTATTTCATATTAGATAGTTCAGTTCAGTTCTTCTGACGTCTTAACTGCGCAGGTAATTAGAGTATCTTAAACACATTATTTTAAAATTCAGCCTTAAGTAAACAAAGAGAGTCTTTAGAGTGTCTAATCACTTAGCATTTCAATACGGTTCTTATAAAAATACCTGCCCACTGAATTATATACAAACCAATTTGACTTCAAGTAAAGAGGCCGCCAACGCACCTGCGAGCCTTCTGGCGGCACTATCACTTTACATCAGGTTTTTTATAGAACAACATTTAGAATTGTATTTGTATAAGTATTATTTTTCTTAAAAATATATCTACTTCATTTTAATTGTTTTGTATGCAGTAAAAAGAAAAAGGTAAAAATTACCACACGTTTTGCACATTCTAAGACATTTTTAATTGGATTATACTTTATATTTGAATATGTGGTGTAACTAAACAAATATTAATGCAAACGAACACAGGCGTCACACAGTATCTAGGTTCTATACCTGATTGATTCTTATTATAAATTATTCAAATTTAAAAAGAACATACAATTAAAAACACGGAAACGACTGTGCATAAAAATCTCCCAAATTTAAATTCAGAGTACAGTGTTGGCGCGTGGAACAAGTAAATAAACGAATTGGAGAGTGTTTGCAATTACGCGTGCTGCTGCACAAACCGTTGCGTGCAGCCAATTTTGACTATAAACAAGCTAATCAAGCCGTTACTAGCTGTGTACAGAAAAGCAAAGGCTAAATGAATGACACAAGCTACTAAATAGAACATGTACTGAATACTCAGAAAGTGTCACGCTTTAAAATATATTACTGAACTAGGGCTGCATTAAAATATATGTAGTAATTAAAATAACTTTTTATAGCTGTAACTTATAATGGCGAATTGCAAGGAATTTTCTGTAAAACGTCAGTTTAGTTTTCCGATTTAGGCATTTAAAGTATGTAAAATTAAAAATATATAATGACTGATGAAGCTATGGGGCACGTAACACGTTATAAAAAAAAATAAGTCAGTGGCACCTCAACCTTGGATTTGTGCTACAGGTTTCAGTATCTGTTACATGATCATTTGTAAATCTAATAGGCAAGTAGGTATTCATCTTCCTGTGCCTGACACACGCCTTCGACTTGTTGGGTTTAAGGCAAGCCGGTTTCCTCACGATGTTTTCTTTCACCGTTCGAGCAAATGTTAAATGCGACATAGAAAGAAATCCATTGGTGCATAACCGGCGATCGAACCTACCACCTCATGGATGAGACTCGCATGCTGAGGCACTAGGCAAACACTGCTATATATACTATATATAGGTATATATAGTTGTATGACCCAAAACATATTCTAACATAAGGGCCAGATTGCCGCTTTTTATTATACCGTCTCAAATATGACGTAAAAAAGATGTGACTGCCAAGATTTGACATAACTTATCGCATACTTACAACAACGTGAGAATGGATTCGAAAAAGATTTCGATTTCAGTTTAATTAACTATAAGTAATATCGCTTCACAATCTGCAGCCGACATGTTGAATGTTGAAGGCTACTTAGCCTATTGCGTGATAGCGTGTAAACACGGTTATCTAGACCGTCTATCAACTGTAGATATGGTTATCAATGAAAATGTTAATTCAAAATACCTCGATCATTTCTTTTAAATGTGGAACTACTAAATACGATTCTTGAGCAGATTCTGGCATGTTTGGTTCAATCATACAAGAAAAATATACATATATGTGATAACTGTTGAGTGTACAAGTGTAACCTTTTTGTAACTGAGTATGTTTGCTTTTAATAAGTGCTTTAAGCTGATGATATATTAGACAATGTGTCTTTGAACACGAACGAGATGGTTAACTAAAGAAGCATCATTAGAGTGCAAAAAGTTTTACATACAAGTTGCAGTCTCACGCCTATCGCACTTAAGTATTCGAAATGTAACAAATTCACATTTTTAAGCTACTATTGAAGTGTAACTTCTTTTGGAGCATGAGGGTAAAATTTTTACCGATACGTCCCGATTGTGCAACGTTTTTTGTCGAAGAAAAGGGAGAGAGCCATTAAGACCGATTGAGAGAGAGTGAGAAAGGGAGAAATCGAGAAAAAATACACGCTGTCGGTTGATGTAATCCTTTAATAATTACATCTTAGAACTTTAGATGGCAATTCTGTTGCATAACGTCTTGTCCAGTAAACGCAATTTTTTATTTAATTATATTATCATTAGGACGTATATACACTGTATAAATAGTGTGAATATAGCAATACAAATACACAGAGTGATCGTATATGGTACATGATCATCTATTGGGGCTTTAGTAATAATTAATTTACAAAGAAGTTTCACTTCTGACATGTGTACTTTGTACGCACGCACTTAAGTTTTCTAATATCTGCTGCAATTATTTAGGTAGTGCTTACTTCTGGAACTGTTATACAATTGTCTAATACATTTGTGGAGACCACAAATTTACTTTTAAAAATTTAATCAAGACTGCATTTAGCTCGTAAATTATTTCTTAAACTGCATCGTCGTAATGAACGTCGTTAATTTAATACGTTTTTAATACAATTTCCGTGAACATTATACAATATTCCTATACTGAATTATTTATTATATATTGCATTTCTGTATCCACCTCTTATCTTTCTTCATTTATTTAGATCATTTAGCAGAAATTAGAAGAAAAACAAATCTAAATATATATACGAACTGTTTGTTAATAGGCACGTTCCTATATTAGCTCTGGGATTATGGTACAATTAATTACTTATCATAATTACATATGTGGGGGCCGGGTGTTGAACTTGACTCATCCCTAGAGGAATACGTGGACTTATCTAGCACATTTTCTTTGAGGAAATAATAAGACATACACATAATATTTATTACTAACGGATCACACACAGAGAAACAGTAATAAAAATAAATAATAGTAAAAATAAAAATTAAAGAAGTCTTGAATGATTTGGGCGTAAAAGTATATATTATGTAGTAAATAGAAAATAAAAATTAAGAATAATTACTAGTATATATATATACTATATTTCACTATGCCTCCTGCTGATAGAGGATCTTTGACAATCTTTGTTCTTAATTAATTTTATTATAATTTATTACTTAAGATGTCATGTGGAACATGAATGGTGTAATGGTTGCAGCTTCTAACAAACGTTGTGTAAAACAAAAAAAAACTTGGCGATTAAAAGGATTAACGGAGAGTTTATTGCCAGTTCTTCTCTTCCGTTCTACGCCCTTGATTTGAGAACTGGCAGTAAATGTAAAATAAGAAGCATTTACTATGTATTTCTCTTTTTGACGTTCATAAGTGTACATTGCGTTACCTATATGAATAAATGATTTTTGACTTTGACTTGACATATTGTTTATTAACAATAGCTAGTTTAATAATACTGCTCATAATACCGGCTATCCTCAAATAAACAAATAATTTTGATTAGTTCCGCCGTTACCCCTCAGTTCATTCTTATTATGTTATCAAGGCTTCCTAAGGCAAATACAAATATGATGTTTCAAAATATTTGATCAAATCGAGCTGTTTCGTAGGTGTACACAAGCACCGTAGCACCAGATTTATGTATCTTATAAATAAATGATAAAATGATACATCCAATATTTCGTTAGTTATTTATTTACTTCTATAAGGCAGATAATAGGCAATAAATATAAGAGGATGTAAATAAATCTCGGTTAATATTCATAATTTTCGTACCGGGAAAATATGATTCGCAAATATAACGAATTCCGGTTACCATCACAACGGCTTTATTTTTATCGAACATTGATATGTGAAAATATAAGGGATTTTGCAACTAGTTGTTTTTACAAGGGTTGTTACTGGAATCCACAGTTTTTCATAGAATACAGGAATTGAACAACGACTTTTATGAATAAATCTACTTTTTCAGGGTGGACTCTTAATATTTTAAAAGTCATAACAAAACTAAAAGAGTAATATAATACATAAAAAATATGTATATAGATTTAAAATATTCTTAACCTGGATAGTAATAATAATAATTTAAAATTGATGATTTTTGGTGTAAGTTGGTGTCTGGTAGATAATACTGGTGACTCCAGAGCTGGGGCTTTCCTAGCTTAATCAATATAAATCGCAATACAGCGAGGAAATGCTGCCAGCCTTAAAGGTACACTACCACAGGGAACAACCTTTTTTTATTTATTTTAATTAAAATTGTGATGCATATTATGATATTCCATAAAATATTATTTACAATCCAATGTTATTCTTAATTTTATAAACTTCGATAGAATAGCATATACGAAAAATTGTTTGAATTACGATACAATTTTCAAGTCAAAGAAAATTGAAGTGAGTTTAGTTCATCTTTCATAATAAGTAGAAAATAACGTTTAAAACCTTTAAACACTTAAATACAAATAAATTCGTTGTTTTATACCAGAGGTCAACAGAGCCTATCCATTACAGAACTTCTTTTTGCTGAGGTGTCCGCGTCAGCAGCAAATGTGAAACGCATTAATCAACCTTCAACCGTCGGTTAACGCCGGGTTACCGAGTTAAGTGTCTTCTTATCGCTTTTAAAGTGAGACGTTCAACGTCGTAATTTAATGTTTGAACTCTCGTATATGTTTTATACAGCGTTTATATGAGCTGTGTATTTTCTAGAGCAGTATTGGCCTAGTGCCTTCAGGGTGCTACTCTCATCCCTGATGTCGTAGGTTCGAACCCGGCTCTGCACCAATGGACTTTTTTTCTATTTGCCCGTATAACATTCGCTCTAACAGTGAAGGAAAATATCGTAAAGAAATCGGCTTTCCTTAGTTACCATTCCAAAAGTTGACGGCGTTTGTCAGCCATAGGAGGCTGGCATCATCTACTTGCCTATTAGATTTACAAATTATCATTAAACATTTATATAAATTTGAGGCCCAAACCTAAGAAGGTTGTAGCGCCACTGTTTTATTTACGAGAGCAATCTTGACCTAGCTGCTTGACCTTATTTCTGAGGTCATAGGTTCAAACCTCGGAACAATAGACGTTCTGTCTAATTCCGCTTTTAACACACGTACGGGAAAGAAACATATCGTGACTACTTGCCTATTAGAAAAAAAGTTGTTGTTGTGTACTGGTTCATTTTATATAACGTGAAGCATTTAAAGAAGGAGGCTTATTTTGTTAGTTATTTTACCTAGGTTACTAGTTAGAAAATTTTTATTCTTAACTTTTCGGATTAAACACAGTACATGGAACACTGTATCTGAAAGTATTTTATGGGTTTATTTATTAAAGTTTACCACATCATATATTACTTACAAAGTACGGTATATATTTGAAACTCGTTTATCGTTATGTATGACAATGTACTACGAAAAATATACAATCTATATACGAGGATATAAAAAATAATCCCTATTTCCCTTGGTCACGGCATCATGCGGTCACACGGTCCGCTAGTATAAAATAAATAAAAAATACCAATAAAACAGCAGATTAGGTTCGAGATGGAACAATGCTTTAAAATCATTTATCAATTTCTTAATTGATTAATTGATACTTATGTAGGTAAAATGCTCGACACACTTCGTAGATTATAGGATTCCAAATCTATTTCCTTACAATGTTTTTTTTCATAATTAACATTAAAGATGTAATTTAAAAAATATAGTACAGTAAAAACTCTATAACTCTAACCTCGTTAAGTCGAAACGACATTCCCTTCCGATCAAGGCCTCTAGGATCTCGAACTATTTAGACTTTGTTACTCGAACAAAATGTTATTTCCCTACGAAGTATTGATAATAGAAATCTATACTCTATAACTCGAATTTCAAAAAGGAGACTCTGCAAGTCGTAGTTAGTAAAATATAATAACGACTTACTTGGAATTCTCCGAAATTATAAAATCCCAAATGAATGTTCGGGTTTGGGGCTTCTAATCGATTTATTTTGTTGTGATTCAAAAACTTTCAAATAACGTAACAAATAGTTTAAATCGAAAAAATATAACGGATTTTTTATTGTATTGCATAGTTAATTAATATGAAATTTGTTTTAATATTTATATATATATATATATATATATATATATATATTGTACTTCAAACCTTAAGTTGAATTTTTATTCAAATTCGACTTTATAAATCGAAGAATACACTTACAATTACGCCTCTGTAAGTCGAAATTTCAGTAGTTAAATCATATGAATCTCGAAGTTCTTGTTAAGTCGAAAACTCGTTAACTCGATTTTTTTGAATTCCTTTGAGATTCGAATTAAAGAGTGTACCTTAGATTATTTTAAACTGCGCCATCACTATGTTGTGTTTCATTAAACTTCAATAAGTTGGGACGTGAACAATTCCTAGAAACTTTTGAGTTTAAAATATTAATAATGCTTTAGAAATACAGAAAGCGCATTACATAGTCTAGACAGTTCATCAAAATCTTATTTACCCTTTCAGACTCTTATTAACAGTGAAAAGTAACTTGTAAAGATAAACAGTACTGAATAAGTACTGAAGTTATCTGCGAATTCATTCCATGAACTCTGTTTATCGCGCTGAGGTAAAAAAATAAAACGAAACTTTGAAGAGTAGATATTATTTTTCATGAATTGTCAAACACCTTTCATTTTTTAGTACTTGATTTATTAATATGTGTTAAAAATTTCTAATGGATAGGGTGGCACGTTTATGCGTCAGTTCAAAAACTGAGAAATTGGATCAATCTACGCCTATTATCCCCACTATGACGTCACATCCTGAATAGAATGAAGTGCTTTCATGCGAGTATAAATTATTATTATTGGAATGGTTATGTTAGTCCAGTATCCTCTCTAGGTTGGGTTGGTTGGATCAGTTTTCGGGCTGCTCCTCTGGAATATTAGCTATGATTGGGTGTTGCGAGGTGCGCCTTTTCTGCTATGCCGACGACACTCGTGTTGAGTAGAGGAGGTGGCTCCGTTGGCTTCCAGTATAAAGTATCTTGGTCTTGTTCAGGATGGTCACTGGACTTGCACTTGGCGCGCTCCTACCAAACCTGCGTGCGGAGGCGCATGTCAGAGTGTGCGACGGCTGAATTGCGGAAACATTCGCGGTATGCTGATATAGTGAGCGATTGCGGTTCGGACAGCTCGCTGCACCTTCGAGGCTAGCCTGTGTGTTGCTGGCAGCTGGCACTCCGCCCTGGGAGCGGGATGCGGAACTCCTCGCTGCTTTATACCGCGAGGTAATGGTTAGCGGTAACCACTGGTGAGGGGGAAGTAGCGAGGTATATTCTCGAGTGTGAAATTCTTTTCGAGCGATTTAAAAGAACGATAGAAAGAAAGACATAATGTTATAATTTCTCTGATCGTTATACAGCATATAGTACAAAATTTATAAAGATCTCATGTAAAAAAATTGGAATTTAAAATATATTTATAATTTGACGTTCTTAATATTATGATTATATTTTATTTTTAACTGTATTGGTACAGATTGAACAAACCGAAAAGATTCCATTTTAAATGGAAGATTTGTATAGAACATAAATCGAATATTATGGTTCAACTTATATTTTTTTAAGCTTGCGTATACAGGTATATTAAAGACCAGAGGGCAAACGGGTAGGAGGCTCACCTGAGTAAAGTGATACCGCCCGTAGACACTCCCACTGAAAACTCGCAAGTGTGTCTTCGGTCTTCTAAGATTTTTTTATGATTAAAAAAGTAAAAGTAAACTAAAGCATTTCAAAATTCCATCTTTTATATCAACTAGTAACAATAAACATGTACAACAAATTAATGACGACATATTTAACGACAGCAGAGATTAAACCAACAAATACCGCAAATGTATTGTATAATAAATCAAAAGCACCATTAATTATTGTATTCGGGCGAAATAATATTCTTTCCGAGTGAAAAGTGCGTATAAATTGTCCAGACGTTGATTAATCGCATTCGATTCAATCAGGTTTTCAATGTGTGCCTAAAGAAATCACACACATAATAAAAATAAACAGTGGCGCTACAACCTTTTTAGATTTGGGCCTCAAATTTCTGTATCTGTTTAATAATCATTTGTAAATCTAATAGGTAAGTAGATGATGCCAGTCTCCTGTGACTGACACACGCCGTCAACTTTTGGGTCTAAGGCAAGCCGGTTTCTTTAGGATGTTTTCCTTCACCGTTCGAGTGAATGTTATTTGCGCACATATAATTAAGTCATGTGGTGCACAGCCGGGGACCGAACCTCAGGGATGAAGTCGGACGTTGAAGATAGTAGGCCAACATTGGTCACACATATATAACTAGTCTGGCCATAAGTTCTGTTACAAATGAAATGCATTATTTTCAACTTTTTAATTATTTTAAATTTGGAACACGTTTATGATTTTAAAAGCTTCTTTAAATTTTGCGCCATTTCACATATTTTTTCGTGTTCATTTTTAAATTATAATATGGAATGGGGTGTTAAAGATAATCGTATGTGGGTACGGAGCCGTCGGTCATATTCCAGACACTTCAAAAGCTTGGTGTCGGCCGTATTTTCGTAAATCTTAATATCGACAGATACAACAACACTTTTTCTGTCGAAGACCAGAAAAAATCCGAGCGGCCGCGTGCTGTTAGAGCTACAAAGGCTGTTATGCGGTTAAAATCAGAATTCGTGGAAACCCTATTAGGAAGCCAAGATCTTATCGCGAGAAGTGAAGATTCCCACAAGGACTCTGTCACGTATTATAAAACACGCCCTGAAGCTCATGCTGTGCTTATTGTCAATATACAGGACATGCCCTAAACCAATCTTAACAATTAAACTGAGTGGATCTTCTTCTTTACTTCATAAAAAAAAATCATTTGTAACAGAACTGATGGCTGGACTATCTATCTAAGAATATAATTTACAGGTATTTAACCTTTATGAACAAATTAGAGATAAAAAACAGTTCAATAGTTATTTGTTTACATTTTAGTACCCATTGTGTACAAATGATAACTCATTAACCGTTTTAAATAGGGTCTGTAGTACGTAGTAGTTAGGTAATGTACAATGTCACAAAATACACCACATCTTTACGTAGTTTAAGTATACAGATTTGACCTGCTATAATAGCATTTAAATGTCATTAAAACGACGAAGGGGTTAATGTTTAATCTACGGTAACGTGCCTACGAAATGCTTTATAAAAACAACACAGAATATAGTGTATACGTATAATATAGTATTAGGGTTGGTGATTTTATAATTTTTATTTTATAAGATTTAGTTATACACTTTTTGCACTTTACCCATTACATTTTTTACTTAGCTTTTTCCTAACTAGGGTTGCCTGCCTTTGTTTTTCTATAACTGTAACTAACTGTAACTAATTGAAAGAAAACACTTTTTTACCGGATTTAGGCTATGTATTATTATAAACTTATAATTATTTTACAGTTTTCTTGACGTTTCGCGTGCTTTCACGGTGACTGAAGACAAAAGGTGTTGAATGTCAAAAAGTATCATAGCTGTAGAGAAAGTTATGTTATCTGTATTTATTTCCCCGGAGTTGATATCGACTAAAACATGACTCACGGTGTCCTCAATTTTCACGGATTGTTGTCTTGGGTTTCTTTCAATGTGTAAAAGTTATCTTAACAAAAGACAATACTAAGTGTAACAAAATTATTTAAAATATATTAAGTATAATTATTATAAATATATAAACCGAGCAAGCGCTTTTAAAAAGCAAATAATAATTGCGAATATCTTGTTTTTCCTCGCCGCTGGCGTACAAATTATAATTTTTTCGAACAAAATGCTATCAGCTTCGTTTCTAGATTAATTTCATATAATCCAGATTAAATTCTTTAATAATTTTCTATATTGTTACCCTGTGGCAAAACAATTTATCTCCAATCATCATTGAATGTAATTTATTAGACATCCCCGCTTCGTGATTTGAAAGATGTTATACCTATATTATATTTCTGTATTAATCGATATCAAAATCATTTCCAAATATTATATTCTTTAAGAATCCAAAAAAACTAATTCGTCTAGGTTAGGTCTATATATTTTATTATTATTATTGAACAAACGGGCTATAAGCTTACCTGATGTTCAGTGACTTTCTCAATGGAAGAGGGCTTGCCAGTGCCTTTTTGGCCTCTTAAGAATTGGTAGGCTCTTCTCTAGATCGACGCTATACTTCAGTGGGCAGATGGTAGAACATAGTGGTGGTGTCATACACAACTGCCTTAAATAACGCTCGGTTGTGGAACGACGGATGTTGGGCAGATACGGAATTTCATCTCGACGTCCAACGAAGAAACTCAGTTGCTGATAATCCGAACAACTCCTCTGAGTATTCTCCAATGTAGATGCAGAGATTACATTACAACACAACGTTAAGGGATCAAGCGGCACGGAAAGGGATTTGTCGGCGATTCGAACAGCTTTTCTCTTCTGTTTTTTATTAATATTACAACATTAGCTTGCTTGACCGCAGTTTTACATTTTAAACTCAAAATAAGTGAATATAAAAATGTGTTGGTTCTGTAAGCTGTATTGTTCGCAAGAATAGAAAATGTTGCAAAAACATTGTTAACTTTATTTTCCGCATGTGAAAATGTACATGAAATAATAATACATTTTAGTTTTTACTGAAACTCTCATTTACAAAATACCTTTGTAGTGCTCAGTAAAAGGCGTATTATTTTGTTTTGTTCCTACAATACGTATCTAGGTTTATGTTAGGTAAAAGTTTAAATATAATTTCAAACATGAATGGTTAGGACTTTTGTATGTAAACCACGAAACAGTTTGAATTATAGAGATAACCTAATCATAATAATGTCTCTAAAAGACGTTTAAATTCTATTAGGGAGAAATAAAACGCAGTACCTCGATTTAAAAAGTGAAATCGATTGCACTGAAAACTTATCTGTAAAGCGATTTGAAAATCGAACTGAACGGAAGACACCCAGTGGCGCTTTTACTGTCGTGTTTATTCTTTTAAAAGCACAATTGTTTTTATTATTTCTTATTCATTTGTATGTAATGATTTGATAAGTATAATTTAGAGAATTTCCAAATGCATTTGTTGATAATAAGCGATCTGTTAGGGATTACAGCTGTAAGAAACAGAAAATACATTAAACTATATTTCATGAAAACTATATGTCTATTTGTCTAATTTTGACCATAATACTATATTGTCGGTCTCTGTGAAATTGTGTTTACGTATTTTCATCACGAAAATAAATGAGTAGCAACAATGTAATCGGATTGATTTATAAGCTGGCTATAATGTATAACTATACTTGAATACAGACAAAGTTACTAAGTCTGTCCGAAACATTGCATGTGATTGAAGCCTTTGATACATACATAAATAATAAGGTTCTTATACCGACTTATTCCCATATCCTGCAAATCAATCAATCAAACAATTTAATGTCTCTGATATGTTGTCATAGCGACAAATTATTGTTTTTTGATACTAACAAGTTTGTTAGTAATTTTCATTTGACAAGCAAGTCATGTACTTTCCTAATAAATATAAGGATATAATAGCTACTTTGTTAGCATATAATATTAACATTGTCATAGATAATAATATGACAAAATCTAGGTTAAGTGACGAATCAGTATTGTCTAGTTATCCTAACAATACTGTGATTGAATATTTAAACTAGGCTCTGTGACAACAGAAAAGCGTTGCAATAACTTAATCCTCTTTCATCAGAACATAAACCGCTTTTCTGGCAAAATACTTGATATAGAATTACTAGTTGATAGATATTCAGTAGATATAATATGTTTCTGTGAGACTTGGTTAAAGCCTGACAAAATGTCATTTAATATTAATAATTTTATGGTTGCCAGTGTGTTCAACAGAGTTTCAGCAGAGGGTGGAGGTACAATAATATTATCTAAAAACAACTTAAAATTTAAAGATAGAATATGTGAGTTAGCATGTGCAGAGATAGAAAGCCATATAATACTATGTGTTTACAGACCACCAGCTTCAAACTTTTCCTCATTTTTAATAAATATGGAAGATACTCTAATTAAAGTTCTTAAATCCAATAAGTTCTTAAAACCTGAGAAAATAAAGCTCTTAGCATTATTTAATTCATATAACTTAAAATATTTATTTAGTGAACCCACCAGAATAACAGCTTTCTCTAGTACATGTATAGATAATATTTTTACTAACTGTACAGGCATTGAACAGTCTTCCATAATACCTGGTGTAAGGTCAGACCACAAAGGACAGCTTGTTAGTTTTAAATTAAATAAAATAAATCCGCCAAATAAAAAAAATACACTTAGACCATTAAATGAAGAAAAAAAATTACAAAAATTTAAAAATAATGTTTTAAATAAACTATGCTCTTCTAGCTTAAATACCAAAAATCCAAATAAAAAATTTGATAATCTATTTAGTATACTCTGCCATGAATTTAATAAGGCATGTCCAAAAAAGAGTATAAAAATAACTCACAAGTTTAAATTTAATGAATGGTCTACTAAAGGGATAAGGATAAGCAGGGATGTCTTATATAACTTGTACCATGAAAAGTCACTGACATCTGATTTATCATTTCACACTTATGTAAGAAACTACTCGAAGATATTCAAAAGGGTATGTATTCTTGCCAAATCGAAATCAATTAGTAATAAAATTGCTAAGTCCGATAATAAAGTAAAAACTGTTTGGAATATTATTAACTGCGAAACTGGTCAGACTAAAATGAGAGATGCTGACCCGCGGCTACTTATTGATAATGTTATCATCTCGGATAAGGTAGAGGTAGCCAACGCATTCGACACCTTTTTCTCAAACATCCCTGTAGAGGTTACCAAAACACTTCATTCATCCTCTGCACAAGCGGTATCATTACTAAAAGAGAATTTCAGTAGATAAATACCTCATTTTAAATTTCAATATATAAATGCTTTTACTATTAAAAGATCATTTAAGACTCTAAATCTTAAGAACACAGAGGATTTATGGGGCTTTTCTGTTAAAGTCATTGAATCCATTATAGAGTATGTCGCCCCCATACTTAGTGAAATATTTAACCTCTGTATCGACAACGGTGTCTTCCCTGACTTGATGAAACACAGCAAAGTTATTCCCATCTTTAAATCAGGTTGTAAGAAGAACCCTTCACACTATAGACCCATCTCAATTCTTCCAGCTTTCAGTAAAATCTTCGAAAGAATCATCCTAGATCAGATGCTAAGACACTTTAATATGAACAACATATTACATGACCGTCAGTTCGGCTTTACAAAGGGTAGGTCTACTACTGAAGCAAGTGCAAGATTCATTACCCAAATCTTAGACGCCTGGGAGGACTCGCGGGATGCCGTAGGCATTTTCTGCGACCTATCCAAGGCGTTTGACTGCGTTGACCACGATACTCTCATTTGTAAGTTGAGCCACTATGGTATTCGTGGTAAAGCTCTCGCGCTTGTCCTTTCCTATCTTTCAAACAGACAGCAAAAAGTAGAAATTACTGGTTCGAGATCATCTGGATCAATAGTGAAAATGGGCGTGCCGCAGGGTTCCATATTGGGTCCCTTTTTGTTCCTTGTTTATATTAATGATCTCCCGCATATGATGTCTGAGATATCGGAAATTATCTTATTTGCTGATGACACTTCCCTCGTTTTTAAAATCAATAGGAAAGATTCCAGTCCAGTAAACGTCAATGATAGCTTAGTAACTCTATCGAAATGGTTTGCCGCGAATAATTTACTCCTCAATTCTGCTAAAACTAAATGTATCAAATTCTCACTGCCTAATGTCACCCCAGTAGGGCTTAACGTAACTATCGATGGTGACAAACTTGAAGTCATCACTGAAACCGTTTTCCTGGGCATAACCATTGACAGTAAATTACAATGGGGAGCTCACATCGCAGCATTATCAGGTAGACTAAATTCTGCAGCTTATGCAGTCAGAAAAATAAGACAGCTTACTGACGTTGCTACAGCTAGGCTTGTATATTTTGCTTACTTTCATAGCATAATGTCCTATGGTATTCTACTGTGGGGCGCAGCGGCTGACGTAGATGCCATATTCATTCTCCAGAAAAGGGCAATTCGTGCAATTTACAATCTTGGCCCCCGCGAGTCTCTGAGAGAATTATTTAAAGAAATTAATATACTCACGTTGCATTCCCTTTACATTCTAGAGAATATCATGTTTGTTCGTAAAAATTTGCATCAATTCACTGTCAAAAGTGTTATTCATTCTATAAATACCAGGAATAAGCATAAAATAGTAGTCCCAAAATACAGATTAACAAAATCGAATAAATCGTTTCTTGGGAATTGTGTCAGATTCTACAACAGGCTACCGAATTGTGTAACTGATCTTACGACTAAAAAGTTCAAAAACGTCATCAAAGGAATCCTAATTAAAAAAGCGTATTATAAAATCCAAGACTATGTTGACGATAAAGATGTATGGCGCTAATTCATCTCTGCATGAGCGGCTTCCCTGGCAACTTGCGCTGTGCAAGTGTGTGTATCTCATTTTACACTAATAGTAAAAACTCAATTTTCTTTTGCATTGTATAGAATCTCTGTATACCTTGCATTATATAAACTTCTCAGCCGATTATTACTATTGTAACCGAGTCTTTGTAAGCTAAACCATTGTTGAAAAGAGTGTCCATGGAGTTTCTTGCCGGTTCTTCTCCATGAGACCCACTTTTTGGAACCGTGCAACTAGACGTTTCATAAGAGCCTGTAAATGCCTATTTGAAATAAAAACTTTTGTTGTTTTTTTTTAAATCATGGAATATAATTATGCGCACTGTCTATTTTACTATCTATGAGTAGTAATAATGCATTATATACTAATATTATAAAGTTAAAGTTTGTTTGGTTTTACGTACGAATTCAGTAAGCCAATATTAATGTGTTGGTTAGAATGAAGGCCGTATGACCTATTTAGGTATATAATACATCGATCCATCGAGGCAGCTATGCGTGAAAAACATTTATAAAATCCTAATTAAATGCATAAAAACTCAATAGAGCCTTTTGAAATTTAGATTTCGTGATCATTTGTTGTTTTCTAATTGTTTTAGGTCGAAAACATGCCGATTTCCTCATGATTTTCCTATATCGTACGAGTGACCGTTAAATAGACAGAAATTCCTTTGGTGCACAACCGAGATTCCAACCTACGACTTCAGAGGTAGGAGTCGCATGCCGAAGCCACAAAGCCAACGCTGCTCTCTCTCATTTAAATGTCTAAACCAGTTATTAAAAAAAATATTTCTAACGATTTGGTCAATTACATTTTTCATCTGTGTCATGCGATACCCAGTATATATTAAATTCAATTTAGCCATCGCAAAACTCCACCGCTTCATCATACGTTCAATTTATAATATTCGTAACACAAATGGAAAAATAAACGTCAATAAATTACGTGTATGAAGCAAAACTTTCCCTAACTTTATAGGATTCTTCAGTCTTAGCGTTATTATTTGTATGAATAAAAGAGTTTTTTGTACTTTTTTAGACATTAAAGATTTAAACGAAAATTTGTAAAATTATACATGACTTGATAGTAGTAAGCAAGATAGTGCCGGGTATAGCTATTTTATATTACGTTAATGTTACCACACCACATTTTGGACTACGTATATAATAAATTAATAATTTAAAAGCTTCATGAAGTAATAACATCTTTTGCCGTGAAATTGGTATTTCTTAGAATTTTTACAAAAAATATTAACACATTTTAATACCGCGTAAATATTCGATAAAAAAGTTGATATATTTCTTTAGATATATATCAAATTGTAGAATCAATCATTTCATGAAATATTGCATAGCTCTAATAACTTTTGCTCATAATATCGTGTATATCTAATAGGTACGCTAATTATTTACCTAAATGGCGAGAGAAATATTTATCTAAGAGTTTACCGATCTATATTTATTCCGCAAACCTGGTGGAATCCATGATAGAATGCCCGCTGTAAGGAATGACTAATGAAATTCCCGCGAATGGTGCCATTCTGTTAATGTTCTGCGTTAAGCGTAGTACTCATTAGGGGTATTTTAAAGTCAAATGCCGTGATAATCAAGCCTAACAGTAAAAATCATTAGCAAGGAACTCTTATTTATAAAAATAATAGTTACATTATTTCGAAATAAAATCAAACAATGAACCAAAGAGAATTTATATCTTTATTTCCTCCCAAGGTTGCTGTAGCCTTTACCAATCCGTTGCTGAATCAGCTGTATACCGCCATTGGTCGGGAGCCAGAGCTCGTTATATAACAGAAAACACCACAATATGTGGTATATATTCCAATGTTGCGCATGCAGGCGAGTTTACAACAAAAAAAAAGGTTGGTTCATCGGAATTAACAAACATTCTTAAATAACACAAAAGTAAGAATGAATATGATGTTATCAGAAGTAATACGTTTCTTAAACTCAGTTGAAATTAAATATATATTAATTAAATTAAGTATATTATAACAACTGTATATTTATAAATAATAATCGAAAAGTAGGAACATATATTATAAGTATACGAGTAACATAAACTCAAAATCTCTGATACCCACTTTAAATATAATATTGAACATTCTACCCTCGGTTTTAGTTGGATGCTCACAAATATGCCAACGAGTCGAGGCGAGATAAATATTTCTAACAACTATTTTATTTCATTACTAATGACGTGGATTTATGGTTGCTATAAAATAAATTATTATAATTTGTATGCTTTTTAAATAAACATTATTTTAAATTAACACTCACAGCATCCGTATAATATGTTTTAAGATTCGCAAATAAAGTGAAAATAAACGTACTCGGATTCGTTAATGAAGTTCCTAAGCAGTTTACCCGAATGTTATCCACGTCAACGTAAATGTTAATTATTCGTGGTTATTCCCAAAAGGAAAGGCAAATAGATACCACGGATCTCCACTTGCTGCGGTATTGACATACCGCTCTCGCTTCATCCACTTTTACGACATTGCATGTTCGGTCTCATTTGAGATTTCTTGGTTACGTATAAAGGAATTATATACATATAAACCATAGCCTCGAAACACTCAACTACAACAAAACATAAGCATTATCTATTCCCTTATTATTAGTTTTTCCTTCATCTGTTTCATGCACACATTAACATAGGTTTGTTCCTCATTCACGCACACAATCACACAATCACACAATCATCGATTATATTTATTATATTACTGCCATTGTTTTAAAACCAATTGTACAATTTTTTTTTTCTATTCTAACTATTAATAGTCGACTAAATAGTTAACATAAAGAAACATCCAAATTACATAAAGGCTTTATTGTTTTGCAATACTTATGATTCTGATATTATCTTTATATGTTGAGTGAATTATATAGTTATTTTCGAAAACTGTTACATGATACGCTATTTATTAAACAATATTAATTAAAGAAGAGCGAAGCTTACTTGTCACAGGTCTTTTATCTTACTAGGAAGGCCTCGATCTGAGTTCTACGATTTATGATATATGATTAATAAATAAAGAAAAGGCATGCAATGCTCCATTTACTAATTCCAGTATTATCTTATTATTTGTCAGCGTCATACTTTCCAACCGGATATTAATTATGGATGGTCCAAAATCCAATTTTGTACTATCGGAGTAAAATGCACTCGTTACACGTGCTTCATATGTATTAACGCCTCCAAGAATATGCGAACAGTGGAATGGAGTAACTACTGTTGTTTTCACCATTTAAAAACAATTCCAATTCGTTAAGTGCATTTTGTTTCATAACACTTAACTTAATAGTCAAAACTTTGCACGTTAAATTTCAGTAATATCTAGTTTTAGTCTAATCTCGCTAACAACGCTAAGTGGATTAGCCGCGTTGCATCACGTTTTATTTTATTATACCGCAATTTACATTAAACGCAGCTTGATATGACTTAAATGAATTGGCCGAATAAAATTATACATTTTGCCACTGACAATGGGTAATATAGCTATCGTATTATGTTGAATAAAGAATTAATATTTATTGAGAAACACTTAAAGTAATTATTTATATTATTTTCTTTAATTTTCATTATAAAAAACTAAAACAATAAATTGCTACATGTATAACATATCTAAATTTAAAGAAGCAACAATACTATAATAGCATAGAAAATAACTAAACTTTTTAAAATTGTACATTACATATTTTTTGTTACTCACGTTTGGCGAAGCGGATTTTGTCTGCTTAAGTTTCGATAATTACTACAAGGTGACCTTTCGTGTCCAAACCCAACTAGGTGACCCGGTATTGGTATCAGCGTAGTATCTCCTAATTGATTGGACTGTACCTCTTGAACACAGAAATACAATCCACTTTTATACGAATAATTAATTTAAATTTCTATTAACATTTATAGCGTATACAAAGAAACGGTCTACAAAAATGTATTTCACAACCATTCGATTGCCTAGAATTATATAGGGCAGAAACTCTTTGCTTTACGCGAGTATACTATTGTACTTCATTAATATAAACATATATTTTTTACAAGTTCCACAACGCTTAGACGTTTTAAATGAACTCGTTTTGATATGTGTATGTTGGTCAAAACCGTTAATATCATTACATGAAATTGACGTTTTGTCGTACTGGCCAATTTGACCTCAAATATCTCCTCTCTGGTTAGAAATTCCAAATTCATATTTTTACAGCTATTTACTAGAGCATTTGTTTTTTGAAAACTATGATTAATTTCATTTCCCATTTTAATTGCGTTTGTGTCACTCTATTTATACGACGGAAAACATGAAATTTCGCGTAATTTACGATTAAGAGTTCCACCGTGGCACCAGTGCCGCAGAACCGGCTCGAAGGATTAATGTTGCGTATGGCGGCGGTGTCGCAAAAGAAAGCAGATCCATCGCAAAGTATGTGTGAGCTGCAGACTGGGGTGTTAGTAACAAAATTATATAAATCCACTTAAAGAAAATTGGGAAGGTGAAAAAGCTTGAAAGCTCAGCTTTTCACCCTCACAAATTGAGTGAAGCAAACTGACTAAAGAACGTCGACTGCTGCTCAACCGGCACAATAATGAAGGGATTTAAATGCCAATGCCAAAAAACTTATTTATAGCTTCAGCATAGTTGACTGCACCACTTTTAATAATTTATCTGCAGGTCTTGTTTTTGGTAATTCAATTCATACTTTCTAGTTATTGTTCAGGTTCTCGTTTGCTGCTTATTTAAGGTCCCTGTCCCTGCGTTTCCGTTGTTAGACAATATACATACTATTCCTTGTCAGTTTCTGCCTTTGTCTTTCATTTTTCCTTTCTCCATGTCAAATCCTTGATCCTACCATGTAATTATTTTGGTACTTCTCTCGTCCCTCGTTCTGTGGCTTCTTATCTATTCCCCTGATATTCCGTCATTGAGAATGTCATCTTTTTTAACAGTTTTGCAAGAAGTGAATCTTCGGGACGATTTGGCTCAAGTTCTGTATGACTTGGAATACTACAATGAAAAGGGAACGATAACTGATGAATAGTTATATGAAAAGGGCGTAATATAAGACTGAGTACTTTCTGAAGTTAAGACACCAAGAACGTGCATATAGCACTCTCGAGTTAAAAAAGTGGTAACAAAAGGACTACAACTCAGGATACACTTGAGACAAGGCTGGCGGCGCGTGCGTAAGTGTCCGTACACTCAGCTTCTAATTAAATGTGTACAGCCTTAACGAAGACAACAAGCTTTTGTTTTAGCCAAATACATTGCTTAGAAGAACAAAATAACTTTTGACGTCTATTTCATATTATTATTAATGGCTTCGGTAGAGGATAGAAATTTCAATCTCATGTTACATTGGAATGTTTAGACTATACTCCTGTCTATACATAAAGCCTCGGCGTTTGTTATGTTAGACACGCCTATCTCATAAATTATTCTCAAAAATCTTAGCTAATGTATTATTTATTTTTAACCGCGCCAACAAGAAAACATCAAAAAACAACAAAGAAAGAAACAAGTCATAAAATGTATTTAAACAATATCGGGTCCCGATTATATGTGCGGACAGCGCCCACAAACATAATGCTTATAATTAACAAGTCTACAAAGATAAATTTACTTAAAACATTAGTCCTTAAATTATAAATAATAGCGAAAAACCTAACAGAGTTCCCTGTAATTGGATTGGAAATATTGAGATTTGATCGTTTTAATCAATAGTTATACTTATAATATGTTATGTTAGGTTAAACTTTTTACTGATGTCTAAGAAATACCAGAAAGTGATCTCAGTTTTCAATTTACAGGTTTCTACCAGAAGGGAGGGCCCGGTACTTTAGGAACCTTACAGGCCCAACGCAAAGGGTTAAAAGAGACAAATTTGTAATGTGTAATAAAGCAGTAATGTTATTATTCATAATAGTAATATTCGCAATATAACACATTTACACTTCTCTAAGTATATTTATTTAAGTTTTAAGTTTGTATGTGTGTGTCCTCAATTTACGGTCATAGAACGGACAAAAAGTACGCAATACTTAATCCACCACTGGCCAAAGTCAATAATGTTTTATAAAAATAGATGCGAAAGCCACAATTTTTGTAAATATCAAAAGGATGTTTATTTATAAGGCAAGGACATAGGAAAAAAATACACGGTCTTTCACCTGTCATAACTTCTAAAGTTGTTCCGTGTTTTCCGGAAGTTCATAGCTTTGAGGCTTTTCATATTCATAATCTCTTCCGAAATACATATTGAATTTTCGTTTATTCTTTAAAGTTAAGTTCTAATAATTTAAGTTATATATATTTAATATTTTTGTCTTGAATGTATACTACATTACTACATATACATGAATAGAAGAGACGTGTAGATAGATACAAATTAATTGCATAACCTTTCATTCCTGTAAATGTTTGATAGTCCTGTTTTCAATTCTGTAGTCGCTTATTAAATATTTATGCAAAATATCAAGATATATATTATATATTGACATAAAGCCATGAAAATGTACTTGAGTAAAAAAAAGATTATATGAATTTTGCATCTATAAATAAGGAAACTAGTTTCCATGCTGTGACACTCACAATACGAGACAGAGCGCAAATGATTGAATTGAGCCCTCATAATTAGGAACTAAAGAAGCCTGAATTACACTGATTTAAATAAAGCTCTCAACTATTTTATCACGAGTTAACACGATCTGACATCAAATATTTTAATAAAATTTCACTTATCAACAAAAGCATAGATTGCTGACACGGTGGGCCCCGTCCCTGTGAATATTGCTGTTGTATAATTGTAGATGTGGCTTTATGCCAGTCCTTTTGCGTGTTCCATTACAAGATCCAGCACCAAGCGTCGTGGAGATTAGCAACAATTTATTAGAGAAATTAAATACGAGTTTTAGTTGCAAATATCATTTTATATCTAATCATTATGTTATGAAACCATGGGAACGGTATGTTAATGCTTAATCAATCATAAAATAGTCAAAAGCTTCCTTAAAAGCTCATCCCACTAGAGAGACGCATAAAATAATTGAAAGATAAAAAACTTTAACATAAAAAGTAATATTGAAAATTGAATATTGTTTTACGCTTTTTAGCCCCGCCGGAACTTAATAAACCTCGAATTCCTGATTCGAAAAATTTTACATTTATATTTCACATAACATTTTTTTGCGCGGTAGATACCTATAATTGCAAAAGTTGGTTCTATCTTGCTCATGAAAAATTTCTTTACTATAAATAATTCTTTCATCAAATTCCAAGAATCGCTATTTTGAATAGAATTTATTATGAATTCTCTTTTTTCACGTTTCTATTATCTGTGGCACGTGTACGCATTTGTTTTTCTATGTTATATAAGTACAGCATTCGATAAATTACAAAGAAATAATTTTAATTTCAAAGTAGATAGAAACTTTTAATGGTGCTATTATATATATATAATTTAACAAACAAACTGAATTTTGTACTTTTTTTAATTGCATTCTTGTTACTTTTATAAAATACAGAACGCTAAAACCATATATTTGGGTCTTGACAATGAATAACCACAAAAAGGTTTGGGGCTGTTTACACGCACTTACGATAAGATACGAGACACAAATACAGGCGATTTGGGATTGAAATAAACCATGGAACTAAGAAAAAACTTTAAGAAATACTTGAAAATTTATATGAAGCTGTGTTCTTAGTTGCGTGCTAAGCTAATGTTCGGTTTTAGTTGCGTTGCATACTGGCATTTCTCCGACTTAAAAATCAAGTGTATCATATAAAACTACTATAATCGTAACTGATGCAATAGTTCCTCTGTCTCATACATTGGAGTATTCCGAGTTACTCTTAATTATATAGGTTTTAAATATATTAATAGTATATTATGGCCTAGAATAATAATATGTGACTAAGAATTGAAAGATTAATTGTGAGTAAAGTTTGATCAAATTTATATCTACAAGACAGTTTATTACATATCATGCAAAAAACTAAATGCGGTTAGGGCACTTTATCACTTTTTTAAATATATTTCAAAGTTAGAAATATGAAATAATTAATTAATTTGATACAGGTTGATAACTCTAATATCTATAGAGAACAAAGTCTCCACAGACGAAAACTAATAAAACTAGTAAATTGTTTATATTGTACTCTACAGCTACAGTAATAATTACAATTAAGATATCCAAACCTTCTCACCTCATAGTGAGCTGTAAATCTTGGACGCCGAAGTAGACCAATAAAAATCGGTGTAATCCAAGCAACAAAGCTTTATGGCATCACCCCCGATTCAGAATAGAAACACGTCTTAGTTTTTTTGTCTGTCGCAGTTTTCTTAAGTAAAAGTAAATTTTATAGAACAAAACTATACACGTTATTTCTCTATTAGTAAATATTTATTTCAATAAAACTGAAATATAACAATCAAATACAGTATTTCCGATTAACCTACCTACTAATAAAAAGAAAATAAAAACAAATTTAAAAAGTTTGGTCACTGTGGCTGTGTACCTGTGTACCTTAAACGCTGGCAGCATTTCCTTGCTGTATTGTGATACTTATTCGTTGAGCGAGGAAAACATCAACTCTGGAGTCACCGGTACGATCTACCAGCCGCCAAGTTAAATCTTTTATTAGCTCCTGTACACTTGAACCACACAGCCCAAAAGGAATAAAATCGAACTTGGATGAAAGACATATATTATAGTACTAAGAAAAAGTAGTAATTATGACTGTACATTTTTGCTTTTTCTTATTGATTTTTGGGTTTTTTCTTAGCTTACAAGAGTTTTACTGCATTAGCAAACGATGTAAAAAGACGGTCTGATTAGAATTTAAATCAAATAAATATATTGTCTTAACATACTCGTTTTATTATATTTTGGTTTTCCTTTTATTTATTTATTCATTTAATTATATTTACCATATCATACATACTATATCTATGGTATATGTTAAAAGCTCTTTTATGTAATGTCACTAAAAATCTATTAAAACATGTATAAGATCGAATAAGAATACAATAAAAATACCAGATTTTTTTTACTAAGCAGAAAAAAATACAAGCAAACGTCGGAATTACTAGATAGGCACTAAACAACTTTTCTGCTATAGAGTATTCTAAGCCAACATAGGTACACCTAACGATATCTATATAAATATATTTTAAAAAGTTAAAGCCATTAGCTTTTTACTAGAAAATGTTTGAATGTAAATTACTTAATTTTCTCAAACTTTAGTTATCCGACTTACTAAAGCCGAGGAAAAGAAATTAAAATTTTCTTCCTACTTTCCGGTGTTTAAAGATTTAAATAGTTTTATAATTTGTTTCCTCGAAGTTCACTTAAAATATAATTCTTTGAGTCGATTTATCAAAAGTAGATGAAATACATTTCATATTTCTCTATTTTGACTTTGGCTTTGCAGATTAATTGTTGATGAGTTGTACTCTACACAATATTTGGAGATAGTTATAATTAAGGTTATAATTTTCAAGTATTTTTTTTCTTATAATAAAGTGCACAGAAGGGAGTGCGACTTTACATGAAATACAATCTAGCTTAAACAGTAATTATAGCTAATAAGTAATATTATGTTTACTTAATTTTCTACAATACTAGTGAAACTTAAACTAAGGTTATGGTTATTAACAGTCTTAGGGTCTGTTTCACAATGTATGGATAAAGTACGAAATAGCTATGCAACACATAAATTATTTGGAAGATAAAAGTTCCGAATAAGAAACTTATAACGTTAAGACTCATAACTTATGATGGACTTTATGTGACGAATAGCGCTATCTATAGACAATGGGCTATAGACAGTTGTGAAACGCAACAATAGTGTGTATAATGATTTGACACTATGTTTGTGAGTTCGAAAAAAAAGAATTATATGCGTTTTGTTCCTTTAAATGTGTAATTCTTGTATTAATACATTAATAATAAAATAGTCTGGAATTAAGATCTGTTAATTTTGTTCTTTTATAAATAAATAATAACAATATATCTAGATTTTAAATACTAATGTTAATTCTTATTATTACAGTAGTGTTGGCCTAGTGGTCTCATCCCTGAAGACGTAGGTGCGATCTCTGGTTTTGTCCTTAGGGACTTCTATGTGCGCATTTATCATAAAACAATAAGAGGAAACCGGCATGCCTTAGGCCCAAAAGAAACCGACAGCATATGTCAGGCACAGAAAGCTGATCACCAAAAAAACCAAATGATCACAAAACAGACACAAAAATCTGAGGCCAGACCTAAGGGTTATTGACCCTAGCTTTTTTAAACTTATTATATGCATATCTCCTTATAATCTATTTCTTAGAGCAAATAATAATACCCCATAGTCAATATCTGTTCCATATAACAGTGGCTAAAATCACTAAAGCTCTAAAGTCCACTTAGCATCACATTAAGGGTTAGTAAGCAGGCTAAAAGCCTGATACTTTTAAGCCTTCTCCACTGTTGGTCTTCACCGCTGTGGTCAAGCTAACCATGAAATATATTCTAAAATTGTGTTTAATGACTTTTGAGTTACGTTATTAATATTAAGATTTCATGTCCTGACATTGTGTTTAATAAATACTATATTATACTATACTATATAATAATAAAGTATTATACCTCTAGTTTCATTTCAGATGGAAAGTATATTATGGTTAAACGGTTATATAGACTGAAGATCGACTATAGAACTCAGCAACTATGTTTGGTACCATTTCTTGTTGATGAATACTGTTTAGTTAATTTTTTCCCTCTTAAAGACCAAACATCTAGCCTGATATACAATATATAGTTTTCTCACACAGTTTTTACAGTACGATAAAGATCTTATCTATTTCGACTTGCGGCTATCCAATGCATTTTTCGTTTTATGCGTTTAACACTCCTTGGTGCGGGAGAGTAACATCCAATAATTGGCGTGGAAACAGAAGGCTGATCACAGATTCAGAAATCTGAACCAAGACCTGTAGAACCAAGTCGTAGTGCACTGGATTTTTGTTACAAGACAAACTATTTCAGCATGGTTTTGTTATCTCAGTGTTAAATCACTTAACGGCTTCAACTGCTTTGTTAAACGACTTTTGAACGTTTTTTTAAAGTTTTAATCGGCGACTTGTTGAACAACATATTGATAGCTAGTATTCAACATACCCCAGAAGACGGCCATGTTACATACGTACATCGGCGAGAATATACTTAACATACATGCATTTTGGATGAATGTCCACAGTTCACATTAAGCTTGTATGATTCGAGCTATCGAATTCCATTAGCATACGATTACTGGTTGATACTGTTTACGAATTGAAATTTAGATGTAACCACGATGTGGTTCTATCATTGTTTATTGCAAAATTCAGTTTGCGTACGTGACTCGGTAAATTATAAATCTTTTAATATCGAATGTTTCGAATAAATATTTATTGTTTAATACTAAACCAAACCAAATGAAATGTGTTACATATAACTGATTTGCATATATTATACATGAATAACAGTTGTTTCACTTCCGTAAGTCTTAATTATTACTTTATAAGTGTTATTTGTAGTAGGCTACTACTTGAAAGACGATATTATATTTATAACTAGCGGGCCATATATACGTTGTCCTGTCTCTGAATATAAATTTCGAATTGGTATATTTAACTAAAGTAGTATTTCAAACTTACGAAAATTCTATATTTAATTGAACTGAAGTAACGGTGATGTGCACTAAGAAATAAGTTTGTTTTTAGAAATCATAAATTAATTATTTTATATGTATTTTATCAATATAATAACTCCGATATTCTGTTTTCTTACATCCTCTTTGAGGATACTTGCATCACGCATTCTGTCAATGTTATGTCAAACGCTATAAGGTTACATCAAAAAAGGTTGAATTAAATAAAAAAAATTGACATAACAAATACAACAAAAAAGAATTAGCGAAATCGGTCCAGCCGTTCACGCGTGATGCCGTGACCAAGGAAATAGGGATTCATTTATATATATATATATATATTTTCGCAAGTCTCGACTCTGAATCTTACCCTTTAAGTGGTAAGAATCTTAAGTAAACATTTGGTGTGTAGCAGCATACCAGAGTAAAAACATCAATTCCTCTCAAAGGAACATTTTTTTTTTTGATTATTTAAATGTGATAGAAAGCGAATTCGGTTAAGAGTTTTAAACAAAACTTTGTCTAGGTTATACTAAGTCAACGACAGAGTAATAATTGTTCCTGTAATATAGCAACTAAACCCACTGTTAGCAATGCTAAGGTTAGTTACAATATTTAAACTAGTGCAAAGATATGAGAATCGCTTAGAACTTTGTTTTTTAATAATATGAAATAAAATAAAAAAAACAGTAGTAAAAACCATTTCAGCTCTTGGCGTGAGGTTTCTGAATCTGCAATAAAAAACCATGTGTGTGTACTTATATACACGCGTTAGAAATTACACTTCTTTGGTGTAACAAGATAAAAATCTTTTCAAAAATTTTATTCTAGGTTTGTAGAAAAAACTACACTTTATTATATAGCATTATATAGTTAAATAAAGTTTATTAAAATATCACAAAAAATATTTCTACATAATTAAAGAAATGGACATTTTTTTATTTTAAAATGTTGACTTACTTCAGGGGGTCGGTTTTTTGTTTCGGTGTGCGCGCGCATAGTAAAAATTTACTCTCACCATTTATCCCTAAAGAAACATATCTTCAAAAATCTAATAAGCAGGTGATCAGGTGATCAGCTGCCTGACACACGCCGTCGACTTTTTGGGTCTAAGGCAGGCTGGTTTTTGGATGATGTTTTCCTTCAACGTTTGAGCGAATGTTAAATGCGAAAATATATTGAATTTCCAATGGTGCACAGCTGGGGCTCGAACCGACGACCGGTGGGATCAGAGTAGTGTTCTTTAGAGTAATTTCGTTCTCATTCCACGTAGCGGGAGTCTGACTACAAAATAAATAGCATTATGAACACATTGTTTATTAAATGTCTCTATAACGTTTTCGCTTGTATATGATAAAAATGTTCCTTTTACCAACCATAAAAAACCCAAAGGAGGAAGAAAAAATATAATTTGTTTAGGTATTTTATTCATATACGCTCGAAAACTAATAATTTAAAATCAGGTAAATGACAAAGATACGTGCATGAGATCGAAGCGTAGGCGAAAACACACTGAATTATCGAAAATCAGAAAGCTTCCTGTTGCGTATCGCTTACCTGCATCCTCCATCTCGCATCCTCTCTGGTCATGAAGGATACAACAAAAAAGATAAAAAATCATACTCGTATGTAGCAAAAAAAAATATCGTACATTAATAATTAACAACGATTTTTACAGTGACTAACTGACTCTGTTATTATTGCTATAATTATCTATATTATTTGTTAGGAATTTAATTTTTGTCTGCTCTTAAATTGGTAGGATTTTTTTAGGTAAGGATTTTTATAAATTTATAGTAATGGTATTAATATTAAGTTTAATCATTTTTATTATTTTTCTATTACATGATAAGTCTTACACCTTACACTTCCACGTAATTCTTTGTAATATTAGGGTTGCATGCATGTTAAATTATTTATTCACAATCGTATTTATCGTTAAATGATGTAAATAAATAGATATTCTACGCTCATATACGGTGCAGTTCATGTCATATTTTACACTTATCTGTGTTGCAGCTTAATCACATACTGTTAGGTATTATCTGTGGCATAGCTTCACAATTCAATGAGCTCAGATAGCCGCCGATAGTGTCGCTTTGTGACAATGTATGTATATAGATACATTATGTGTGCAGTATCTTGATTAGAATTAATGGAGCATTTAACTTAGTATATGAAGAGGTTTTTGTCAACAAACCCTTCATCATAAAGTAATGGCAGGTAATTTAGATTCTGTAGACGTCGAGTACAGATAATATAATATATAAACCCTTTTATGCATTTATAGGCCCATTCCTTTATAATAAAATCTATAGATTCGGAGATAGTCAAGTCAAAGTCAAAAATCATATATTCATATAGGTGTGTTACCTATGAACATTATTAGTTCATAAGTAACACATCTAAATGTACACTTATGGACGTCAAAACCAAGAAATACACATTAAAACCTTCTAATTTTACATTTACTGCCAGTTCTCAAATCAACGAACGGAACAACGAATAGAACGGAAGAGAAGAACTGGCAATAAACTCTCCGCCACCGTTTTTTAATCGCCAAGTTATTTTTCGTGTTACACAACGTTTATAAGGACCTGCAATCATTACACCATGTTCCGACAAGACATCTTAAGTAGTAAATAACAATAAAATAATTTAAAAACAAAGAGTTGGGTCAGATTGTCAAAGATCCTCTAACAGCAGGAGGCATGGCAATAATAGTCAATCTATCCAGTTACAAATTCACAAATCACATAAAAATTTCACTAGCAGAATTGGATTTCGGATCTACAGAGGCCTTACGACGTAGCTTGTTATGACTCTGACGTGCCAAAAACTAACACTGACACAGCACACGCTTAAAACAACTCTCAGATACATGCGCACACACAACCATTCATACACTCACACATTTACATTTTCAACTACCGGCAAGCATCTTGAACAAATATCCTTGCCTGCGCAGAAGCGATTTTAAGTTATCACTGTGCGGCGGTGGGAGAGTGACGTGTCGATCGCGTCATTGGTAAATCAGTTGACGTTTGTGTCCCGCGCTGTGTACGATGCGCAAACTTTTTCCCAGTCTCTTGTTTAATGCTCAAGAAGTTTTCCGGTACTACGGTACGGTAAACTTAATGTTTTAAGACTTATGTTTGATTAGTTATCTTCTAAACCTTTATCCACAACACAGGGTATCTAGTGTGGGCGTCATATGAATTTTGTCACAACCTATTTGTCATGAATAAAGTTTTTATTATTAATAACATTGTTTTATGTTAACAGAATGTAATTGGTATAAAACCTTATAAACACAACTCAACATTAAACAACACGAAATCAGTTTAAGCACCCCTTTACCGATTATTACACAAAGAAACAATTTCGAGATATGAAGCTCCTAGTTAAAACAACTTGAATAGCACCAATATTCCTGGTTCAAGCCAAAAGGTTTGTATTTAGTGTAATTTAGACTATACAAAACATTTTATTTTTTATTAAGAGCGTTGTTAGTCCGACCGTGTAAGCGATACCTGGGCTTAGGTACTGCTGGATCAAAAGAGTTGAGGAGGACCTGCTGCAGGTGAAAGGTAGTATAAGACAGCGCTGCAAGATTCTCATTTCGAAGGCCAAGACACTTTGTGGGTAGCAGAACCAGCGGAGTATGTAGCACCCATATCACAATGTGATATAAGACAAAGTAAAGCTACAGCCTGCTTATACTTGTAGGTCCAAAGTATACTTTGAATGATGCTATCTCAGAGAGTATAATGGTTACAAATTAATTACGCAACATGCTTTATAATCCCCCAAGCGATTCTTATTACGTCGTATTAAAATTGAACACTTGAAACGTGAGCAGCTAATTACCAGTCTAAATACCACGGCGATTTTATACTTCTATTTGATTGTAGACATACAGCTACAGCAGAAGTACTCTATCTTTGTAAATTTAACGATTTAAGTAGACGCCTGGTTAGAACTTAAGAGCTGGAACCTGGCGGGGTAGTGATTAATGTGGGAACCTGATGGAGCAAATAAATAGGTATTTTTTAAATCTAGTTACGATGCTAATATGTTGTTCTTAACAAAGCTTATATTAGCGAGAATCACAATAATATAATCGTTATGTACATGGTCAGTAATAAATAAAACTAGACGACGTTGTGCAAGCATTCATGCTTAAACTAAAGCATGCCTTTTAAAAAGAAAATCTTATAAATTGGTTGAGATTTTTCAAATACTCTTATGAGGAAATTTCTAACCTTTGTCAAATTTTTATTATAATTCTTCCTGCCGTATGTTTTGCGTAGTAAAAATAGTTTGCTTATAACTAAAACATTTTTAATACTATTTTTCAATGGCTTTAAATGAAGTTATAATTGGATAAAATTCGGATTACATTTTATAGGCTTGAGTTAATTTCTTGTTCTTAGCAACTTGTTGTTAGACATAATTGGAATAAAGGGAATAGTGCGAAGTAGGGTTATATCAAAGAGTACCAACTAACGAGCCACTTAGAAAGATTTATTGAGATGGCTAGGCCGCGCAAAAAACTCTTCAACAGGGATGTATCTCAAGGAGTTATATATATATTACACCTAAAATAAAACTAAATAATATGTGGCCCAAAACCCAGAGAGTTAACGACATCCACAAGTATTGTCAAACAAAAGTTACACTTATCTTTTACAGACTGCAACTTCTTCGACCAATTCTTCAAAAACATTGGCAACGCACCGAGCTCGGCATTGAGAGTGTCCATGAGCGGGGCGGTATCACTTAACATCAGGTAAGCCTCCTGTTTGTTTAAAAAAACAAATTCACTTATTTATATTTAGGATCGCAATATAATAGATACAAACCAATTTCACGATTTGATTAAAAAATGCGATAAAGTTTCAAAATTAAAAATATGCCATTTAGTACTAAAAAGGAGATTTATCTATAAAAAACAGAATTGTATTTTGACATACATTTTATTTTATTTTATTTAAAAATACATTTGTAGAAGTTCGGACCAGTGCGTCCCTTCTGTATTTCGTAGCTGAAGTAATGGAAGGCCCGCTAATACGGCAATGAAAAACTCCCAATTGCATACTGTTTGCTGAAGCACCTCCCGAATTGCTGCAAATTCATTGAATTATCGCCTCGCTACGGCTGTAGTTCCGAAAATTACTGCCCATTCGGAACTTTATTACGAATACCGTTGTACATTATTGCGTTCATTTCAATATTACGAACAAACTTTCAGGCATTCGTTAATTTAGATTTTATACGAGGACCGCGGCTTTTGGTTGCTTAATATGTAATGTACAAACATTTATTGTTGGTAACTAATATGCAAAAATATATGATTGCATTGTATTGCGTTGAGGAACGCACCTAAGAATTGTATTATAATTTTAATAATTTTACTAACGGAATACACATTAGTTTAACTAAATTTATATACAATTTGGATTTAATAATGAGACATGAGAACAATGAGACATGACGTGACATTAATTCAGTGAGTCCCCGTGAGTTGTGTGCTGCGATGTTTCGGGCTACTCGATTGTGAGGAAGTTGCATGGATCTGGTTGGCGCTGTGCCTTCTTAAGTTCTCGTGTCATTCTCACACGTATATATATATATATATATATATATATATATATATATCCTTTCTATGACATATTATGGCGCTACAACCTTTTTAGGTCAGGGCCTTAGATTTATGTATAACAGATTATGATCATTTGTAAATAATTTGAATATGCCAGTATGCGTCGACTTTTGGGTCTAAGGCAAGTCGGTTTCCTCACGATGTTTTCCTTCACCGTTCGAGCGAATGTTAAATGCGCATAGAGAGAAAATTCTTTGGTGCACAGCCGGGATCGAACCTGATAATTATATCTAGACATACAAGCACAAAACTGGGTTAATCGTAATTATGAAATAACTCATTACACAAAAAAAACAGGTATACTATTTTTTTTACTATAAATTTTCCTTTATTTTTGTTGTTGCGACGCTCATCCCTGAGGTCGTACGCTAAAGCCTCTAGGCCAATACTGCTCTTTCATAAGTATTCTTTCTCCTCACTTTAACGTGTAAACAAGCACGAAGCACGAATACTAAAATTTACTAATAACTTGAAAAAAGGAACACAAACAGATGCGACAAATAACAGGTAATATTGCAATATGCAAACAAACTGATTTATAATGCGTTATTTACATATTTCAATACAATCATATTAAGATTTCAATTCAGAAATTAAACTTTATTCATCGTTAAATGTTTCTATTTACAAGTTGAACAACTTTGTTATTCCAAAGTCTTTTGTATCCCTTCAATACTTTGCAAAAATGTTATACGAAATTTGGTTCTTTTTAACTGTGAAAGGTTTTTTGGTATTGATCTCTATGAAACGTAACAACTTCAATATCAATTGCGATAAAAGTCAATGTCGATTTCATTTACTTTAATCACATATAAATATAACAAATTTAAAGATTTTAGTATTGTTACCATTGTTCAACTCAACTATACGTACTGTAAAATATAAATTTATTCAGACATCTTACTTTAGATAGTAATTCCTACGAACCGTCTTCCCTTATAATGGTCTCAAGGTCTACTACTCAAAATAATCAATTTGATACAAGAATTTGGTGTTTTGTGAAAAATGTCGTTATACTTAATAATGTTCACTTTGTTAAATCTATGGTGCTACAACCTTTAAGGTCTGGTTCTCAGACGTCTGAATCTGTTTTGTGGTCGTACTTTTTCACGCCAAGCCACTAGACCAACACTGATCAGATGCACTTTATAATTTGCATACGAATAATTTCAGCTCATAACAATACAATTATTCATCTCATTCATAAACGTAAACCTATGCGCTAAGAGATGCGATCTTTTGTTTGTCGTATATAAATATTAAGTTCCAAGTCGTCTAGACTATTGCGTGATAATATACTTTTTGAAGCGTAGATTTTAGCTTAAGTCTCGTTACTTTCATTTTACTTGAGGGCTTTGTATTTCGCGGATTGTGGCAAGACATATTATTCACAGTTGAATCGTATAGCCAGATTACCGCAAAGATTTTGTGTGAAATATGTTGAATACATTAGGATCTTTTAGGATGCTGTTGGAACTGCCACGATTTGCAGTGCCTCGGGCATGTTTTCCCAGGCTTAGTATAATAGATGACTGGACAGTAAAGCAAGTAGTACGTAGGCTAATTTATTTTTATTTATTTATTACCACTTCGTTGCATTACAATATAAAAATTGAACATAATTAAATGAAAGTGCAACTGGCGGCTTTATCACTTTCGAGCGATCTCTTCCGGGCAACCACTGTGTGTGTGTATTTTTTGTTGATTTTTATTATTTAAGTTATCTAATTGGAATAAATTATTACTATAATTAACAAATTACTAAATTGAAACTTAAATTATAACAAAACTTTAATGTTGATTTAATAGGTTGAATCAAAGCTTCTTCATTTTTATTTTAAAGCAAAAGAAAACTTCTACATGGTCATGATGGTAAAATTATTAATATCAGTATAGTTAGCCCTAACCTACAAAAGACTCGTGTATTCATGTGACAATTGTCATACAATTTACTTGTGAGATATAGTATTTTGAGTGAATGTACTTTCGTATGTTTAAAAAAATATAAAAAGGAATTTCGTGTATAATAAAGTCATAAATCATAAAATTTCAAAAATAGTAAACAAAATAATTATTCGATTTTTTAACCTGCCTGCGGCCCTTGCTTAGTTACTTTAGTAAAAAATGAAGAACGCATTATAGGTCAGTATTGTTATCTTAAAACAGAGAGAGATGGAGCCAATTGGAGGCTATATACTCAATAAAAGTCCCTGAAAAAAAATGTTATTTTTATATGTGTGTATTTTGTAAATTTTTCAAGGAATAAATGAGGCTTAATTATTATTATTCATGAGAGTAATTGGTTACATGTATTAATAAAGTTATTTTGAGTTTGATACAAAACTTAGCTTTTGAGAATGAGTCTTTGAAATCTCGTTCTGCTGCCTTCAGATTTAATTGAAATTGTCTGACCCGTAATTAGGCATAGACTATCAAATTAATATTAATTTGCAATAATATCTTTTATTATGGAAGCGTTCTACGATGTTTCTTGTTATACAAACAGTCTCTATCACAATATTTACTGTTGATCTTCGCAACGGATATTAAGTTGCCTATTTGATAGAGGTATTTACTAACTCTATTCGTTGATATCTCATTAAGGATTATGCTTTGGTTTTATATATAAAACTCAAATTTCCTTTTATTCAAACAATTAATCTTTGGTTAGCTCTTACATTTTTGTTTCTATTGTTTTTTTAAAAGATTTTACTTTGTTTTAGTTATAGTTAGTTTTTTACTTTACCCTCTGTAGGTGTTTCTTTTTTTGTTCCAAACTAGGGTTGCCTAGAAAAAATCGCTTGTTAGCGAAAAGGCCACCCGGCCACAACTTTTGTATCTCTTATCTATATGTATCTCATCATCCACAGCTGGCTTGAGAGGGATGCAGTTTGCCCATGAGATACCTCCCAGTATCCTCCCCCCCCAGCCCTTCATATGCGGAAGGGTTCTTGCAAGTTAATTAGAAATTAATAAGACATAAAAATTAGTGTGATTTATTTCAGTTTAAGTTAGATTTTGCGAGAAATAAAAGGCTTTTATTTATTTTTATTAGCTTAAAATAGCCTTAATTTGTTCTTTTTGTCCTTTAATAATTAAATAATATACAATTATCAAAAATAATAAAAAACGTAACGTTATTACTGGCTGTACCCACGTGCCGTATATACATTAAAAATAAGGTTAGAAAAGGTTAAAATAAAATTAAATCTCATTAATAGAATAACCTTGTTAAGATTGTTTACGAGAACGCGAAACGTGAAATTTTCCAGTAGACATCACTTCACACATATCACTTCTTGAATAATTATTGCTAAAGTCACAACTAGAAATGCTCATACATGAATTTATCGTTCAGTTAACACAAGATATATTCAGTGACGCGTAATATTAATTAATAACACGAGTTTGTTGGTTTCAGTGTATTATTACTGCGGGGTTGTGAGTTCAAATAACGACTGTGGACCAAAGGATCCTTTTTAACATCTGCTCAAAAATCGTGAAGACCCAAAATCTATGACGTGTGTCGGGCGTAGAAAACTGATACCCTACTTGCCTATAAAATGGTTAAAGGACTGGATGCATGGGCGGATCGTGAATTTGTGGGGACTCTGGGCTATGCCGGGGAAATCCCCCGTAATAGATTCGAACAGATACGACGAAAATATTTGTATATTACAAGCGACGAGGGACTTCCCATTCCGTTCGATAGACGCGAACCAACCAAGATACTAACCTAATAATTAGATTTTGTTTAATTTCAGATATTTTTTAAATTCGAAATATTGCCTATTGTTTTCAGTGGATACTTGGCACTCTTTGTATCCACAGCGACTGCAGCCCAGAAAGCCTCTGACTGGATGTTAATCCAATGGCTTAACAACTGTATAGGAATTTAAAGTCACTTGATTTTTACTAGGCGCTTAACTCTCAACCCTGATGTCAAGTGTTAGAACCCTGGATGTTTAGCAATGGATAATTGTATAGCAGGTGTGTAAGACCTATAAAGCTTTATTTTATTGCCTTTATTTTGGACATGCCCTTGCTATTTATATTTAAACATGAACATATTTTATTGAAACGTATAAATTTATTAATCTAACTAGCGCGTGGTTAAGCTAGTTGGCGTACAGCACCAGCAACAAATGTGACCTGAGTGTTCTTCTTTGGAACCCGGAGACTGAGTTTCGCCATTATATTTACATTATTATGTCACAATGTTTCGTGTACTGCATACACACAACGTATTGTAAGGTTTGATAAACACTAAACAGCTAGCAGGAAAGTCGTTAAACTCGAGATTATTAAGCAGCCCTTTATAATCGAGACGCATAGATGTCAATCAATGTCCAGTTCTAGTTAAGAATTTAAGTAACAAAATTTGAATATTTTGAATAATTTAATTGACTTCGAATAGCTTCGATAGTATTATACATGTTGTGTCGAAAAATATTTTGCTATTTTGATGAAATTGAGACTGGATTTTAATTAATTATAATTCAGTAGTGTCACAATCCTTTATGAATCCTTGGCCTCAGATTGCATTATTTTCTTTGATACTGATTTAATACACAAGGTGATGATGAGCTTATTTGAAACATGTCGTCGATTTTCGAAATTGTGACATGCCGGTTTCTTCGCGATGTTTTCCTTCACCGTACGACAAGTGTTAGTTGCACACATAAATGTTCGTTGGTGCACAGCCTGGCGCTGGTGCGGGGATCGAGGTTGAAGCCACTCAGCCGACACTCCTTCGAAGTTGGAATTATCAAATCAAAGGATAATCTAGATTAGAATTTCGATTGTGAATACAAACTTACATAATCTACTAACCAAGGAGTAGTAGGGGGGTTTTATTATTAGGGTGGTATTTCACCATGATAAAAAACTTTATTATTTTAACCCTATTTTCATTGTTTTGCAGTGCTGACAAATTCCTGTATTGTGGGTGAACACACCCGGCAGTAATGCGAAATAGAGTGTGGACATATTAATTCTTATTTGCTCTTTACCCAAAAACAAATAATATATATTTTTCATTCTTTATATTTAATATCTTCTATTGTCTAACTTGATGTAACAGTGTTGTCAATAACAAAAAAGGTAATTAGTGACTCAAATCTCAAACAAAACGGTTCTCTTATACACGAAAGATTTTGTTGAAAGACGAATTGTAATTAATATATACCAATAGAAATCGCGAAATATGTTACTAAGTGTAAAACTCGAAGCTGGCTGGACCAATTCCAGTTTTTTTTTAACTTAGTTTAGTAGGTAGTTTTAAAGAAGAAAAACATTTGAAAAATAAAAAAAAGAGAAAAGCGAACAACCTCTCTAGGGAAGCATATCAAATGTTTCAAATGTTGGTATGTAGCTACGAAAAGGTAAGCTAAGTTAACAAATATGTTAAGATGGTATAAGTTCGCAGGGGCAGATAGTAAAAAATAATACTTTTTGGCTATCTCCCTAACATCTTTTAAAACTCTTCTACATAAACATATCTTAACCATATCCTATCCTGCTCAATCGTGCCTGTTGTAATTCTTGTATATCTTATTCTACGTATATTGCAATGCAATTGCAATTCCTGAATCCAAAACTATAAGCTTTTTAGTTTTTTTTTATTAATATTTTTTTCTATTATTTTACATTAAGCTTCTATTTCTATTTGGTTTTACACTTCTTGCACTTTATTCATCATATTTCTTTTTTTTTAGGTTTTCCCCTTACTATAGTTGCCTGGAAGATATCGCTTGTAAGCGACAAGGCCGCCCGTTGCATCCCTTATAATTTTTTATGTATTCTGAAGTTTGTTTTTTATAAATGTAACGAAGTGTGAATAAAAATAAAAATATCATAACAATGTTTTAATTTTAAATCGGTCACTTTCAATGGAGAAAACACCTTTCGTACAAAATACAGTAAACTTTAAGACGCTAATTATCATTTTTTACGATTAAAAGGGTAATTCTGAAACGTCATATAAATTCGTACCAGAATATGGGTGGTTTAACCATAAATAAGTCATAAGCATTTCTATGATATATTTTATAATAATAGCCTACAATATAATGGAAGTGCTGGTCCCACTGACCACCGCCTGCCCCATTTAAAAGATCTATTGTTTGCCTGGGATTAAGGATAATGAGAATATATCAAAGCCTCTTACTTTGATCAAAGGAAAACAATAATAAATCCGGTTTCACCTGAAGCCTCTCCGCTATTAAAAATATAAACAACTGGTGTATTTACTAGAATAATATAAAAAAAAGTAACTTTACTGTTTGGTTTTATCACAACCTCGCATAGGTATTATTGATACAGTAATTTCTGTCTGACGCTACATTTTCCTTGTTTACTGAAGTGCAGATTATATTTAAATTTTTTGTCTATAAATATATTTTTTTATAAAAGATATAAAAACTTTTTTAGTCTAAGTTATATACTCTGTGCCGAGTTTTAAAATAAAGATGATACCTTTAAGTCAAACTCCTAAAATAACCATCAATATTCTATTAGAAAAAAATGATCCGCAAACCATACATAAAATATATAAAAATGTTTGATAGAGTATAGAACTGACAAGGGTGCGTTCAAAATGTTGACTCAACCTCGGCCGCGGGACGCTTGACAGCTGACAGTTCGCTCGGACGCCAAACAAACATGGCGCACAATCGGCATGTCAAAAGAAATATTTACACATACTTGACACGTTTGTGGGTTTTTGTATTGTTGAGATTTATATTACGATCACATTATATAAATCTATAATGGGAATCTTAATCACATGGCTTCGTTGGATTAGTATGTAAATTCAGTTCTATATAACTAACTAATCTAAACTATGCAAAGTTAGTAATTATATTTGAGAAAAGGAATACTTTTCTTTAATAAAATCCCAAAGGCTTTATTATCTCTTCCTTTAATAATTTTAAGAAATGTATTAAAGAAAAGCTGTGTAAAAAGGCTTACTATAAACCCAATAGTGTTAACGCAATAAGTGTTGTTTGCCATAGTAATTTTGTATAATGATTTGCTAATTTAAAAGAGTACCTACCGAGAGTTTTTTACGCCGGTTTTTTCTCTCGGCCTACACCCCCTGTCTTCCTTGCTGATGAGTAGGGATGTCTTTCGATTCGAATTTAATGACGTGGAATAAGTGGTACCTGTATCTTATATTCCATAATATACATATTTATTTTTTTATATTATCTAAATCGCTTTTTACTTATTATTTCAACGCGGTAAATTATAGTTTCTAGGATCAATACCCAATGTCAAATATAGGTTACATACCTTATTCCCAAAGAAGGACCACTTATTTTTATATAAAAATGATCAAGGAGATTAAGAACTTAACAGAAAATGATAAAGAACATAATAAATAATAAAAATTACTGTATTTGACTCAAAAAAAAAACAATACATTTTGTACTTATGTTAAAGGTTGTAAAAATACAATTGGCAACGAAACGTTGAGATACTATATTCATTTTGGTTAACCTTATACATAATATACTTCTATGAGCACTAGGGTTTCAACTAAGCCTAGCCTGTATCTTAAGAAAGTCTTCCAGTGTCATTAAGAAATTGGTTAAGTTGTTTGTCATTAGATGTTTATTAATTTTATTGTTTACTAAACTACATGAATAGAATATATTTAAGTTGTTTCAATGGGTTAGATCGTAGTAAGTGAACTGTGAACTTCGATAAAGATTTTTAAGTCTTGTGGATGAGAAATTTGAATACGAGATATAAATTACTATATATTCGTATGTTAATACTAAAAGGATGTATACACGTCATCCAACAACTATTTTTCATTTTAAAATTCATACAGCAAGTCACAGCGAAATAATGTTTACTTTGACTTAATCCCCTCATGCAATAAACTATTTGCCTCAAACGCCGCACAGATGGAATGGAGCCAAAATTAAGCAAGCTATTTTATCGTTGCTTGCAGGCGTCACGTCACAACTGCCCGCTGGATTCACTTAGAATTAATTACGAATATAAGACAGTTTCACCTAACCCCCATTTAACAGTCATAGGTTTAACGCATAAAAAGTAGTGGTAACAAACGTAGTCTGCCCGAAAATGTAGTAGGATCTTCTCACGATTGCTATAACTTTGTAATTGATCGATCTAACCACTGTATCAATATCTTGGCAAATAAACTATTATTATTATTAACATCATATGAATTCAGGAAACTTTCTCTTTGGATTTTTAAAAGAAGTACAATATTTCTATGTAGATATTATTGTTACAATAATAGAATTGTATCCTAATAATTTTGACTACAATGTATTTATGTTAAGTTATGTATGAAATATATACTATTTTCCTTAGATTTCTCCAGGGTGTTGTAGTTAGAATCCTTGGTAGTTGTTACTTTTACTGAACTTAGCATTTAAAATATAGCACTGGAAATAATAAATCCGATTGATCCTTGAAATATGTATTTCGTCGAAACACTTGGTATTATTTGTATACAAATGTTTGCTATTGAAATATCTGACATTACTGCTACGCATTAAATTCTATATTTATACAACTATATACTGTTATATTAGGATAATTGGATATAATTAAGATAAGGGACAGTATATTAATAAGTTGAAATGTATACCTAGTTTATATGTCTCAGGAAATAAATTGTAACATAAAACTAAATTAAGGAAACAGTGTTTGGTACATGGCAGAGAGTGGCAGTGTTGACAGGAATGGTGGGATTTGTAGAAGATCTTTGCCAAAAGAGCACGCACCTAAAATGATAATGATAAAATTATAAATGTGTTTAAGTGTAAAAGTTTCTGAAATTAAAGTATAAAAAAATAAATCAATGGCACTACAAGCTTTTTAGGTCTGGTCCTTAGCTTTCTGTATCTGTGTCATGATCATTTGTTAATCTAATAGGCAAGTAGGTGATTAGCCTTCTGTGCCTGACGCACGGCGACGTGTGCCGGTTTCCTAACGAAGTTTTCCTTCACCGTTCGAGCTAATGTTAAATGCGTACATGGAGAGAAAATCCATTGGTGCACAGCTGGGGATTGAACCTACGACCTCAGTGATGAGAGTCGCACGCTGAAGCCACTAGGCCAACACTGCTCTAGAAAATACACAGCTTAAATTAAAGTATACCTTAATATTAATTACAAACTTTTAATTCGAATCGCAAACTAATTCTCACTGTATATAGACGTAAGCACAAATAGAGGCCTTTTAGCCGGAATGCGGTAACACGCTGGTTTGGTTTAGAGTTATACAATTGTTCAGTCTCGGTTTAATTAAATAAAGTAGATGAGACAGTGTGGTAACGTACACGCTCCTTAAGTACATACATATTTAATTTGGAATTATGCATTCCTAAATGTAAAACACAATTAAGGATCGCTTATATTTGAAATTAATGTAAGGGAATTATTATAATGTGTATAGGCTTTCAATTTAGTGAAATGTTAGCGTAAAATTTATTTAATATGAAATGCGGTAATAGTCTGTGAGTGCGAACTGCATTCGGCTGCAGAAAATATTTTCATTTTGCCTCAGAGTGTGGGCCGTTAGCTGACCAGTGATACGAAATGAAAGTGCTAATTAAATATATATATTTAATTTACGAAGACTTTCATTCAATTCAAATCGCTAAATATTTATTCTGCTGATGCTTAATTTGTATATACATAAAAGGGTTTGTTCATTAAATATTAATCAAAATAACACCCACAATGATAAGCAATGGTCAACTCCAAAGTAAACGTAATCTCTCAAAAGACTCATTTGCCTGACCTACTTTCAACAAGATATATAACTAGTCTGGCCATAAATACAGTTACATAAAAACTTTTCTTTTTTTAAACTTTATTATTTTGAATTTGGAACACGTATATTATTTTTAAAACTTATTTCCATTTTGCCATATCACATATTTTTCGTGTTCATTATCAAATTACAATATGGGTGTTAAAGAAAATCGCATTGCAGTGATCGCCTGGCACAAAGCCGTCGGTAATATTTCAGACACTTCATAAGCTTGGTATCAGGCGTATGTTCGTATATCGTACTATCAACCGATACAACACCACTTCGTCTGTTGAATACCAGAAAATATCAGTGTGGCCGCGTGCTGTTAGAACTACAAATACTGTTAATGCTGTTAAGGCCAGAATTCGTCGAAATCCCATTAGGAAGAAAAATATCTTATCGTGAAGGACTCTGTATGTATTTTTTAAAATCATCAATATAATCTGTTTTGCATTTAAGTTTCCCAACGTTTTATTTTTTATTTTGGCGTAACCAGACGCTAATTACAGGGCTCTAATTGATTCTGCCACTTTCTCCAAAGAATTTTTATCTTGAAAATGGCCCGTTAGATTTAATTTAATATCGTAGCTTCCAGTAATGAGTTTGTTAATATTTTATCAACTTTAAGGAAGTCTTTTCTGGTGTCTCACTGCTATTGTTATTTTTATAAAGATTATTTAGGTTCAATTTGAAAAGCCTTTTAATTATTATATCTATATTCGTCGCTTTCGAGCGGTCTCTTCCAGGCAACCACTGTAACTTATATAAACTGAGTGCAAGAAGTCAAAACTACATAAGATATACAATTATGGATAGTGAAACAAAACAAAACAATAAAATCATGTGTACACAATGAAAAGGACAATAATAATTTGAAGTCACAAAAAAGGTCATGAAAAGCTTTTATATTTGTGTATTCCAGACTCGGGAGCTTTCTAAATATATAACTTCACTTCGTCACATTAAAAAAAAACTAAGCGCTCTCAGGTACTGTGTGAAAACACAAAACACAGTTGTTTACTGAAATAACGGCGTGAGTTGATAAAAATAAATTACGGGCGCCGACGCCGCTACAATGAACAAAATATTATTACATTTGCATAATAAACATTGGTAATTTTAAAGTATGTCTGCAGGCATTGCATATGCGTAATGGGTTTCACTCCGACATATACCTCGAAAATTATTGAACGAACTAGCTCTTGCTCGGGGCAATTGGTCATAATTGTCTTTATGAATTATTTGATAAAAATTATCGGTAATCATACAAAGCTAGAGTTTGGCGTATTATACGTGTAAGCTAAGTGTGACTCTCGAACGTCAAAAACGTATAATTATTATTGAAATGAGTCTCCTAGTTCGCGCTAGCAACTTTACCTTTAGAGACTTCTCAGAGATCTTTTGCGCTACAAAATATGTTTTAAACGCTACGAAATGATTTCATTTAATAATTTTATACAATGGTTTAATGTTGCAATATATTGCGAACTTATCCAAACTTATTTCGAGGTAGTCAATAATGGTAATAAAAAGTACCTCGTTAAATTTTTCCCCTGGAGATTATAATTCAAGTACAAGTGAATGCTCTGCTTACAAAGGCTATTGCGCTTCAAACACCGCCTACATAGGACTATCATGAATATTAAAAAAAAATCAACGGCGCTACAACCTCTTTAGGTCTGGGCCTCAGATTTCTGTATCTGTTTCATGATCATTTGTTAATCAAATAGGCAAGTAGGTGATCAGCCTTCTATGTCTGACGCACGCCGTCGACTTTTTGGGTATAAGGCAAGCCGGTTTTCTCACGATTTTTCCTTCACCGTTCGAGCTAATGTTAAATGCGCACATAGAAAGAAAGTCAATTGGTGCACAGCCGGGTTTCGAACCTACGATTTCAGGGATGAGGGTTGCACGCTGACTAGGCCAACACTGCTCATGCACTGATCATACATATTTACTTTATTCAAAACTGCTATTATCAAGTTTTTACCAATATAGATTCAAATCCAAATCCTTGTAAATTGTTTAACGAGTTATTTGCTAAATATCCTCCTCCATAGAAAGGCTTTGATTCAATACATAATGTTTATTTTCGTACAAAAGAATTTACCTAATCGCCTGAGAATATATCAATTATAGGTTTTATATGCAATATTTAACAGTTAATAACTCTTTGTACATTTATCCTAGCAAGTCTAAAATATAATGTACGAAGTTGAGCTAAGCCCTCCACAGAGCCCTACCAATGACATTGGCTTTACCGCTCGCGTCCAGATAAAAGTTTAATTAGTTTTTTAAGCCACAAAATTGTATGCGGGAGGGTTATTCCAGAGAAGTAAACAGATAATGAGTTTTGCTTGCGTCTGCTTAACATCTAATGTTGGAAAATTTCGTACTGAGAGATATCACACCCTATTTAAGGATACATTGTATAGTCGGTATGACATTGACAAACATAATACTTACAAATAGATCATCCATATATACAAGGCATATAACAGCCTATTTTAATCATTGTTTTAGAAGTGAAACTTCTTAGTATTGTCATTTGTTAAAATAGCTTTTACACATTAAGGAAAACACTTTTTGAACGGATTAAAGCTATGTATTATTATTAAAAACTTATAATAATTTACATAATTCTAAATTTTAAATGGATATTTTAATTACACGCCAAGTAGATGGCACACTAGGTCACACAATACACAGGAAGGCAACCCACACAGATAGGTACCTCAATGGTGAATCCCACCACCAACCTTCACAACTGCTTTCTGTCGGTAAATGTTTGTTCCAGAGAGCCCAACGTATTTGTGATGCTGCCCACCTCGAGGAGGAACTACAACATGTAAAACACCGAAACAAGCTGCGCATCCCCCGGCTGCATCACAGAAACAAAAACAAGATACAAACAGTTCCCCGTCAGCCAGCCTACCTGCCATATGTAAAGGGAGTTACAGATAGAATTAGCCGGATCCTAAAACGAGCTTCTACTAATACAATTTTCAAGCCGCACAAGAAGATTCAGCAATTCCTAAGACCACCCCGTACCACCCCGTTGCAAGATGAAGGTATATACAAACTGGATTGCGACTGTGGCCTGTCTTACATAGGGCAAACTAAACGCAATATGTCCAGCAGACTCAAGAGCACAATGCAGACATAAGACAAAGACGACACACAAAATCAGCATACGCTTTGAAAAACCGAAAGTACTTGCGAAAGAAAAAAGATTCTTCCCAAGATTGGTACGCGAAGCCATTGAAATAAAAAAAAACACCCCAATTTCAATAGAAAAGACGGCCTTAAATTATGAAGCACCTGGGATCCAATAATATCCAAATTAAAACCCCAAGACAAACAATCCGTGAAAACAGAGGACACCGTGAGTCATTTTTGCAGAAACCCGTCATCTTTTAATCGATATCAACTTCGGGGCAATAAATACAGATAAAACAACTTTCTCTGCAGCTGTGATACTTTTGTCATTTAACACCTTTTGTCTTCAGTCACCGTGACCACGCACGCGAAGCATCGGAAATAATTAAAAATTTAGAATTATGTAAATAATTATAAGTTTTTAATAATAATACATAGCTTTAATCCGTTCAAAAAGTGTTTTTCTTAGTGAAACTTCTTTATCGGCATTGGAAAATTTTACCGTCACATTTTTCGGTAACGCGTCAATTTTTTCAGTTACGCGCCATCTTATTCTTGATTCAAAGAGATTCGAAGCCATTAATAACAAAAATTTATAATAACGATAGCAATCATAGTAATAATTCTGTAATAATCTTAGTAGTAAGAAGGTAAAATGAAATAATTGTATTATTTTTATTCATGTCTATGATAATAAAAGCCTTTAGTTAAACTTAATCATATTGAATTTTATTTAACCAATTTCTGTGAAGTTGCATATAGTAGATCATTTTTCTAAAAATAAGGTTTTTAATAATAATACATAGCTTAAATCCGTTCAAAAAGTGTTTTTCTTAGTGAAACTTCTTTATCGGCATTGGAAAATTTTACCGTCACATATTTCGGTAACTCGTCAATTTTTTCAGTTACGCGCCATCTTATTCTTGATTCAAAGAGATTCGAAGCCATTTATAACAAAAATTTATAATAACGATAGCAATCATAGTAAGAATTCTGTAATAATCTTAGTAGTAAGAAGGTAAAATGAAATAATTGTATTATTTTTATTCATGTCTATGATAATAAAAGCCTTTTGTTAAACTTAATCATATTGAATTTTATTTAACCAATTTCTGTGAAGTTGCATATAGTAGATCATTTTTCTAAAAATAAGGTCATAAAGAAGCTTCAATTCTTACACTAGTACACGCTCGCACACATTTTTTTAAATTGTCTCAAAGACATCACTTAACATTACGATTCTGTCTGACTCAATATAATAAGACTAATAAGTAACTTAAAGCCAATTTACTAAAAAGTATATTTAACATAAGTGTCCAATATCACTACTTACAGTCTCTTTTAAGTGGTAGGTACTCTGTTCTTGTGCGGATTAATTAGCCTAATAAAATATATTAGAACTTGTCACAAAGGAAACTACTGCATTGGCCACGCATAATGTAAGCGAAAAGCAACAAGTAAGAATACAACTTAAAAAGCAATATCTATGTTTAACATTATCTACATATATAAAAATGAATCCATATTTCCCTTGGTCACAGCATCATGCGGCTTAACCGATTTCGCTAATTCTTTTTTTGTTGTGTTTGTTATTGTCAGGAGATAGTTCTTATGAAAGAAAAAATAAGAAAATTGCGCGAAAAAATTAGAAAATTTAGGAATACTTTTGCTACAATAACAATTTTTTTCTTTCATTCAAATAATACAATGTAACCTCATTAGGTTGACATAACATTGACAGAATGCATGCTGCAAATATCGTCAAAGAGGATGTAAGAAAAATTAATATCGTTTAAAACATTATTCTTCGATTGGAGTTATTTTATTGATAAAATACTTATAAAATAATTACAGTCGCTAATTATTAATGGCATTAATCTTAAAAATCCATGTTTTTCATATGTCCGCCGCCGTTTTACGTCGCCTGTTCCTATGACGGAATACCAACAAAACTATTTATATACGCCAGAAAAATAAACAAAAAATGTTGTATATTATAAAGCATTTTTAGTTAATTCGAAATCAGTATTAGGAATACTAGGAATACAGAAAACCTCTTACGACATGGCATTAAAATAATTAATGGGCGTGATATTATTTTCATAAAGCTTTTCAGGCCACCTCCATTTTATCATAACAATTAAGTTCATACTTTCATATTTTTTAATAAAGCTCGCGTATCTAAGCATAAGAAAAGTTTTACGAAGAAAGTTTGACGGTAAAATACACACCATTACATTTTGTAGGTAATTTGTTTAGCAATGCGGTTTATTTAGGCTAGCTGACATAATGCCACTATTTATAAAAGCAATGTAAGTACATCGTGATACCTACAATCTACAACAATCATTACGATGATGACACACCCTGAAGCGTGCTATAGAAGTATTTCCGCTAGGGATATATTACAAATTCGTAAACTTAGCTAGTAGGGCTGTTAGCCAGTCAGTGGTTGTAAGACTGGTCGAGAATCCTACATTTAGGTGGTAGGAAGAGCAGCACCTTTCTTCCTCCACACACTCTTCGGTCTCATAACATAACATAACTCTTACATAACAGCGTAAACATAATTTGTCAGAAAGAAACAAAAGAGTACTTTAATATTATGTTTATAATCGGTTTCGAGCTATGAATAAAGGTAACGTTTTTGTCAACGATTCCGGAATTAACGTGGACTGAAGTTATTGTATGGTTTAAAATGTCGTGTTAAAGCTTTGAAGGAGAAAGTAAGAGAAGACGTGCATTCTGAACTAACGATAAAATTCTGTCTGGTTCAAGTAACATATACGCGGCAGCAGAATATCGTTATTAATTCTTTCCGGCTCTCTTTGCATCATCTGGTAAGGCGCCAGGTTTGTCTGGGACGGCCACGCTTCCATTTTCCTTGCGGGTTCCATTCAAGCGCCTGCTTGGAAATATAATTGGGATCCGTTCGGGCTGTATGGCCTATCCATAAAGATGATAAAAAACAATGATTTGAATTTATTGTGTACTTTGAAACGATCCATTGGTGCTGTTAGGGATTTGAATGGACGACCTCATGGTTTTATTTACAATTATCCCTACAGCCCAATTATCAGCTTAACATCAATAATAATAAAGTAGCCGGGGTTATGGAGTAGCTGTCACTCTTTATTATCTTCTTAAGAGCTACATTTACGTAATTTTTACCTGCGAGATGAGAACTGCACGTTTAAAATATTAAAGAAAATGAAGAGTTCCTTTTACTCAAGTTTGATCTTCACAAACTTCTACAAATTATAGAACAACGGTAACAATAAGACACAATACCGGTCATGTAAAATGTTACGAACAAATGACCAAGGAATAAACGAGAATGAGCGCAATCTTGAGACATTGTTCGACTTATTGTGGCTTTGTTGTCCGTTGATTAATACTGACTAGTTTTTACTGAGAGAAGGTTTTCTTGTAGGCTTGCATACTCTTAGTTATTTTCTTTCTACGCTTATCCTTTTTTTATCAAGTTTATATTTAAGTACTGAAATATAAGACTAATTATGGCCAATTGGCGATACCGTATATAAGTGTGTAGGCATTAGCATCTAAGTTCTAGGTTTCAAAGCTACAGAAACCTTAGATTAACAGAGAGATTTAGATTTTAGATTAACTAAGAGAAACAACTTTGTCTAGTGGATGACCACAGAACATATTTTAAATTAGCATTTTTGACTATAGTACCTATGATAGGTATATTAAAACCTACACAACGTACAGGTCGTGTAACTTCAGTGCACGAAAAAAAAAACGGTACTTACGTCCTCATACATATATATTTATTTTCTATCTTTTATATCTTAATATTGTAATCTGTGTATTTGTCGTGTCCTGTGGGGTAGTAGTTTAGTGTAGTAATACTATATCTACTAATGTTATGTGGTTATGATATATTTCTTGGGAATAGGTTTTAATTTTTTTATTGGTAAATATTCTTTAAGATTAATTTAGTTATTATTTTAAAATGGATTGTTGCGTAAAACTTAAAAGTTATTGTTACTTTTATTTAAAGTATTCTCTTGTTAGCGAAAAGGCCGCTCGCTGCCTCCTTCATAATGTTACCTCATATATTTAAATTGATAGTTGAACCTGATTGGAAATAAATATTATTTATCTAAATGACAAATGGATTTTTACTGTAACAAAAAGGGACAGATATATAAAAGGTGAAATTAGATTAATTTACTGTTACGAACTAATGTTTGATGTGATGATTTGAAACTATTATGTTACTGTTAATTTATAATATATATTTTATTTCATTTACACTACGTTACCATATTATACAAAATCATACATATAAAAAAACAAAAGAAGCAGGTTGCATAAGTTATTAGGCCACGGGCGGCCTTATCGCTAACAAGCGAATCTTCCAGGAAACCCTAATATGGGACAATCAAAAAAAGTAACACCTACAGAGGGTCAAGTACAAGAAGTGCATAATTAATTAACAAAAACACTCATAATAACAGGTATAACTAAATTTAATAATGGAAAAATCTAAATTATAATATGTATAACTAAAAATGTAAAAGCTAATCCAAAAGCTAATTGAGTAACAATATATAAGTAGTAGCTTATTACGAGGCAGAAGAAAGATGATCAAAAAGAAGATTTTTAAATAAATTTAAAGACTAAGCTCGTCTGATATCAATAATTGGTAAGGAATTTCATAGCAGGATACTCCAGGATCCATCATCTATATTTTTTAATAACATAGTTATTACCGTGTTTAAATGACATTTGTGCTGACATATATTGCTAAAACATGTGTTGAGTAATGAATTTCAAAAACAAATTCGAAAATGATATCTATTAAAGCGTTGCCCCGGGCGTTACTCTATATTTAAATTCTTTCTGTGCAGATATTTACTCAGAATAAAGGACGGTATTTTTATACCAGTTTAAATAATATTACGATTTTTCCTACTGCATCTTTGAATTGCCGGCGTGGCTCAGAATTGAACTTTTGAAATTCGAATGCTGGCCCATGGCACTTGTCTTTGACTGGTTCTAAAGAACCTTGAGCCTTATCTGTGACTCATCCTACATATTGTTTAATCTAGTCTGTGTTTGGATCTAAATATTGTTTTATCTTGTCTGTCTATTTCCGTTTTCTTTGGGAAGAACAAAAAACTAGTTTTATTTTAAATATAATGTATTTAATTAATCACATTATTGCTATATATTTTTTCCATCTTGTAGGTAGTTCATTGATCCGTTTAATAAAAAAAAAAACATTCAGACAACAAAATCTTTTAACGCACGCGGTTTCCACTGCCCCATCAGGGTTGAATTTTTACCTTGCAAGAATTTATCAAATTTTCGAAAAGAGTGTAATCTGTTGGAGCAAAGACCGGGGAGTATGGTGGATATTTTTTTTTTATAAAATAGGGGGCAAACGGGCAGGAGGCTCACCTGATGTTAAGTGATACCGCCGCCCATGGACACTCTCAATGCCAGAAAGCTCGCGAGTGCGTTGCCGGCCTTTTAAGAATTTGTACGCTCTTTTCTTGAAGGACCCTAAGTCGAATTGGTTCGGAAATACTTCAGTGGGCAGCTGGTTCCACGCTGGCGGTGGTGCGCGGCAAAAATTGCCTTGAAAAACGCTCAGTCGTGGAACGTCGGACGTCGAGGTGATACGGGTGGAATTTTGTATTTTGCCTCGACGTCCGATGCTGAAACTCAGCTGCAGGTATTAATCCGAACAACTCCTCTGAACACTCTCCATGGTAAATGCGGTAGAAGATGCAGAGTGACCCCACATCTCTACGCAACGCCAAAGGATCGAGCCGCTCGGAGAGGGATTGGTCATCGAAGATTCGAACCGCTCTTCGTTGGATACTGTCAAGTGGAAGGAGCTGGTACTGGGGAGCCCCCGCCTAGAGGTGAGAACAGTATTCCATGTGGGGCCGTATTTGCGCTTTATAGACTTGCAAGCGGTGGCCCGGAGTGAAGTACCGTCTCGCCTTGCTGAGCACACCAAGCTTTTTGGAGGCTAATTTAGCCTTTCCCTCCAAATGACCGCGAAACTGAACGTCGTTCGATATGTCAACGCCAAGTATTCCGATGCTGGCTGTGGCTTCAAGAAGAGTGTTTTCGAAAAGAGGAGTAGGGACAAAGGGAATTTTTTTCGCGGAAAACGCGCAAACTTGTGTCTTCTTGGGGTTAAATTGGACTAGGTTTAGTCTACCCCAGTCCGAGACTCCACGTAGTAGTGTTTCGACTTCAGACACAAGTTTGTTCCGGTACTCATCGACAACTGCCCGAGAAATACCTGCCCGGCCAGTGTAAAGAGTATAAGAGTGCTGTCGTCCGCATAGCAATGAATGTTGCTAAGTTGCAACATGTCATTGATATGCAGAAGAAACAGGGTCGGGGACAGAACACAGCCTTGTGGGACCCCAGCATTCACGGGTTTAAGGTCGGAACATGCTCCGTCGACGACGACCTTGATGCTCCGATCGGCCAGAAAGCTGGAGATCCAGTCGCATAATTTCTCAGGAAGCCCGTAGGCTTGAAGCTTCGAGAGCAGTGCTTTGGATATCTTAGACATTCCAATTGAAACTCCTCTAATAGCAGTCTGTTGTGCAGAGTATGGTTTAGCGTAGTTGCAGCAGTGGCCTAGAGTGGTTTTTCATTGGTTTTTTAGCAGCAAGCTTTTCTGGCCAGATTTACGGAAGTTGTACGAAGTGAACGACCCGGGCACTAGTCCACCAAAAACCAATTTTCATCACAGGCAATGTTTAAATTGAAATCCCTTCATTATTGTGCCGGTTGAGTAATATAACGCAGTAGTCAAACCGCATTTGTCGATTTGCTTTACTCAATTCGTGATGTATCTGAATCATCTGACGTTTGTATAGGAATAAGAGTGACGCAAAGACAAAAAAATAGAACGGAAAAATTAAATTAATAACAGTTTTCAAAAAACAAATGCAAGTAAATACCTGTGCAAAATTGAATTTGGAATTCCTAACTAAAGATTTGAGGCAAACGTGGCCAGTACGACAAATCGCCAACTTCATATATAGGAACCTAATAATTACTATAATCGAGTGACGCCATTTCGATTTTTAAATTTTAATGAAAAAAAAATGATTTGGTAAATCCGTATTCTTATTTTAAAATGATGAAATGAAATAAATTCCTCACTCAAAAATGGCACTGACGCTCAGTCAGTCCGCATTATTTTAATTTTTAGTGATAATGACGCTCGTCGCTGAAAATAAGACGACCATGGCCATATAGATTTATTATATGTATGTTTACAAATAACATCCGATAACTTTTTCGCATATTCACAAAAAATATTGTGTAAAAGTTTTAATATAATCCCTCGTAATTTACCAAAGAATATTACCATTACATTCACATCGCGTAGAAAGCTCTAAATAATACTTGTACGAGGAATATTTTCGTGTAAATATGTCCCTGTAAAAATATCCCAGAGTTTTTATCTCTATAATATTTAATATATTTGAATCGATTGAGTTTGGTTTCTTATGCAATAATTACGTAATAAATAAAAAATTGATAACTTCTAAAAACAACTTTCTACCTAATTAGTTAATTAATTATACGTTTTAAATAAATTTACGAATTATTAGGATTGGGTTGCACTTGGATTTGATAACTACGTAAAGTAAAGTTATATAAAATTTACATAACATCTCAACAATAATAGATCATGGAAAAAAATACACACAGTTTTCCAGATAATGAAATGTCTATTTAGATTTCTGTGTAATAAATTTCAAGAGTGTATGTACTGTTTGTATTAGCAAGCTGCCCAAGATAACTAAATATATAAGAAGACTTAACCTAACCTAATCCCTAAGATGTAGCCTACGAATAATTAGTGAAAATATATATAAGTACAGAATGTCTGCACCAAGAAACGTAACAGACGGAGCTCTATGGGTAGGATCAGAGGTTCAAGGATTATCTCAAAGCTATCGGGAATCGCCACGATAATTAAGGGCTTGAAGGAGTCTTCGAAGAAGCGAGAAAGTAATAAGACAGAGCAATACAATTATTATAAATCAACATCTCAAATGCTACTTACACCTATTCACACATACATAATATTATTCGTGTCAGCTGAAGGCACTCCTGTTAAAATTTGGAACAACCACATGACTTGTATCAACAGTTGCTCATTGGTCAAATAAAATCTGAACCGTGAAGTAAACAAAGATACCTAAAACATAGTATTGTCTCTTATTAACATAACTTAACACATTTAAAGAAAATCCTTTTTATCGGATTGAAGCTATGTAAAATAATTCAAAATTATGTAAAATAATCATAAGTTTATAATAATACATAGCTTCAATCCGTTAAAAAAGTGTTTTCTTTAAAAGATACTTTTAAAGTCCATTTATTACTAGGAATACACTTTAATATAATAATAAGTTACATTTAATAGATTTACTAATCGACATTATTACAGTAATATAAAATAAAAGAAAATCGTGCGTTGTAAGATGACAATACAAAAAAAAATTTGTAGAACCAGAGCGTGTTACTTAGTTTAATTTATCACTTATTGTATAGCTACTGAGTTATTCAAATATTTACGTTTACGTTATACATTAATGTATATTTGATAGAAAAATCTACAAATTTATAAGACGTATATACAGGTATTTTCTATATTAATCTAAAACATGACTGTTTTTTTAAGTTTAGTGTGATATCTCTGTACATATATATTAAAGACCTTCATCGTTACGATCGTAGCGTTAAAAAGCACACAGTTGTTTAATTTTCCAGACGCATGTAGGGTGAATAATTTGTGTCGTGTGTGTTATACACGCTAGAAATGTGTGTGCTCTTTACTTTTCAGGCTTCATTGCTAAAGGACAACATTGCTTATATATGGACTGTGTGAAATTGAAAAACTGATCGTATAACGTCTTAAACAAGCGATGTTTTCAATCATAGTATAGTTTCCAAGTAAGTAAATTCACTTCCAAATAAATAAGAAGAAATTAAAAACACGAGAATTTAAATCCTCATTTATAGCGAAAAGCTAAACATTTCATTAAAAAAAGAGTGTCCCATTAGGAGTGCATTTACGCTTAAAAACGAATTCGAAGAGAAAATTATTTTCAAGGAAAATATTGTGCTTAATGGAAAGATAATTATGTCCGCCCTTGAATGTTTCGGAAAATAAGTGGAAAATGAATTTTCACGAAATTGAATATACTAAATATTTTGAACATCACTTTCTGGGTAATTTAGTATGTTTTCCCAGTGTGAATGGGTTGGAGGAAACGTATTGAAAACGTAAGTGGTTGCGATTTCGTAAATTTTATTTTAAATTATGTAGGTAAACGCAAGTTAAGTTCGGTGGTGGTAACTGAAGGGGTGGTTAATTGTAAATGAAATGAAGCTTCAAACAAGGAGCAAGGAGCTGTCAACTGGCTTTAATCGTTTAAAACATGGGATTATAACTAATATAAATTAAGGGTACTTAGATCTAAGTGATACTTCTGTTATCTATAAAAAAAGTGTAGATTATCTATTGGACATTATCGGAAACAAGAACGTTGAATTACAATTTATAAGTGTGGGAAAAATAATGGGATCATGTTGGCTTCAAGTATGCGATGTTTGCTAACATTTGGTTTACACTTCTATTAACTAAAAAATACAATACATAACTCGCGAAATGTTTTTTTAATTACTCGCCGTTTTGAATACTTTTAAGCAATCGTGGTCAGCGACTGCAACATCTGGTTCTGCAATGACTGATTGTGGCCGTTGCTTTATTAGAATGTCTAATCTGGTTCTATGTGAATTAATAAATGCACTCGAATAAAAACAAAGATAATATAAACTACAAAGTTAACTAAGTTCTTGGGGTATGGAACGGACGTTTGATCATTGGATAACACTGGAAACTAGTGAAAGGTGTTTAATTTTATTTATTAAAAGTTCGTTACACTACAATAAAAAAAGTTGAACATAATTTAATCAAAAGGAGGGCAACTAAGATTTAAATAACAGGTTTTAAATGAGAACTAAAGAATAATAAAATAACGAATACTTATCTACAATTATTATAATATTTAAAACTAAATTAAATCTGAGAGCGGAGCTGGCTTCAGCGTGCGACCCAGAGGTCGTAGGTTAGAGACCCTGCTGTGTACCAATGAACTGTCTGTCTATGTGTGCATTTAACATTATTTTCAAAGGGAAGTAAAATATAGTGAGGAAACCAGCTTGCTTTAGATTTAAAAATTGCTTTGTGTCAGGCACAGGAGGTTGATCAACTATTTGCCTATTAGATTGACAAATGATTATGAAATAGATAAAGCAATCTAAAGCCCAAACCTAAAAACGGTGTAGCACCACTGGTTATCTGATTATCTCATTATTAACTTTTTGATAACTATGAGGAAACCTTTGAAATGAAGATTTTCACCAAAGAAATGTATTATTTGTTTTACTATTTATTATACAGTACACCTTATTTTAGAAACGAAACACAAACATAATCTTTCCAATATTACAGAAAATCTAAATTTAAGATAATTTCAAAAAATGAACAAATTGGATAACCTAAAACCATTTTTAAACGGCAATCACCGCCGGATCTTATCTTTGTATTACCTGTTCAACATATTATAAAATAATTTAAACACATAAAGGAATTGAAATATCAGTCAGTGCCTATATTCTTAACAATGAATACCGCATCTTAAGCTCTCTTACTAAGAATTTATTACGGCCTCTCATTCAAGCGTCATTACCCGCTGAAAAACTCCATGTAAAGTAACCGGGCTTAGAATACTGCCTTGGATTGAATCTGGGCGCTCTGCCAACATGGAGCGTTAACTTAGTGTGCTGAAAATAGAAAAAAATCTCACGAAGTTGTGAAGCTTATTTACTTCGTTTTGGCATGTGTGAGCCAAAAATTGGTTGCACTAATCCACCACGTTCTGTTCGAGGTTTTTTTTTAAAAACGCTTCGAAAATTTCAGCTATAAATATGGAACAAAATATTGTTGTTCGCTTAATTCAATGGAGGATAAATAACGTTTGTAAAATTAAATGGTGTTTTTTTATGAAGATTTTTATATTTTTTTATGTTTAGTATTAGTTACCATTTTAATGAATCTTTGTTATAACAAGTGGCTATGTATAATTTATTATTTAATTACATCATAATGTTTATTTATTAGTAAGATTATCAATCAAATATACAGTATTTACAATTTTCTTTACCTACATAGTAATAATAAAAGTTAATAAAAAGAAAAATTGAGGCAAATTAAAAAAAAAACCCCAAGTGTTCCTTAGGCTGGCAGCATTTCTTCGCTGTATTGCGATACTTATTCGTTTAGCGAGGTAGCACCAGCTTTGGGGTCACTGGTATTATCTACCAGGCGCCAATTTAAATATTTTATTAGCGCTTGTGCTTATTAGTTAGCAAGATAGCTTACTTAAGCCGTTTGTTATTTTCCGCATGCTCTGCGGCTGCCCTAGCTTTTCTGTTTGTCCGGGGGACGTGAGACGGGGCAAACGTGTCCCCACAAGTAGCATCCCACACCAAATCCCGTTCCATCTTCCAAGTGATCAACGATATCCTATGTCACCGCTTGCCGTCGTCTCTTGCGATGCCCGTTGCCCCCAAAAATGTCTGGAACGTGGTTATATATTAATAAAAGCAAAATAGATGTCTAATGGTTTTCCGTCCCTGTTCACACCCTCATAGAAATAAAAAAATATGAACAATATATATGTTCTTGATATTAACATCGCTACAAAATTCTCACTCAACGCCAGATCTCTGTAACCTCAACTTCTTTTCATTTAACCAAAAGCAATTTCCGGTTTCAAAATTCTTCTGCTTAATCAGTATTTGTGATTGAAAATATGCCTTGGATATAACTCTAGGTGAATGTAATTAGTGAGAATTGAAACAAAATAAAACAATTAAGAATATTTATAGTTTTAATCTTCAGCCATGAAGATTTCGAAAAAGAAGAAATTCCAAGGTCGGAATGGATAACTAATTGTTTGAAGGCCCAAAATAATAACGTTTATAATTACAGTATTGTGTCCGCCGGCGACATGATAAGGCGTTAGGTGACAAATCACATCAAAAATAATATGTTCTACATTTTCATTAAGAATTCGATTAATCTAACGTTACAATATATGACATTTATGTTATAATTTTATTTTTATGTTTTTGTAGTAATAAATCTCATGCGATACTAATCTCGTGATTTTCCTAAAAAAATTACTATCATAGCAGATTGCTGTAATGTTGCCAAATTGGAACAAATCCAGATAAGGCACTTTTCCATACTTAGATACGATTAGATGCTTTTAAATAATCTTAGTACTACATACATTTATTGAACTGAAATTGTGTGTGTACTATAAATTATTAATTGAAATAAAGAAAGCCAGCTGAAAGAAAGATCATCATCATCGTCAATGGCTATACAGTATACAGCCCCTTGTGGGCTTTAGCCTCCTAAAGTATAATTCGTCAACGCAATCTATTTCGTATTTCTTGTGTCCAACTTCGAACCCCTATTGCTTCGATTTCGTTTTCTCTTGCCACCAGATTTTGAGTTCAGGAAGGAACTTTGGGTTCCGTTGTCCGCCATTCGGTGCATATGTCCCAACCACATGATCCTGTTGTATTTTATGAATTGCTCAATGTAAGCGTCGTCAAGGATGTCAAAGTTTTTAATTGTAGCTAATACGCCAAACACAGCCGTCGCTAAAAGGCCAAAGCCTCTTTGAAGAATCTTCCGATCAAAAATAAGTAAAAGAACAACAAGCAAACAGAATCGCATTTCACTATCATATAATGCAGTTTTACCGGAATATGGGCATGTTTACAATACATCTGAATAATGTCTGCAAATCAATAAAGCAATCAGGTTTTTTTTTTAAATTAAAATAAATAAATGCACAGTTGTACTACGCATTTGCAGTATTTATTTAACACAATGATAGGGAAAATTACTGGGCACTCCCTCCTAAATAAACATACCTTTGTCCTTGGCGCGACAGACAGTCCCTTGTGCAGGGCTGTTCTAGCTCAGAGAAATCAGTCACCCAGGTGGCCCTGAAATGCGTAGCTGTGGCTTTCCAACGAGCAGAAATTCTCGTGAGGTCGCCATGAAGCCTTTGAAGTGCCTAGGAAGCTTCTGGTAGAAACTAGGCTGGCTTAATTAGCCAGGGCTTAACGGCATTGATAGTACGGACCAAATGTGCGCCTAGTGTAGAAACTAGTCCAGTATATTTCGATTCAATTGATGTAATCACTGATTTAGAATGTAATATAATTCACAAGAATTGTATTATTTATAATTAGTCATAAAATGGGTTAGATTTCAAGTTATTACTTGTTATGTTTATATTATGTTTTTAGTTTAGTTTTCTATTGTATTAGTATTAAGTTACTGTAAAAATATGAAATAAGGAAATAAATAAATAAATATTTCTCTGAGACATCTTGTGCAACGGTAATCTTGTAAGTTCCAAATCATATCGATTAAATATCATGAACTACACTTTTCGCTGTCGTTTTGATACTTATCAAACACCAGAAACAGAAAAAGCGAGTTCAAGAGTCAAATGACCTGATAATCTGTTTTAAGTGTAATCAACAAATTAAGACTTGAATTTAAATACAAGCGGACTACGGGTTTGCCCCACATCCACATACAACGCTTAAATAACATTTAATTCCCTCGGATACAAACTACTTTCGTATAAAGGCTTAATTATGCTAATGAAAAACCGTGTAGTGCCAGTTGGTTTAGGTTGAGCGCCGACTTGCATTATCTGGATAGTTCTTGTTAAATATGACTATGAAAAACATCATTATATTCTTTACCTGTGGTGCAGACTTCTTTCAGTTCTTAATGTAGCAAAATATTTCTAATTACAAAGCTTTAGCTAAAGGATCGCATGTCTGTTTGCAGACGTTCTAAATTCCTTTGCTATACATAGTAGAGTTAATATAATAGTGCAAAGTGTTGATGAAATGAACGTAATGTCCACGATAATGTATAAGTTTCTGATTTACCACCAAATCTAATCGGCTTGATTCGCTACACAGAGATATTGCCTCTCTATTCTACTAAGTGTATTATGGAGTTCTGAAGGGATTTTTGGTTTGATGTACATTATTTCTTTAACGTATGAGCCTCATTCACTCATAATTTCGTCCGCATCACCTTGATGACTGAAAGTCTTCCTGCGTCCGCTTCACAAGACCTTTTCTTAGGGAACAGTAGAATATTTAGAATGGCGAGGGTCTTACCTGATAAAATGCATGTACGAATCTTATCTTTATGGTCTTCCACTAAAGGTTTTTAAAGAAATGTCGTAATTTAATAAAGCCTTGTTGTTTGCTGACTTTCTACAGCTGCTGTCATTGAATAATTAAGCCTTCTGTTAAATTTCACAAATAATGGAAAAGCAACTTAATAATTTGCTTTAATGAGAATAATCAGCAAATTATAAACCCAAGACTGGCATCTTGTAGCCTTTGATCGACCCGACGCTCTCTTAAATTGACATTGAGAAGGCGAGGAGCAAGGAGAAGCGAACTTTATCGATATATATATATATATATATATATATTTTTAAATTAAACGGGGCAAACGGGCAGGAGGCTCACCTGATGTTAAGTGCTACCGCCGCCCATGAAGTGTCCATGCCAGAGGGCTCACGAGTGCGTTGCCGGCCTTTTAAGAATTGGTACGCTCTTTTCTTGAAGGACCCTAAGTCGAATTTCGGAAGTACTTCAGTGGGCAGCTGGTTTCACATAGCGGTGGTGCGCGGCTAAAATTCGTGGAATGGCTGACGTCGAGGTGATACGGGTGGAATTTTGTATTCTGCCTCGACGTCCGATGATGAAAAAAATAATATATAATTGAAAATTCCTTAAAACTATCATTGATGACAATATTGAACACAATAAACCAACTCAACGTATAATTAAATTAATAAACAATTATTATATAACGTAACTAAAATTCTATATGAGATAATGTCCACATTTCTTTCTTTTTATTTATCGGCTTTACACTCTTATTAAATGACTCCATTCAGTATAATTCAAAGTTATGTATTGAGTGAAGTTATTAGAGGCGCATTATTGGTATATGTACGCACCCCAACACTTAACTAGATGGTACTTAGCGGGATATGTATTATTAATTAGTCAATTAAACCTCTCTCTAGAGCATATTCTCCTATTTGCATTAAACACATAACTCGTAGTCTTTGCGTAATCAATCTCAGTTATGTAATGACAATTTAAAGGATTCATCACTTACTGCCGTCGTGACTTTGAAAGTTCGATTTGTATTAAGATAATTAGTTTGGTTCAAAGAAATTTACGTAAGAATTGAAATAGGTTATTCTAGATGGGCAGACGATATAAAGAAGATCGACAGGAGGAAGAACTTGGACGTGAAAAGCTGACATTAAAGATGGATGCAACTGGAAGAGGCCTATGTGATCACCAAAACTGGTAACTTGAACAAGTGTTTATATTAAACTGGGTGTAGCAATCATAATAATGAATGAATATGTGTGCGTATACACTCTGTATCTGAGAGTGTGGCCGACAGATATAAGCGTGCGATGTGTCTGTGTTATTTTTCAACACCCTAAGTCATACCAAAATATGTAGTAACTGAAGCTTTTTGTTATATTATTTTATATAAGTACAACGCGACATTAATAAAATCAGTGGCGCTTAAACATTCTGATTTCTGTATCTATTTCATCATAATTTGTCAATCTATGCAATCTGTCTGTCGACTTTTTGGGTTTAAGGTTGGCTTGTTTTACAATACCTTTCGAGGGAAAGTTAAAAAAGTTCATTATTATTTTTTGTACTATAAGTAATAATATTGTTAATTCATCTAAGTGGAAAAAAATATATTGTTCAAATATCTACGTTGTCTTTTTTAGGCAGACGGGCAGGAGGCTCATCTGATGTTAAGTGATGGACGGGCAGAAGGCTCGCAAGCGCTGTCGGCCTTTTAAGAATTGGTACGCTCTTTTCTTGAAGGACCCTTAGTTGAATTGGTTCGTAAATAATTCAGTGGACAGCTGGGTCCAAATAGTGTTGGTGCGTGGCAGAAATTTCCTTAAAAAACGCTCAGTTGTGGAACAACGGACGTAAAAGTGATATTTTGTATTTTGCCTTGGCATCCAGTGATGCAACTTCGTCTTATTACTCCGGGGATTAGTCCGAACTACTCCTCAAAACACTCCCCATGGTAAATGCGGTAGAAGATACAGAGAGATCCCAGATCTCTACGCAATGCCAAGTGTTCAAACTGCTTGGAAAGTGACTGGTCGACGATTCCAATCGCTCTTCGTTGAATACGATCAAGCGGAAGGAGCTGGTACTGGGGAGCTCCCGCCCAGAGGTGAGAACTGTATTGTACTGTAGCTAACAACTATGTGGGGACGAATTTTCGCTTTATAGAGCTGAAATCGGTGGCCCGGGATAAAGTACGGTCTTGCCTTGCTGGGCACACCAAGCATCTTAGAGGCTAACTTAGCCTTTCCTTTCAATTTAGCGCGAAACTAACGTCAACATGTCAACGCCCGATGGTAGTTGAAGCTTTAAGAAGAGTGTCATTGATGAGAGAAGTAGCGACAATGGGTATTTTAGCGGAAAACGCGTAAACTTGTGTCTTCGATGTCAAGTATAATAGCAACCTAGACACTGTGAATTCTCACTAAGCTCATTATAGTTGTAATACTCAAAGCTTTTCTCGATAATTTACACAACATAAATGCTAAACGCTCGTTTAATATCATTGAAATATTCAAAGCTTATGTCAATAGCAGTCGAGAATACAATAGATCAATAGGTTTTCATATTAATAAGACTTCATGGTGGTGACTTTGTGGCAAAAATATAATATAATTCGAGATTTAGCTCGCGTACAAACCCAGAGGTCCTGTGTTTTATAATCTCGACAGTACACCAATTTTACTTTCTGTAAAACTTCTTCGTTCGGCGAAGGCTAACATCGTTAATATATGTTTTATCGCAAAATCGATATATGTCAGATACACTTGTAATCTTCTTATCTATAAAATAAAAAATGTTCTGAAGATGCAATCTGAGATCAAGCACTACTTATGGAAATATTGTGGCTAGGTTTTTATTGGGTCTTTTGAAAATATCTCACCTGCAAAATGCCCTAAATATAAAAAGAACAACGTTTTTGCTGATGCATAACTAATATGCTTTAACTTAACGAAAAGTTAATATTATCGCTTTTTGTTGTTTCTCTAAACAATTTTTCTTTTCATTCCTTAACCGTCTTGTCAACATAAATTTCATTCAAATTCAAATTTTGTCTAGTCCACTTCTCGGGCCGAATCGATAATGTGCTACCGACCCATTTATTTTTACTTAGGAACGTCTACTCAAAGTGAATAATATTAAATGTTAGGAAACGTTAATCCCTTTTGAGCTTTTAAGATATTGATACTGTTTTATATGATCCAATCGCTCTTAAATCAACTTATAAATCTATCAACAACACACAATTTTAAAACATATCTGTTGTCTCTTTCATTTTGAATAGTCTACATTATTATCTGTATTTGTTTTAATTTAGTTATGTACCTAACGCTTAGTACTAGCCTTTGAGCGGTTGCCTGGAAGAGATCGCTTGTTATCGATAAGGCCGCCCATTACCTCCTTAATTTATATATGTGTTCAGAATATATAATACAACAAAGTGTTATGATAAATATATAAATCTACAATCTTAGATTTTTTAGTTTTTTCATATATTTTTTTGTATGTGTAAAATGAATTGGAAATAGAAAAGGTGTGTTTACCCATCTTATATTATAACTCTGCTTTTCCTAGCAAGTTAGGCAATGAATTTTCCCCTTTAAAACCTTGCTGTATACCCTTCTACCCCCCTCTTACTCACAGTTCTGCTATCTAAATAATTTGCCTAATTCTGAAATTAGCCTTATTATTTAAATTTTGCTTATTCACTTTGTTATCATAGTTTTAAATTTTACTTTGTTAATTAGTCATAGTATAGTGTGTTTGCCTCTTAAAGGGTCTGCAATAAATCTTTGTCTGTTTCTAGATTATTCTAGATCTTATTGTAAAGTGGGGAAACTTGTTTAAATAAATGTATTCCTGTCTTTAAGTAACAGTATTAATTAAAACACAAATCACGAGTAGAAATATTTATTACAACAGAATCAAATGTATTTATAATTTTGTTATATGTAATAAATAAAATTACTTCTATTTACATCTATGTACAGTAGATTGATTAAAATAATAAATTAGCTAACAACCATTTTTGATAGAATCAAAATTAATTAGACTAAAAATTTGTTCAGTATATTAAAACGTGGTAAATAATTAATCATAAAATTCAAAATTACACTGTTCTATCAATAATTACATTAATTTACTAAATATGTAGCACGCGAAACCTAGGGTTGCTGGAATTGTATAATATCTGAGAATGATGATCAAATTAGTCTTCCTAGCATGTACGCTTAATTTAAATATATATAGACGATGTTCTATTGATTTAAATCACATATATATGAGAGATTAGTTCAATCAAAATTTCTAATTCAATCAAACCCTAAACTATAGGGATCCATGAATTTCTAGTATGAAGAGGAACTAAGTTTAAAAGTGGCAAGCTGGTCTATGAAGTCAGATAATTTAAATTTAAACTTTAAATTGGAACAAATAAGAATGATCTTTAGTAAAAGAATAGCTTTAATAAAATAATAATTATCTTGTAATAAACTCATTCGACTATTGTCTTAAGAATGAACACTTATAAACGAATCTTAATATAAGCTTATGGTATAAATCCGCTATTGCAAATTAGAAAATATTATAAAAGACTAACCAAAATTCATATATTTGGGAACAGTATGAACAACCCGAATACTCAAACAGTTTAATATTAGAGTAAATATAAATGTTTTTTATGGAAAACCTAACCAGGCCGTTGAGGAAGGATGCTGTTTTCTTCCTACACCTAAAGGCATTCACGACCAGACCACCTATTTACTGACCCGAAGGCCACAATATCTACGGTCGAAAATTTATTAGTTGAAGCCAGTGTATGACGTCATCGTCATGATTGTCGTCATTGTAGGTGTCGCATAAGCCTGTTGTGTAAGTAAAAACGTATGTTTTATACATTTAAAAAATAAAATCAATATTGAATTTGTTTTGACATGCTCCGAGCCCGGAAAGAATAGGAAAAATAGGTTTTAAGCGTCAAAGTCAGTGAAAAAAATTTATCCAAATCTTGTATTATACTTCTATAAAAAATATTCCGATGAACATTCTCCTTCTATATCTGGGTAGGAGTTTTGCTACGCCAACACGATAGCTTTTAAGTTTCGTTTGAAAAATGGCATTCTGTATAAGTTTGCTACTGCCATTGCTAGCCGAGGGTGAACTTTAATATCGACAGCCATTAAGTATAAGATACCTAATTTAATAAGCTTAGTTAACACAGTTATCCATAAATGTGAATTACTACATAAATACCATTGGATGTACCTTCAGAGTAAACTCAACGATATGTTTGTTGGCTATATATTCATACGAGTATTAACGTTTCATTCTCGGATTCTGGATTCAGATAAAATAAAATTTCCATACACACAGTCATTATCACACCTTTAACGATTGTATGTATTGTTGCTGCTTTGTAGAGATCATATTAAATACACTGTCTATTTACACTATTATTACAATTTCTTTCTATAAATCCTTGCCTAATGGAAAAACTGATTTGAGTATCACCAAGATCGTTATATATTACGCGTATGTGCTTGCTTGCGCAAAGCTGTCCGCGTTATAACCTTTCTAAGATAGTCATAAATTCATAATAATATAACCAGCATTAGAACCTATAAAGTAACCTACTTCATGGCGAAACAACGCCGATATGCTTTTAAAATATTAGCGTTTCACTTAACAAGGCCGTGACAAAAGTTTGTGGAATTCATTTAATATTTAACTCTGGTTTCAAGTTATATTGTTCTTTATAAACTTGCTCTACAAAAATGACGACCAAGTTCTCGCAGAAAAAGCTTTGTTCAAAGCAAACTTGTTGATTTATTTGCAGATGAAATAACTTGAATGAAAAGCTTCCTAAGAAATATCTTAACGTTATAACCTTATATTTAGTAATTAACTATAAATGTAATTTATAACATTATATACATTTAATTTGCGTAGGTTTCAGTTCAACAGACATCTTATAATTTTCGTAACCAAAGTTATAACTTAAGCCAATGTTAAGTCTCGAAGATTAATTTAACTTTTCCAAATCTACCTTCAAACAACAGAAGTTTGTAACATTTTACATATTTTGAAAGTCCAGACTACAGTTAAAATTTTAACATCTAATATCACAAATAGTATTGATTCGTTATTAACATCTTAGATAAGCAACATCATTACGATAAGGATTATATGCGGTAGGTTTCTATCGTCTTTTGAGAATGCCTTTAACCTTATTTCGTTCTGAATTGGGTGACCATATGACTCCTCAATAGATCGCATCAGTTCTTTTGGGCATGGTAGTTCTTCTATCGGTAAATCTAATAGTTTAATTGCTTTACCTGTCGTTTCTCTGACCGTTTCTTCTTTTTCATCATTTTTGTCGTAATAATCGTAATTTTCATTAGTTGGAACAGGATTTTCTACTTTTTCATCAATTTGATCGTTTAAACTTCTATCAATCTCATTGTTTTCAGCGACACATGTAACTTTGTCTAGAGCCTGTTTGAGTGTGTTGTCTTTCGTTTCATTGTGCAGGGTATAAATCCAAGAGAGACGGCAATTGCAACTCAGAGGATTACCTGCAAAGAAAAACGCGTTTAGTATTGGATTAGGAAAATAAACAATGAATATTCATCATTAATTTATAAGTGGTCTCGCCTAGTTCTATGTCTGGCAGTGATATCTTTAAATTTTCATAAATTATAATTGTTTTATAAAATTTCATACATGCAAATATATTCCATGATTTAAATACTTCTAAGATGCAAAAAGCGTCTTAACAAATTGACATTTTAAGACATACGACAGACCAAAAACGAATTAACGTTGAAGAAAAATACTCTTATTTATAAACATTAATTAGAATTAACTGTAGATGGACACTTGCAAGCCATGGCTTCACCTAATGTGTGTGTGTATTTTTATATACATTATATATATCTTTAATTAATAGAAAAACAAAATTAATTAAGTAAAGAAAAAGATTACGTTTAGACGTAAGGTTTCGTGTAGGATTATGGTAAAATATATACAATTAATATGTTTAATGATAATTTGTATACCGCAAAACTTTGTAAAGCAGTTTATTAATACAAAGAGAAACTCAAATAAAAAAATGGCAAATGATTTAAATATAATAATTCAAAGCAAGAACGGAAACGAAGCCAGTAGTCGTTTTATATACAAATACACATTTTAAAGTCCTTGCTACAGTTATACATTTTTCTTTTACCAAACTTTAGCACAGATCTTCAAATAAACTCATTCGATTTCAATAGATATATAAATCGAATTCCACTTCGCTTTTGTAGAGCGTAATATATTACTAGAATTAGGTCACTTATGCAATAGGGTTATTTGAACAGTTGTTGAAGCACTTTGACATGTAGAAAAGCTTTGTTAATTAAATATCTACACAATTTTATGTAATTTATAATATTTAATGTACTTAGGGTGATTCATATTGTGTGCACTTGATTGGGAGGTAGTTCGATATTTCTATATAGATTAAAATAGTAGTGCTGCCTTAATAATAGCAATAATAAGCAAGCAACCAGCCCTTGACCGTTCTACTAATTGAGCAATTGACAATTCCCATACCAAAAAAACGGTGATTTGTACAGAATGCTGATCAACTACTTATCTTTAAGCGAAATTATACAGCCCACTTTAGTCTTAAATAATATTCCAATTTAATTATAATATTTAACCCCTAACATTAGTTTTGGCTATATTCCCGACCAGATAATTACTACACGACGCGCTTAGAATTAAAGCTGGCCAGTACCTACGTCGTTACCACTAACGAATGGTTTAGTTTAACGGCTAGAATAGTTATAGTGTAAAAACATATTGTTATTAATGAAAAACTGGATGGTGAATGTCAAACGCCAGTGTTCCGTTTGATGGTTCAAACTCAAAATAAATTTATTCATATAGGGAAACAAGTAAACTTATGAACGTCAGAAAAAAGTAAATTAATTATAACTTTACATTTACTACTAATTCGCAAATCTAGAGCGTAAAGCGGGCAAGAAGAACTGGCAAGAAACTTTCCGCCACTCTCTTTAATCGCTAAGTTTTGAGTTATACAAATTATTTGAACTGGAGCAAATCAATCCCAAGGATTAGGATCATTTAAAATTCGTCAAATGTATAAAAAAGCTTTATTGAGCCTTGAATTTATTCAGTGATAATTGTCTAATTTCGAGTTTGTTGTAAAAAATACAATTCCCATATAAGGAGTGGTTTATCCTCTATATCGTGGTTGATCGTACGTTTAGATTAGTTCTGATTTGATTATTATACTTGTGAAAGTCACCATTTGTTTTAAAACCGTTTATATTTTATTGTGCATACAACAAGGCTTCAAGAATATATTGACCAGATAGTGTCATAATATTTAATTTTAATTAATTTCGTTAAACTTATTTTGTACCCTAACTTATTCCTTTGCAGCAACATAACAAATATCCCGAACAGCTCGCTTCTACAACCCAAATATGGATTGAAACAGTAGAATACCGTACGACATTGGTCAATAGGCGTTGACACGACACGTTCGCTTCTCAAATCAGAATCAACGAACGTTTGATTTGCGTGCGTAAAACTAATGTCATGGCGTTTGCGTTTGGAGTAATCTGTTTATAAATAAATAAAGCCAGTTACTACAGCCTATTAGGTCTCAGATTAAGAAAACACTTTTTAACCGGATTGAAGCTATGTATTATTATTATAAACTTATAATTATTTACATAATTTTAAATATATTTTTTCTGACGTTTCGTGCTTTACAGCGTGCGTGGTCACGGTGACTGAAGACAAAAGGTGTTGAATGTCAAAAGTATCACAGCTGTAGAGAACGTTGTGTTATCTGTATTTATTTCCCCGGAGTTCATATCGACTAATAAGATGACTGTAAAAAGTTATGTAAATAATTATAAGTTTATAAAAATAATACATAGCTTCAATCCGGTTAAAAAGTGTTTTCTTAATGTGTAAAAGCTATGTTAACAAAAGACAATACTAGGTCTCAGATTTCAGTATCTGCTTTCTGTTCCCCCACACGTTTTTGGGTCGAAGTTATGCCCCTTCCTCCTCACGATGTTTCCTTTCCCGTACGGGCAAGTGTTAAGTCAAAAAGAAAATCCATTGGTATACCAGCTAGGATCAACCTAATAGCTAGATTGCTTTTTAGCCTAATATTTTTTATAAATAGTGCTTTAATATATAAGTCTCTAAGAAACCATAGATTCATGTCCTTGAAAAACCTTTTTAATCCGTCGTGATTTACATGTCCATAATAAAACGTTTTCGAACTGTGTTCAGAAGGATTTGAATTGCAAACAGAATATCGGTATACAGTTGTGTTTATTGTATGTTCTCGGACCAAAGAAAGCTACGCAAGACAGAGTGTTCCGTGTGACAATAAATCTCGCCTGGACTTGTGTACATCGCACAATTTATTCAGTTTCCAATACGTTTTGTGTTAGACGGATACAAGATGTTGTGAATAAGGCCAGCAATCGATTACATTACGTTAACAGTTATCTCCTTTTGATGAATAAATACATTCTAATACAGTAAAGTTTAGTACAATTGATGTATGAAAAAATGATTAGACGTTACAGTTAAAAATTAGATTAGACATCCTTAGACGCTAATAGATAAAAATCATCTTTCGACACTTTATTACATTTGGACATGTAACACTCACAGAAACTTTAGAATAACTTATCATGACTGGGAGGGAGGGAGGAGGGAGGGCACCTGTCCTCGAGCCCGATCAAGTGAACGCCCTTACTGGCCTAACCATCACCCAGGTGCTGAGGCTCGCCGAAGACAGAGAAGTTGAGCGGCGCGCCACTAACACGACCTTTAGAAACGAAGAGTGCGACTAAATAACATGAAGTCTATTTAGCAGAGCAACAATGAACTTTGGAAATAGTCGTTTAAGATAATTCTGTACTATCTTCAGTCAATAAAATATCACTAGACAATTCAAACAACGCTCTGTCAAGTTGGGGTTACTCTTGATAAGATAAATGAGTACTTTAAAACAGTGCAAATTTAATTTCACTCGATAGCATATTGAACAATATGTTTCAACACAGAACTACTAATGTTGTACGTCTACAAAATATTGACAGACAAGTGACAAGCATGTACACTAGGCCTAAACCGTCGTGATCAAGATAGATGCGATTCCGCCCCACTGTCGGTTAAGAAAAATGGATTCGAGTTCTCACGTACAATATTCGTTCGGATGTAACAAAACGTTGAATTGAACTGACGTTGAAATATTGCATATCGTAAATGGAATTATTACGATCCGGAGAGTGGTCTAACGTACAAGAGTCATTATGATGTTGGGCAATAAAACTCGTATGGCATTTCAAAATATTGTTCTGGGCCTCAGTTCTAATTCGTACCTACATAGTAATAATAATCACAAATTGATACATTTCAAAATTGGTCCGTTTAATGCTGGCATTTTCTCGCTGTATGCGATACGATATTCATCGAGCGAGGAAGACCAGCTCTGGGGTCACCAGTACTATCTACCAGGCGCTTAAAAATTAAATAAGGGAGCGTTCAAGTAATATGTAAGGAATTTTGGGGGTGTCCTCTTGAAAAAGGTTACGATGTGGGGCGGGAATTGAATTACCCGTTTTTGTTAATATTATTTTCAGGTTAACACCACATAATGGTAAGTTTTAGGTATAAAGAGTCACTGGTTGGTCACGAAACGTTTTAATTCAAGAATCTCCAACAATTGCGTGACGTAATACTTAAACGCTCCCTATTTTACTGGTCACAAGTAGTATATATAAAAGGATATAGAGAAACAGAAATACACAATTGGGAAGCGCGTCTTGATGAGATTTGACGCGGACATTTTGAGAGTAACATACTCAAAACCTATTGTTAGTAAGAATGATGTAGAACACTAACTTATCAGTCTCTTACGTCTTTGGAAATAAATAATATTAATTCTCGTTGTAGTTGTATTATAACTTAATTAAATGAACATTTTGTGTATTGTATTAGAAAAACTGAATCACGAAGGAGCAAAACTTTACCGTAGGGGTACTGCGCTTAAATGTTTGTTTAACTGTGGCTTCAAATATTTGAAGTATGTTTGTGATTTCCGACAACGGTTAATTTAATGCTTCGGTATTTGGCTTGCATTCCCGAAGCACCAGTCTCCTTCCGTTTTAATAAGTCTTATTATTTAAATTAGTTTAAAACATTAGTTTTAAAAATTAATCAACGTGAAAAACTTTGTATTGATTATTCGAAACATTTTTTTTAGTTTTAAGAACAACAAATATACAAGAATCTATACACAGGCATAATTTAAAACCCATAGTGGATTCTAATGTATAAAATAACAGTCAGTCAAGATCAAATATAAATATGCAAGATCTAAGAATGTTTTCTCTTTTTAGTCTCATATTTTTAAGAAAAACTTAACATAACATCTTCAGATTGTTTAACTCTTAATAATTTCTTAAATATACAACCTTCAATTAATTATTAAAGTCGTGTACTTAATAGTTTGTCATAACTGATGATATTATTTGGATAAGATAAAAAAGTACACAGTAAATAAAGTTAAATGTAACTATTATTTTTTACGAATAGGGAATAACAATTTATTCAAAAACCAATCACCGAATACTTTTTAGTTTAGAATACTGTTTAACCTATAATATTTATTACATCACACTACAACCCTAACTATAAGATTTGCCCGTGATAAATTACTCAAAAACACAGCGAAAAAGTAAGCGACTTTTATATGACTATATACATAGACAGAGAAATTTAAAAATCTTATGGAATAAAAATTATTTTATTTAAAGGAACCTATTAAATCTTTAGACGTGGATTTTTATACTGATTATAGAGTAAATACTATAGTGCTGCAAACAAATGTATATAAATCTAGGAATAATACAGACACTACACTCTATCAAACGAAGCTTAAACATAATATGCAAATACTGCATAATACTTCTTCGGTAACTTTGAGACATGGCGTCATAGTCTCAAATGACCAGTAATTTAACCTGTATTTTACTAAGTTGCTTTGAATACCGGAATATTTTGAGCTGCTATCTCCCCAGGCAGGAATAAATAATTCAACGGTTCAAGGTATTTCACAATTTTACAAAAATGTTCCTTTAACTTTCAATATTTGTTAGCTTACATTCAGTTCCTGTTTCATTCAAGAGCTATAGGGATTTGAGATACATTTTGGAGTCTGTTTCATTATTATTGAAATAAAACTTCTTTATCGGCGTTGGAAAAAAAATTACGGGCACATTTTTCGGTTACGCGTCATATTTTTCCGTTACACGTTGTCTTGTCCCTACCATGGTTGATTCGAAGCCATTAATAACAAAAATATATAATAACGATAACAATGATAGTAATAATTATATTACAATTAATGAATTACTGTAATAATCTTAGTAGTAATAAGGTAAAATGTGTTATTTGTGTGATAATAAAAGCCTTTTGTTAAACTTTATCTAATTTAACTTTATTTAACCAATTTCTGTAAAGTTGCATATAGTAGATAATTTTTAGAAAAATAAGGTCATAAATGAAGTTTCACTTCTTACGTGTGTACACTAGTACAAACACACATTTTTTCTTAAATCTATTTACCCCAGTGGAAGTTAAAGCTCTGTTTGTTTGATTGATCATGTTGTGTGTACCCGCAACAATTATTACTAGAAATGCATTACGCCCTGTGTTACCAGTCGGTATCAGCCTAGGTGGGATTCTCATTAACGGAGTAACTTTATATTACATAATTAATACTGGTTTCTCTGGTCACTACAAACAATTAACTCATGACGATATGATACAAAAAAGGAACAAAGAGGAAACAGAAGGATTTTCGCTTTTGGCAAAATTAAGTTTTAATTACTGTCTTATTTAGACTTTTTTATTTGCCTGTTAAGAATAAATTTTAAATTTTATTTCTTTACAGGTATAGGCTTTCTTATTTAATATATAGGCTCCGAAGATTTTTGAAATCAGTAGATTCTGACTAGAAACACAACTTACTTACTTAAGAAATAATACAAGTTAGCTGGAAAATCAATTTTTATAAGTTCATAACAATCAAATATACAGTATTTAGAATTTTCTTAACCTACATAGTAATAATAAGAATATTATAACAAATGTAAAAAAGTTTAGTCCTTGTGGCAGTGTACCTTTAACGCTGGCAACATTTCCTCGCTGTATTACGATACTTATTCGTTGAGCGAGAAACCAGCAAGCGAGGATATCAGACGCCTAACTAAAATCTTTAATTAGCACATGTATACTTGTATGTACCACACGGCCCAAGAGTATCTGCTCCAAAGAAAATAAAATCGAAGTTGGAGGAAATAATCTTATATTTAAGCCGTTTATTATTTTCCGCCTGCTCTGCGGCCCAGCTGTTTTGCTTGTCAGAGGGAGGTAAGACGGACCAAACGTAAAATTTTAATGTTTCCTTACATTTATCCTAATTAAAATTAGTTCCATTCAATGCACTTTCCTTTTAATTTATATTGCGGACAGTCGAGGAGCACTTAACTAAATTACTTACGGAAACAACGATCAATAACTTGAGTTCGGGATCGCTCAGATTTTAAAGTAATTTTCCATTGCTTTGTATTGTTATACTACTAATATTAATAATAATAGACTTATTCAAATCTTCTGTATATTATATACATTTTGTGATGAAAAAGGTTGTAGCAAAAACATTAATAATAGTAATTCTTATGATGCAGAGAGCTGAGCGCATTTGATAATTATTCGGATGAAAATTAACGACTGGTATCAATTACTACTGGTATCTCAGTTGACCTTTTCCGGGGTCGTTTAGCGTTAAAGTAAGATTTTTGAAGTGAAACTTCTTTATCGGCGTTGAAAAAAAAAATCCGTCACATTTTTGGGCTTCGAAGCCATTAATAACAAAAATCTATAATAACGATAACAATGATAGTAATAATTCTATTACAATGAATGACATTCTGTAATAATTAAAATACAAAGTAATAAAGTAAATTAAATAATTCTATGATATAGACATGAATACAAGTAATACATATATAAAAGCATTTTAAACTTTATCTAATTTTATTTTATTTAACCAATTTCTGTAAAGTTGCATAGAGTAGATCATTTTTTGAAAAATAAGGTCATAAAGAAGTTTCACTTCTTACGTGTGCACATGCACACATTTGTTTATTTTGTACTAGGAATATGTACTTTTTAAGAGTCAAGAACAACATGTGTTATTATTATGATTTAAAGCATTATAAACTTTGATTTTTATTGTTAGTTTATTGGATTTATATGTCTATAAGTTTATAGACATGTGTTAATATTTTTCTTAAACGAAAGGCAAATAGAAACATTTTTAAATAATATTATTATTCGAGCTTTCCAACTTCACCGTTGTATTATTCACGACGTCCTAAAAAGCCCAAAATATAAACAACTTTTTTATTTTCAATGCCCAAATACGAAATCCCACTCGTGAATAATATAAAAGTCTATACGCTTACAGAATGGCGTTATAAAGCAGCTAATAAACAAGCGGGAATGTTTGTAAATAAAATGGCATTCCTCGATGGAAATGGGTGAAATTTATCGCAGCCCTTGCGATAGGTACAATCCAAGACTGATTTACGTAGATACAACGTGAAAAGGCTTAGAATCAGATATATTTTAACTATGACCTCTTCATTTATTATTTCTTAACCCTTTAAGGGTTAATACTGTATGTGTATTGATTTGACAGATAAATATTAAACTTTGCCCTTGATCTTTTTTAACTAGACCGCTAAGGTAGCGTACTTTTTTTTTACTTGGGGGTTATTTGGGACTCGCGATTGTGCATACCCACAAGGCCCCACCTACACTAAACTATGCGGTAACGGCAGAGCCTTATCCGCATAGTTTAGTATACTATACACCAGCTGTCCAAGCTTCGCACAGCTGGACATATTTTTAATATTTCCGAATTAAGCGAAACCTAGTTAGCTAACGGATGATGTTACTTTCTTAATAATAATATATCATTTATTTGCAAGATATTCGTTTTTTGAGTTTATTCATATATACATACAACAACAAATATTAAGTTATAACTCTAGTAATAGAAATCAAATTATTATAGATAATATAGCAGGCAATTTTTTTACAAAACTCGTTGTGAGATTTCTGTTTGAGTCTTATTATATTGATGAGTATATCTACTTTTAATGTATTGAGGCATATTAAATAGGTATTTTAGAGGTTTTTATGTATTTTAAAGTTACTAAAAACAATTAGACAAAAGTAAATTATAACTATAATAACCAAACCAAAGTATATACACGATATACGATCATTTTTTTGCAATAGCGTAGACCACTGAATGATAGAAAGATTTTGACCTCATTTTCGTATATAGTGTAAAAATCGTCCCTTCTTTCCCAATTTCTCCTACCTTCATCTCTATATTGGCAAGTGCGAAGCCGTCGATCATTCTGATTAAAACAACCGGTTATCGGCAGATGCGTCACATTTACGTTTCTTTTTACATTTATTGCCTCTCACTGTTTATTAGATCTTTTATTCGGGTTTTAAGAAAAGTATTTCGTTTAGCCTGTTTTATTAAGCTTTGTGTTTTACGTTTTATTACGGTAATATTTTTACGTATACGTATTTTAGTTAGTTACAATTCCGCCTTAGTCATAATTGATATGTAACCAACATTATCATTAATATGAATTTGATAACGAAATATATTTAATGGTGTGATGATGTACTGATGGAATAACATAAGAATTGACCATAATGATATGATTTACAATGTAATTGTAAAATTTTACCTTTTAAGATAATTTTTTAAGACATTAAGTGGAGAAATATTTGAATTTTAGATTGCACCACCATAACATTTGTGTACAAAATTCTAGCAAATAAATTATTATTATTAGTTTTAAAATATGTGTTCTTTGTGATAAACACATTAAGAATACCATTGGTGCTATGCCAGACACGATGCATGATTAATATGAAATGTAAAGGCTACTTCTAATTAATTTGCGATATTTGTTACAAAATAAGTGTTTTTTTGATGATTTGCTATTTTAAAAGAGTACCGAGAGTTTTTTTGCGCCGGCTTTTTCTCTCGGCCTACATCCTCTGTCTTCTTTACCGATGAGTAGGGATGTCTACCTATTCAAATTTAATGATGTGAAATGCATCTTGTATCTTATGTTCCATAATAAAGATATATTTTTTTTTATATAATAAAATATGTATTTCTAACCCTCTTGGGCTAACTAACTTGAAGGGCTTAAAATAAAATAGATGTTTTAAGAATTAGTTATTTTATTTGTCTAGTTTATGGTCAATCGTAAATATTATTTGTTATACTACGTAATAAATCTCCTAATAATGACTTTTAAAAATGAGATAGAAACAAAGTGCTTATTATGTATGTTTAAAGAATAGTAATATTCATAAATTCGAGATAATATTCGATATTATCTAGAATTTATGTCAATTTTATTTTTTTATGCTCTTAAAATCACACATGTTAAAATGAGGTCAATGAAATACTTATAAAAATATGTTTAAAAATGCACACAATGATATCTAGCCTTTATCTTTTTAGAAATGCTATTATCTGTACCTTGTTAAAAAGTGTATCAAAAAGCTTATCATAAAAATGTTAACATGAAACTTTCAAGTTCATTTTCAGAAACCCACGACGGGGTTTGCCTGTAAACTAATTTCCTAACTAAACTTTGCTCTGATTATTACAACCACTTTGCATGCACTTTCAGGTGAGATTAGAGAAATTTATACAGGTTTAATTTACAAGAAAATACGTTTATAATTGCTTTTTTTATATGAACTATAATATTATTCATATTTATTTTGATTTTTAAGCTTTTTGTGTCGTGTTTAATTATAATTGTATAGGCATAGCGATAACCAAGACGCTGTTACGCCGTACTTCAGTAGTTAATTTCTAGATAATCACTTAAAAATCACTTACCATCTAAATAAACAACTGACGAAAGCGCCTTATCGTTTTCCACAACAGGCCTGACAGTTTCGTACGATATTGTCGTCAACAGATTATCCCTCAAATCCAGCACGATGAGACTCCCTATATCCTCCAGTGTATCGTCGTAAAACGATGTCAACTTGTTACCCGACAACGTCAACTTTCTTAACTGAATCAGTCCTCCAAACGCGCGCTCCGATATGTATTCAATCGCATTATTATCCAACATCAATTCTTTTAATCCCCATAACTCGCTGAAAGCCAGGTTCCCAATCATTGTCAACTTATTGTTCTTCAAATTCAATCTAGATAGATTCTCTAGCCCTTCCAACATTTCCTTGGTTACAACCGAGATATAATTCATATCCAATCTTAATTCTATCAAGTTGTTTAAGTGTTTGAAACAACCTTCGTGCAACAAACTTAGGTTATTGTTCGTCAAGTGCAATACATGTAAGTTTGGTAGGTTAAAGAATACATCCCTCTTAAGTTCAGATATGAGATTGTCTTCTAAACTTAGATTTGATAGCATCATAAGTTGGGAGAACGAGTGTTTGTCTAATTTAGATATTTTATTTGACTTCAGCACTATCTGTCGAACTGTGGAGGAGTTCGTGAATGCGTAGGGCGGGAGCCGCTTAATAGTTCCAAATTGAATGGATAGAAACTTTAATTTGTCTAGTCTAACTATGGCCTTCGCTGGAATGAACGTCAACGCGTCATCGATTCGTACATTAAAAATGAGGTGTTCTATTTCTGACTGAGAGGAAAAACTGAGCCAAATCGGATCATCTTCAGTGAGTCCGCCGCTAAATATCCAACAGTCAGCTCTAGTCGCCAATTTTGGTTTATTACTGTCACAGTAGCAATGCACTTTTGAGCGGCGATCGCTAATATCACACACGTTAATGAAGATTGGCATTTGGTAATAGCGTCTGTCTATTTTGAGTTTCGTGTCGTTTTTGCTCTCAGTGACTAACGGGGTCACTGTTAAAAGTGAGGCTATGATGATTATGTACTTCGTAATCTGCTCCATTATATTCCTGTACCTGAAACAAATAAATATGATTTTATCGAAAAATCCCTTTGAAGAGCGATTGATATAGGGCAAATAAAAGTACAAATACAAGTAGTTAATTACAAATACAATTAAGTAATCAGTTGGATAAATCCGTTTATTATCCATATTAATCGAAACCTTTGTTGTTTTGTGAATCAGTCAAACCTTTTTAGACGGTTAAAAGTAAATAGTAATAAATATATTATATCATAAATATTTACATATTATAGAATGAAGTTAATAACTATCTGAATAAACACGGTAAAACAAATATACTACTGAACAGTTTAACACACTTTTCATAAATAGATATTGAATGAAATACATTTAACAATTATTGTTAAGTTGTAGCAAAACGAACAACACGAAATCTTTATTGAATACATAACAAACAAAATATGCAAAACGTTTCCTTGTACTTATAATATTGAATAAGACTGAGAATAAGACCAAGATAAGTACTCCCATTATCCTTGGCAAAAATTATGTTCTCATGAGCTTAAGTGACTTTAGGGAAAACTTGAAATTATACTCGTACAAGTGAAGATGATTATACTTTTTTAAAAACATAAAAAAACTGAATTATAATATTTTATACCTAATAGTAGTGATTACCATGAGAGCAGTTTCAGCAGGGTTGGCGTGATGGCTTCAGCATGCGACTCTCATCCCTGAGGTCGTATGTTCGATCCCCGGCTGTGCACCAATGCATTTTCTTTCTATGTGCGCATTTAATATTTGCTCGTACGGTGATCGTGAGGAAACCGATATGCCTTAGACCCAAAAAGTCGTACTAATCACCGGCTAATCACCTACTTGCCTATTAGATTAACAAATGATCATGAAACAGATACAGAAAGGCCCAGACCTGAAAAGGTTGCAGCCATTATTTTTTTTTGTCGTCTTAACCTAGTCATCAACCAAGGGTCCTGTGTTTGAAGCCCAATATAATGAAGTTTATCATTCGTAATGAACACTCCTGTGCTTTTAATATTGTGTAGGTATTTACCGTTCTTAATTGGATATATTTTTGAATATGGTTGAGTCATGAAGAGAACCTTTCGACTGTTAGATAGCACACATAAAAAGGTATATCTATGACATATTCTTACATAATATTTATATCATAAATTAACGTTTCGAATGGAAACTAGAATCACGCAACTGATAGTCTTAGAAGTCACGGGATAGGAGCCATTAATTAACACTCCGATATCGCTAACAATAGAGTCAATGGTCTTTGTTAATTCAACTTATCTAAAATTTGTATTGTGTATATATTATAGAGACGTTAGCTTAGCATTTGATTTGTTAATTACATTTACACTCTAAAATCATTACAATTATACTAAAACTTATCTTTTCATCACAGCGTATACAAAATTAGACAGAAAGAGATAAAAACTCTCTCTCTCGAAAAAATTACTCTCATATTAGTAATTTATATTCGTCATGTCATTTCAAAAGTTATAGAACTATTTAACCAAAACACGGGATATTTTCCATATTAATTTCCGTTTGGATTTTCTTTCATAAATAATGTTGCGTGTACCAAACACGTATTGCGACGGTCGCAGGTGCGAAATATAATTAGATATTAGTTAAGGTCGTATGTAATAATTTATGAGACTCATTAATATTCATTAAGACGCATTGCCGATGAAAATGATTTTGCTATTTGTTAATTAGAAGCCTGTTAGCTAAATATACTCAAAATGTACTTACAGACTAATACGCTATATTTTACGGGACTTGGTTAGGTTAGTCATTCATCGCGTTCTTGGAGTTATAAATGTTTAGATTTAAAGAAGTTATTCTCATTAAAAACATACATATCACTAACATGTTTTTTTAATAACATTATTTCAAATATTATTACTGCATGAAAGTCCATCTTCCAAAATGATTCGAAGGCTTATACGGAACGAGTCTACTGCTACTACTACTTTTGAGATGATAAATACAGAACATCAGACTCGATCTCCCCCAGATCTGGAGTCCAATCTAGGAGTAGACCTATTAGATATGTATATATATATTGTATGTTGTAATGTTTTTGTATTGATTGTACTTTTTTTACTCTTTAGTTCGCAAGGAATTTAAAGGAGTTTGTGGGAGTCTGTGGTTAGGCACTAAGGTTAAACCTCTTTTCAAAAATGAAAAAAATACCCAAGAAAGGTCTATGCCGTTTTCGACTAAAAACACAGAAAGCGGAAAATTATTTCACCTATATTACACCCGAGTAACGAGTAATAAGCGATATTTATTTCGAAATTATGAAGAAATTTCATGTACGAAGTCGTAAAGATTGTTATAAAATAGTTTGTAATTTTTAAAATGTTGGTATAATATTAGTTATTTATAATACTGTCATTCTTTAATGTTTTTAATATTAAGTTGCAACAGGTGGAGCACAGAGCTTCCATCTCAATTCTAAGGTGTTCCAGTTTCCTCACATTGTCTTACTTACGAGGAAGTTTTAATTTCGCACATAGAAAGAAGAAAAACAATGTTTATAAGACGTTTTATGAAATATCCGCATATTTATTACATATATCGTGACAAAATACGATATTTCACCGTCGGCTTTACGGATTTTATAAAAGTTGGAAGTTCATGACCGGATTAAAAGTTCAGTAGGATTTGCATTGTTAAAACTAAATTTACCGAGAAAAATGTTCATTTGTGTTTACGATGGCACTTAAAGCTACAAATTCTTTTTTTAAGTTGGCATTAAAAAAAGTAAAAGGTAAAAGCAATCCGTAACAATCAATGAATAGTATACTAGAGTTTTCTTTGTACTAAATCAGACTGTCGTGGTATACGTTAAAGAAGTAGTTAAAAACTCAAGCGGTCAGCGGAACCGATTAAACCTCATCTGGTGTGTATTATATATGTAATAGGGGATATAATCGGATATCATGGAAAGGTGATGAGGTATCTTTCACAAAAAGCGTTTGGCCATTTTCCATATAGGCAAACTCGTAATAGTAGTTGACGGCACAAGAAATGGGGCCCTGTCGGTCTTAATGAGTAAAGACGATTGTAGGTTTCAACGGCCTAAGTGGCAAGATAAGCCGAGGAGGCAACAGCTCGAAATTTCAATAATATTATGACCTAAAGAAATGAAGCATGATCAGTACATGAGCAGTGTTGGCCTAGTGGCTTCAGCGTGCGACGCTTGTCCCTGAGGACTTTCTTTCTATGTGCGCATTTAACATTCGCTCGAACAGTAACGGAAAACAACGTGAGGCTTGCCTTAGACCTAAAAATACGACTGTGTGTTAGGCACATACACACTTGGCTATTCAATTCACAAACGATCATGAAACATATATAGAAATCTGAAGCCCAGACCTAAACAGGTTGTAGCACCATTGATTTTTTAAAGAAATGAAAACTTCGAAGACGCACGCTTATAACGTTCGCTTTTTAGGCCAGAGATGAAATCGGTGTAGAAATGCAGGTCAGATCACGTGTCTTTCTTCAATAGGACTACATCACATAACTTTAAAAAGTATTTTTTATCTTTTACATTTAATATATGGAAACGATAAAAGCTATAATTTTATTCATGTCTTTGAATCGGTTACTATTTTCGTTGGATTTTGATTGGATATTTTATTAAAAGGTTTTTAAAGCAGTGTTTGTTGTGCACCACCACTATGTGGAACCTGCCACTCATATATTTCCGAATCAATTCAACTTAGGTCCTTAAAGAAATGAGCGTGAAGCACTCGCGATCTGGCATTGGGAGTCCATCGGCGGCGGTATCACTTGCCATCAGTCGAGCCTTACCCGTTTGAAGTGTTCTATGAAAAAAAAACTGTTATTTATATTTAGGTCTGCAATATCCAAGGTACTTACCATTTGAACAACTTGATTGAAAAATGCGATTAAGTAAAAAAAAATAGAAAAGTGCCAATTATCTTTAGTACTAAAAATAACGAAAGCTTCTCGGCAGAAAGGACTTTCTTAGAAGATTTATTTCCGACAAAGCGAGCGCCAAGCCATTAAAAAGCAAAGCAATATTTCTTGTGTTGCGTTTAAGCATTTCTCGACATTCGTCCGTTTATGTTTTCAGACTGGTTTCACTCGGGAAATTATTTTGAATATAAAATAATATTATGTCATAATTAAATTGCTTTATGCTACATTTCTTTATTCATCACACGTTTTGTCAGCTGTAAAACATATACAAATTTTTGCCGTAGAAAACCATAAGTAGCTAAACCACAGCGGTTAAACCGTAGCTGTCAAACCATAGCGGTTCAACCATAGCGGTTCAACAATGGCTTTTGAAGCATAGCGGTTAAAGCATATCGGTTAAACCATAGATAGCGGTTAAACCTTTATCCAATATGGTTTTTTACATCTCCAAGTAGATTTTTGTTATGGAGTTAATTTCGCAGATTAAATGGTAAGATTAACTAGTGAACCTAGAGAAATGCTTAGTTGTTAGTTTTTATTTAAATTGAAAAAATTCGTTCGAAATTAAAAATAACTCAATCCTCGTAAAAATATTCAACATTCCAGACAAAAACCGACACTTTAATGAAGAGCTACAAAATATCTATAAAATAATCCTTTTTTAATTACTGCCTTTGTTCTTTAAAAATTTGCCTTCAATATTGGTTATCGGAATTTTCATGCTAAATCCCGGTTTATTAATTGTATGGAGAGAAAGATTTTCAAATTTGTCACTAATTGGACGAAATTGTCAAAAACCAATCAATTAACTAGGCTCAATGAAGTCGTGTAGTCCACGAATGTAATAGATTTATCGTCAGTTTCATAGTGTTTCATATAGTTTTAAACATTACTATAGCGAAGATAAAAATCAAACATACACATGTTGGATTCGTCTATTTGTTTATTGTTTTACGCGTTAGTATTCGTGTGTTTTCACTAAATTTTCATATTTTTTTATTGCTTCCGTGTATTAAATACACACAGATCAATAAACATTGATAGCTGGCCTTTTGTTTATTCTTCAAAATTATTACAGTATTGGTACGTTAATTCGTATTATTCGTCGTATTCCAAACATTACGAACGGTTTGTACAGCATTAGAAAAACTTGTCTAGTTCGTAAAAACAACTGAATGTAAAACAGTCGAAAATTTTATTTTTTTAAATTTAGAATAAAAATGTTATCGTACTCAACTGTTATCCTAGGATTTTTCACTACGCAATTAGTTTTAATTAAAAGTGGGCAGTACTGTTATACAATACAAAAAAAACCATCTGTTTAAATTCATTACTCGTGGACGGCTAGAATATTTACACGACGTCAGCATCATGTAGAAGTATATTCAATATTCATTCTTTAACTTTGTCTTTTAGGTCAAATGTTGCAAAAGCTTCTTTACTTATAGATATAGCATAGGTCATGTAAATATTTTTCCTTGCAAGCTGAAACATTTTCCCTTCAAAATGCCTTTGTGGTTTGGACCGTAGCATATTGAATACAGAAATTAAATAACTTGTACGATATTTACTCGTACGTTATTTCGGTCTGTCGTATATAAATATTATAATCAAGTTATTTTCAATGATACGGTGATTTCATAAAATATTTGTGTAATAGTAATGTTGCTTGCTTGCTGCTTGCTTGCCTTGCTGCAAACAATCTCCGTTATAAATTAAAAATATATTTATAATAATCCTACATTATTTATTTATTGCAGTGCACCACATCACATATAATAAATATATAATATACAGTTTTGGTTATGTTATAAATTGATTAGACTGATGTTTTTATTTTATGACATATAAACACATTAAACCAGAAGTGTTAACGGTTTCAAACTGGTGTTACTTTGACGTTGTTAATTTATAAGCCCTGTGACATATAATGACAATGGCTGCGGTCAGTAGAGCCATTGCTCCGACATCTACATATTTTAAATAGTACTTAACTTTAAACTCACTTATATTTGCCAGTTACGCATTTATTTAGCCGTAAATTGTATTTGGCAATTGTGTTACATTTTGAAGTCCCGATTTAAGATCCGTGAAATCATGTTTTGTTTATGAAGTTTGTCATTATTGACAGGCGAGACTGAGATTTCAGATCAATTAGAATATGGACATAACAGTCACATTACTATTTTTTGTTATGAGAATAGAGTTGGTTGAGGTTTAAAATTTTCTCTGATTCTTCTTTCTTTCCGTGTAATTTCTGTTAAGTCGCTGGAATTATAGAAAAACATGTGTGCGTATACTAGTGTACACACGTAAGAAGTGAAACGTGATCTATATGCAACTTTACAGAAATTCGTTAAATAAAGTTAAATTAGATAAAGTTTAACAAAAGGATTTTATTATCATAGACATGAATACAAATAATACAATTATTTCATTTTACCTTATTACTAATAAGATTATTCGAGAATTTCATTAAATGTAATAGAATTATTACTATCATTGTTATCGTTTTTATATATTTTTGTTATTAATGGCTTCGAATCTCTTCAAATCAACCGTGGTAGGGACGAGAACAAGATTGCGCGGAACGCTGTTTAGCAGCGATGTTTCACTTCTAAAATGTTTTTTAGGCAAAACAAGTCGCAAAAACTTTTCCATATTACGTAAATAATAATACCTTAGTCATATTGGATTATAAATATACATAACTTGTTCAATTTTATACAAAAGCTAACCAGCTCTTGAATAAAATGCAAAATTTAATACAGTATGGAGACCGGACATATTGAATTATTGATATTAAAAGGAAATAAGACCACTGTATACAATTACATTAATGTCATTATTAAATAATGGTCACTGCATTTTTCATCAGTACTTTAAGCAAGCTTTTCATAACTAAAAGCTTATTTATCAAAGCCATTATTTTGTTCAATTGAAAATATTAACGAGGTAAAAACATTTGTACTTTAAACTTATTTCTCATATATCTGTACTAAAATACATTTCCGTAACAAATTCACAGAAGCAAAAAATAATATAAAATCTCTATAAATTAAAAATTTCTGATTCCCGCGATGTGATGCAGAGATTACATGAATTTCACGCGGGAACTGTGTTATACTATTGTATATAAGAAATATACTATAACATTGCATATTTTAGGAGCGATACTATACTATACAATAACACACTTTTTATCGATTTTTCCGATAAAAGTATGCTTTTTAGTATTACACTTGTGCATTAGTTTACTCAACCAGCTGACAATTTTACTTGTATATATTAACAGCTAGCCGTCTCTTTCTATCAAATTGAATTTACGTTGTAATAAAAAGAGATATATGATGTCGTATCAAAATTACTATCATTTATTTTAGCGGTTTAAAGTTCTATTGCGTCACTATTTTAATATAAATTAAGCTCCAGTTTTAAGATATTAACCAGTTGGAGGTCGAATAGCGAGCCAGAAACAATTAGTCTGCAGTAACTACGTAAATTTCGTTACCGAAATAGTCTATACTAAGTCCACTGGGAGTCAAATAGGAGTTACTTAAACCTAAATTGCTAAAATATAGGTGTATAGAAGTAAACTTCTATAACTTAAATTCTTTTATAAAGCCAAGTTAAGCTGTTAAGTTGCACGTTTGTTTGTAAGCGCAAATGAATGATTCCAATTGAAAAAATAATTTGTGTTGGATATTTCTGGATCAAGCGAGACAGATAGCCTGCTTATAGCTGACTCGATATATAGATTTAATGTTGAATAAGTAAAAAGGTTTAAACTGTATTAGTGGTACTGGTAATTGTATTTAACCGCGTCATTACTTTACGTGGACTGTATCATGAGATCTCGGTTCAAAGGCCGTGTCAGGATGAATTAAAATAATAAATCAAATCTTCCCAGGTTTTTGGTAGGCATCCTCTCTTTTTAACACATACAAATGCACAAATTATTAATATCTTCATCTATATTCACCTGTACTTAGATTCATCCATTAAATTATATCAGATAGTGTACATACGTAAGAAGTGAAACTTCTTTAAGACCTTATTTTTCGAAAAATGATCTTAAAGTGTAACAAAAGGCTTTTATTATCGTTGACATTAATACAAATAATACAATTATTTCATTTTACCTTATTACTACTAAGATTATTACAGAATTTAACTATTACTATCACTGTTATCGTTATAATATATTTTTGTTATTAATGGCTTCGAATCAACGAAAAATGTAAAAAAATACATTCGAAAAATGTATTTTCCAATGCCGATAAAGAAGTTTCACTTCAAAAATATGCTGTATCACTATTTAAAATGTCTATGTTGTAGCGATTAATTCTCAACGAACGACTTTAGATGCGGCGATAATGGCTGTTTTTGTAATTTATGTTATCAATTAAACGTATGTTAAATTGATAACCATTCGTAACATTTCATAAGAATGGTATGAAAAAAATTACATATCCGTTAAAATTTCTGTATTTTCCGATTAAATACTACCGTCTTTAAAAAACTATTATGTTTGGGAGCCCAAAATACAGAATATAAATCTAAATTCATCATCAAATAAATGGTATTTACCATCTTTATTACTTATTTTTTAATTCTAAAACTGGACTGCGGCCACGGTTTGAGGTGTCGACTACGAGTTTACTGAGTGAGACCCATTAAGCATTAAGCTTTTTATTTTATACGCTATACGCTTTGTTTTTAAAGTTAGTTGTATATTTTACAATATTTGTTAGTGTAAGTATTATGCACTTTCAACCTATCATCCAAAATCAGATACTTAGATTTGAACAATGCATTGAGAAAAATCAGAGACAAAAAAAAGAAAACGGGAAATATACGCGACATACCACACTACAGATATTAACGTTTAAGTGGCGAAGTAATTATTTAAATTGAATCGTATTTTTTCAGGAAGTTAAAATACCCGATGCACAGCAAAACACATGGTTTCATTCCCACAGTCTACATATCTTTTAAACAAAGAAAATATTGGAGATTTTCAGTGAATGTTTGAATATTTTTACATATATATCGTAGAGTATATATTTTTAGGATTGAAATTTACATATTTTGTTTAATACAGTACTCACTTTGTTTAAATCTTATATTACTTAATGTATGACTGCTATGACTATGTTTTAAGAGTGATGGCACTGTGCATTTTATGGCATTATATAGAGTTGTCGTTAAACGGAGAGAAGAAAAACGTAGATAATCCATGACTCCTACGTATTAGTCATGGTCAACAACAGTGCACACGTGCAAGCATTCCCAATTTGTAAACAAAGGAACGAGTTTCTTAGAAAGTTCGCATGCATGATGCCGACAGTCGAGTTTATTGCGGGCTAGGGTAATAAAGCGACCAAAGAACGTATGTAGCTGTGCAGTACTAGTTATATTAGCAACTTGAAAAGTACTTCAATATTATTGACAGTATTTGTAATGCTACAACATCATTGTATGGAAGACAAGCTAAACCAACCAAAGCCAATTGACTTCGAGACTTTAGGGAGTTCGTCGTTAAATCAACGCACGTTACATGGAGTTTACTCTGTATCTACTTAAATGGGCAGCTGGTTCCACATAGTGGTTTTAATTTCCGCATGACTGCTAAAATCGATATAATATAGGAACTCATAAAAGCTATTGACCTCTATGAGTTATCGGGCATAAGGGCACGTTCGATTAGCAGCACGCGGTGCGTGATAATAGCTTCAGCGCCAAATATTTGTTGTCATATATTTATTAACAACTTTTTATATGAAGACTTTGCACTGAAGATCGATTGACCGAAGCTTCGCGCGACATAAAAGCTTTAGGGTGACTTTAGAAAAAGTTCATCGACGACAGAAATACTTTATAAAATATATTATTTTAGATAGTATCGGTGACACTAGAGCTGGTGCTACCCTCGCTCAACGGATAAGTATCGAACTACAGCGAGGAAACGCTGCCAATGTTAAAGGTACACTGCCACAGGGACCAAACTTTTTAAATTTGTTTTAATTTTTTTATATTTTATTATTTTTAGTGGTTTTTTAGGCTAAATAAATTGTAAATACTGTATTTGATTATTTGATTTAATTTATTATATATTTGGCCAGGCATGGGCTGTAAATAAATAAATAAACAAATAAATGATTACTAATACAGTATTGTCTTTGGTTAACATAGCTTTTACACATTGAAAGAAAACAATTTTTTAACCGGATTAAAACTTATAATCATATACATAATTTTAAATTTAAATCTAAAGTCGATACCAACTCCGGGGAAATAAATAGCGATAACACAACATTCTCTACAGCTGTGATAATTTTGACATTCACCTTTTGTCTTCAGTCACCGTGAGCACACACGCTGTAAAGCACGCGAAACGTCGGAAAATTTAAAATTATGTAAATAATTATAAGTTTATAATAATACTGCTTTAATCCGGTTAAAAATTGTTTTCTTTCAATGATTACTAATAATATATTACGACTAGTACGTTAAAATCGATATAGGTTAGTGGTTTAAGAAAAGGGATACTTCATCTTCGAGTTAGTTAACATTACTTGATAAATAACAAACGGTTATCGCTATTAATAATTTGATAATATAATGAAAACAAAACTAAGACGAATCCTTTGAAAAGTAGCCCAAACAGTGCATTAACAGGATGAAAACTTGGAGGTGTAGTTAAACATCAGTATTTGATTTATGATAGCGAAGTTTGCGAGTTTAGTCTGGAGAACCTGCTTAACTGGGGCCTTCGAGACTCACTGGATCGTTATCTTGACGGTACAAAGTAATAGATCCTAGCGTTTCAATAAACACAGATTTTCTATACATAGAAGGGTGAAGTGATGCAATTTTATGCAAGTAAATGTAAGTGTAGCGTGTTAATGTAAGTTAAAACGACTAAGTGTAAGCGTAAGTGTAAGATAACAAATGGAAATAGTTTATGTAATATGTATAATTTCAGTCAGATTCTATAATCTGTATATAGAATGGAATTCCGTCGTTGATTTATATGCGTTAAAAACCACTCCTTTGTTTTGTACAAATACATGATTATGTACAAATTTCACTATGTATCGCCTATAATTCAAATTTAGAAAATACGATCACTGTTGTATGAAATTAAAAAAATACATTTGAATCTGTTTGAGATTATAAGTTGTAATTTCTATTTGTTTATCTTAAAATGTTATCCGTGGCACTTCTTACTTATACCAAGCCTTTAAGAGATTATAGACAAATTTCTGTTTTATTATTTATATTCAGTCCTCTTAAGAATTTTATAAGCTCAAGTTACTAACTGTAACGTTAAATGTAGGTATTCTCAATCATAGCGTGCACAGTGCTATATTTTACAGCAAGTATAAAAGATAAATGCCGCGTACGTGTCTAAATTTTTCAATTGAAACTTTACGTTGATATAAATCTAGTCTCGGCTTTAATAAATGTGTTAAAATGTCTTTTTACTCGTATTATGAAGTCATATATTCTGTAAATGCTCGAATGGTCTTAAAATCAAATGCTTGAGGCCGCAAATCGTGTACGAATTAGCAAATTATTCTCACCTCTATCATTCTCATAAACCGATGGCGTATGGGACAGACATATATAAAGAAACATGTGTATGTACGACCTGGAGCTCCCTACCATAGCCCAATGGATGAAGTTGGCGTCCACACGCCACTTTGACAAGGCTAAACACCATCCCAATCCGCTGGTGCGTAACAGCATCAACTATTACCCCTTCCCGACAAAAAAGGCTCGTAGGAGGCCCCGACACATACTAACGGATCCGGATGATCCAATTACCGTAGCAAACGATAAATTAAAAGCCGCCCGCGCGGCTAACAATAATAAAAATAGCCAATCACAGATTAGGGTAAAAAACCGCCTTCACCGGGGAAGGAAGACCTTTACTTCGCACTTCGCTCACTCCAGTGAGCTTCCGTCCTGCCCTTCAGGCGATTGACCGCCCCGCGACGGCCCAAGCCGAGGTTCGAGTCTCACAGGAGACGCCCTTGCGCTAGCCGCGGGATAAAACGCCATTCTGGCCGAGCTACGCTCGCCAAAACAGCCCGAGCTGAGCTGTAAAGGCCCTTAAGGCCAACAGCGAGATTCCTTCTTCAAAAAAAAAAAAAAAAATACACGCGTTAGAAGCTTCTTTGGCGTAACAAGATAAAAATCTTTTTACGCATTTTATCTTTCGCCTTATTCTGCGTTTGTTGAAAAAAAAACACTAACAATAGAAAAAATGTATTAAATACATTGAAAGTTTTGTTATAACGCCTTATCTAGTTAAATAAAGTTTATTTAAATGACACAAAAAATTATTTCTACATAATTAAAGAAAAGGACAAATTTATCTTAAAATGTTGAATATGCTAACGTCAAGGTGTCGGTTTTTTTATGACTGTGTGCGCGCGCATCTTAAAGATTTATTCTTATTATTTTTGCCCTAACGTGCCAAAAGAAGTATAACTTCAAAAATACAAAAATAAATGTTTATTATAGAATATAAGACCACAGACAGGTATCACTTGTTCCACGTCATTAAATTTTAATAGGTAGACATCCCAACTCATCGGCAAAGAAGACAGAGGGTGTAGAGAGAAAAAACGGCATAAAAAACTTTCGGTACTCTTGTAAAATAGCAAAATGACTATGACAAACAACAACACAAATATCGCAAATTAATTAAAATTGTGCTTCTGTTAAACATATTTACTTTAGACAAGTAGTTAATAGCCTAAGCCTGCCTGACCAATGTCGTAATTTTTGGGCTTATGCCGGTTTTGTTACACCGTATGAGAAAATTTACAGCTCAATAACACGAATCGCTTTATAACTAAATTAGAGCATAAAGCTGAGCCAAGGCCAGGTACAACCATAACACATACACATTACATACTTAAAATGTACCTTAATCCTTTTTTAAAATATTCATTATTATTATATTTTAATTATTGAATTTATATTTCTTTTGGCACGTTAAGGAAAAATGATGAGATTAAATTTTTAAGATGCGCACGCACCCCGTCTCAAAAAATCGACACCCTGAAGTTAGCATAGAAAACATTTTAAAATAAAAAAAGTCAATTTCTTTAATAATGTCGATTTTTTTATATATTTAAATAAACTTTATTTAACTAGATAATGCGTTATAATAAAACTTTAAATGTATTAAATACCTTTTTTTCTATTGTTAGTGTCAAACGTAGAGTAAGGCGAAAGATAAAATTTTTGAAAAGTATTTTATGTTGTTACGCCAAAGAAGCTTTTAACGCGTTTACATATTTAGTGTATTTCTATAGAAATAAATGTTATGTCTAAATTTCTAAACTTGCCACACGACCTGTTCAATAATCATCAATCACGATAAATACAAGCTTTCTAAGTTTAATTAAAAACCTTCTCGAAATTTGTCATTAATGTTAAAAGCGAAACAAAAATAGCAACTTAATAATAATAGTCAACAAAGTGCAGAACATCTGTTTTATCTTACTAAAGTTGGATCAGCATTCGTGCAGGAATACTGTAGAGTAATGTTTGTTCAAACAACTGCTCCTACTGCAAGCTTTTAGCGTTTGTTACAAGTATATTGATAGTGCCTCTATAAAATATAACCGTTTTATGTAGTTTACAAACAAGTATATAATGTTTGACCTAAACAATTTTTTTTAAAGTGAAACTTCTTTATCGGCGTTGAAAAAAAAATTACCGTCACTTATGTATCGTATGTTAGTAAGAGATTAATTTAGTTTTCTATAAAAATACCACTTAACAATGCCTATTGTGTCAATCTACGGCATCGTTGCGCTTCAGATTTGTGTATCTGTTTTATGATCAATATCAATCTAATAGGCAAGTAGGTGATCAGCTTCATGCGCCTGACACACACCGTCGACTTCTTGGGTCTAAGGCAAGGCGGTTTCATCACGATATTTCCCTTCACCGTTCGAGCGAATGTTAAACAGATATATGGAAGGAAAGTCCAAGTAAAAATACACATAATACAAAAAGTAGAAAAAAATGACCCGACTTCTAGAAGCACTCAGCAAATACAGGCTCTGGATAGTGTACATGTCTATTAAACAAAAATCGAAGCCAATATTTCTGATGTACTATTAACAGTCAACTTACGTTGGTTAGTTTCACAAGTGACACAATATTCATTTAAGCATAACCACATGATGTATAAGCACACGTTTCTACTGGATGCGGTTTAATAATTATTTTCAAGTATTTACCAAGCTGTAAATGTAGACTACACGTCTACATTTGTAGCGACGTAATACAGTGACGGGAAAATTGAAATATATAAATGTTATGTTGCTACGTAGAAACCTTGTAGCGGTTTAACTTAGCCACATTATTACAATATATTTAACATCTGGTAAAATAATTCTTGCCACATTATAACAATGACTTAAACGTCTTTTTTATTTGAACATATTTTTTGTTTATAAAACTATTATATACATATTGTATTTATGATGATCTAGACTCTGAACCCTGCGTCTTCGTGCCTTTGAATCTCAGCTGTTCGCTAATGTGAGGTAGTTAATTATCTTACATGGTGAAGAAAACATCGTCCGGAAAACGACAAATAGATTCGACCAAAGCCTCTACTTGCCTTTGAGTTTTGGTACAAGTCTGGAATCACGTGTTTGATACTTGTAATCGTTATGATTCAGCGCGAAATATTATTTCTAATACATCAAAGAAGAAACTACTCCGAATATATTTCAATATTAACGAATCCGTACTATCAATATTGGTCTTTTCATTAATTCAATACGAAAAATGTGGGTACGTTAATAAATTACAGTTCTAGTAACAAGGAATAATCGCCATCATAAGAAATATAATTGCTGTAGCAACACGAAATATGTCTAAATGTGACATAGTCTGTGTTGAGAATAGAAAACCTTTGATTCGCATTAGAAAGGTGGACATTTCGTATATTTGAGAAAAACAACGCAATTTAAAAGAGGCAAAGGAAAGGTCTCTTTCAGGCAATTTTATTGTTTGACACGTCTGAACTATAAATTCTGTTTTTTTTTTATAACTGTGCTGTAATTTGTTATGGATACTGTTAGGGTTACAACTGTAGGTCCAACGCTTTCGTAAGATTATTATTTGATTAATTACACTTATATATTTGTGTTAAATACAAACATAGAAAGAAAGTCCATTGGTGCACAGCCTGGGATCGAACCTACGACCTCAGGGATAAAAGTCGCACGCTGTAATGGCTTCAGAATGTGACTTTAACAGTGGCCAATAGCAGTCTTGTATATTAACAATATGTACGTATTGTAAAATTGCATACTGAAAAAAAAAACATAGCAATAAGACTGTCTTTAATTTCTGCCGAAAAATATGTTCTATAATTATATTATATAATTATTTGAGTCTAATTTAAAATTAGTTTTAATTAAAGCAGAACACTTTTTACAATCAAGCCGACTCAGATCATTACAGTCTGCAATAAGTTTTTATCAAGTAAACTTAATTAGAATTGGATAGAGATCTAAATTTAATTAAGCCACTTTAGAGCAGCTTCTGTCAATAGAATATATTAAGGAATACAATTGCGCAGTAAAACGTAATAATTCAGTGTAAATTACCAGTTTTCTGCTATTTACTAATATTGATATTGTAACTTTTTACCGTTCTCCATAAATATTTTGTTACATAAAAATAAGTCAGTAGCGCTACAACCTTTTAAGGTCTGAGCCTTAGATTTCTGTATCTGTTTCATGATCATTTGTTAATCGAATACGCAAGTAGGTGATCAGCCTTCTGTGCCAGACGCACGCTGTCGACTTTTTGGGTCTAAGGCAAGCCGGTTTCCTCACGATGTTTTCCTTCGCCGTTCGAGCGAATAATAATTCGCACATAAAATGAAAGTCCATTGGTGCACAGCCGGGGCTCCAACCTACAACCTGAGGGATGAGTCGCATACTGAACCCACTAGGCCAACACTGCTCCTGGCCTGAACTATGTTACTTGAATATGAAGCAATGTTTGGTCTACATTTTATGGAACCTATATTTTTATATACAATCTGTGCATTGCATTAAATGTAGTAGAATTTACCCTGGCATGTCACACATCTTGTCTTTTATTATTATTTTTTTTCCACATATTATAACGTTCGTATTTTTACTAGACTATTTAAAAAAATATTTTACAGTTATGCAATATTATTTCTGAATGACATAGGCTATATTTATTTCTAAAATTAAAATGTCCAGCCGCAAATAGTTGAACGGCCTAGTCGGGCGTGTTAATGTTGATGCACGAGAATAAAATATATACTATTATTATATTTTTTAGGGAATTTTTATACACATATATTGTAAATCTTTTCAACTTTTAGTTTAAAATATTAACAATTATAAGGTTAGTCATAATATTAATTGTAATGTTCCGGGATTATCACAGGTTACAAGAGTAGCTTTGTAAGGTTTTCCATTTTGAAAAAAACTTATAACTTCGTATTTATTAATATAAATTTTGACATATGATAAAAATAAGGCTTCCAAAAAGGCTACAATATACGATCAATCCGGCATTGTACATCTAAATGAACTTATGTATTTTTTGGATAAACTCAGTTCGGCAGGTCTAACAAAATAACTCGCGTATGACTTTTGGAATTCAAAAGCAAAATGTACCCAGCACAGATCTATATAAAAATCAGGTTCAATACTATTCGTCAATGCCCCGTGCGGTTCGTGTATTCATTACTCAGTCGGATTTATCTGTACGTTACACTTTCGGATTAATTAAGCAAGTCCGCTTGAAGATAACTCTAAAATAAAACTACAGATTACGTAAGCGAGTATTACGAATTGACACATTTTACAGCTAGTGTACTTTGAGCTTTATATTACGTGACGAGCTTTGGGGCAAGCTAGATTTTCATCAACCGTATTTTAGCGACTTTAGTTGGCTGCCAAGCCATTGTAAATTTATGATAACATAAAATATGTTTTAGATAATTTAATTAGAATATCCGTTATTTGTTGGGCGATTTATGGTTTTAGGATACCAATATTATTATGCAGTACTAATAATCGGGCGTATTTGGGTGGTTTCAAGTTATCAAAGGCACATCAAAGTTTTGTTTGATGGTATGTTGTATGATGATGATGTTAGTAATAGCTAACATCCTATTTTCTTTAACATAAATATATAAAGTCTGGTAGACTGTACAGTATTTCTTTTTATTTTAGTCGTGTTATTCATACTTTAATTTTTATAATAAATCTTACCTGTGAAACAACACAAAAGATTTCTATATAACTGGATTATTTTGACATAGCTTATATTTGTGATGTTTCTGGCATATTGATAAGTACATAAATCCGTTATTACTATTTAACAACTTTAATAGTGAATACAACACATCTTATGACTGTTAAATTAATAATTAGCTAACCCCAGGTTCGGCATTGATATAATATATAAACAAATAAATATAAATTATACTAGATAAGCGGACAACGTCATTAATCATTAGGCATATTGTTCAAACCTGTATTATAGACACAAGAAAAAATACACTTTTAGATATATTCGGTAGTGGTCAATTAAAAATCAATAAAAAACGTTCTCAAACACCTATCAGGTACCTATTTATTTTCTCCTCTCTTTTGGAATAGTAATTTTTCTATCAGCTTTTGTCAATCATTTGTTCATCGTAACGTACTATAATTACTGTAGAAAGTGTATTATATGATGTACATTACATATTTAATAAATAAATAAAATTGTTAAACGTAAATATTTATTTATATATAAATCAAGGTTGACACTTCGTTTCAGCTCTGAGATTTATTAATTATTCGCTGCAATATACTTTCTATACCTACATATTATCTTCACTAAGCACTCTAATATGGGGTTCTACGCTCCACTAAACAGAATGGCTAGAATTTGCAAGCCGGGCCTGCAGGGCTGCAGGGCCCAAACAACTTTAACATCTTTTCGGATCGCCCATCCGATTGCAGAAGCATTCTGTTATCACATTTGTTAGATTCTTTTCGTATGCTTTATAATATAAGGTTTTTGTAATCCTTTTATTTCTTTGTAAACTTATTAATTATAAACATTATGTTCGTGCTCGCCGGCCGCACCTATTACTGAAGCCACATATTGGTTATATACATACAAATTACTGGATATTGAGCAGTGTTGGTCTAGTGGCTTGAACCTGACGTTCTGACCACAACCGGATAAGTGGACTTGTCTTTCTATGTGCGCTTTGAACACTCGCTTGTAATTGGAGGCAAACGGGCAGGAGTCTCATCTGATGTTAAGTTATAAAGCCGCCCATGGCCACACATTGCCAGAAGACTCGCAAGTACTTTGCGTTGCTTGTACAGTAATGATAAACGTCGTGAGGAAATCGGCATGCCGTAGAACTAATAATCGTCGACGTGTATTAGATTTAAGGATGATCACCTACTTGCCTTTTCAGGAAAACATATTCAGAAATCAGACGCCAGGAAGTTGTAGTGTCACTTTTTTTTGTTAAATAGTATTACGTTCGCCTAACAAAAATTTAGAGACATAATTAGTTTATTACAATATTAAGATACGTTTGTATCTACATAATTTAGCCATATATCTATAAATTCGTAAGTATATAATGGGTTACACAAGTTGTCGAAATATAAATGAACTGTTCATCAATTTATTCCGTCCGATAGTTCATTCATTAAGCATGTCAGTTCAATTGAACGTATTCCATCTATTTTGAAATACCCCTATTTACTCGGATCATTATTCTTCCAAACTATGGGACTTGTTGCAGTTTTGTTACAGTTGTTTTATTGGACATCTAGTCGGTATGCATTAGAGAAATAATAATATAATATCTCAGCTTAAAAGATAGGATAGCTTACATATACATATATGTCTACTGTACATGTGTATGTCACTGAAGTCCCTTAAAACGGCTAGATCTATTTGAATGTTTTTTTGTATGCGTTTGGGTGGCGCCCTGGATGCTTTAGATTCACAAATCAGCCCGGCATGGCGCGGCAGGTGGTATTTTCATACTTTATTTAATATCCTAATCGCTTGAAATATCATGCATTACAACGTCTGTCGGTTTCACTAGTAATATTATATATTATAAAGATATTAAGGATTCGAACAGAATATAATATTATTATCACATTATGATAATTAATATAACATTTATATGCCTAATTTTGTATGGCTGATTGTGCGGCTTTTTATAATTAGTCAATCTAAATGTACTACTTACTTTTGATAATAATAAATCGTGACGTTTAACTTACTGCACCGTTTTCTTCTACATCTTCAAATCTTACAAGCTTTTTGACCACGATAGTTTTTATTCATTTTAACTATAATTAACAACTTGTATGTGGTAAAAATATATATGTAATAAATAGCATTAAGTTTATTTTGTTCTTTTGCATGAAACAAAAAGGCTTTTTTTTAATTTATGTAGTAAAAAGACAAACCGTTTATAGGTCTGGACCTCAGATTTCTGTATCTGTTTCAGGATCAATCTAATAGGCAAGTAGGTGATCAGCCTTCTGTGCCCGACACACGCCTTTGACTTTTTCGGTCTAAGGCAAGGGTTCCAACGATGTTTTCCAACACCGTTTGAGCCAATGTTAAATATGAGCTAGCGATCGAACCTACGACCTGACGGATGAGCTATCGCTGCTGATAGCTATGTTGAGGCATACCTTACGTGTAAATAACCCTGTGAGTAATAGCAAAAACCTTTTTTTTTACTAGAAATAATTTTACCTATTCTGCGTATTAATGATCGTAAAACTTATACGATCTCTTTAGCAATTTACAATTATTTACGTTACCTACGAAGGCTATTATTTGATTTAGCCGATAGTGATTCTACGCGCACTTCGTACTTTGCATATAACAGTAATTTATTTGATATCAATTATATTTATAAAAATGATTGACTAGTTTTGAAGTTAAAAGTAGATTGCAACAAAATTTTGTTGGATATGTAGGTATGCTACAAAGATTACGTTGGTTATAGACGAGATACGAATTTTTTCAGTAGCATACGATATATAGAAATTAAATAATCGTAATCGTTTGAATGAATAATATAATTAACGTATATAAAGTAATACTACAGTTAACATATATTAATATAACAAAAAAACAATAACTAACCTTAAAATATAACAAAAGTAGTCCCTTTAGGTAAGGTTCCGAAGATACTAGCAGCGTCGCCCGTTTGAATAGCTAGACTTATTCTTTGTCCGAGGTAGCTGCCAGCTCTACGGTCTCCTGTGATTTCGACTAACCTTTTTGCTTATAGCGCTAGAACCCCACGCACCAAGAAATGAATTTCTTATGTTAAACACAAGTGAAATTTGATATATTTACGTCCCGGCCGTAGGTATTCTTTGATTCTCACAGAAATAGCACGCAAATGCACGACCTCGCCGTTTTTGACTCGTTGGCTGTGATTGAATTTGTAATGGTGTTAAATTTATCATCTCGTATAGAACTTTTTTAGTTATATAAGTTATATACGTTGTAATTACGATACTATTCAATTACTTATAAATAACGCCATAACAATTTTTCTATGTTTTATATTAAAATAATTTTCACTAACACAATGTATTGAATAAACTATTGAAACCACACTATATTTCAAAAATACTAAAAAAACATCTGAAATGACAAATTTTGAAAAGTTATTTATATTGCTTAGTAGACGGATAACACCTTAACATTCTTAATAAAAGGTGAATTACAGGTCATGGTATCCAATTAAAAGCAGACAAGCTTCGTCTACGAGTTAAACCCAAAACTAGGTAGGTATTGTCTAAGTTCAGATTCACTTCTCTAGTAGAAACGCCAATCCGTTGACCGAAAGGGTCCATATTGGACAACCCAGATTGGCCCAGATAGTATTACAAATAATTAAAACATAACATGACCCAGAAGTACCAAAACTCCATTATGTGACGTTAATACACATACGAGACATTGGTAAAATATTTTTAGCAATTAGTAATAAGTGGGTCACACTAATTTGCACAAGACTCAAAGCCGCAACACGTTGCCAAGTGGCCCAACACTTAACCAAACAGATGTCAACTCATAAGTCGCAAAATATGGAACAACATAGCTAACAAGCAGTACCCCTGTACAAAGGAAGCTTCAACATTTTTCCAGCTACTTTAAAAGCATTTTAAAATTTTCCGTGCATCTTGCATCTTCAAACAGCTGACACAGGCTGCCTAAAAGCGTAGTCTGCACGTAAGCGAGTGAACTTGTGTGAAAGATAAAATAACGACGATATTGACTACTTGGAACACCTTCGTTGTTCTATAGTTTACATATTTATTTTAAATATACAATCATAAGTCCGTTGGGCTTGTATTTGTGTTAGTTACAATATTGCGAATGATTTCATTGTATTATACCCTATACAGGCAATGCATTAAATGTTTTACAGACCGAATACAGTCCACAGCAATGACCCAAGGCAATCTTGTATAAGGCGATCCCAGTCCCAGTTACAGCTCCCCTAAGCGCCTCATGCCTGTAACCCGTTTGAGGTTTAATTTCCGTACACTTTTCGGTTCGGCTGATAAAAAAAACCCATACCGACTTTATCACTAAAAATAATAATATGACCAATGAAAATATAATTAATGGCCACTAACTCATAAAACAATTATTGGAAACAACTGTATCACTATATAACTATATATTTTTTTGTTTATTAAGATGCAATATGATATAGTGAAGATATAAAAATACTATATTTAGGATGCTGCCCAAACTTTTTAAATACATAAAACTCTTTTATAGAATAATTTTTTATGATTGAATAAATTGAAAATTTCCAATCAAATCATGTGTTCCCTGCATTTCTAGTATATCTAGAATGATTTAACTTCTTTATGATAGCAAATACTGGAGTGACTGAAGAGTTTAGTTTTAAACTCCTACTGATTTCTATAACATATTTTATTAGAAATATCTAATTGTTATCTGTCAATTTTACGTGACAGTTCGGACTGCCTTGGATTGCGGAAAAGCACTCGAAACGTCGTGTTATGTAAATAACGTAATAAATTTGCGTTTATTTCCGTTTAATCCGCGGATAAGGTTTTATTAAAACAAATTGACATCTTAAATTGCATATATTTTCGCTTGATGTTTAAAAATAATATTTATTTAGAAATAATAATGTCTATTTTCATATTTCCTTAAAGGTAAGACGATTTTTAAACGAGTACTGGCATGTTCTAAAAGCTGAGCAAACGTACTACACTTTTTCTAGGAATAACAGATGCTCCTAAGAATAAAATGCTTTTTTAATGCTTTACAATGAAAGCTTTTATCGGTTTCTCCTCGAAGGCGAAGACGTTTAATTCGAAGGATTCAGCAAATTAATTTGAAATGTTCTATTATAATGTAACTTTTCGAACAATAACGACAAATGGACTGGAAGACTCCATACTCACAATACTAAAACAATTACTAAAACTGGATCTTAAAACGGTCAACTTAGTAACGATTACTTTGGGTACCCGTGGTCGTATGTACTTTTATATACTTCATTGGTGTAATTTTTATACTTTTCTGCCAAAGTCCAATATAGCATATTCAAAAACTAGATGTATAAAATCCAATATAACACTATTGAAGTTGTCTCTACAACGTACCATCACCAACGTACGTATAATCGAATACAATATCCGCCCAAAAGATGCAACGTTCATGCCTGTTTATTTGGTCTTGTATTTACATACAAAGGACTACAGTATTGTCGCACCCTTGTTTACGAGTTTCATTATATTGTATTACTTAATTAAAACGAAGGCCAACTCATTATATACAGATGTTACGATTTGTGTCCAAAATCTAATACTTTAACTTGTGCGTAAAGTAGGCTAATATTTGTGATGAATGTGTTCGGTTTGCGCATTTTAAGTGGGAAGTTAATGAATTCAACTGTTTTAAAGTTGTAATTAATAAATAGCTATTACGTTACTTTACGAAAATATGTAATAAATAAGAAAAAAGAAGTAATACTTGACAATTATTTTTTCTCATTGAAAATGAATATTGATTGCTTGTATATAAGATTATTTACACATACATATCTAATGAGGATAATGATTAGAATTAGTTGTCTATATGACTAAAGCAATAGATATAACCAGAAGATAACAATTATATAGCAAATCAAATATAAATTTGTGTTTTTGGTTATATATCCCGATTTGTTGGGTAGAACAAAAATAAATTGATTTTAATATAAACTCTTGGAAAACTTTAATATATTAAGGTGTATTTAGGTTTGGACGCAACGGAATCTCACTTTTTTACGCTGTATTGCGAAAAACCATAAGAGAAAACGATCATTCCCGACAGCCAGTATTTTAATAAAAGTGTAGGTTCGGTATAAGAAATGAATGATATATGAGATCGTAATGCCTTCACGTCCAGCCTATGTGTAGAATTTATGGGAATATTCTTAATAACATTTCTTTTTGAAAAAGAGTCTTACGAAAATTATTATAAATTCAATTTAGAGTTTACCTGTCATCACTTTAATTTTATATTAAATTAAGATTTTTATAAACATATTCTTTGGGCAAGAAGTTATATTTATGGGACATTAAAGTAAACATAAAATCAGTAGCAATACATATATTAGTGAAGACGTATTTAAGCTATATTATGAATATTTATATGTATAAGAGAAGTACCTAATCCACATCTTTAACGGTTAAATTAAAAACAAACATACGTTGCAAAGTGTAACAATGTACTAAAGTCGATGGCTCATTCCAAGAACTTTTTAGGTCAAAGGTCGGAAAAGCTACTCGCTAATGCACCGATCAAATGCACAATGTTCTGAATGCCGACAATTCTACATTTCTATCAAACAGTCTATAAAAACTTATATTTAAGTATACTAATGGTCTTGTTTATGAGATACATCTGTAACGTTCTTTCCTTTTAAATATTAGTGTCGTTGACAGGATTTTGCGTGGTAGTGAAAAGTTTACGCGTTATATGCATTAATATCTATTTAGGTCTCAGTTGTTGAATGTTATTTCCAGTTTCTATTTTTAGATAATGACACGAGATTCAAGCATTTATTATCAGGATCACACGGCATCACACTTCCTACGTCTTTTCACAACAAATTCAAAAACTATTGTGTGGAGTCGAGCAGTAGCTAATGATTTATGGGAAAAGTTTAGATACATAATTTGAGCCAGGGCCTGTTTTCATTGGTTGAAATATAATAATGATTATTTGAAGTGTCAAAGAACGTCGAACCACCTGTGAACACGCTGCTCAATCTATTTGAAATATGTATAAAGGGAGTATTTTTTTTATAGATCTACATTTTTATTGTTCTAATCATACAATAACCAACCAACGGTATAGCAACACATATAACATACACTACAAAACAGTAGAGGAACTGGTCACTGTATCTAAAAGATACTGAAGTTTTTTTTCTCGCCTTCCAACTTTAGATTAGAAAGTTTCTCGTTCAGATCACGTCCAGGCCACGGATGTGTAACGATTCGTACATTTGGACCAAAGGATAAGGTAATCTAATAGATACAAAGTATGCATGTATCATATAACTTTCTATGAAGTTTTTTATGTAACAGGGCAAACGGGCTCACCTGATGATAAGAACTCCAAAGTTGAATCGGTTTGGCAATACTTCAGTGGGTAGCTGATTACACATAGTGGTGGAGCGAGACAAAAACTGCATTACGAAACGCTCAGTTGTGGAACGACGGACATCGAGGTGATACGGATGGTATTTTGTATTCTACCTTCACGACCGATAATAAAACTTAGCTGCAGTTGGTAATCTGAACAATTCCTCTAAACATTCTCCATGGTAAATGCGGAAGCAGATGCAGAGATGCCCCGCATCTCTATACAACGCCAAGGGATCAAGCCGCTCGGAATTTGACTGTTCGTCGATGATTCGATCCGCTCTTAAATAAAGTTATGTAAATGTTCTTAAAAGAAAGCTTTTTGTGAGCATGCCGGTTTGTAAAAGTCCGACAACACAACCCCGACTGTTCTGTCAGGATGAGAGTATTATTCAAGTAACGAATATATCCTAATTTATTATAATCAGCAAAACCTCGTCTTATCTGTCCTAATCCAGCATAAAATATTATAGTGATACATTCAAATTTCAACAATTGTTAACCTAAACAAAGAAGCCGTCAGCAATGTATACTAACTTGATTTATTACCGGAAGGAAGTGGCGAGTTTAAACACAATTGCTTAAGAGATTAATGTTTGGGATATAACGAATTTTATGCAACCGTAGGCGGATAAGATTTATTCTTGACCTCACGAAAGATGTATTACGCCATGTGAGAATTTAATTTTAAAAATCTAAGGCGCTTTTTAAATCTAGAAAATACTTGGAATTATTAAGCGCTTTAAGATTAATTTATAACCATGATTGAGATAGTTACTTCAAGAAGGAGAATTAATATCTTGGTCTTAAATATTTTATTTATGAAAGTTGTTTGTGTAATATTCCAAAATACCTTAAATAAAGCTAAACAAGTTCTATAACATATATTTTAATTCGTATTTATAGGATGTAAACCTACTTACGAGCTTATCTATCTACGAGCAGCAGTAACACTTAGAATGTTAGGATGACCTCATTGCCTGTTTGCCGCCTGCTAAAACGTGATTTAATTATATTATCGATATAAATATAATACAAAATGCTTTGTAAAAACATGTCTGATGAAATCATCATCCTAAATAAATGTATAAAAGGTTTTTTCAGGACCACACGAATAGATGCATGACACCAACAAGGAGAACCACAATATACAGAAATATAGTGACTTATAACTAAAAACAGCAAGCAAAAAAGCTTGCTGAGTAGGCGAAAAATAGTAAATATAGTATGGCTCCACGCATCTATGGCTAAAGACGAGGGCGGAACTTATAAATACAATTGTTCTAGTATGTAACCTTGTAAGTGGTTTACAGCGATTTAACATTTGTTACTTGTAAACCGCCCGCAGCCCTAAGTTCCTTCATAATACCACTATTTGTCTTTTGTACGTGGAGATTACATCTGAAGCATGAATTATTTACGAACTATGAACATGAAAACTTAATGGGAACTTCAGGGTATATGCCGTTTCATATTTTGTTGTTGCTTATTTACATTATCTATATATTTCGTGTAGCGAAATAATAGTTATTTGACAAAAACTTAAAGAATAACGACATCCTATAGATGATTGAAGAGTCGGGAAGACTTTGATTTTGTTTAAGTAGTAATTTGAAATATAAAGTATTATTTGTTGTTTCAAATGTTGAATTTCAGTTTTCTTTAGTTTAAAAAAAATAAATATATTTTTGTCTATTACTATTCTCATATATTTCTGTTTCATATATATTTATTATCTATGTAATCTGTTTTGGCTTAGTGTTTTGTTTAAATAAATAAATGATTTCCAACTTATTTAGGTCATAACGCCCATAGCAAACCAAATAACCTGGACAAGCTATCGTTGTCGGCAAGGTAGCAGGCAAAAGGCCGTGGGGCAGATCGCCAAAACACTGGTGTGACCATGTCACGATTCTCACTGGGCTCCCTATAACAGCTACTGAAACGTTAGACCGAACAAAGTGAAGTGATATTAATAGTAAAACAGCAGGCTTAGTGACGCGAACTTCAGCATCGTAGAATACAACTAAAAAGATAGAATAACTTAGCATATATAGCTTAACGGTTGTGTGGTTTTTAACCCCCAAGTGAACGCTTACACTCCCGCTGTGATTAGTTGAAGTGCAACTATCACGTACTCGTATGCTGGAATACATTGGCATTTAACTCGAAAATCAATTATGTGAGTCCGGCACAGAGGCAACACCTTTTCGAATGACTAGTCTTTCGTTCAGATTGTCAAAGCGTAGGTAAAAAAACTAGGCTTTACCTTGCTTAGGCGTTATGCTATTAGGTACCTCCCATGCAATTTATGTTTGCCATTTTCTGATACATTAGAATAGGCAATTTTGGTCATTGGAAAATTTAATTCACGATGTTTCTGTTAAAGTTGCAAGGGTCATCTCTCACTTTTATAAATAAAAAGCTTCAGTTTAAACTTGTAAATTCATACATATTTTGTAGCGAAGTGGATAGCTTTTGAATATTTTGCTGCGCTAAAATATTGTACATTTTCTATGCGAAATTGACAAAGGGCTCTATAAACAAGACTTCTAAAATTTTGGAATTTTAATAGTTTAAATATGGATACATTTCGTTAGTAAATGCATGAATGAAATGAATGAATGTCCATTTATTTTATTATAATAAATATTTACTAGTAGGAGTCCTATACCTAAAGTCATTTTTTTTGTGAGCATTCAACATATTATTGTCTGAGGTTAAAATGTCAAAAACGTATTGGAATTTGAGATACAGGAGTTCAACTTCTCAACTGCAATTCATGCAAAGGCTTTCATTATTTTATCATAAAGCTCATATAGATTTTTTTACCCATGAAATATTATTTTGATCATCACACTTATGTTATACAGTACCAGTTTCTTTGTTCCAAAAAGGTAAGTAAATTACAATTCACTCTTGAGATCAATTGGGATTCCACGTCAATTACACTTGTAGCAGGCGGCTCTAATTTGATAATGTCAGATTTTCTCTTTGATATGGCCATATTCAGACCCTTTACTATTTTCATACGAAATATCTGGGGAGTACAGACTACAAAGACCCGTAGAAAAATGTTTTGCGTCAATTTAGTAAAATACGTTTTAAATAATGGCATTAATAGAAACCTTTTAAACCCTATCTAAAAATCCTTTATAAATGTTCTTGATATATTCAAATTAGTTATTGGTAGACGCAGGTATATATTTGGTATCTGCTATAACGGTAATACTAAAACGGATCGCCATGATTCTAAACCTTTTTGTGCTTCCGTTTTTTGTTCCAAATATGCCGGAAATATTCGGTTGGTTTTCATTTAATCATACAGTATTTTTCTAGTACGACATCAATGTTTTTTAAATGTAGTTCTAAGCTACTATAATCAGCAAAAATAAACATGCTGTATACATCACTTATATTTCTTACGTAAAGATTGCTTAATAAGTGTTCAATTTTAGATTTTTCTGCGTAATTTGGTTACATTAAATTTATATTGTTATTAGTAATTGTTTAATTATTCACTTGCCACGCAATATAACTAGAACTTTATTTCACGAAAAGTGATGAAATGTACTTTTGTTGAAGCAGACAAGCCAAGACAGCCAGTTGTACTATTTATTAATTAGGAATTCCTCAAATCCAATGATCGCAGTTAGCACTTGATTGAAATACCATTTGTTCCATAAAATAAAATAAAAACATGTGTGTGTACATGTTTAACATTTTTATCTTTCGCCTTATTCTACGTTTTCAGAAAAAACTACACTAATAATAGAAAAAAGGTATTTAATACATTGGACATTTTTTATGTTGACTATGCTAACTTCTGGGTGTCGGTTTTCTGTGACGGTGTAAAAATTTACTCTCATCATTTTCTCCTAACGCGCCAAAAGTAGAATAATTTCAAAAATCCGCACGCTTGTTTTAAAGATTTTAAATGTTTTTCTATAAACCGAATCTATAAAAAATAGCACTTAGGATAATTACTATATAAATTAGGCAAAACCTCAATTCTGAAGTGCTACACGCCTGTTTTAGGTAGACCAATTTATTGCTCTCAGACACGCGTATCGATCGTAATATAGATACTTTTTATACTATTATCATTTATTACGTAGAACGGATGCACTAGAAGCGGTTAAAAAGTAGGACAAGGCAACCATGGATGGTTAGCCATGTCTCGACCAGAAAAGAGACATGATAAATGTACCCATGTACGAGCATGCATGGTGAATGTCATACAAGTGGATGAAGCGAAAGAGGTATGGCAGAACCGTACCAAGTGTAGATCCATGCTGACCCCTTCGAGAACAAGGCGTGATTATATAAATAAATAAAACTTTTCTTATACATTTTTTTTTAATTCGCATATTTGCGCAAGCTATATAAGCTAAATAGGAGATTTAATTTTTCAATCCAAAATATATTGGTAGCTTCTAGATTACTTTACAATAGGAGTAATTCTTATTTCCGGACGTAGAAAAAATACAATCATTTCAGCAGCTGGTTAAATCAAAATCTAGAAGTCGTCATTTTTTCCACAAAGCAAACACTGCTATTGCTTAAAAATTTAAGTTTTTTAATATTTTCTCTAACATCGTGCCCCATACACAGATATTCGTAAAATTCTTACTTTTTAAAAGTGAATATTTTTTATGCTACCGCCCAATTGTTGTTGTTATTGCTATGTTTATATCATGCCTGTTATGTATGCCTGTGTTCATGCTTTAATGAAAAGAAATCATATTTGTTAAACATGTGTAGACACATCTATAATTGTAACTTGCATATATTTATATATATCTTGTATTTGTGATGTCTATCATTTCTCCTTTTTGGTAAATATAAAGTAAATATTGTCTATACTCGCATTCCAGCTCCATGATCTTTCCCCCATTAATGTATTTTCTTGACAGCTTATGATTTCCAAATATAATTGTAACAATACAAAACGTATTACGCCAACTGTAAAATAATCATAAGTGTTCCGGTACATATACCATACATGTTTATTTCACTGCTGAAACAGGGAACAAAGCGCTCAACAGAAACGCTACGAGCTATATTATCTAATTAATCCTATTCGGCTACACAATTCCTATTTCCACTTTCAAAAAGGCTGCTCCATTTTCCGGTGCAACGATCGCGAGGCGCGTAATCTCTGATAAACGTTCATTGTAAGACGGGAACGTCTATTCCGCCAAATTTACTACTTGAAAAATAACTAAATCTTGCCGGAGTTTCTCCAATCCGAAGTGTTTAGATAATGGTGAGATTTTGAAGAATTTCTCGCATTTTTCAAATAATATTCGTTGCAGGTTGTGGGTTAACGACTGAGGCTTAGTTATTTTGCTTGTTTATAATAATGGTAAACTTATTAGAAACAATTTTTTTTTTGTAAGTATCTTCATAACTGTATAATGTAAAGACTATTTTTTAATGTATGTTGTCTTCTTTGAGATTTGTATTTTAATTAGCAAATCACTCAGTTGTAGTTAATATAGAATATGTTTGCTGGTTTTTGGAATTCTCTACCAAATACTCGTATTTTATATAACACAATAACGCAATTAAACAAAACCAGACTTAGTGGCGATATAAAATAGGTAAATACTAGGAGCGTTCTTGTTCAGGCTTAACGCCTGCGCAAATATTACGCCAAAACACCATCGGGGGAACATTACCGTCACCTGCATCAGGCGCTTGAAGATTCCTCATACAAATCTGTCTACTCATGTCACTTGACCTACGATCATTGTACAATTCACATACTTTTTTGAATTATATTAATTTATAAAGTATCTGGGCATTTAATTTACACCATCTATCTGCTAAAGATAGAACATGGTGGCCCATGAAGGGAGAACAAAGAAGATTCCGCGAAATAATAACAATTAATACGTAAATACGACGAGACACCGGTTAGCGCGGCGACCTAACGATCTTCAACATCACATCAAATCATTACTGTGGATGGAGCCTTGCAGTGGATATTTCTAAAATCACGGGCTGTATTGGAAAGCAGAAAAACAAAGAAGATTTGAGCAGTGAATCAGATAAAGTTTTACATCGAGCAGTTACGAGTTCGTCCGCTAAGATAAGTGTCCTTCCTTAACTAATTCCTAAAAAACCTTATTACTAACAAATTATATTCAAAATCGTTTGTCATTTGTTCAAATTAAGTGTTTTTAGATAGACTCTTTTCCATCTTATTTCGGGCAAGGCAATACAAGTACCTACTAACTGGAGACGTGGAAAAAATGTATAGGCAGGTGCTTGTAAACGAAAGTGATAGGTACTTGCAGCTAATTTTGTGGAGAGAGGACGAGTCACGCCCCATACAAACGTTGGTCTTAAATATCTTAATCTATCACCACCACAACCACACCGCACCACCACAGCAAGCGCAAGTAACCTCAGTACACGGTGTTTGTGGCAGCTACGACAGGAACAAGATGATGAACCTATCAAAAATATCATCCAAAATGATTTTTATGTGGATGATTTAATAACAGGCTGATGATCCTCAGCAATTAATTTACATACAAAAGTCGGTATCCAATGCATTAAAATTAGGTTGTTTTAATCTTCGAAAGTATAAAAGCAAACATCTGCATGTATTTGATAACCTTGACATAAATAAGCAAGACAGTCTAAGTATCAGCGAGTCTTCGAGAACTCTTGGTCTTGGATGGACACCCTCTAGCGACACTTTACATTTTCCTATAAGGGTGACTGGAACCAGTTGTACCTTTGGAATTGGAATAGTAGTAGTAGCTTTGGCAAGATAAACTGGACTGGGATTAACCAGTACCCTCCGAAATAAAAAAGGAATGGACTACAGACTTAGTAACCTTAGGAGCGAGCAAAGCAGCACATAACTCTAATCGTGGAATAGAGATAAAATATCGTTTTACCTCTAATTACAATAACAAGTAATTCTCAGAAAAAACTTAAATACACTGACTGACAAAACCTATCTCAATTCATAGCAAAGTATGATATTGTTTTTCTCAGATTTTCATTTTACAGTATAATGAAACGTACCTAGATTGATAATTTCATTTTCATTATTTACTTATCAGCAGATGGCGTTGTGCATGTGTAAAACGCGATATCAAATACGTTGCCATATATGTATGAGTATATAGCGTTTGGACTGTTGAAGTTTGTCGAATAAAAGCAATCTAGCTAGTGTACGCCGTCATACCGCCTTGGTTTATTAATGTCGAACACAGACATTTTTTCACGCCTTATATTTATATTTTATAAATAGCAATATAGATTTTATAATAACACGCTTTAGTATAGGCTAGAAATGAGAATTGAGGTATGTTTTGTTCGTCTTTGATTCTAATTTCTATTTTCATATTTACATATTATTTTATCTTCAGTCAAGCAAACATTCAGTCACATAGTCTCGTAAAAACGTAAGTTATTTTAAAATGTAATACAAAATATCAGTTAATCCATTCGAACCAAATAGTCTGTATTGATATTTACACAATATACGTTTTAATTCCATTGTATGAGTGACGAATGCTTCTCAAGCGGGACCCCAAACTAATGAATGAAAGCTGCCTCCGAAGCATCAAATATCTTAAATAACAATATAAACACTATCATCTCTGCATTATTCTGTATAGTAATAAGCTATATCAAAACTTAAATAACCGTTTATTCATAAAATATTATAAAGTAAACAATATAAAATGACGATTCTAAAAATAATAGTTCCGATTGTACTTGTCGAAACAAAAGCATACAATCTTACTTTACCCACAAGATTTCCCTTTTTCCAAAGTACGTAGAAGTGCAAACATTGTGGAAATTAAAATTAAAATTAAACGCATTAAAGGTAATATATAATATATTATTTTAAAAATATTTGCGTTAACATTTTACCATCACAATTCTTAGTAGTTTATAGAGTCACAGGCAACATATCAAAAGGAAGCGAATGTTGTATGAATCTTTTAGGTTAATGGGGCACGTACGCAGCTTAACGTAACATGAGACGATGTCTTCCCATATGGTTCCAAACCTTTAGTGCGATTTGAGAGTAAGGGGAAGCGAACAAAATTGTTATAATAATAATACATTTATTATTATTATTAAAGAACCAGCAAAGCGATTCTCTTAATTTTGTTAATGATGAATTTATCAGTTCATCATTAGAGTTTAGTTTTAGAGGCGAGAGAGAACTATCAAGGCGAACATATTCAATTTTTTATGAGAATACCCAAGCTGACGTTTGATCTATAAGAAACCTTATAATACTTATTGAAATATTACTTCATTTATACTGCTGCGAGATTCTGAGAAAGTTGTTGTATTAAATATTAATAGTTATAGATTATTAATTAGTTAAATTCAATTAGAATATTATATAGTTATATAAAAGGCATCTAATGTATTATATAAATATGTATTATAAAATAGAAATATTATGTATTATAGAATTTAACTTTCCAGTTTAAAAGAAAGAGAAAAGAAAGATATATACTTAGAATTTAGATTTTGATAATAACCAGTTGTAAGATTTCTCTTAGCCAGCTTAGATTTAAATGTCTAGGTGTAACTGGAGTGAAAGATTTTTCTGAGAATATTAATGTGTATACAGAATTGTAAAAATGAACTTACAAAACTCTCTAAACTGAACTTCTAATACCCATAGAATAAACGTGGTTTCCAGGAAACCAAAATCATCGGCAATTGCTAGGAGGTATGGTATACGAGCCCCGATGCAAATACTTCGTCTAGTGTGAAATTTTCCCTGTGAGATTTTTCTGACTTCATTATTGTTTTATATATATATACAAAATATTTAGCTATTCTACTGTCACATCGCGTTGCTTATACCATTTGTTTAATTATGAACCAATAAACTATTCTAGCTTTTTAAATTTATACATATCCTGTTTTAAATTCGAAGAAGTTATAAGCAAAATAGTTCGTCTAATTGTTAATCAATGCAAAAGAGTGTATCGGAGAGTTAAATAAGATTATTACATCTTTGTACATGTTGCATAATTTAAATTTTGAAAAGTAATTCTGTGTCATTGGTCAAGTGAGACAGTATAAATTCTGAAAATATTAATTGTTTTTCATTATTTTACAGACATTATAATAATCCATTAGGTTTGTTTAAATTAAATTTAATAACTGACTTTTAATATCTGCCAACTAGAAAAGAAAAATACATCTATAAATTTACGATATCCCGTCCAGAATACAATCAGATTCATTTAATTACTCTAACAAAAGTAATTATAAATTAACAATATTAATGTAGGATTATTACAAAAGGAAAATAGATATATGTATTTAATTGTAATAATATCAGTAATACGAAAATATATTTAATATCAATAATATAGTTATGTTCTTCATTATCTAAAGTCTATTAAAGAATTTTGCACTTGGTGATGACATAGCTTAAATAAATAGATTTCTTGAGTACACATTTAAATAAGTTCAAATATTAAATGTTACTTTTTTACGGTTTTCGCATTAGTATGTGTACGTAGGATTTGCAATGCCATTTTATCCCGAGGCTTTATTACAGATTACACTTGCTAATTAGTTTATTTATATTATTATAATGACACTTAAAAATATCCACTGGATATCCACATAGTTATATACAGTGCGTCTTACGTTATAGTTATGCAATAAAATTTAAAACGATTTGATCTGGAATTAACTATCACTTCGCCCTACTAGATTCAATGTTGTTCTTCTTACTTACTTATTAGACAAACAAACCAAAATTAATTAAATTCCCGAAAGAAACATTGTAGGTGCTACTTACCTCTAAAAATCCACAAAAGAATCACTTATAACAACTACACATCGTAACTGCGGGCACAAAACTTCGTAGAACTTCGCAACAGTAGCGGCGTAGTACGGTCCCACGCGCGCTTCGTAGCACCTATCAGAACCGACTGGATTTAAGTCGGCTGTGTTTGGGACATGCGCGCAACGGATTTTAGGTGAAAAATTTGTCACGCTATAATGAAAATTTATTTATCTCGCGGAGATTTATGTCCCCATAATTTAATTTAGGATAAAATTACGTTTTTAAAGTGTCATCAATCAAGTTTAGTACATTATAATTCCATTTTTAGATCGTAAAAAGTTTTATTATAGCTGTTGTCTCTTGACTTTGTCTACGCCAATATGTACAAGAATGAGCTTTAATACGGTAATACTTTGAAACTCATCGTATTTGTGTTATCGGTCTATGAAACATAACACTCATTTTCACATTTGTCACTAATATGACAAATATGAAAAAGAGTGTGTTAATGAGTTTATTAAAAAGAAGTTATTATATAGATTAATAATTATAACGACGATTTGGCGAAAGGGAAAACTTTCAAAATATATATTCCAAAAATTCAAATAGGAAAAGCCCCATACACAAAATAACAATTATATTTTTGTCAAACGTGATAATAAATTAACCCTTATCCACATATTATAAGGGCACTTTTGACCTCATATACAGTGGTCACAATGAATGCGACGGTCGTGAGGTATAATTACGTTTATCTAATTAAATTTCCGACAGCTTGTATGGGAGAGATAGCACGGATTTATATTTCTAGATTTAAGCGGACATACAAAAATGCTGATTTATGATTGGATTTATATTCATAATGCATATCTAGATTACAATTTGATTAACGGTCTCTATATTTAACCAGTAATTGCTATGACTAGTAGTTTTATATAGAAACTCATTAGAAAGCCATTCATATAATCTACGGAGTAAAGACAATGACAAATTTTGATTTCTTTCTTATCTTGTCATACTTTACTGGAATATTTATAGAAATTATATTAAGAGGGAATTCATTTCTGGTTTTTACCGCCAGTTGTATGGATTTTTTTTTTTACTATTTAAAAAAAATATTTGTTCAATTTATACTAAAATTTACTGGATTTCAATTTAACAAGTAACTAATGATAAGTAATTTATATAAAGCTTTTCCAATTTCCTTTTAAACTTTTCTTCTCTAGATCACTTTTTATATAAGAAGAAAATCAGACACGATTGAAAGATGAAAAAAACAAGATTGGAAAATATTACATAATGCATCGAGTACAAATTTTATTTTTACACATTGTAATACTAACCGAAGCCTGCCATAAAATAAAAAGGCATCTAAATATATCTTTGCAAAATATAGTTTGCAATATATAATAGTTTGATATATTACGTAAAGTTTGTCAAAATATCTATAATCGCTGAAGCTTAATAACGCCAAGCTTTGAGAGAAAGCACACGGAAGAGCTGGACCTTATTTAGGAATAAGTTTTGTTTTTACAGAATGAGGTACAGTGAATAAATAAAATTATAAAAAATAATCGCATCCAGTATATACAGGTGAAGTTCCATACTGTATGAACTTTTTGTCAACACGTAAGGTTTATTTATTTATTTATTTATTTATTTACACTTCGTTACACTACAAAATAAAAATAAAAATTAACATAATTAAATCAAAAGGAGGGCAACTGGCGGCCTTATCGCTTACGAGCGATCTCTTCCAGGCAACCACTGTGAGTAAAGAAAAAATAAATGTATTAAATAAGATAGGCAAGTAGTGCAAAATACATGTAATACACAGTTATTAAACAAAACTAAACAGGAATAAAATATTAAAGATACATTAAAGAGTAAAAAGACACATAAATCACGATAATTTAAGATAAGTCTCACGTCAGTTAGTAGTTAGTAAGAAAGTTCGGGATACGATGTGGACAGGTAATGTTTGTACAGAAGAAATTTAAAGGAAGATAAAGAAGGAGCTAAGCGAATAGGGACGGGAAGTGAATTCCATAGCCTAACTGCGGAGACCTTAAAGGAATCGCCAAGAAAGGAGGAGTTATGAGATGGGATTTCAAGGGTATAATTTTCGGAAGAGCGTAAGCTATAGTTATGGGCTCCCAAAAAATTGAAATCATTTTTGAGATAGGAAGGAGTTTTAGGGTTGAACAGGATGGAATATAGGAGATGAAGAACATGAGCATCGCGTCGCTGACGAATTGGCAACCAGCCTAGCCGCTTACGGAACGCAGAGATATGATCGTACTTTCTTAGACCGAATATAAATCTGATACAGAAATTTTGGAGACGATCCAGTCTATTTAGCCATTCCTCGTTAAGATCGGAGGAGCAGGAATCGGCGTAGTCCAGTAAAGGCAGGAGGAGAGATTGCGCCAGTGAGGTTTTGGTACTAAAGGGAAGAAAATTACTAAGACGTCGAAGGATACTGGAGGCACCGTATAATTTTCGGCTAACTTCTTTAACATGCTGCTCCCAGGATAAATTTTGATCAAATAAAACCCCCAAATTTTTTACTGTACGGCTAAAATTTAAAATTACACCATCGATATGGATAGGGGATATCCTGGCCCAATCAATTCTCGTCGTGAAATAGGGGCTGCCAATAATTAATACCTTACTCTTTTTGGGATTGATTAGAAGACCAAATTTTTTACTCCAGTCAACTATCTTTGCCAGCTCATTGTTGGTAGATTGTATGGCTTGCGGGAGATCATCGAGACTTGATTGTACGTAGATTTGAAGATCGTCAGCGTATAAATGAAATTAGTTGAAAGTCGGAAAGTTAAGGAGTTAATATATATAGCAAAAAGAAGAGGAGAAAGTACGCCACCTTGCGGAACGCCAGATTCAATCAAACTCCACTGAGATATGCAATCGCTTGTCTTAATACACTGGCGGCGCCCATTAAGATAGTTAGAGAACCAGTTAACAGCATGAGAAGAAATATTAATAGATCTAAGCAACCCCATTAGAATTTTAAAATTAATAGTATTAAAAGCGTTGCTGAAATCTAGCAGTGTGAGAATTGTGAGTTGTTTGTGGTCCATGCCTTCGCGAATATCATCGGCTACTCTGACCAGAGCAGTAGTAGTGCTATGTCCAGGTCGAAACCCAGACTGAAGTGGATTCAGTATGGAATTTTTATTTAGGAAATTATTTAATTGCTCATGTATGAGGCGTTCAAGTACCTTGGATAGAAATGGCAGTAAATCTGAAAAAGTACTAGGATTAGCCTTTTTGGGGATAGGGATGATAAGTCCATCCTTCCAGCAAGAAGGAAATTCACCTATAGAAATGGAAAAATTAAAAATATGTGTGATTACAGGAAGTAGAAGAGAGAGAATAGGTATGATCATAGCACGACTAATCAGGTCAGAACCAACAGCGTTGGAATGAATAGAAGAAATACTCGATTCAACTTTCTGACTAGAGAATTCATCGAAAGAGAAAGATGGAAAACTAGGACGAGGGAGAGATGATATATACTCAAGTGTTAAGTCCAGATCGATATTACTTGAAGTGGAGTGAGAGGTAAAATGGGCGTTTAGGCTGTTTACGTCGATATCGGGAGTCATGGCAGTACGTGGTGGCTTACCGATACCCAGAGATTTTAAAAATTTCCATATTTTTGAGGGATCCCCATTAGACACTGAGTCGTGAATGTGTCGTCTCTGCGCATCGCGACAACGCGTGTTGCAACGGTTGCGCAAGGTTTTGTAAAATACATGTTCCTTATCCGTTTTGGCTGTTCTCATCTTGGCCTTAGCACGGTTTTTTTGTTTAATCAAAGATTTGATTTCATCGTTGAGCCAAGGAGCAGGTAAATGCTTGAGTTTAACGGGCCTCAAAGGAGCATGTATATCATAAAGATTAGTGATGGAGGCATTTAGTAAATCAACTTTACCATTGAGGGTGGGACACTCGTAAATCGTGCTAAAGTCAATTCTGGCCGCATCTATAAGCAGACGCTCGGTGTCGATCGCAGCAAAATTACGCCTAAGGACTACGGTGGGTTTTAGTTTAGGAGGTTTAAGATTGAGAGACAAATAAATGAGGTCGTGATGAGAAAAAGCAACAGCAGGAAGTTGGCCATGGTTGGTAACTAGGTCAGGAGAAGAGGTAAATATAAGGTCCAATAAGGAAGGAGTGGAGCCTGGGACTTTGTGTGTGGCATTAAGTGGCAGGTTATGAAGATTATAAGATTCGGTGATGGAGAGCAACTTTTTCGATCGGCAGTCGTCTTTGATTAAGCAGGTATTGAAATCACCCATAACTATTATGTTTTTATAGAGAGGCGAAAATTTTTCAAGAGTGTTATCAAAGCCTGCGAAATAATCGACTAAAAGAGAAGGAGAGTAAAACACTCCAAGGAGAATTTTAGTCTTACTGAGCATGACCTCGACCAGAAGATGCTCGCATTCATTAGGTGGTGGTGGTTGAGGAGACATACTGATAATAGTGTAAGGGATGTGCGATCGTAGGTAAATAGCGACGCCACCTCCACGCATTCCAACTCGATCATTTCTTATTAGGTTGAAGCCGGGGATAGAATAGCTGAGGGAGGACAGGGTTGGACACAGCCAAGATTCTGATATAAGGATAGCGTGAATTTCGTTGGATACAAATGTTGTCAACAAGTCCAAATGGTGAGCAGGAACGCTTTGAGCATTAATATGGATGACATTCAAGTGTCGCGATTGGTCTTTAAATAAAGCTGTGAGGATACTATGCAAGGGAGGGGGAGATATCTCAGCGCTATGGAATGATTCGAAATCCGACGAAGAGACCGATTCAAATTCAAGAGCTTCACTATCGTGATTCATGTGTTAGCCAATAATATTTATGTATAAGTCTACTAATTATATAAATTTTTAATTTATGTACAAAAATGATCCTGTGTTCACACTCAATCGCTAATATTAGTGAACAGAAAATATAGTCACACACTTTAAGAAAACAAAAACAAATTAACTTAAAGGGGTTCAATAAACTAATTGTAACTATTTCCAAAAAAAAAAAAAAAAACAATTTAACAAGGGAATTTATATATAGTTTGCAGTGATAAATTACTGTAAAAGCTTATTATAAGAGAATAATTTTATGAACTGTGGAAATAGATACAATCTATCATTAATTGACAATCACAACTTTTGACAGTGTCACATCACTTGCTAGTTATTAGTTATAATCTGTCAGTGGGGTCTTTAAAAACACTAAGTAAACAAAAGTTAAGGTTATGAGATACTAAATAGTAATATTTTAAAACAAAAGGAAAACAAAAAAGAACTGTTTAACACTTAAAATTAATGACATCAAACCAGTTGACAACAAAGTTGATTATAACTCCGGAACCATGGAACACCGACACTGAAGTTAATGACCCTTTCTTGGAACCTTCTTATTACGGGTCATGTCTCTTGTTCGCTTTGCATCATCAGCTGCGGACGATGACGGGATGCTGCCCGGGACTGAACCAAGTTCCTTCAACGAAGAGATGCGGCGAAGTTTCCCATCAGCCCCAATCACTTGTACACGTCCATCCTGGGACCAACATTTTGAGACACCAAACCGCTTTCTCGCCTCCATAAATAGTGAGTGCCTTGTTTTTGTTAGGAACTCAGACAAGGTTATACCAGTGCCTTTAAGGCTAGTCTTGGCAGCCCAGATCCTTAACTTATCGGCATGTTCACGAAACTTTAATAATATAGGCCTAGGCTTTTCATTGGATCTTAATCCTACTCGATGGCAACGGGTAAGGCACTGCTCCGTGACATTTGGACACTTTAAAAGGATGGATATCATATTTGCAATGGAGGCCGGGCTTTCATCCTTCGCTTCATTTACTCCATGCAGCAACAGACACTTTCGCCTACTACGCATCTCTTGCTCATCCTGCACTCTAAACAGAATCGCCATCTGAGACTGGAGATTCTCTAGGCAGAATAGAACAGAACTTTTAAATGTTTCAAACTCCCTAGCAAGTGGAGTTTGTTCCAGCGATGGGGACCTATTCTGAGCTGCAATAAGGCGCTGCTGGAACTCCTCCATTCTGGTAGACACCATTTCGGATACATCCCTTAAAGACTTTTTAAGATCCTCCATAATAAGGTGCAAGTGAAAAATTAATAGTTCAAATGAAGGTACTTGAAGAAGTGATTATCAAACTTTAAGTTAATTTTAGTTAAATAAAGGATATTATTAAGGAAAAATTGCGATTAATGTGTAGTGGAACATTAATTCATCAATGGAACTGTAAGTAACAAAGTTCAAACCCAAATACTATTTTATTTTAGTACAAATCACAAGACACACCAATACACATTGCACTACCCACTTGTTATTATGTTTATTTTATTATGTTTATTTTAAATTTTGCTGGATTTTTGAACACCAAAAAATCGCATTAAACATGAAACACTCGCCGGTACACAGGTCAAAGTAGGGTTGCCAAATATTTATACTAATAATAAATAAAATATATTAAAAATATATGATTATGGATAATTATAAATGCCTTAAATTGTATCCCAAAAAGCGTATCATATGTGATCTGTGGATTTTAATTTCACAATGAACCACTTCATAGATTCGCCTTTAACAATCAAGTGAATATAGATTATGTATAATGTAAATACAATTGGGTTTAAAGCCACTCTTGGGACAGAAAAAAAATTAAGTTTAAAAAATAATAATCCTCATTATTCATAAAATAATTAACAGGTTAATCGTTCACTTTTAACTAAAGTACTGTTTCTTCTCTTACTGTAAATTACTTTGCTGAAAATCGACAGACTCGTAAGGTGAAATTAGACTGGTTTAGCTTTTTTTCTGTAATAATAAAACACTAGTTAACACAAATTTTAAAATAGCCCTTTGTGTGTAATTTATTTTAATGTTAAACTTTTAAAATCAGGAAATAGCGTTTAACCTTATCGCAAATGATATAAAAACACGAAAGTAAGATTAGGCGTATTTTATATGCTCATTTATTAAATTATTACGTTCTTGTGTATACAAAAATAAAGTATACGTATGTTATATAGTTGTTATAGTTGAACTGTGTTATTTTAGAGAATAATATAATAAAATCCTAATATGTTACATAAGAAAACCGCTGTGGTTTTTATAAATGTAACCATAGCAGTCAGGAATGCGAAAAACGCATATAAAGGTTGTTTTTCAACTTACTTTTTATGTTGGTTAACGTTAGGCTGTCTAATAACTGACTGGGACTACCAAATTTATTAGCCGCGGTAGCAAAAACTTCAACGTTCTCACCATATACGTTGTTTGATCTCGATGTACAGAGCCAAACTTGCGTTACCACTGTACTGTACAGAGTTTGTATGTCATGATCATTTTGTTTTGTCTTCTTGAAAACGTGCCCGACTAGAAGACATGTACTTACTTTTTCTGTAATGGGCACTATTTGCAGTGTTTTAAAATTTATTGTTTCTTCATTTTTATATGAGTCGAGACAACGTATCAACCTTTATAATATACGATAAAATATGGTATAAAGTTAAGAAGACAATTCTCATAATTGTCTTGTGTGTAATAAAACTTTATTAACAAAAACGTAAAGTTATTCCCATAAATTGAAGTTTTGTTTGTTTTACAACTTTGATATCGCCATATCAAATTGATAGATTACTGTAATAGGACACACAGATATAGACAGCTATAAAATACTTGATGATAATGCTTATCTATAGATATAAAAATGAATAGCTGTTCATTTGTCTCGCTAAAACACGAAAATAGCTAGACCGATTCTGCTAATGATCTTTGAGTATTTGTGGAAGTTCAGCAAAGTTTAAACGGACAACTGTTCCGAGCTGGGAAATATTGGTTGTCGTTTAGAAAAAAAATGTCAAATTTATATATGTTTTCAGAAATTCATTCATTCATTTGTGTTTTATGGTTGTAATAGATGGTAGTCAGATATATTTGGTCTGTTTTAAAAGTGTTGTATGAAGTTTTGACACACATATATGTAGGTGATGCGAAGTTCATCTAGTTTCTAAGACAGAAACCGGTGGTGGCATATTATTCCAGTTCCATCAGTGACCAGATCGGATCGGATCGGATTACCAACCTGGAGAAAGTAAAGTTCTAAAATAAATAACAATACGAATAATGATAACCCTATGTATAAAGAAAGGCGCGAGCATTTCATTACAAAATGTACTTGAAAATACTTCGCACGTAATTTAAACCCGGCCAAAATGAGCCGATCTGTTTCACGAACGTTGGCTGTGAATAGGCTATAAAATGATTGAATTTGTAAAGAATTTTCAAACAAAACGCATGACAACAGGTATAATTACAAAGTCAAACATTTTATATTATTGCAAAAATAATAATGCCCTATATATAGATGATATGAAAACCCCCTAAACTAGCTTCTTTATACGCTAAGGATAATGTATTTTGTTATTGATCTTTCCAATTAGTTCGACATAAATAGCTTTTCTTGTGCTTGGTTATTAAAATATGAAGAAACATTTTTTTATGGAAAAAGAAACTACACCCGAAAATAAATAAACAAAGCCATCAAAGGGAAACAAAAGGAGATAAGATAGTTAAAAACAAAATATGGTCATAAATATTAATAATAACATAATTATTAAGCCTTTATTGCTGACACCCAGTAAAATATATAAACACTTATTTAAGTTACATAATATGACCCGTTTTAGGTAATTAACGTGTCCTGTGACACATATGCCCCGCTGCTTCCATTCTTTCATGATGTTAGCTCTTCGTCCTAGCGTCTCTAGCGTCCAAGTTCTGCCTCCTATTCTCTTTATACCGTCTGCCCATCTCTTGCACTGTCTTCCTCTTTTCCTTTATCCATCGCTCGGTTGCCATTCTGTAATTATGTATTATTAAAGAAGATAATAAAATATAGTATAAACCAAAACGCAGGAGATTTTAGCCGGAAACGGAACGGAGTGATTATATTGAGAACAAGAAAAAAAATATGGTCTAGGTCACCCAACATCTTCGCCAGACTCACAAATATATCAACAATACGAAGCCTTGCTAAATTCTGAGGTACATACATATCTTAAACTCATCTGGAAATGATAGAAGTGACCATTTTAGAACTTTTAACTTTAAATAAACATGGTTTATTAATGGGTTAAATTCCAGCATAAAGTTAGCCTTTGAACGGCCTGCTTCTCAACCAAACAATATTCCTGAAGAAACTTCTAAACGAATATGTCGATGTCAAGTGACATTTGAATTGTCAATAGTTACAGTGAGAATATGGCGGAGAAGTCGTATATATAATAATGTGTTCAATTAAATCTTTTTACATTAGTCTTCCTTAATTTTTCATCCCCGTTAATAAATACAATAAACATAGTCTATTAGAATCCCAATTACAAATATACGACGTTTAGATTGAGAAAGGCTGACGGATGACTTTTCCATTCAAATAAACCAATTTTCGAGGTTAAGTCACTCCAGTCAAGCGCGTTTATTGGTGCTTTTATTCGAAACTTTGAAGAAATGTAGTTCCATTTATATTAAGCGATAGATATTTTATGATCAAATACGCACGTATTGCGCCTACTTGATACGCGCGTGATTTTGTCTCCATGTGTATGGTTGAGGGTAATCACATACTTTGATTTATTAGGTTTGTACCACAACCTATTAAATAATAATAATATATGGCGCTGCAACCTTTTAGGTCTGGGCCTCAGATTTATGTATCTGTTAAGTAGGTGATGAACCTTTTGTGTCTGAAACATACGGTCGACTTTACGGGTATAAGGCATGCCAGTTTTCCTATCGATGTATTACTACCATCAATTTGGTTCACAGCCGGGGATCAAACTTACGACCCCAGAGTTGACATCCGCACATTAAAACCGCCGACACAGCTTAAACAATAATAATGAGTTGATTTTTATCTAACGAACGCCTGTACCATGATTAATATAAGTATAAGATTATACTTCATTAAGTATATATATATATATATATATATATATATATATATATATATATAATTAAGGAAGTATTAACAAGGCGTCATAGAAATAGCGTGGAAAAATTGGATGAATGTTGCCCAAGATAAAGAGAAGTGGAAAAATATGGAGGAGTCTTTTACCCTAAAACGGACCATACTAATGCAAGACAACTAAGAAAGAAAATTTAATTTATTATTTAAATTTAATTTTATAGAACTAATACTCATAATAAGAAATTTAAATTAACCATTTGTTGTATGGAGTAGTGTTGGCATAGAGGCTCCAGCGTGCCGCTCTCATCTCTGAGGTCGTAGGTTCGATCCCCAGCTGTGCACCAATGGATTTTCTTTCTATGCGCGCATTTAACATTAGCTCCAACGGTGAAGGAAAACATCGTGAGAAAACTGGCTTGCCTTAAACCCAAAAAGTCGACGTCGTGTGTCAGGCACAGAAGGCTGATCACCTACTTGCCTATTCGATATACAAATTATAATGAAACAGGCACAGAAATCTGAAGCGCAGACCTAAAAAACGTTGGAGCGTCATTGAGTTTTAACTGTTGTGTGGATTAATAAAGCTATTATGAAGTCATACGATGTCCAACAACTTTATGTCACGATTACAATGTACATAAACATTATAAACGTCAATGGCATTAGCCAGCTCCTTCCAGAAGTTTAAAAGTTTCCTGGGCAATTCGCAGCCTTGACGGACTGCTCTGGAATTTCAATTTGGCGATGTTGGGAAGCCACAGCCACGCATTCGATGACTGCATAGGTGACTGATTCCTCTGCCCTGAAACAGCCTCTGCACAAAGGACTATCAACGCACCAAGGACGAGTAAGACAATCTTCCTGTATATAAAATTCAAGATATTATATAATATGTCACAAACGTAGAGTGATTTAACAAAACATTACCTATTTACTATTTATTTAAACTATTGTACATCTATTAAGTATATTATTTACTACAGGATATAATCTATATTAACGTGCATTTTTCACTGATTAAATATTTATGTATTCATTTCCATTACCCAAATATTCACAGTTTGATCAAGCTAATACGTTTTTTATTTTTTAGCAATTTATCTGGTAAAATGAAATCACACAAAAATGGGAAATTTAAGTTGATAGGGAAGATAGTGGAAGTAACAGAGAACAGTTACTGCCCAAGAAACCTAATAGGTAAGAACATGAGTGTTATTTGGAAACATACCTTTCATAAGAACCCTTCCTTTGTATACGTCTTTCTCAAGTCCTTTAAACAAGAGCCATTCACGTTGACAACGAAACATAATATGAATTCATTAGACACTCTTAGGAAACGGAGGTACGCCTACATGTTCCATTTAAATGTAAATAAACGTTGCTAGTAACTTGAATACCACGATATAAAAATGCCGATTTGAAACCAAAAAGTTTCTCAAAAATATTCTGAAACCCTGAATACTCTTAATATGAAAGACGAGATTTCGCACCTACGAAGATTTTTGAAGAATCTTTTTTTGCGACGACGGTGTTTGGCATATTCGCAACGATGAAGGACTTTATGTGACGCCACCATTGTCTAATTCATAAAGTGCGACTGGCTCAAGTGGCAGGAGAATGTGTACCTAATTGCGAACGACCCTTACTGAACCCACAACCAGTTGGCAAGAGAAAACCAGGTAGACCGAGGCTGCGTCGGTAGGATGGAGTTTTCAAGGACCTCGAAACAATAGTGGTTCGAAATTCGAAATCTATCCAAGATTGCGATAGAGAAGTGTAATTGAAAAGGCCAAGATCCACAAGAGGCTGTATAATCATTGATGATGATAAACAAAAAGTTAGATATACGTACATGAAATGTTAATAAAAACAAGTGACAATAATTGATTTGTAATAAGAATTGAGTATAGTTTAAGAATAACAATCAAGATTTCAATGCCTGCCAATTTCACCCTTAAACTCAGTAAATTATGTTTACTCGACAAACAATTTTGATTTGCTGTAGGCGTATACGCGTCAGTGGGTAATTACTTTGTGGAAACTTCTATCAGAAAGCTTTAATATACTTCATTTCTCCAAGAATTCTCGCTATGTAAACGTTTTAAGATTATTTATATGGAAGAGAAACGTAAGTGACATAATGTATGCTTCTACAGAGTGATTTAAGCTTTTAATGTAAATATTTATTCCCCATGCAGTGTTGTGTTGTGAGAAGTGTGGGCCTAGTGGTTTTAGCGTTCGACTCTCATCCCTGAGGTCGTAGGTTCAATTTCCAGCTGTGCACCAATGGATTTTCTTTCTATGTGTGCATTTAACATTCGCTGGAACGGTGAAGGAAAACATCACGAGGAAACCGGCTTTCCTTAGATCCAAAAAGTCGACAACGTGCATCAGGCATAGAAGGCTGATTACCTGAGATGATCTGAGGCCCAGATTTAAGAAGTTTGTAGAACCATTGATTTAATTTTTTATTTATTCCTCAAAAAATCTTTAAGTTATTGATTATTATGAGTTCTCGTGAAAATTATGAAAAGATAAAAAAGTACAAAAAATAATTTATTTGTTTTAAAATGTTATAAATATTTAATCCGTTGTATTTGTTCTAACAGTAAAACTATTTGATGAATATGCGATTTTGTAATTAAAGTAGATTTCAATATCAACATTAATTTTTTAGATCCAGTGTACCCATAGGGATCACAGGTCATAAGGTAAGACATTCAAAACTTTACTCCAGACATAATGTGAACTAAGAAGTTAAATATTCTGGTTACAAGGTGCATTTTACATCGACCACATTTAAGATTCTCCCAAAGTCTCAACTTTGCTAATGCCTCGTTCTTAAACTAGACACGTATGACGTATTTTTCACGTCAATAGCCACGAAGGAGTCAATTTAGAGATTTGTGACTTCATCCAAAAGACGAGAAGTTCTTTATTTAAAAAATTCAATATAAAAGTTAGAGTTTTGCTAATGAAACAAGTACTTGAGTATATAGCGTATGTACTTTTAGTTCTACGCCGTAGCACTGACACTACGAAGTGAAACTTAGTGCTACGTTGCAAAACTTACATGCTGCGATGTAAATTTTGGGTTAAAACTTTGGTATCAAGGTGTCTCGATTTTTGATCTGTACTTTTGTTTCATATCAGTATTTTTGCAGTATTTATTTATTTAATTATTAGTAATCTCACAGCTAACATATATATTATTAAACAAAACACTTAGATAATACAGAAAGCCAAAACAGATTACATAGATTAACAATATATTTGAAATAAAAACAAGTAAAAACATTATTAGACAAGAATATATTTAAAAAAATCTATCAATATTCACATATTAGAATACTTAATATTTCAAATAACTGCCTAAACAAAATCAGAGTCTTCCCACCTGTTCAAAAACTTTCTCACATCAGTAAGGTGGAAAATATCAATATCCTCATAGTTGATGTCATAGATAAAATCCGAAACATTGGCGAAGGCGTGGCCATGTATGTATGTTTGTATTTTGTTCATCTAGTTCTGTAAAATGTTATTTGTCGATACTTTACTGATACATGAAACAAACATTCTTTGGTGTGCTCGTTTTATTTACTATAAATTACGGCATATAATAGTTATGTTTAATATAAATGAGAAATTTAACGTAGACGAATGATATACACGTCGCCATCAGCCGTCCTAATTTTGGTATACTATGCTCAATCCAATATGTATCTTTAATGCTCCTGTGAATTGGTTAAACGCGCTAATATTACGAATTTTAGACGGTAATTGATTACATCATTGCACTCTACTTTACCCTCATACTTAATAGACTACTTCAAACAATTTGTACGTGGCTTGGGCAAATAAGCAAACTCGCTCGACTCGCTAGTTGTTTAATCGTCATAATTTTGGTTTCTTGGTAAAATCTACCAAGAATCGAATTAGTCTGTGTTAAAGAATTGTATCTAAAGAGTATTTTTCTTAATTTATTTTATAGTGTTTGTATGTTAGAAAATTTGTTGTGTTGTTTGTCAGATTAATAATGTATTATAATAATATAAATATAGTAGGAAATGCTGCCAGCCTTAGGTAGCCTAGGGTACACTGGCATAGGTTCTAACTTTTTAAATTAATTTTAGTTTTCTATTTATCCTATTAGAATAACTGTCTTTATTACTTCTTATGTTAAGATTATTGCGAATGCTCTATATTTGAGTCTAATTAAATACGACTATATTTCTTCATCGTCTGTATTATTCATTGTTTGTTAATTAGTTTAAAAAGTTTATAGAAAATACTACGTCCATCTACAAGCAAAAATAATTTTCCTTAATAAAGTAGAATTGAAAAATATTATATCTCGACTGCAGGGCATGTCGCCCATATAATAATCTTCTATAATCTAATCTTTGTACACAATAGAAATCTTTTATTATGCTTGTTTTAAAGAGTTTCCTGTTTCGTGCTGACGTGATCTTGTACAAGACATAAACTTAACGCGAAACCTTCAATTTTTATTTATATTATTTTTTTTTGTTTGGTTAGTTAAGATAACTAAATTTTTGGTTAACTATGATGGTTACAATCTTAATTAACTATGTCTTATTAATTTCTATTAATTAATATATACTTTATATTTGTATAAATGTATCACTGAACGTTTCAAAAACAATAAGATATGTATATCTTGTGTCTAAATTTTCATTTAAATTTGTGTAGAGACAAAAAAGCGCGAATACACTAAACATTACTTTTGATCCACAAGTTACAAAGCTATGTAAACCTATGTCAGTTATATACATTACATATATATCTAAGTCACATAACTGAGTACATACGACACGTCTTAACCGTAAGTGACCTTAAAATTATCGACAACTCTCTAATAATCAGCGAATCATTCGCATTAAAGATGACAATGTATTTGTACAGAAATAATGAATTACGTGAGTCTTCAGCTGTATTCTGTAACATGTACCACATCAAAAGAAACATCAGCAGTAGGGTGACCGAACAAAGGGTTTTGAGGCCTAACCACTCCACTCGGGCTTTGTTTCTCACAACATTGTTTAATTTCACTACGGAGACGTAGGCCTCTTGACCAAAGATAGACTTTGGCATCATAGTTGATACACTGTAAATCCGGTCACATGACATACACTATATATCAATTGTATAGATACGTTCGTATTAACTTAATATTTTGCCAATAGCTTGTGGGTATATTACTAAATACCGGAACAATAGGAAGAACAATGCACAGTGATATCCCAGAATCCCTTAGAACTTGTTTTATTTAAATTTATTAACGCAGCATGTTGCTAGTTTTGTTATTGTATTGTTACAAAATCATCATATAGAAAACCCTTCATCTCTTCACGGGTTTATTTTAAAATAATCAATGAGTATTTTAATTACTAATTAAAAATTCACAATTTATGCGGAATATACACTAATAAATACAAAACAAACTTTATCTTCAATTATCCGCAATTTACATTGTCACAGCACTTGATGCTTTGTCTTTACTACTCGTACTTTGATGTCAATCTCTCGGATCCGCACTCGAAACTGAAATGACTAGTCGAGCTAAACAGATTTTTTTCTATGACATAGCCCGGAAAAAGTCTTAGCGTCATGAAAGCTAGGGTTAAACAAATTAAATTTTTCTTGTATGTGGTAGAGAACTTGAAATGACCATAAAACACATTTCAACTTGCTGTAAACTTAATAAAATGTTTTATTACAGTTTCGATGTCTACATATTGAATAATAATACTCCAGTGGCGCTACAACTCTATAAAGGCCTTAGATTACTTCGGCTCTATGCTGTTAGTACAAAACAAACTCAAACTGCGAAACCACAATAGTTGCCGTGCGTTGTAAGCTATTTTACGGCGAAACAGGAATGATGGACATTTTCTTCCGATGTTATTCCTCTACTTGTCCTTGTTTGATGGTTGCACAGTGGCTTTGCAGTGGAGGTGCACCAACAGCATTATAGTAGGTGATCTTAAGTAACTGACACATATTGTCAGTTCTTATAGCTATAATTGCGCGGAAAATAACCAGGAGATCAGGCGTGATTCGAACGTCTAAAGTCGCATTCTTAGACCAACACTGCACTCTCTGCTCTGACAACAGAATTTATAAATTATATCAGTCCACCTAAATGTTTGTGCATGCAAAAACTATTGTTTAATCAGACATCAAACTGTGGCAGTTTAACCCTAGGTACCAACTAGTTTGCTACTTTTAAAAACAAAGGTAATACTCATATTTGATTAATATCATAAATGTATACATTTTCACGAACATTAATAAACATTTCCATTTTTATAGCAGTTGATATAAGGCAATTTTGAAAAAAAAATCATTACCAAAAGTATATAAACACAAAATATGGTTTTTGGTTTTTCCGTCTCATTTTAATTTGAGTGAGTAGGTATGTCAATATGGATTCATACAAATCCAACCACTGAGGTCAAGAAGTTTTATATATCCTCAGCGGCTGGAATCACTTCGTTACAGCGTTTCAGGGTATGTCGTCATCGCAGTGGGTTATACAGAACATTCGTAAACATCTTTCTATGAAGAGTCTTCGTTAAAATACGGAAATATGTTAAAAAAATCAGCGGTATTCTGATACTAAAAGGCCTAAAGGTTATAAATAATTATCAATAAAACACACATAACGGTGTCGGCTTCATGATACATGATGCAGGAACTTCAAACATACACAAGATAAGTATCGTTATATGATGACATATTTTAATCTAGAAGATAAAAGCTATTTGAGAGAGTGACTCTATTTATTATAAGGGTTTCTGAGAAATCTTTTAAAAATTAATTCCGATGTCTCAACTCCCTGCACGGTACGTAGTAAAACCACGTTTTATAATATTCAAAGATTTATATAATAAAATCGAGAACTTATCGTTGGCAGCAGCTTACTTTAGATACAATCATTGGAAATAACAATGTATAAGCTGGACCATATCACCTAGGTCCACATCGAAGCGCAAATGTCAAAGTCAAACTTTTGTCATCTGACACCGACTTCTGACTGAGAACAAGATATAATCTATCCGTCAATTCCAAGTTACCAAAATACTCTCTCTGTCTACATTAAATTCATATTATTATTATTTTTCATTTCATTCCACCTCGAGACAATTATCGTTTCGCTGGATATCGACATCAGGACCTCCAATGTATACGCAATGTATGATTCTAACTAAGCACGGAGCAATTTTTCAAATAAAGATTACCAAGTACTCGTCCACAACAAAAATATACTTAATTATAACTAAAGTACCAAAATAATTAATTTAATAAAATCTAAATATAAAAAAAATTTCAAATTTTATTTTGATCCTGGCAACACACAAATAAAAATAAATCTAACATTTCTAAACTCTGGTTACCCTATATCTGGATACGTGGGATTTTACCACAGAGCCCTCTAGATACGAGGAACAGTAACTAATCTCGCGTATTAAATGTAATTGTTCTCATGATCAAGTCTCTAGAGAATTAATTATATTCGTATTATATTTTTGTAAGAACAATAATACACATTAACGACTATAAAGATGTTGCAATACACAAATCATATTTAATATTTTGTCACATTTCTCACAAACTTAATATTGTACTGTAGGGTAATAACATTATTTTGTAAAAGGCACAAATGCTATTCATTTTGGCGCGGAGTTTCAGTTGCATTTGTTTTATAGCCTAAATACAACACTGTTTCTATCTTAGCTCGTATCTGGTGTGTATTCCGAAATTCCTAATTAACCAAAATATTGAACAAAGAGTCTAGTAAAATTTGCATTGCGAATAGAATTTCATTCTTAGAGTCCATGAAAATGTTAGTTAAGGCTTACAGTAAATCGACTTTATCCAATACACATTCTTAGTAGTGGTCGAGGTATCGTGCAAGATTTGGGCCATTCTATGGTCTCCTCTCCAGTCACAATTTGCTTCCACTGAACTTTAGTTCGAAGTTCTACCAGGGTTATGTGGCTGCACGTCTAGTCCCAAAACACCAGAATTTTCTCCAAAAATAATTATATTTATTATTCTATTCGCTTTCTCCTACGTGTCACCAATTTCATGACATCCCGTTTTTCTCACCATCATACAAGAGTGGTGGAGACTTTCTTTCCAGTTTTTCTTGCCCACTCTTCGTCCTTGACTTGCCAACTGATAGTAAATGTAAATTTAGAACCAATTTAAAATATTTTCTGTTCATAAGTGTACTTGTTATTTTTAGTTTCAGTTAATTGAGCGTGAAGAAAACTGAGTTTTGCACAGCCGGGCTTCGACCATAGCTAAGAATCGGACTGTTAACAAACAATTATCTTATTGAAAATAAATCTATAGCTGAAACCATTATTATTCATGAACTTTATCACTTACGGAAGCAACTTGACACGCTCTCATAGAGCTTATTCCGATGTGAAGTGCTAATTTCCCGTAAATTACAATTCGGCATGAGCACACAAATATAGGGCGCTTATTGAAATGTATGCGGAGTGTGTAATTAGGGTAGTATCTACGAGTTCGCGTCATCGTGTTTCCGTAATTATTTCCGTTATTTATTGTTCTTAAATGATTACTGTAATTTAAAATGAATACATTTTACATATCCACATATTATTTATTTAATATATTTTTATAATTGCAATTAGACATAGCTAATAATAGTAGTATGTATTTATATGAATGTGGGGTTATAATAATAATATAATTAAAAACGGGTAAACACAAAACTAAAATAAATTTAAAAAGTTTAGTTTCTGCGGCAGTGTACCTTTAATGCCGGCCGCATTTCCTTGATGTGTAAGGTGATCGTTGAGCGATGAAAGCACCAGCTCTGCAATCTATCTATCAGGTACTATATACCAGGCGCCTGTACACTTGAACCTCACAGCCCAAGATTCTCTATTAAGGGAACAATATCAAAGTTAAAGGAATGACTCTGATATTTTTACCGTTTTGATTTTCCACCTGCTTTACCAATTTAGGTCTGATACTGATGATGCCATAAAAATATATGTATATAAAAAATGGTTTTTCCTAATTGTCTATAAATAGGGTAGAATAATACCGTAAACAATAATACACAATGTCAGAAAGGAGTTAATAGCTACTCTAGATAACCACATCTACTTTACACACTAATGCAAAGGCATGAGTGTGTAAAGTGTATGTGGTGGAGCTTAATTCAATTATGTACATTGTAGAGTTTGGGCCATCTGAAACAAAAATTTGTATTAGTTTTAACTAGAAGTTATGTTTAGTAAAAATACTTTGTTCCCATTTTTGTGTGTGTGTTACGCTTTTGTGCCAAAAGAAATATGACCACAGAGTGACAAAGATTATTTTAATATTTATTATCATTAAGTTTTAAATTTTTTATAGTAACGATTAATATAATTATCATCACCCATTAAATAGTAGTTAATTTATAGATCTAGCAACATTGACAAAACTAATAACCGACAGTTATAGGTTTTAAATTAATTTGACTTTGATGTTATTAAATTATAATGACAATGGCAGCTGACACTAACGCCATTGCTTCGGCATTAATAATAATGACTATGAAATAACTATTACAACAAACTATCAAATAGTCAAATAAAAAAGTCAATAGGCAAATTGAGTAAACCACCAAGTTCGACAAAAAGTTCGTGTCGACAAATTTTCATAGAAATTTAGTTTTCGAATTTCTGCATACACTACTGTTAAGGCACCTTAACTAAGCCCCAAGTATTGACGTCTATAAGCTGATTTGACATTGACGCCGTTAATTAAAGACATAATGACAATGGCAGCTGACACCAGTGCCCTTGCATTATATATCAAATCCATATTTTTTTTCTCCGTTGTATAATCTTATAAATTTAGATTCCTGTTGATATATTTATGCAATAATGCGTACCGTCAAATTTGATATTTCTATAGACTAATGAATTTGAAGAACATTTGTGTTAATATGTGTTAATATGTGTTAATTCTGTGTATTAAAAAAACAGTTTTTTAAGCATTGATAATATTATGATTATTTGCATAGAATGTTTAAAGTACCTCTATAATTAAAATCTTTGTATCGTAATTCAAATAAATGATAAAAGGTTGGATAAAAGTGTCAGTAACAATCTTTACATCCAAAAACGATTCAAAATTAAAACTCGAAAGTCGACTTAAGATCCAAGCAATCAGCACTCGGGCAAGCGAATTGAGGCTAAGTACGTAATTTAACCGAACTTCAGTACTTTCGGAACTTCTTACAATTGAAGCAATGACCTTCACAAATATTGTTATTCGTATTCTTTTGATCTTCAATTATACAGGAAAAAAAAATACAAATGTATATATTGAATGGAAACGTATCCAAATGACACAGTTCAATGAATCATATAATAATATCTTTTTTTTTAATTAAAGTAACACTTATGGTTATAGACTCGTTATTTCCGTATAACACCAACACCAAAAAAAAAATATTCGCTAAACATTTTAAAACTTATACAAAAGAAAATTAAAACAAGATAAAATAATGCAAATTAACAACAACAATGAATTATAAATAGAATTTATTGACAGTCAATGGAAATAAATGGTTCTAAATATCCGTTCACCGCCTGTTCTTACATCACGTATAACGCACGAGAAGAACTGGCAAGAACATCTCTAGAAAACTTTCGATCGCTTTTTGTTTTACTTACTACTTTTTGTGTTTTGTTTACATAATATACCTCTTACATTTACCCAGTCACATTTTTTCACCTTTCTAGTTCTACCTGTATAAGTCTGCTAGTTTGAATTAAAGAAAACATTTTGAAAGAACATAATTTTTTACCGTATTAAAGCTATTTGTATTATTATAAACTTATAATTATTTTACATAAGTTTCAATTTTTCCGACGTTTCGCGTGGTTTACAGCGTACGTGGTCACGGTGACTAAAGACAAAAGGTGTTTAATGTCAAAAAGTATCACAACTGTAGAGAAAGTTATATTATCTGTATTTATTTCCCCGGAGTTGATATCGACTAAAAGATGAAGGATGAAGTGTTTTCTTTAAATGTTTAAAAGTTATGTTAATAAAAGACAATACTAGTTTGAATTAACAAAAAGATATTCAGTTCAGTTTAAATTTTACAACATTATATCTGTCTGTGAGCATTACAACGTGAAAGATTGTAATTTTCTATCGTATGTTTTCAGATACTTCATTGTGAAGAACACTTATTGGGACCATTACCCTTGGAATAATCCTGAATGGCAAATTATTGAAGACGTCATAACTCGAAATCTGATTTGAGGAGCATATGAGAAATTTGAAGGATCGGGGGTATTAATTAAAGTGGAGTATTTGATGAAGGGCTTAGGATAGTTGAGTCGTTAAATGAAGAGGAGTTTGATAAAATTACAAATGTTTCATTTCTATTCATATAGATATTTATTATCTGTTACGTAACAAAGTTTGAAATTAATTTCAAATGTTGTAACGTGTAACAGAAACGTGTAATAATAATAAAGTATTACTATTTCCAATAAATTGCTTACAATTTACATTTATATATATTACTCGTAACATTCAGTACCATTGATCGAAACCCTGTCGGTAAAAGGCCTCCTTTAGCCTTTTCCAATTCTATGCATGGCTTTCTTCTCCATGCGTTTCCTGCTATTGTTCTTATTGTGTATCTTCTTTCTACTATTTATCTAGGGTGCCCTTTTCTTCTTCCTCTTGTTCTTTTGTTATTTTTAAAGTACATCCTTTATCTGTGAGTATTGATATATACCCCACCAACTGGTACCGCTGTTTTACAGAATAATCCAAGACATCTATAACTTTTATATTCTTCTTACTCTTAGTTTTTGCTTTTATAAATTCTTCTGTACAATAATGTTTGTTAGAGTAAGTAAGAAACAGGTATCCAAGACAATTTTGTTTAGGGGACGGGGAAAATTCCGAATTTGTCTCCTATATTGATGTCTTTGTTTTGATTGGCTTTCTAGATGTGTATTTTTTTACATATTCCTGGTACACGGTGTAATGCACACAGTTCAGCAGCATTTTAGTATTATTCTCGTTTATTTTAATGCCTACTTTTTTGATTTAAATTATTTATCATTTCTTCTACTACCTTTCAGCAAATAAAACTATATCGTCAGCGAATATTAGATGTGTTTGAAGTCGATCTTGGTTAAATTCTATGCCTAAGAGATTAACCCAAAAGAATATATAGTACAACACACATATTTTATTTAAAAATGGAACTTGTTGTGCTTTTAAGTATAATGTCGAGCTGTATAACTTCAGATAGTAATCAATAAAGTAATTCCAATTCGTACTTCTTAAATATAAAATATTTTTAAATATCGAATTAGTTTAGAAATTACAGTTTCATTCTAATGACCAAGGGTCAGACAAATTTTTATTTGCCCACAAAATTAATACAAGAATACATAAATTTTCTAATATAAAGTATTTTATAAAGTCTGATCTGAAGATTATAAAGTATATAAAGTCGAAAAAATGTTATATGTATTAAATTTACCATATAATCATTTTTTATTCTACAAACAATACCTTTGATACAGTGCCTTGCCAATTACTCTATAAAAATAAAAAATCTTTTATTTCCGTAATAATTTTGACGGCAGAGTGATTTCACGACATCTGTCTGACTCTCGACCCCACAATTAGCACAGTTAATGAAAATAACCTTCAGCATAACGTCCTTTGTGACACCCTCTTTGTACCTTTGTACTCTCATAGCAAGATTAGGGCTGTCGACTGTTAAATTTAATAAAAATCCGTTTGTGAACTAATGATGTTAAATATGTAAATTTTGGAAGTGAATCGTGAATTAATTATGTATAGTATCACGGTTGTGTTAATATAATGATTTCAGCGTACGACTCTCTCTGAGGTCGAATGTTTGATGTGTGGTGATCCCTAATGCACACCAATGGACTTATTTAGGTGCGTATTCAGTACTCGCAATTGAAGGTAAAACATCATGAGGTGTATTTCATAATTCTGAGGTCCAAACTTAAAATGTTTACGCCACTGTTTTTTTTTCTTTCAATATATCACGTTCTGCAATTGTGACATTATCAGCTTGATAAATGATGAGCTATAATAGTTATTCAGAACATGTAAGCAGAAAATTCCAAAACAAATATCATTGACAACAGAGTGAGTAATAAAAATAATTTTAGATGAAAATCTTTTGTGTTCGATTATGTTGATTTATTTTTAATTGTATAAAGATATTTTAAAATAAATCCCATACAAAAATATATATTTACAATATCCTCATGATTATATTATCCGTTAAATTGGAAAATTGTCGCAAATAATAAGGACAAGTGGAAGAATTGAATTTTTAGGCGGCCTTTACTCCGTCGGAATTCGAGCACTAGTAAAAACATATCTGACATGGATTGAGTGTAACTATGTGTACTCGAATAAAGGCTATTTTTATTTTTATATAATCGGTAATTATAATTTAATAAAATATTTAACATTGACTTGTTTTCAAATAATTTCATTAAATTTTAACATACGTCATAAAAAATGTATGAGTTCTCATCGCAGTAGATTGTTTGACTAATTTATATTACTGTATTTATTATTATCATTAACCATTTTGAGTACGTTTTAATTATAGAATTATATATACAATATAGGTATAATAAATAAATAAAATTTAATACAAAATTAAGTAAGAGGCAACCCTAGTTATGATACGAGTACTTGCTAATTAAAAAGCGTAATCATTTTGTTCCTTTTTGTCTTTGTGTTGTTTTTTAATCAGTTGGTGTGATTGTAATAATGTATTTCTTTATAGACTAAAATTAGTTCGAGCTTTTTTTTTCAATTAAAATCTCTCCAGTAAGTTTTTTAAATAATCTTACTAATTGGTGCGCAATTCAAAATTCAAAACCCGAACGAACTACGAACTGAGTCATTTGTTTTTAGATAGTTTTTTGTTTTTGGCGCCAAGGAGGAAATTCATCCAGTTTTCGAGTTTGAGTTTCTACCTGGAAATACCGCAGCGCAAACAACACGAAGCATAAACTGTGTGTACAAGCCTAACACTGCTTGCATAAACACGGAACATTATAGGTTCAATCGTTTGAAATCTGTAAATTTTGATTTGCAGAACGAGCCTCGCGGTTAGCTGGTAAACATTATTAACAACGACAAATTAAGGTCAAGCAGCGGGTCTTGGAGTTAATGTAAGCTAGATAAGTGGGTACCACATGAACTAAGCGACCAACAGCAAAACTTACGTGTCGAAGCACGCATAGCACTACTGAATGGCCATAGAAACGAGAAAAATATAAATTGAATTCCCTGTAATAAAAAGTGAATCCTGTACGACAACCGTATGAATTCGTCTCACTGGTTGGACCCAGGATCAGCTTCTAATAATCAGTGCGCTATAAAAATTTATTTATTATTTTTTAAGTGAGATAATATTGCGGATATTCTCCTCACGAGGCAAACGCGTTGGCAGACTAGACAATAAACTGCCATCAAAATATTCAAATTGTATTAATTATTTAAGCCAGTACCTTCTTTGATTAGCTAAAATAAAAAAATATCAAAATTTTCATACACATCTATAACTAGGAAAAGACTTTAACTAGGAAGAGATTCTGTATCTATTTCATGCATTATATTACACATAGGTCAGTCTTGTATATGACACTCTCGATATCCATTGGCTCTAATAATTATATAAACAGTGCAACAATTATTGGTAATTATACAATTAAAATATTTGTCTATGAAAATTAATAACAAATTATTTATTTCTATTACAATCTTAAGAATATTTGAAATTCCTTGAAATAATAAATCGGAGTTTTAGAATTCAAATCGGCCTTAAACACAGTCATCGTATTACAATTTATCTTATTTCAGTTTTACATTAAGAACATTATTAAATAAGAATGTATTATTATTTCAAGGTATCTATAACTCCCTTATCTTTGGTTTCTATTCTTGATTTCACTTCAATCAAAAAATACCAAATCAATTTGTAAAATCGAGCAATAATTTCGTCCTTTATTTAAGAATGTTTCTGTTGATTCCTTATTATAATGTTGTAATTATAATCGCATTTTTATTGACTATTTAATTATTATTCAACGATTCAAAGTTAGTCAGATATTTTATTTAATTGATTCAAAATCTTCATCTTAAACTTCCTAAGCTGCCTGTCTTCCTAAGCTTTTTTTCCTGCCTTCTACCTAAGAAGGCAGTCTCAGTTTCATATCCCTTTTATACATATTGGTTTTATTAAATCCCTCATCCATATAAAAGTAACAACATAACGTTAACGTAAGATATTCGATGAACCGTAACTCAGATCGGGTCCAGATATATCGCATATTAACTGAAATTCCTTTAACCTGACCCTCATCAGATTGCGCGCTGTCATTGTACAGACCATTTTCCATAGTCCGACGTTATCGGGTACAGATAAGCGAATAAGGTTTTAACGATATTTCAATAAGGTCTATGGCATAGACAAAATATGGCATAAACAACACTTCGTCTATAAAAAGTTATGATTGATTTATATGCAAGTTGATTACAGAAATTGATTAAATAAAGTCAAATTCGATAAATTTTAACAAAAGGCTTTTATTATCATAGACATGAATACAAATACTGCAGTTATTTCATTTTACCTTTTCACTATTAAGATTATAACAGAATTACATTCATTGTAATCTTTATATTGATAATTGATATTTTAAACATTTGTATATTTGGCTAAGTATGAATCCGAATGTCGAAACCGTGTTGGACTTTGTTAGGATTAAAAATTGCTAACGAATGTACCAGTGTATTTTTAATGTGAGAATTCGTAGTGAATATTTAATGATGCGCGAAGACTTGATTTTATTTAGCAGTAGAAATCATTTTTTTTAATATTAAGTTGTAGTTTGTTCAGTGTTTCATTCCAGTCTTTTTTATCTACTAATGTTAATTGACTTATGTTTTCCGATTCGTATATTTTTAAATAAATCATTGGCGCTTAAACCTTTTTAGCTCTGGGCCTCAGATATATGTATATGTTTCATGATCATTTGTTAATGTAATAGGCATGTAGGTGATCAGCCTCTTGTGCCTGACGCACGCCGTCGTTGTCTTTTTGGATTTAAACCAATCCGGTGTCCTCACGATGTTTACCTGCACCGGTCGAGCGAATGTTAAATGTACACATAGAAAGACAGTCCATTAGTGTACAGCCGGGGATCGAACCTACGACTTCAGGGATGAGAGCACGCTGAAGCCAACTCTGCTCTGCCCTGTAATCTGTTTTGGCTTTGTATGACTAAGAGTTTTTTTTAATAATATGTATAGATATAATATTACTTATATAAATAAGACAGTGTTCACAAAACTTCATGAAGGTAGTTTGTTTCGATAACCGTTATTTAAATAATAAATCAATCAACTTAATAATCATTCATTAAATATTATTGTGTTGCGTCATATGTGAGTCAGCTAGTTCTAATATTTTTAAAAATCTATATACGTGTTCATAATAATTTCTATATATATATATATTAATCCGATAAGCATTGCAGGCCAACAGCTGTCCCCATTCCGAGTTCAAAATTAATGATGACATAGTTATTGATTATACTTGTATCTTTTTAATTACTTTCACGAAAATATTTTTTCTCGTATTAACCTATTTTCACCTACATGGTTTTTTTATATTCATTTCTGGCAGTTCTAGTTATATTAGAACGAGAAATAACTTTCGTTTGCACGCTTTAACTAAAGTCTTATCAAACTTATATTGAAGTCACTTCAAAGGCATTCAAACCCTTCATCAAATGTAAAATTGTAGTGCATATTACTCGATAGAAATATTGACAAATTATATAATAATAGAAATATTGAGAATAATATTTATTTATTTCCTTATTTTCTATTCTTACAGTTACAATACTTATATAATATTTTAGAAATTATATATAATATATGTAACATATACTGTACATGTGTAAACATATAAACAACATAATTAAATATAAACCAAACAAAAAAAAGTGCGTGCGTACAAAGTACACAATGTCAGAAGTGAGTATTCTTTGGCAATCTAATTCTTAAGTCTTGTTCATATTTGTACAAATCGAAAATTTTAGATTTCCGCCACTAAGAGGAAGGGAAAAGGGAAGTTAGGAATTTAATTGGCATTAAAATATTAAGCGTCGAAAATTCAAACAAATTATAATTTTCGACACTTCTTTAAAAAAAATTTTTAAATTTATTTGATATCTACATTATTCGACGCGATTTCTATTAGTATTGTTATGACTAAAGCATTATCATAAGTAAAAAATACGCAATAGAAGTTCGTGTCTCAACATTATCTAAATATATTGTAATTAAACATCTACTATCGTTCTACTCCGCCCTTTCTCACTCTCTCTCAATCGGTCTCAATCGTTCTCACTCTTTTCTTCGACAAAAACGCTGTAAATTTTTGTGCAAAAATTTTACGTTTCATCCGTAAAAAATTTACCCTTATGCGCCCAAAGACGTTTATCTTCAATAACCTAAACCTTTTCATTACTAATTATAAATCCTTGTTATTTCAGCCAGTGCGCAACTAAATATATCCGTCTCACATGGAACAATATTTAAAAAATCACTCAGCTACGTTCAACACTTTGTTAACCTCACACAGAATAAAATGTTCTACGTGACTGTACTAAGTTAAATTAGAGAATTACACGAAACAGTACCATTGGCAGTGGTTGAAATGAGCGCGACCGATTTGGGAGAATCCGCCCCGTCTGATTTCCCTCAAGGCCTGGCCAATCTTAGCCCTAGGTAATGGTTCTATTAGACGCTTAACAATGTTGTTTTGGTGATGATACCTGCTCTATGAATTGAAGTTGGTGTCATAAATATGTAGACAGTAAAAGGAGATAACGTTTCTAACGATGGGTTTAACTTCATAAAAACTCAACTAAAACTCAAACTTAAAATACCTTTATTCATATGGGTAAACAAATACACTTATGAACGTAAGAAAGGTACCATTTCGCAAGTCAAGGGCGTAGAGCGGCCAAGAAGAAATGGCAAGAAACTCTCCGCCACTCTTTTTAATTGCTTAGTTTTGAGTTATACAAATTGTTTGAATTGGAATCAAATCAAATCAATCCCAAGGATTAGGATCATTTAAATATTCATACATTTATAAACAGCTTTATTGATCAATTAACGTTTAACGAGAGCTTTGAATTTATTTAGAGATAAATCTCCAATTTCGCTTGTGAGTTTGTTGTAAAAACAAATACAATTTCCATATAAGGAGTGGTTTATCTTCTGGGTGGCTTTATATACTTATAAAAATTAGGATCTTAGAATGTAATTATGTAGGGAAATATAAATTTTTGAGGAAATTTCGTGATCTTTTCGTTTTTGTTGTTGGCAAGTAAATAATCAGCCTTCTATACCTGACACGACGATTTTAGGGTTTGAGGCATGCCGGTGTTCTCACGAAGTTTTCCTTCACGGTATTAGCGAGTGTTTATTGCGCATATAAGGAAAGAAAAAAAGTGAAGCTCGCTACAATACTCCTCTTGATACCTTTGGAAATAAAATAATAACTTAATAAATAATCTTGAATAATGGACTGGAAAAGGATTGAAACTTATATTTAATCTTTTACCAATAATTTGTCTGTATAATAATTTAATTATTTGAACAGTTCTAATTTGATAATTGGATTAAATTAAGATAAGATTAACGTCAGATACTTAACCACTTCGTCATTGAATTAAAAAATTATACTAATTAATAAAAATAGGGCACATTTCTATGTTTATTGATAATTTATAGCAATATTTTCTGTTTGAGCAGTGTTGGCCTAGTGGCTTCAGGGTGCGACTCTCATCACTGAGGTCGTAGGTTCGATCCCCGGCTGTGCACCAATGGACTTTATTTCTATGTGCTTAACATTAGCTCGAACGGTGATGGAAAACACTGTGAGGAAACCGGCTTGCCTTAGACCCAAAAAGTCGACGGCATGTGTCAGCCACAGAAGGCTGATCACCTACTTGCCTATTCGATTAACAAATGATCATGAAAGAGAATCAAAAATCTGAGGCGCAGACCTAAAAAGGTTGTAGCTCCATTGATTTTTTTTTCTGTTTACGCATGTATCTATGTAGGTCTATAGAGAATGGATGTTGTACTGTTCCTCTAACTTGAAAGGGAAGATCTTCAACCAGTATAAACATCGGCCGGCCCGAAGTCCCCAGTGGGTAATGAGGAGAACTTGTATATATCATTAGCAGCAGCAGCCGTAATAACTCTTTTACTTCAGGGTATCATCACAGTGATTGTAAGCACAGATTGTATACGTCGCTACTTGTCATTAGCTCTCGAGTCTAATGCCGCTTTCCTCACGATATTTCCATATAACAAGAAAGTCTTAATAGCGTATACAAAACCGACGACAAATACGACCACTGGTACATTTGTAAAATTATGTTTTATTATTACGTTGTGTATTTGAAATGAAAATATAATATTTAATGATACAATCAATGAATGAAATTTCCTGGTAAATTCAAACAAGTTTCTTGTCTCATGTTTTGTAAATTGTTATAGAAATAAAATATTGCATACAAATTCCGAATATTTTACTATGTTCGTTACAAAAGCTAATATCTAGAGACCGCATTTAAGTTGAAATACAGTAGACACATCTTTTAAAAAGTTATTAAATGGCTTTACGATTATTCATAAAACCCTCGATAATTTAATCCAAATATTGCTTTATAATCAAGTAAAAAGGGTTGACTAATCTCACTGTAGTAAGGGATCCGCCACGACAGACAGCCCCATGTAGAGGCTGTTTTCGCGCAGAGGAATCAGTCACCTACGTAGGCCTGGAATGCGTGGCTGATTGTAACTAAACTAAACTAAATAGAAATTCCCGGACCAGTGAGGTCGCTCCGTGAAGCCTGCGAAGAAGCCTTCTGTGTTTCTGGAAGGAGCTAGGCTAACTAAGTTATCCAGGACTTTACGCAAAGGACCTAGTGAGAGTTAAAGTGCCGAAAGTAAGTCCATCATCCTTTAACCCTGTTAAGGGACGCGTCTATGTAATAATTAAGAAAGTTTGTTAAGAATATTCTGTCATCACTTTATATATAAAATTCTCGTGTCACAATGGGAACGATCCTATACTCCTCCGAAACGGCTCGACCGATGATTATGATTTTTTTAATGCATATGTAAGTCTGAGATCGGCTTCTATCTATTTTTCAAACCCCTAAGTGATAGTGTCCATCCCAAAAAAAAAATTGTTTTCATTTTTTTATGATGATAGAAAAATACCTACCCTTGATTGTCACTCCTCTACGATCAACCCCTTTTTTACTATGGCAGATAGGTTATTTTTATTGAACTATAAAAATGTTTACCAGCATAATATACATGGCAAAACGACGTTTGCCGAGTCAGCTAGTTTTTATATAGAAATTTCGTGATAATTATTGGTATTTAAAATTTGGTATTTAATATATGCTGCCATGATGGTAGTTGGCTCCCTGCTAATAGTCCGAGTTATGAAAGCATTAATTTTTATATTTCGCCAAAAACTCCGGAATCTAATGGGTTTTGCGAGTTGAAATAAAGTTAATTGGCCAAACAATTAAAAGTTACTAACTTTATAAATTCACGGTTTTGAGGCACGCAAACTTTATTAGAGTATTTGTTTTGTAAAAATTCCATATTCCAAAAACATTCGAACAATGAGTACTTTCCGTATTCGTACCTATATACGATGCCTGGATGTTTTCGTGGTTCAGAAAAGAGCCACTTGATTGACTCCGTACTCTTTACATATAAAGGTTAAAGTGAAAAGTTTTATAAATCACAACTTTGTTATCATTTCATTTCGAGTAGACATTTTGCGCCTTACGGAACAAATATACAGGCACTAAGTAGACATAACACGGAACCAGGCGACTAGACAACGTATCAGCATCACAATACAGCCAGAACTAAGCTACCAGAACAAATTTTGTAGCGAAAAAAATATATTTAGTTTGATTTCATAGTATTTATTCAGTTGTAAGTTTTGTTAGTGAAATCTATTAACAATAATTAACGAAAAACCTAGTCAATGTTACCATATTTTGTTTTATTTTTTTGTATGACTGCAATCTAAGGTAATTGAACTACCCTTTCTATATCTAGGATCCTTTAAGGATTGGATCTCAGATAAGCCTGTTGCCTGGTTGCCAACCTGAACCTGGTTCAGGCCTTCTGAGCCTGACAACCGTCGATTATAGAATTTAAAGCCATGCCGGTCTCCTTATTATATTTTCCGACAAGTGAATGTTAAGTTCAGTAGAATAATGGTGCACAACCGTGATTCAAACTGACAACCTCAAGGTGAGAGGCGCCAGCTCAAGCCATACTGCTCATTAAACAAACTCAGTCTTTAACTAGAGAACAAAGCAGAAGATGTTACATATCACATTATGATTGCAGATCCTTGATATCGGTTTGTTGGGTTGGGCTTCAGGAGTGAGGTCGTTTGTAATACAATACCAATAACATCAGAAATACAAATATTAACTATACAAAGTTGATTATGTTTATGTTATACTTATGCCAATAACATGTAAAAAATTGAAATGAAATGCACGTAATACCAAGACGGTTAATTTATTCAATCCCTACTTTAGGGACCTTCTGTCTTAAGTTATTACGTAATTAGCTTATCTGGCCACATCTTATTTCCATATCAATATTGCAAATCTAGACCGCTTTTTTGCTCGACAAAGCGATAAATAGATATCGATTAGAGGCCAGAGGCTCTTATGCCTATTGTACATACACGTAGATTGTTAAGAACGTTAAAGATACAGATTTCGGGTTTTTTCACAAATAAAAATCGCTATTTTTAGGAAGCTTTCGGTTTTTTCGCAATGTTGCGGAATGCGATGGACAAACCTGATAGCTACAGTCATTTATTTCGTAGTCCATCAACGTTGTTTTCAAGGCATTGTATACAAAAAACTGGGCCGAACATTTATAATGGCCCAGTGGGCCAACAGGGTAGGGCTGTCGACTCAATAATGTACATATTTAATTATACAAAGTACATTTTCAAGGCGAAACTGCTATAATCGCTCAAGCAAACTCAAATTACTATTTAAAAAAACAAAGTGTTCATTCGCTTCACTTGTATTTGTTGTATAGTTTTTATTACTTATATCCTCGATAAATGGACTATCCAAGGCAATAAATCTTGTTTTATTTAAAGTAATAGTTCCTGGTATTTACACGTTCAACCGAGTAAATTTCAGTTTTTATATTTGCTATAAAAATACTTTTACCATTGAAACGCGTCAAACAAATTTTATAGTTTTGTTGTACACGGTTTATATACCCGGTCCGGTTTATAGTGATCCCTTTGAATATTCGAAACCGTAAATAAATTTACGCGAGTAGTCAGTTACGGTAGTCAAGCTTAGAAGTTGCAATTTAAAAAATGAAATACAGTACTCGATAACTCGAACCTTGATTAGTCGAATTCCTCAGTAAGTCGAGAATTTGCCATTACTTTCCACTGAACTTCTGAAAACGCAGTATCTCGAATTAATTAGACTTTGTTGTGAAACGTTATTTCCCTACGAAGTATTGATAATACAACTTGAATTTCAAAACAGAGACTTTGTAAGTCGTACTTAATAAAATATAAAGTAAGACGTACTTGGTCACTTGTTTACTTACTTGTCTTTGTCCAAAATAATAGCAATAAAATCCAAAATGAATGTTCGGTTCTAATACATATATTGTTTTCGTCTTGTGCACGTGCAATGAATGAATACATTCTTTAAAAAATATATACTACAAAACTTAAGTTGAATTGTTATTCAAATTTGACTCTACAAATCGAAAAATCGGCATAGAAATTGTAAATAGTAAGTGGAAATTTCAACAGTTGAATCAATCAGTTGTTAAATTGAAAACTCGTTAAGTCGATTTTTTTTTGTCTTTCCCTTTCTTTCCAGTTATCGAAATTCCACTGTATTATAAATAACAGAACTATTTTGTAGTAACAGCCCTGAAATAGCCGGACAGACTAGGGAATTGTTTGACATTATCGGCAGAGGAAAAATGACAAGTTGTGAAATTTTGTACGTGATTTTTTTGTGCTTTGTCACGTAAGTTGTTTATTAGTTTTAATATTAGCTAAGTGTTCTCGGAATCTCGAAGTAACTTTTTGTAAATTCGTTTTAAGGTATTCGTGTACATTGCGTGTTAGGTGAGGTATATATGAGCAGTGTAGGTTAAAAAAGGGCGATGAAAAGGAAAGGGAATATGTAGTTTGGCCATGTAGAAGAACGAGAAGCGGTTTACATGTAGGATAAACAAGGCAAACGTGGTTAGTTGTCAGCTTAGGTTTCCGTACAAACCTCGACCAAATTCAAATCCATTTTTATTTTAAGCCATAAATGCATCGATATAAGGATGGATCTGGATTGGACGATCATTACCAAAAATTTTAATTGATACATATGTGTGTGTACTTGTGAGTTACAGATTCTGTTTATCAGTTTTTACTTCACAAAAAATTTATCATACTGTATGACTCCATCTACTACTATGTGGAACCAGCTGCCCACTGAAGTAGGAATTCGACATAAGAACAGAGCATACAAATTCTTCAGAACAGGAGAGCCTCCTGCCCGTTTGCCTCGTGATACATTAAAAAATGATGCCACGCGTTGCATGGCTTAAAAGCCATAGGATTTAGCTTGCAATTTTATTCAATTTATGGAAAAAAGGGATATAATATTTTTTTTTAAGTCGTAACAAATATCATTCCTTGTTGGAATCAGACGTCTCACATACGTCACGGAAGACATTAAATTTGTAGGAGGAGTGAAGTCCTAAATAAACCTACAGTTGCACACATTATTCAATTGCAACGTTCGAACGCAAACACTTTGCCTCGTATATCAGTTACGTGACGAATTCCGAACGATCATTTATTTATAGGTGCAATCCTAATTTTACGATATCCGATGTAGGGTAGACTAAATTAGGGTATGACGTATGTATTCTATATCCAGAATGGAGCTGCAGTGTAGTCATTGCAGCCCATGGAAACCCAATTTAGTGGGACTTTCTTTAAACAATTGGAGATCGCATCTCACAGAAAAGAAAATCAAGCGGACCGTGGAAGATTTCCAGACATCATGGTGATAAACTAAGTAACACTTTTTATGAATATTGAATCGATTTTTATGCATCGCAAAGTATACAGAACTACCCGGCAAACCACTTCAGTTATTAGTTTAGTTTCCTTTACGTAAGTTGGCTAAAATATTAAATGTCTTGAAAATATTCTTTAACGTTGATAGCAAATATATAATTCCAGAGTAAGAGGTAGTAGAAACAACGCGTAAGCTAATCGTGAGTCACATTTTTACGCTAAATAGTGACGAGCGATCTAAAAAAACACCTGAACATAACAGACAGTTTTCCTTGTCTCGTTTCACCTCGTCCGAGTCTTGATAAAAAATGAATCGCGTTGGGAATACTTGATTTTTTTGTAGTCTGATCCGAATTACAGTTCGGTTTAGTCTCGGAGCTCTTCCAATCTGGTTTACGATGAACTTGGGCAATGCCATATCAATGAAACTTTACGACCTACTTAAATACAACGATAGAAATATTAGCAATTTTATCGAAATTCGCGTTTACACTTGAACCCAAATTACATTATAAGTTGATCTAACTCTTAACCAACGAAAGCGGTGTTAAAATTCCATGTATCGGGCTTCGAATTAATTTCGCATACAGCGTTTCCAGATTTAGCTCCCTGCTACTTTTTCCTGTTCTCAGACCTCAAGAGAATGCTCGCTATACTAATTTTGCGCTTGTGAAGAGGTAATCGCAATTCATGAACGATAACTTTTACACATTTAAAGAAAACACTTTTTTAACGAATTCAAGCTATGTATTATTATAACACATACTAGATAGGCCTAAACATTACATACGCTTTGATCAACCGAAAGTACTTGCGAAAGTAAAAAGATTCTACCCAAGATTGGTACGAGAAGCCATTGAAATCAAAAAACACCCCAATTTCACCTGGGATCCAATAATATTCAAATTAAAATCTCAAGATAAACAAACCGCGAAAATAGAGGACACCGTGAGTCAGTGCTGCAAAAACCCTTCATCTTTTAGGCGATATCAACTCCGGGGAAATAAATACAGATAATATAACTTTCTCTACAGCTGTGATACTTTTTAACATCCAAACACCTTTTGTCTTCAGTCACCGTTACCATGCACGCTGTAAAGCTCGCGAGACATTGGGAAAAATTTAATGTTATGTAAAATAATTATAAGTTTATAATAATACATAACTTCAATCCGTTAAAAAAGTGTTTTCTTTAAATGTAATTTTTTTTAAGTCCGCAACTCCAGAATGGAGCATATATACAGACACTAGTTTTAAGGTTTTAACGTTCGTAAGTTATTATAAAAATCATCTTGTTTTTATGCCAACCACTTATTGCTTATCCGTGTATTAAAGTATTCATCAAAAAATAATCATTGCCAGAATTCACTTCACGTGCGTTAATTTACATTTCATTTTCCGGCACGCACTCGCGAGCCCTCTGGCATTGGGATTATCCATGGCGACGGTATCACTTAACATCAGGTGAGCCTCCTGCCTCTTAAATATTCTATAAGTATACAGACTAATGCAATTTAATTTACAGAAATGGTTAATTCGTTCAAAAAGGTTTTTTTTCAATAGTGATTGTGTCTTTTTTAAAAGTAAGAATTGGTATTCTTCTGATGCATAGTGAATTCGTAAATTCGAATAAAATCGTTGGAATAAACGCTCACGTCTCCTCATGTTATTTCCAAGTGTGGTTAAACCAAGTTCCATAGTAAGTGCTTCGCTATTTCATTTGCCCGAATGCTTCACAATTCACCCTGTTGAGTCTTGTTTATGTGTCGCTGAACACAGCTATGTTAGTATAATTCTAATTGTTCCACATTCTATTAATTTAAAGACATTATATCTTATTGTCTTTTGTTAACATAGCTTTTACACGTTTAAAAAAAATACTTTTTACCGGATTGAAGCTATGTATTATTATAAACTTATAATTATTTTACAAAAAGAAATCCGACGTTTCGCGTGCTTTATAGCGTGCGTGGTCACGGTGACTGAAGACAAAAGGTGTTGAATGTCAAAAAGTATCACAGCATAATTATAAGTTTATAATAATACATAGCTTTAATCCAGAAAAAAAGTGTTTTCTTTAGACATCATATCTATTTTGTTTAAATAATAATAAAATTCTCTAAAAATATTACAGTGCACAAGTGTGTGTGGAGTAAAAAATTACACTCCTTGCATTCTACAATGGAATCTCTATATCTCGAATGTCAAGGAAAACCGAGTTACCGAGTTTTTTACTTAACAAGAACTTCGATATATATTATGATTTAATTGCTGTAATTTTGACTTACAGAGGCGCGATTTCTAAGTATTTTTTGATTTATAGAATTACGAATTACATATAAATGAAGTAAACTGTACACTTAACTAAATCCGTTATCATCTTTTGATTAAACCTATTTGCAGATTTTGAATCACCAGAGGAACAAGGTTTTTTTACATGGCATTCATACATAATCATTTTTATCTGGCCTTTGAACCTGAGACTTAGAATTCAAATAAATTTGTATAACATGTTAACAATTAGAATAATAAGCGTAGCGCTACAACCTTTAAAGGACTCAGATCTCTTGACTATTTGTTTTTAAAATAGGCCAATAAGTCTTCTGTGCCTGACACACGCCGTCGAATGTTTGGCTCTAAGACATGCCGGTTTCCTTCACAAAGACTAAAAGTGCAATGTTGTTTGAACCTTTATTTATATCAAAATAATAAAAGCAATAACAGACTGAAGACTGAAATAGCAACCAAATCACTCAGATAACATTGTTTATGCTTATATATATATTCGTTCTAGAAAACATCATAAAACTAACACACCCTTAAAACTAAGAAGATTACTTAATTCTAGAAACTTCAAAGTGAAAGCAAAAGTGATAGCCCAACATCTATTTGGTAAATACACGGCCTCCATTGTTGACTTCCATTATGAAGAAAGATAAAATATTTCCTGGAGCGAGTCAAGCATTGTCAGAGCAATGTCTTGTTGGGAGCTTGGCTGTCAGCGGGCGAAGTTACAAGATGTTTTAAAGGCTCCATTTTCGTTAAATTTCATTAATTTGTCTTAACTGTAGGTTCCTGTTGGAGAAAGGGTCGGAAGTGTAGGTTTTGTTAATTAAATATAGCACTGTAAAATTTTGAAAACGAGAAAATTAATTCTAATAAAAGGTATATATTCATTTAAGGTATATAAGGATATATATTCTATAAAAAATATTAACTTATATAATAAAGTTAAACTAAAAAATTAAATGTTTCGTACGCAATAATTTTGTAATCCAGCTCGCCATCCGAGTCTTGAGGAACTGGAGCCAGTTGACTCTCCCATTCCACATAGCTAGAACAAAAATATTTTGAATTTAGAATTATAAAACTTTACCGACGTTTCCAGCACTCAACAAGTATTGACGTGACGTTCGCGTAAGTAAATCATATTCTACAGTTAAATGGATGATTTATAGTCCAGACGGCGCGAACTATGTCTCATGTCAATGTCAAGCAAGGATGATATACTTATCATTAAGACTCGTCAAGACTCAAGATCGTATTCTAAATATAATGTATTTCACTGTATATGAGAATATTCTGTACTATCTGAGCGTTAACTATTTAAATACAAGGAATTAATACTAAAGCCGTCGCCTCCGCCTTTGTCTTGTGACGTTCACAGCTTACATTCCCCAGCCTTAACAAAGAGCGGCCGCCAATGAATTGACGAATATTTACGTTGAAAAATTGTTACGTTTAACATGCCGTGGGCGATGGGTATCGTAAACATTCATTTTCCTTCATGTTCGTTCAAAACAAGTATATTTTCTCGTTTAAGGGATATAAATGTGTTTATTTTATTTATAAGCACTTAAGAAAAGGCTGTGTAAGAAAAGTGGAAAGTAAAAGGAATTAAATATTAAGGTCAAAGTCTAGGTTATTACTTTCTTTTATTTATCCAACATGAATAGGCAGATAATTTTTTTTGCGATTTTGCCTTTTACGTGAAATGTATGAATAAACTTGGATGAAAACTAGTAAACATTTCGATTGTACAACTTGGCTTCTTGCATAAAATATTGATATTATAATACACATAGTTATAAGTGAACATAAGACAAATTCCCTTGTGGTAAACAAGAAACAAACTCATAAGACTTCACGATGTATTTTTACATCTCAAGGGACAAACAAAACAGTCCACTTTTTACTCGACTTCTATGCTTTTTGTGTACTTCCGCAAGACGCAAGACACTTTAAGCTTGTAGCAAAACCAATCCTTAACGAGTTGTTGAAACAAACGCATTTAACAAAGAAAGAAAGAAATGCTTACACATAATAAAACATGTATTTATAGTTAGAAAAAGAAAGTGGGCTAGCCAGTGGGGCACACTAGGATTCCCTGTATCAAGGGCTTTCTTTCCTTTGACGTATAATTCTACATAACACTTATATAATTAAACAACTACACAAAAAGAATACTTTTGGGTTCAGCATTGGGACAGTATTAAAAGATATTGCTTAAGATTGTGAGGTAATTGGTGATTGATAAGGATTTGAATCGATAGTGATTTGACTACTTAGCACAATCTTAAAGAAGTTTATTTCGCATTAGAACAAAACAATCTTTTTAAATCAGAAACTTGATATATTAGGTCCTTACATATGAAATTGGCGTTTTGTATGGGAGGAACAAAAAGTCGAATATTTTTAAATATAATATATTTAATTAATCAAAGTATGAACCATTGTTTTCTATGCACTTTTGCCATCTCATAGGTAGTTCATTGATCCCTTTACTAAAAAAAACAGTCGGACGGGAATTAAAAAAATCTGTAAAGGCGATTTGGACTGCCCCAGAAGAGTTAATTTTTTTCCCTTGCAAGAAGTTGTCCAAATTTAGAAAAAAATGGTAATCTGTTGGAGCAAGGTCCGGGGAGTACGGAGGATGTCTTAGACATTCCAATTAAAGCTCTTCTAATTTGGTAGCCGTCTGTTGTGCAGTGTGTGGTCTAGCGTTGTCGTGAAGTAGCAGTGGCGTAGAGCGATTGACCAGCCTAGGTTGGTTAGCCGCTAGCTTTTCCTGGTTTTCAATTGCTTCTTTTCATGGTTTGCAATTGCTGATAATAGACATCAGCCGCAATAGTCTGGCCAGATTTGAGAAAACTGCCATGAACATTATTGGTGGAACAATCCACCAAACGATTACAAGTAACTTTTTTGGGGTTAATTTTCGCTTGGTGCAGGATTTGGCTGGCTGGCCAGGATCCAACCATTGCGCTGAGCGCTTCCGATTATGGTAAAGAATCCATTTTTCATCACAGGTAATGATTCGGTTTAAAATACCTTCATTATTGTGCCGGTTTAGTAATGTAACGCAGCAGTCGACGCGCGTTTGCCGGTTTGCTTCAGTCAATTCGTGAGGGACCTTTCAAGCTTTTTAATCTTCCCAATTTGCTTCAAGTAAATTAAAACAGTTTTATCACTAACACCGCAGCCTGCAGCTAACTCGGACGTGGTTTGCGATGGATCCGCTTCCACAATAGCCTTCAATACTTCATTATCAACTTGGGTCTCAGGCCGTCCACGGGGCTTGTTCTGCAGGTCGAAATTTCCAGAACGAAAACGTTGGAACCAAAAACGAACTGTGTTTTATTTTGCAACATGACTGCCATACACATCATTCACCCTTCGAGTCGTTTCCGCAGCACTAGTGCCACGGCGGAACTCGTACTCGTAAATAATGCGATACTTTAAGTTTTCCATTTTGTAAACAGAAATAAAACTGAAGAAAAAAACAAATGAATGACGGTCATCGAAGCACAAATATATGAGTAAATAGCTGTACAAATTTGAAATTGAAATTCCTAACCAAAGAGGAGGTATTTGAGGTCAAAGTGGCCAGTACGGAAAAACGCCAATTTCATATGTAAGGACCTAATATATGAACGACATATACGTCGCAATCAGTCAATCCTAATTTTAGTCTAAAAATCAAAGTCAAATCACTATTATTCCCATTAAAAGGTACTCTTAAAAGTCAAAATTACAAGTTAAAACTACTGTTTACTAGTTTCCCATTCCAAAGAGTAGTTTGATATGGAAAATAATGGGCAGTTTTTACATTGTTTTGTTATATTGATTTGATAATTATATGTGTATACCATATACCTAGAACATAATAAGACTACTATACCAAAATAAAATAGGTGCATTCTATTATAAAAACAATGCATCAGATAACTAAAGAAATAATTAACATACAGTCTAATACTGTGTGAACTACATCAAAGTTGATTTCTTTTTCTACTAGGCTCATTTTTATCTCATCTTTAATGAAATTTTGATTTGATTAAACACGCTGATATTACGAATTTTAGACGGAAATTTATTAAATAATTGCACACCCTCATAGTTAATAGTCTTCTTCAAATAATTTGCACGCGGTTTCGGCAAGATAAGCAAACACGCTCGACGAGTATTACGAATGATGTTGTTTCAATTTAGTAACAAATACGCCCCGTTTTAACACAAATTATAAATGCCAAAGTTTTATACTCCTAACTAAATTTGATGACCATATAAGATATCAATTCAGGTAAACTATTATTACAACCATTTTCTAATATCCTACGATTTAACAAAAAAACACATTTCGTTTATACTAAATTTCACGTCTCTTTTCAAGTGCTATACGCAGGTAATACAGATTACATCCTTGATCCAGCAATCAAGCTAAACTTGTTTCCACCATAACATTCAGCGTTGGTACTCGGGGAGAACGGAACTGAAATCATGTCCGGCTCAATTGTCAACCTCACCTGCACGTTAGACACTGTAGTTATACTAGGTATTTTGGTGCTTTCTGCTAGATAACGGACGTGGCTCTGGCAACCGACAGTATAGTTAACACATCTGCTACGTATTGGTCGAGGCTACAGCGACCTTGGGAGGAAATAATCCCTTAAATCTCTGGCGCGAAAGGCAACGGGAAACCACTGCTCAATATTTTACACTGGTAGTCAGTAATAAAATCTAATAAAACGGCCCCGAGTTTCGGAAGTCCCTTTGACACTTTGACTGGGACAGCGGTGTGAAGAATCCCCAGGTGTAAAAGAACTTGGTATTCTGAAACTTTCTGAGTTACATATTAAGTTTTTACAATTTCGATACAGTTTTAGTTGGTGTTGGATTCGCTGTTGGGAGTTACACCACAGGTACTGCGCCAGTACTCTGTAAATTATAAGCAATAGTGACAACGATACCAATACTGACGTTTTTGTATGCAATTTCAATACAAAATATTAAACATACAAAACCGCTTTTTTCCGAAAGGGTAGAACTCATCCACGAATCTCCAGTTGCGTGGGTCCTTATCCATTTACCGTGTAGGCTCATCGGCTATAGGAAATAATCTGTATAATCACCGCATTACTCCTATTCTACACAGTTAATAAGACAAAACAAAAACATATAACGCCCGATAACCGTTTTTAACTGCATGCTTTAAATATTTTATAGGGGCCTACAAGAAAAGAGCGTTCCCATAAAGGCCGGCAACTTCAAACTACTTTCTCGGCTACACTTCGGTTTGGACCAATGGGCATTTATTTCTAAGTACTCCTACGTTTGCCCCATGAAATCTCTTCCGTATAATTCCATTTCCGTGTCCTTAAATTCGGCTTAAAACTTTTTCGTGTCTAAAAAATCACGAATAGAATTTCTTGGAGCATTCCAAAAATTGACAGCATTTTACGTTTAGATAAGGAATTGAGTTAGATCCGATTGAAAACTTTTCAGCTGATGTTCTCGTGAAGAGATTAGAGGCAATCTTTTCGAGTTTTAAGTGAGTTTTTAGATCGTCCCCCGAGAACATATTTAACGGGGCTTTCTTGGTAAAGATTAAACAAATTGAGACGTAAGGGCTATATCGTAAGATAAAATGTAGTGACGTAATTTCGTTATGTAATATCCTAAATGGTATATTTTCTCTAACGTGTTACGACAACAATGTTTTGACTAAGCATTTTATTACCCAACCAGAATTCGACATCGTAAATAATTTGACAAAAGGAAATGAGTGACGGATCAAACTACTGTTATTACAAAGAGTTGGATTTTACATAAATTTTTAATTATTTTTGCAACTCTCAAACCAGTAGTCTTGCGGTTAAACCTCGTCTGAATTAGAAATGAAGATAACAGACGCAATATAAAAAAAAAACTACAACGGATACCTGACGGCTTATTTTTTTATTTGTTTATTTTTAATTAAGTCCTGATCACTGTATACAACTGTAAGCCGCCATTTGTCCTCTTTTTCTTTAAATTGTGTCATTTGTATTATATTTCTTTACATGCAACGAAGTATTAATAAAAAAATAACGAATATCATTATAACTTGTAATATTAACATTCTTTAAATGTTACCATGTCGGAAGGATAAAATGAAAATTTTTGTTACGTCAAATTAAGTATGATCCCCTATAAAAAGAAACCTTTTTTAGGATAAGCGGAATGCAAATAAAATATTAAGATTTAATAAATATATATAACTTGCACAATTTTTCATAAGCCACAACTAGACCGTCGACAATTGAGTACCAGATACACTTCTGTGTCTATTTCATTGATTTATTTTTAGGCCTTTTGTCTATCACATACTAGATACTAGACATCGGTGAACAACGGCAATGCAGCGCATTGGCTAGTTAGGTAGGATTAATATAATACCTAAAACCGGGACGTAAATAGTGAATACTATCGCTAAGTTCAGAGCAGCGTTGGCCTAGTGGCTTCAGCGTGCGACTCTCATCCCTGAGGTCGTAGGTTCGAGCCCCGGCTGTGCACCAATGATTTTCTTTCTATGTGCGCATTTAATATTAGCTCCGAAAGTGAAGGAAAACATCGTGAGGAAACCGGCTTGCCTTAGACCCAAAAAATCTACGTGTGTCAGGCACAGAAGGCTGATCACCTACGTGCCTATTCGATTTAAAAAATGATCACGAAACAGATACAGAAATCTGAGGTCCAGACCTAAAAATGTTGTAGCGCCACTGATTTATTTTTTATCGCTAAGTTCAATTGTGTCGAAATCATAACAAATTGAGATTAATAATAGGATACGATTGATAACTTTTTAGGTTAACAATCATGAAGTGGTGAAATAAATGAGCCGTATGATTATTTCAATAAATCTCAACTATACCTAATGCGTGCTGTTTAGTCTATGATAAACGATTCCTTAGATTAGGTTAACTGACATTATTAAACATAATGAAGAACCATATGTAGCATCATATGATTTTATGATCTTTACACAAAAGACGTCAAAATGGTTAAAACAACAGGGCACAGGATGGCACGCTCGGTGCCTTCTACTAGATAGATATTTCCCTTCTTTTTGCACAACAGCGTAACACAAAACGGTAACGTCTCTTGTAAAAATTGTCAACGGGAACTTTTTATTGTATTTTTACTACATACAAGATGTTAAAAAACGCATATATATTATTTTTGACTTAAGAGATTTAGTTCAAATTTTGGAAATCGTTTAAGATCGTTATCAAACCTTCCTCTTGTCAGCAAAAGTAAGCAAAGCGCTCAAAAATAATAGTACATAAACGTATTTTTCTTTTGTAGGAATCCTCGAAAATGCATTTCGTTTTCAAGCATAGACAAAGTGTGGGCAATATATGTATTAAAGTAAAAGACAAATAAATAATATATGTAAATAAGAAAATCGAAGACAAACAACCCCCCCCCCATTCGTGCTTACGTAATACTTGTACGACCCCATGGCAACGGTATTACTTATTCTACAGATTGTATAAATAAACTATAAACGAGTGTTCACCATAAACATCCTCTACCAGCATTTTTATCAGATAAAGCTTTTAGGTATAAATACAAAAGACTATTTGATCGTCAATACGGGTGCGAATGTTTTATTCGCAAATTTTGTTGAATTACAATTGATGATATTCAGTTTTATGTTTACAAAACACAAAAACTAAAAAGCCTTTGCTCGTATCAAACATTGACGCTATTGACAAAGCGAGTAAAATTTACAGACTACTGAACTCTCCTCGTCCTATTCATTGCTTATCAAATAGATTTTATCGGAAAAGGCGCGGTTATTACGTAGTTTAAAACTTCAACCCTAACTATATATGTATATATACCTAATAAGAAATCTATCGTATCCTTAGTAAGGAAGTTAGTTTTGAAAATCGTCGTGTCTCAAATGTTTAGGCAAAACTGTCCGTACTACGTCTACTCACGCAATACTTATGAACAGTTTCACCCTTATGTCACTATAATATCTTTCGTACGTCCAGTCTCAAAATAGCTAAGGCGCCGTGGCATGGCCAGTCGCTATGCAAAATGTTATCACTAATTTATCGATATGAATGGTTTGCAAAACACAAAGAAGAAACGAAAAAAAACAAGAACAGAGTTCTAATTTCTTGTATTTATTGATTAATTGTTTTAACAATTGTTAGCTTGCCAATTAGCTTAATCTATCAAATAAAACCTAATCAACGAAAGTCAATTTTTTTTTTCAGGAATATTAAAAGTAGGTAAAGCCTTCTATTATGATTACGAACTGAGTACATTACATAAACAAATATGCATTTAGTGTAAATAGTGTGAAAGGAACTAAATGTACATGACAGTAATTTATCTAATTAGACTGAAGAGTAAGCGTTTTACGATTGTTTCACTATTTAAACATAATTACGGACGACACAGTTACCGTGCATTACGACGGCACATTGTGAAAGATTTACACTTTTATATTTCTTCATACATAGAAAAAGTTATCATTTCGTATTAATCTGTAGATACATGAATATTAATGTTGTAATGTAACTAGTGACACGTACAACGGTTGTGTAGGAATTCATTTGCGTAAATATATACTAGTGTAGTAAGTAAATATGCGTAATAAATGCGTAAATATATAGTAGTGTAAAGTATCCTGCATTAGTAATAATGTCTCTGATTATAGTTAATAATCCATTCAAGTGTACACTTTAATTAATAATCCAACATCATAACCCCTAGTTTTATGTGTTATAGTTAGGGCTAATTTAAGGTACATTGTTGTAGCAAAGATTTCAATTATTTGTCAGCTAACAAATGTTAATTGCTGGTCAAATATACCGTCCAATAAACAAACAAAAAATCTTTCTCATATCGTTTTAATTTAAGTTCCAAGATCAAATACCTTACGAGTATCTATTAAATATAACAAAAGCGGGGATCCAGCTCTCAAACAACATTGGTCACGGTCATTCTAAGTTCGTTCATACGTGAATTGGAAACGGACTTTCTTTCATTAGAAAACGTTATTTCCACTGAGAAAATTTACTAAAACATGTATTAATTATAACAGGATAAATTCGGTAACTAAAGTTTTTATTGCTCAGTTGAAATAGATAAGGGTTATTATGGATGTTGGACCGTACTATTTACGTATAGACATTTTTTTACGAACACAAGTTCATATATCCAAGAAACAGATATAACTGTTAAAAGTGAATTTGAACAAAAACATTCAAGACATTCGAAACTTGCCTGTATCTACCGAGGGCTCCGACACGGCTGTGGGTGGCTAGGTTGGACACGATGTATTTAAAAAATGTTACGCCTACCAAACTTTTTCTCACCTTCCCAGAAGTTATTGACGGCCGTGCCTTGTATAATGTGGAAGAATATGTACTCGTAGACCATGTTTTGAAAATATCGTAACTGTTCTTTGAAAGAAAACACTTTTTCCCCGGAGTTGATATCGGCTAAAAGACGACGGGAAATAAATACAGATAACACAACTTTCTCTACAGCTGTGATACTTTTGACATTCAACACCTTTTGTCTTCAGTCACCGTGACCACGCACAGCACGCGAAACGTCGGAAAAAATTAAATTTAAAATTATGTAAATTCATTATAAGTTTATAATAATACATAGCTTCAATCTGGTTAAAAAGTGTTTTTTTTCAATGTGTAAAAGCTATGTTAACAAAAGACAATACTATGTGTAACTGTTCTTATTATGACATTATGATAATTAATATGACATAACAGTACATGCCCTGATTATATGGCTGATTGTACTGTTTTTATATAATAAATCAATATTAATGTACCAATTAAGTGGACCAGCGGGGAATCTAAAAAAAACAAAAAATATATTTAAAATACTTTAACTTTTACTTAGACTTAACTAAATATTACTTTTAAATAATCTATACCTTACTTATTAGGTATACCACTCTTGCTATTGCTAGTAGCATGAGCGATTGCAAGCCGTAATATATAATAAATTGTCCATCGTTTAGCCAAAAGTATTTACGTCAACGCAAACAATTTATAGGATCAAAGCCAAACAATAAATATGACAAAAGCCGAAATATAATAGAAGTCATTAGTGGTCGGCGCTCTCCTATTAAGATGGTCTTTGACGTGTAAATATCAAACAAGCAAGTTAATTGAACAATTACGACGAAAAACCGCCCATTGTGTTTTCAGAATTGATTGAAAATAATTTTATGATTAATTTATTAAGGCCAGCTATATAATTTTTATAGTGATTGACAAGTCTTGTATGGGTACTACACAGTTCCTTCTTATGGTAAAATGATATAACTGATTAAATAATGATTCTGATGATGAAGTGAGATAAAACCATCAACAGCGACTATTACGTAGCGTCATTGGAGCGTTTGAAGTACAAATCGCAAAAAAACGGCCCCTTTAGAAGGTCCTCCTTTCTTCCAAAAGTGCTGTTTCTAGACACCGTGTCACAAATCAATGACAACGATGACAAAATTACATGAATTGGGCTTTGAATTGCTTCAAACTTTTCAGACTACCTATTTTGTTTAAAGATCCAAACAGAATTTGAAGGATTTTGCAGATATAAGTTATGTAAAAGTTTACAGTGCAGAACAGTGTTGGCCTAGTGGCTTCAGTGTGCGACTCTCATCCCTTAGGTCGTAGGTTCGATCCCCACCTGTGCACCAATGGACTTTATTTTTATGTGCGCATTTAACATTCGCTCGAACAGTAAAGGAAAACATCGTGAGGAAACCGACATATCTTAGACCCAAAAAGTCTATCATTTAAAAATGATCCTGAAACAGATTCAAAAATATGAGACCCAGACCTAAAAGTGGTTGTAGCGCCACTGATAAAAAAGTTTACAGTAGGATTATGAAGATGTTAACACTGGAAGATGAATGTTAAAGAGGCTATTTACCTGGATTACTAATTATGATTTAAACATAAGCATACCTATGCCGACCAAATTTTATCTGCTTGCATTATATATTTATCGAACATTACTATATTTGTAATATTCAATTCACTTCACTTTATTTTTTAATGGCGACTTCTGTGTAAATCACAATTCCGCCTATCTCACGTTCTAAGTCTTAACAGTGAGGATAGTTTTGATAGACTGAATTTAATCTAAGCAGAGTTACCTAAAACATAGATAACGACACAATAAAGACAACACACACAGACATATAATAATATATACAAGAGCTTAACATATATACTACAAGGTATTTGTAATATTACTTACTACAACGTCATACTATTTCTTATAACGTTTCTGTCACTAAAATAATTTAACCATTAAATATATTAAAAATAAAAGCTAGAATTGAGTGACAGCTAAGAGAGTTGTCAAGGATGGGACGTACGTGCCATTCATCAATACGTGTCAGCGAAATTAGACATTCCCTTTTCAAGAGTTTTTCTCACTCCCTTAATAAAACTCGTAAATTAAACTTCTTTTTCAAAACGACGTCGTTTATTACGTTTGGTAAGGGTAATTGTATTTTGATGTCCCAGAACAGTGAATACAGTTTATGCTTTGTAGTAGATTTTTGAAGTGAAACGGTTGATTCGAAGAGATGCGAAGCTATTAATAACAAAAATATATAATAACGATAACAATGATAGTAATAATTCTATTACAATTAATGAAATTATGTAATAATCTTAGCAATAAGCTAAATGTAATAATTGTATTATTTGTATTCATGTCTATGATAATAAAAGTCTTTTGTTAAATTTAATTTAACTTTATTAAACCAATTTCTGTAAAGTTGAATATAGTAGATATTTCTTTTTTAAATAAGGTCATAAAGTACGTGTGTACACTAGTACACGCACATATATTTTTTTACATTAAAACAATACTACAACCTATATGTGTGGACATATGTTGCCGTGTCCTTGATCATTTTCCTTTATATGCAAAGGTTCTGTAATTTTTTAGATTTTTGAGTCTTAAAACATGAAAACAGTGCACTCGTAGCATAAAAATGTATATGTACGACTAGGATTCGAACAATTAATCTTATTTTTAATAATAAAAACTATATTTTTAATAATAAGAATATACATACATTTATGTCTTCTTGAACAGTTTCACATAGAAATAATAATTAAAAGGAAACATGAAAGCGGAGTAGTAGATAAGTAGACAATACTTTATAAGGGGATCACATTTAACAAGACTTACTTCTAATAATCATATCAGTAAAGGGCTCGTATCTTATAAGATCTAAGAAAAGTAAAATCAATAAAATAAAAAAGGCCTTTTTGGGCCTTAGATTTCGGTATCTGTTTCGTGATCATTTGTAAATTTAATTTGCCTGCCACACGCCGCCAACTTTTTGGGTCTAAGGCAAGCCGGATTCCTCACGATATGTTCCTTGGCCGCTAAGCGAATATTATTAAATGCGCACTTAGCAGGAAAATCCATAGCATAGTGTATAGTCAAGGATCGAAATTACGACCTAGAGAATGGGAGTCGAACACTGAAGCCACTAGGCCAACACTGCTTTTCTATTTAATTTTACTTTACCAATGTATATATTTACAATAAAAGTACATTGGTAAGGTAAAATCAAACTTCCTTGTACTGAAATTACAAATAATCTACAGAAAATAAGCAATATTTAAAAAAACTTCTACTTATAACATAAAAACTCTTCATAGCATTACTAATTCACAAACACTAGTTTATACAAATTTGCAAACAAAGAACAGAGAGGGAACAACAACTGCGCTTTCAAAAATATCCCAGTTGAACACTAAATTCTTTTAGTTAGTATAAAACTTTTGGTACAATTCGCACCGCGCTTATAAAATTCGCAATTCCACCATACTTGACATGTTCCCTCTACCTAAATTAACTTTCGTTTAAACGAGTTTTAAGGGGTCGCTGTTTTATAGCATTTTACAGTTAAATCTCACCTACCCGTTTTTATTGAAAAAGTTCGGCAGAATGGAAAATAACGATCACTGTTCTCCTGGTACCTTCCTGTGCAACGTTGATATGACTTTTGTGTTTGTTGAACTAGATTACCGTACAATCATCCTTTCGATTGAATTTGCCTCGATAAATTTTCTTTGAATGCGCGTTATTTTAAAATGCTCCTGTAGGAATTGGACGTGACATATCATCTGTTACTGAGTAAAGTACGTGTTTACAGTGCTTCGTAGTGTAGGAATTTATTGGCTACCAAATAAGCTTGTTGATTTATAATTATTTGCTCTTCACACATTCCAAACATAACTTGAGAATGCTTGTGTTGATATTTAGATATTTATTATTGTTAGATATTTTTTGGGCAGGGAGCAAACGGACAGGAAAGCCTGATGTTAAGTGATACCGCCCATGGACGCGCACATTGCAGAAGCATGCAACTCCGTTGCCGATCTTTTGACAATTGCTATGCTCTTTTCGTGATGTACCCTAAATCAAATTAGTTCAGAAATACTTTATTGTGTAATCGTGGAGCGCGAAAAACTGCCTTAAAAATCGCGATGAACAAACGTAAATCAGAAATGCAATGTAGGGAAATTATGGTGCACAGTTCTTCCAAGCTGAAGACTTCCTCGACCGGTCTAAACACTAACTGGACTAGAAGGCCCCATTGGCTATGCACGACACGTTGTATATTTTTTGGTTGGAGTAACTTCCATAGCGAGTTTTAGGGTATGATGTCATCAATCATACCATCAATATCATAACAATAGGCTTGATCAGTTATTATATAATAGTGTATTATTCTTATTTATTAACTATAAGCGTATGTCTCTAATATCAGATTTCTCCATTAAAAACAAGTAAATCTTCCCTAAATTAAATTATTGTCAAAGTTTCGAAGTACGCATTTGCTTAAAACATAAGTATCTATCTAATTCCCTGTCAAAAGTTTTGATACACACGATTGATTGTTTGTACTCTACTTAGAATACAAGTTCTTCAAGTTTTCGGGTACTATGGACTAACGAGAACTCCCTACCAGAGGAATAACAGTTACCAGGGCCCAGGGGAAATTTGTGGGGTCCTGAGCCTGAGCTTTAGCTGACCTCTAGGGCAATAAACTATTTGTTTCGGTTTTAAATTTAATTGCACAGTTTTTATTTTGTTTAAAACATAAGCAAACAGTAAGCTGACAACACACAAATAACACGAGTACTGGAAAACACAATCAAACAACTTTAAAAAATATATATAAAAACAAACATTAATAAAAGCATACATACATTATATTTTAGCGAAAATAAGAAGAAAATAGACTCAGACAACTCTTATATAAAAATAATAATATCAAAAGCCTTTTATTTCAAGCAAAATCAAATTAAACTTAATCCTATTATTTATTTTTTTAATAAAATAAATTTCACTAATTACTTACTATCTTTTATCTCCACTTAGTAATAAATATCGGTTCTCTTATTAGTTTGCAAGGACTCTGAAGGTGAAGGTCTGCTCCAAGGATTTCTAGGTCATGTCATGGGCAAGGTGCATCCACCTCAAGCCAGCCATTTTGATAGTGCCATCCGCCACCTGGTGAGCGGTCTTCCTCTGTATCGTTTCCAAATAGGACCTTGCCCAAAAGGGTGCATTGCTCGTCATCTCGTCAAACATCATTACATTGTCTTAATTTGACTTCCACCAATCCTCCTCTATAGCCAATTTGTATCGCTATCAAATATTGATTATTACCCTGGAGGCCCTGTAGCCTATAGTTTGACCCATTCACTATTCAAAAATTAGGGTAATAATAATTACATTAATTGCCGCATATCCGTGATGACACAATTTTTTTATGGTATATTTTCTGTTTAATATGGTCTTTATTAGTTATAATATATTATTTAATATAATATTATTTCTACCTCAAAACCATGTATCATTCAAGAGTTTAGTGTTTTCTCTAATAGATAATTAAATCTGTAATTTTTGTTAGCAGACAATTTTTGATTTCACTACTGTTTTACTTTTTAACTCAATAATATCTAAAATCTGTACCACGAGACAATTGTTCTCACATAACATTGTCAGCTTTTTAAGTTGTACATATGTGTCTATCCAGGGTAATAGAGGTCACAAGTGAACAAGCTCGCTGTCACTGAGTATTTTCTTCAAATAATATATATTTGTAGAAGGATTGTACATGCATAAATACGTATAGTTTTAGGTTATGGCTTCGACTGTATTATACCTGGCCGTTGATGGCACAGATTATGTGGGGCCCAAAGTCGCCAAGTTCGCCTCTGTTGAATAAACTTACCTTCTTATATTGATCGAACCCTATAGTTACTTTCTTAATAAAGGTCAAGCTTACTTACAAAGATATACAACTGATGTATTTTATAACTTGAGATGTACCATTGCCGCAGGTCATTGAAACTCTTCACTTCCGGTATTCTGACTATCTTATGGTGAGTCACCTGACAAAATACTACAAGATTATTACAATATTATACCTTCGCTATCAGTAATTTAGATTTATTCATATTATACTGCGATATTATGTAGACTAAATATAGCACTATGTTTGTTAATAAGCCGGAAGTTTTTTTGTTTGTCATTTATATATTAAGGCATTTTATTCTTGTATATTTCTTTAAATTATTACATTTTAAATTTGTGTTTCTTATTTAGCTATTATTAAAAATAGCTATATAATACTAAAATCAAGAAATACATGTTCGCCTTATAGTATGTTTGATAACACCTGAAAGATACTACTTTAAGCAACGTATAAATGTTATAAAAATATCTCCAGTTGTTGTTGTATGTATGTATGTTATTAACAACTTGTAAATTAATTCATATGGTCTAGGTGTTAAATATTCCGCTTTTAATAAAGCATACAAGTTTATCAAATGAAAAAATTATTGCGGGAACGTGGGAGCTGAACTTGTTCAAAGTTCAAACTTTAACTTCCCCTTAAGTCCGTGAAATTTTACTCGCTATCTGCTTTATGGCAGAGGTTTTTTCGTAGCCTTTTAAAAATATTATCGTAATTTATGGAATACAAATTATTGGTTTTAAACAAACATATTTTAGCTTTAATCACATAAACACATTTACAGTATTTTAGAAATAAACATCAAATTTTATAGATTATGCCCTGATGAAGACATAATCGCCGAAACCGAAGCCTAATTTAAGGCTAAGGCAAATCGTACTATAAAATCGTAGAGAAAAATTGTATGACCGCTATAATCGTTGTATGGCTCTCGAAGGCAACTACGAGCATATTGAATAATCAAATTCTGTCAAAAAAAATACGTTTTGTTACCAGCCTAGGAACTTTTCTTAAAATAAAAGGAAAGGGTTCTTTAAATTAAAGAATTGGATTTCAAAGGCAAATTCAAAACATCTAAATTAGATGTCTTTTGGGGATTAAACATATTTTATTTTATAAATTTTGATGCATAACATTTTATCTCGGCTAATCGTCTCACTTGATTCAATTTTTTTTTTCACTTGAGATATGTGAGACGCAATTCAATTTGATTACATTTTTATTGAAAGAAAACACTGGATTGAAGCTATGTATTATTATAAACTTATAATTTTTTATTTTATTTTACATAAATTTAAAATTTTCCGACGTTTCGCGTGCTTTACAGCGTAGCGTAACATAGCTATCAATCCGATTAAAAAGTATTTTCTTTCAACGTGTAAAAGCTTTGTTAACAAAAGACGGTACTATACATTTTTATTTATTAGTTACGCCCTCAATTTCATATTTATTCTGTGGGTGATGTATTCGTATTATGGCCTATTCAATGTCAAATTATCAGTCTAACCTCTCCCACTGTTCCCATATTGTATCCTTATCCCTACAACTGATAATTGTGTGCCTTTCTTCGTGTTAAGGATATATCGAGGGGAGACATGTACTCGGGGCTTATTATTTTAACTTAAAATTGTGTAACATCAACACAACATGTGCCAACAAACCGTTCTTTGTGGTACACTCTAACTAGCTTATAAATCAAGAGCAGTGTTGGCTTAGTGGCTTGAGCGCACGTCTCTCGTCTCAGAGGTGGTAAGAACGAAACCTGGCTGACTGCTAATAGCGTTTTCTTTCTATGTGCCCATTTACCACTTGCACGGTAAACGAAGAGGGTAGATAGCGTGTATCTATATACATAGAGCCTACCTACTTTTATTGTGGAAACATCAGGAAACATATACGTCACTGGTTTTTTTGTTATTTCATAACATATTATATTTGGTTATTGCATAAGCTTGATGAAGTCGCAATCATCAAATAAAATATGCATTTAACTTTACGCGTTGTATTTCGACTTATGTATAATTTAATAATTAATACAAAAACAACATACATGTAGTAAAGTTTATTTTGCAATATAAATACGTGGACTTATTTATTAATAATGTCTCGCAGCTTACCATTTGCTACAATTGCTACAATTTGCTACAAATTTTAATGTAACTACTGTATAATCAGTCTTTTCAACCTATAATGTAAACTAAGGACAATATATGTCTTATGAAGATTTTCCTCAGATTGCTCAAATTGGTGCCAAAGAGCTGCATCGGTTCTTCTTCAACTTAGCAAGATTTAAAATGCGTACACAGCTTTTGGGTCGTGATTCGCGAGTCCCCTCGGCACTTGACTAAGACTGCTTACCTATACGTATTATAAAATCATCTAAGAATATGTTGGAGATAATTTAATAAAAACTTAATGTAAAACAAGGACCAGTGTTGGTCTAGTGCCTTCGTGTTCTAGTTGAAGTGGTCGTAGTTTCGAGACCCGGCTCGACCAATGGACTTTATTTCTATGTGCACATTTAACATTCGTTCAAACGGTAAAGGAAAACATCGTAAGGAAACCGGCTTGCCTTAGACCCAAAAAGTCGACGGCGTGTGTCAGGCACAGGAGGTTGATCACCTACTTTATTACATTGACAAATGATCATGAAGCAGATACAGAAATCTGAGGCCCATACCTAAATATGTTGTAGCGCCGCTAATAAAAAAACTAATATGGTATTCGTTAATATTCATTCCAATATAAATCTCGTAAAAATTTACGAATGTAGCTTACACACCTGTCTAGACGGGCAAATCTAAAAAGTTTCATGTAAAAACTTTTTATTAAATTGTTATTACTGTAACTTTCATATACAAATTGATACTCTGAATATATTATATTAGTTTAAACTTTTACAAAATTTTCAGAATCTATTAATTTTAAACGAGGCTCTTAAACTAAAAATAGTACAAAATTAACGAACCGAATGAATTTCTCTAAAAGTGGAGTTTAACTTTTAATTCGTATATGAGCAACAATTACCATAATAAGTAAGTGCCTGGTCCTGATTCGCCTACTTCTTCTATATAGCATTCGTGGACCTATTTATTGTTTATGAGTCCAGAAACGATATTTATAAATAATAATTTAAAATTTATTTATTTTTGAAAGCTATTGTAAAAAACCATAATAAGTAAGTGCCTGGTCCTGCTTCGCCTACTTCTTCTATATAGCATTCGTGGACCTATTTATTGTTTATGAGTCCAGAAACGATATTTATAAATAATAATTTAAAATTTATTTATTTTTAAAAGCTATTGTAAAAAACCATAATAAGTAAGTGCCTGGTCCTGCTTCGCCTACTTCTTCTATATAGCATTCGTGGACCTATTTATTGTTTATGAGTCCAGAAACGATATTTATAAATAATAATTTAAAATTTATTTATTTTTAAAAGCTATTGTAAAAAACCATAATAAGTAAGTGCCTGGTCCTGCTTCGCCTACTTCTTCTATATAGCATTCGTGGACCTATTTATTGTTTATGAGTCCAGAAACGATATTTATAAATAATAATTTAAAATTTATTTATTTTTAAAAGCTATTGTAAACGACATGTAAGCAACACGAAGATGTGCAGCGTTTTTGTCGAATAAAAGGGAGAGAATTATTGAGACCGATTGAGAGAAAGTCAGAAAGTGCGAACGAACGCGAAATGAAGCAAATATCCATGGAACGAGAGCAAGCAAGTGAGAAAGATCGAGAGAGAGTGAGATAGAGCGAACGCCGCATCACGCACAGTGCCATGGAGCGAGAGGTGGGAGAGAGCTAAAGTGAGAAAGATTGGTAGAGAGAGTAAGTAAGTAATCGAGAAAAAATACACGCTTTATTGGTTGATATATTCGTTTAGTAGTTACATATTAACACTTTAGATGGCAATTCTATCGCATAACGTCTTGTGCAGTAAACGCAGACTTTTTAATTATTTATATTATCATTAGCACGTATACAGTGAGTAAACAGTGTGAATATAGATATACAAATACATGGAGGGATCATATCCCGTGTAATCCCGCTCTATACTATAACAGACAACCTCATATATTGTTCTGCGCTTTGTTAATTGTTTATCCTCAAAACTTAAAATAACACTGGGTAACCTCGGCATTTTTTGGTTAACCTAGGATGCGTGTCATTGGCTGCATAAATTTAAGATAGATTTTTTTATGTACATGGTATATATATATTCTTTGTAATGTCGATTTTTTATTGAGTTTTTTAACTCTTTTGCTTGTACGGAATATAAAGAAATTCTTACTGCTATGTAGTTCATCAGATGCCAATGTTACGACGTCTTAGTGGATATTTTAATGTCTTTGTACTTTTAGTTTATTTACAACGCACATCTTGCTTGATTAAATGATTACAATAAAATAAAAAAGTTTACAAGAAGTATAAAGAGGATTTCATCTACTCCACCAGGCCTAATCATGGGAATAAAATTACACATCTACGAGGGCGTACTAGCTAGTATATTGTGTTATATAAATGGATGCTGAATATTAAATAATATTAATAATAATATAGTAATTTATTTGCTAGAGTATGGTACAAAAAGTTATCTACAATCGAAAGTTCGTAATACTGCCACACATAATGGCTAATGGTGCCAAGTCAATTCTTATATTATTTGTAGTGATAAAGTATCACATTATTAAAACATATTATTTCATTAACAAATATTATATTAATTATAATGTTTCATGCAAATAATGTTTGCATTTGCATGCAATATAATGTTTCATAAAAAATAATTTTCAATAGAATAATTCTTCTTTTCCAAAAGTCGATTAATTCTAGTAGGTAGGCATATCATCTATGTAATGTATTTGGTAAATAATTGTAAACGTTGATTGCCATACAAAAGGTGTTTTTCCTATAAAAGCCACGGTATATGACGTAGAACGTCTTTCTTTCTTGTCGTCTTTTTACACTTTCTACGATGTGCCTATAAACTAATGCACGTAAACATTTTACCAACATGATTTAAAATAAGAAGAACAAATTATTTTGATTAAAAACATTATTTAACTAATAACTAGGCTAGCGTTTATAGATAGTAGGATAAAAGGTTAATTAAAAATATATTAATGAGGCTTCAACACTCCACGCCAACACCACACAACAAGCACTCTGCAAGAAACAGAGTGTACTAAAAAAGCCGGCAACACGCTTGTGAGTCTCCTAGCAATATGAGTACATGGAGAAAATACTCATATCACTATAAGAACAAACAAGCTATATATTCTTAAATACTTAACAATTATGGTACAACAAATAAAAATACAATAAAAATATTACAGTTCCAAGTTTAGTATTTACCAATGATTTTGTATACAATGCTTTACATTATACAATAATAGATTAAGCGCTGGATAAGTTGTGTGTATTGTTGTGCGCCTGAACTCCTAGGTTGGCTTTTGCAGGCGGAATTTGAAAACTGCTGATTTGGAACCTTGGGAATAAATATGGAACGACAATCTTAATGTTCTTTGTAGTATATATTTGGTGTAGTTAAGGCCCACCAGGGAAAATAAAAAAAGGAGACCCTTGCACCGTGGGCTAACGAGTTATAGAAGTTAGTGGGAAAGATTCGCAAAAAAAACTAAAGATAGAGAGAGATGGAGCCAGTTGGGAGAGGCCTATACTCTTGAAAAACTACATCAGTGATACTGAATTACATCGTCTCATTAAAATGTCTAACCTTTAAAGAAACAACTATTTACTATATAATTTCATGATATCCTAAGAACCAACAAAACAAAAACATTCACGTTCCACTCGAGTATGCGTTATATGAAATCGTTTTCACTGCAAAGCAATAATCGAAAATTCCTGCACAGCAATAATGTTTGAAATCTTGTACATAGTATTATGATAAAATCCAAGCTGCATGGGGTCTGTACAAATATGTGATATCAGACAGGGAACACGATTGTAGCGATACAATAAAAAATATATTGTAAAGAATTTAGAAATTTTAAAGATTAGAATCTGTCCACTGAAAAAAGAAATTATACGTGAAATATTCTCTACTATTTCACCAATTTTAACGAAACTTGGAATGTCATGTCATCATCTCAATATGATTTTTTGGTTATGAAAAATTAGGAGATAAAGTTACACACGCTTAACACTCGTGCTTGGAAGTCTAACTAAGAACATATTAGCATGATGATACAGGTCAACTAATCTCACCTAATAACCACTTTTTCTGTAAATCACGTAAAAACGTCCATTAAAATAAATTATTATTATTTTTTCCACTATTTTATCATAAACGCGGATAATAGTTTCGTCGATGATTGTTATAATTAAAATAGGGTTATAGCTGAGACTGCAGTGTCCTTTTAACCAGACTTTACTACTACAGTAGTGGATATGCTTCCGAGGATATTTAGACTTTTTTATTAATGTAATAAAACTGTTTTTTAAAATCAAAATCCATTATGGGCACTACTCCATGGTGTAAAGTTTCAGAAAAATTTAACAAAAAAATTATCCAACCTAACTGTGAACTCCTTAACTTAGGATTGTTTGGTCCTAGAGAACGTTGGTCGTTGCCTAGAATGTCCCAGAAGAGATCAGCACCTATTAGTACGTCTATGGGAGCTGAATATATTCTGGTAATTTAATTTACTTGATGTCAACCGGCGTCTTTGGTAAACGACCGGTGAGCTCATTTAACATAAAACACGATAACATTGCACTGAAATTACTATTTGTTGCTTTCAATTGAATATCACAACTTTCAATTACATTCATTGAAGAAGTGTTGCCTATACCAATGACCTTTAGTGTGTCAATGTGGCGAGACTTTAATGACAGTCTGGTCTTTAGGGACTCAGATGTAAATGACGATTGGCTTCCGCACTCTAAAAGAGCACGAACTTTGACCTTTTGATGATCAACTGGATTCGATACTTCAATGATAGCAGTAAATAATAACACCTTATATTGTGATTAGTATAGTTAACAAGAATTTCATTTTCATCTTGTCCATCAATGAGAGCGAGGTGGCTTGAGGAGCATGATGGGCGATGGATCAGACTATTATGACGCTCGGTGCAGCCGCGTTCACGGCATGGACCCGTGCTACACTCGCTTTCGGGGTGACCTTGTCTCAAATAAATAACACACAATTTATACTTCGTCACGTCCATCATTCGCTCGTCAACCCCCTTCGTTTTAAACGTTGGACAAACATATATCCTATGACGCTCATTGCAAATAATACACATAAATGTAATATTTGGTTTCTTGCTACAATTATTGCAGGTGCTCGCAAACGATTTTACGACATTGTTTTAATTTTGAGCTTGCCTTTGAATATAATTATTATTAGCTATAGATCGCTCAGGGGCACTGGTCACCTTTGACACGCTAGTAACGTCAGACCGATTATTACGATTCAATGACTCGAGCACATCAGCACGGTCTATCATAAATTTATAAAATTGTTCGAGGGTAGGTACGGAGTTTCAACCCTAATTCGGGGGGGGGGGGGGGGGTGATTAAGATCATCTATGCAACACGACGCGTTGTGACCCAAATTGCGCCTTTTTTCGCATTCTAATTTTTTGGAGAATTTTTCGACTAAAGTTTTGGCCTTTGCTATATTCTCATAATTATATCTTGCTCAATTTTATCGCGTTCCTCAATTTCAGCCGAAATATTTTCATAATTTAAAACCTCTATTTCTCTCTGCAAATCATCAACCTTCATAGACAAAGCTTCAAATTTAGTGAGTTTTAAATCTAACTCCGTTAATTGAACGTTGTTTAGTTCCATTATAAACAGGCAATGCTATTTAAATAATTTTTAAATTTTGTAATTTGTCCCTTGGCGGACGTTCTTCTAGTGATTAAATCACGTAAACTTTGTTTATTCATTTCTTCTGTCATTAAATATAACAGTTACGAACAAACAACAACAAAACAATATAATTTAAACTTTTCTTTTTTGGTAGTCAGTTAACTAAATATTGATTTTCTTTATTTAAATAGCAATGCAATTCCTGCGTAAATCAATTGAAATGGCTCACGTTCCTCGTTCTGGTGGTACTTGCCGCACCCGGCACCCGAACCCGGCTGCGCACGCTCAACCGCCGCGGCCGGCCAATGTAATCCAACGGGATAAGTATGTACTTGCAAACGGCGCACGGCAATGATAAATATTAGCCTGGAATATTCGGCAAATACGCTAAATATTGTATGTATAAACAATACGAAATGAGAAAACTTAAAATACGAAACCAACGTTACTTCGTAAAATAATTTAAGTTTCTATCAATTGAGTGACTTTTTATTGACTTCCATTGACCTATTTTACGGGATAGTGAACATACAATTGAATGATTTATGAATTAATTTAGAATAATATTGCGATAAATAGCTAAAAGTTAATTCCTTTTTTCACTTTTTTATACATACGGGTAGGTAAAAAAAGATGCAATTTTGCACTAAATAACAAATTTACGTGCATAAAACGCTGTAAAACTTGTCTAAAAACACTTAATTTACACAAATGACGAAAGATTTTGAATATTATTTTGTTAGTTATTAGGTTTTTTAGGAATTTGTTCAGGAAGGACACTTATCTCGGCGGACGAACTCGTAACTGCTCGATGTGAAACTTTAGCTGATTCACTGCTCGAATCTTCTTTGTTTTTCTGCTTTCCAATACAGCCCGTGATTTTAGAAATATCCACTGCAAGGCTCCATCCACAGCAATGATTTGATGTGATGTTGAAGATCGTTAGTTCGCCGCGCTAACCGGTGTCTCGTCGTATTTCCGTATTAATTGTTATTATTTCGCGGAATCTTCTTTGTTCTCCCCTCATGGGCCACCATGTTCTATCTTTGGCGGATAGATGGTCTAAATTAAATGCCCAGATACTTAATAAATTAATTTAATTCAAAAAAGTATGTGAATTGTACAATTATCGTAGATCAAGTGACATGAGTAGACAGATTTAACTCCTTGTTAAATAAATTCAATTCCAGAAACTCAGGTTATTTTTTTTTAAATATTTCGTCCAAATATCTCAGAACCGCATCTCCTAGTGCCAATAGCATGCCGGCCTTTTTTTATTTATGACGCCAACGATCAGGCGAATCCACCAGCCAGAGAACAACATAGACATATTTCTTAACTTAAAATACATTTTCTTATTAACGCCTTATCCAAACCATGTAGACAAAGTCGCGTGCCTGTTCTTAAGATAAGTAAAATTCACGCCTGCTTCCCCACACGTACGTGAAAGGAATGAAGAGTGCCCTCCCTATTTCTCCCTAAGGATTGTTTGCCAACTAATTTAAGGCTTCGATGGTTTTCACTTCAGAAGCATATGTAATGTAATATTTTACTGACACGCATATCTCGCTTGAACGTTGCGATAGTTGTTCCTGCTTTCAATATTGAATTTATTGAACATTGGCATTTATAAAAGTATTAAACTGGTGAAATTTCATCGATATTTTTTTTTTATTGGTTTGAAGAAATATAAGGTCTGATGCATCTGCATATCTGTTTGAGTTTAGGAATTTCTGTTAATACAATCAATCATTGTGAAGTATAATGTATATACTGGCATACAAGAAGTTGGCCTAGGAAACAAATACTTGTTATAAAAACTAGTCTATAAAAATGTCATGGAAAAATATTGTATTGTATAAAATAATAAAAATGTATTTCAACTTCAATATAAATAAAATAATTTAAACAGCTTTATTAAAATATTAAAACTTTACAGTTATATTCTGTTAGATCTTTAGAAACTTTAGTAATTTTACCGAAATTTGAGACAAAATGACTATTTACTAAGTACTTCTAGTATAGTTATATTAAATTTATAGGATTTAATAAATTTAATATCAAACAAAGCAAAATAAATAATTTGTGTTTTTTTTACTTTCATTCATTTTAAAAATAAATAAAAAGTATTTAACCACATATAGCAGATTTCCAATCACATCCTTACTCCGAATAAGCCCAAAAAGGCTGGATTAAGCATGTAATCTCCTTCACAATCAGAGCTGCGTAAACCATAAAACCGGGCAAAAAAACATCAAAAGAAGAACAAAGGAAGGAATCAATTCCAAGTAATTGCATCACTTTTCACGGCGCCGCCATTAACGTTACCTTTTTAATCCGGTTTTTTCCGGTTTCGTCCGGTTATAGTCCGAGTAACGGTCCACTTATCCGGATGTATCGAATGGCCCCAATGGACATTAACTTCTGAACTCGGATCTTAACCATTTAACGGCGTTTAATAGATTTTGTGGGCGATTTATCGTATCAATTTAGTTTGGAGATCTGCTTGACTCTTCTTATTTATAATAAGGTCCACGAAAGGAAGGTTTTATAAATGGTTATTCAAGATTTTATTAATAATTTACTTTTGTATTAGTACCACCTGGTCCCTTGGAGCATCTTAAGGTAGGGGGGGGGGGGTGCACCCTAGGAGGGTTTGACTCGTCTGTGACTCTAAATTGCTGAAGGTCACTATTGTAGGTGATTAGTACGTGTCGTAATGAAACAGTGATGTGTCCTGACAAGGACAGTTGTAAACGTTATCTTCATGAAACAATAGTTTGTTCTGAAAAGAAACAGTTAATTGGCGTTATCGTTAGACCACGATATCAAACTGTTCTGAGAAGAACACGTTCGTACCCTTCGACGATTGCGCGCAGAAAAGGACAACTTTTTGCCGCGCCTCGATTTTATTGTCTACGCACCCTTCGCATCTTGGTACCACATGTTACCACTAGTGGCCAGTGTAGGATAACTTTTGTATATAAAACTACAGTTTTTAAAAATTAAACACATTCCACATTCCATCTTCACCTCTTCTCAACGAATTATTAGGAAGTTTTATTTTAACCAAATAAGGACCAATTAACTTAAACCCCAAACTACCTAAACTATCACTGGACTGGACTGCCTAAGTCCCACATACCGTCCTAGTGTTTATATAAATATATTTCGTATAATAAAAAGAAGAGAAAACGAAATAATTAAAAGACACAAGTATGGATTCAACATTACATTTTTATAGTGGGAATCCATGCCTTAAATATTGCCAGGATATGATACTCGTATTTATTTGATATTAAATGTAAAATCCAGCCAAGATTTATATCATGCATTTACACCACAGATTTTGTAGTATAATTAATGGGTAGAGTCCTAATTACAGAAGTACTAAATAAGTTAAGCTTTTCCGCGGACCCCGGCACCGAATCGCTGCAGACGAACTTTGAATTGACTGGGTACGTACTTATTAGTTTATTTAAAAAAATAAACTTAATCAGATATAATATCTGTTTAATATTATAAATAACAGTATTATTAATTGTATTGATCTTAACTCAAGATATGCTTTAACCACTGCCTCACTGGAGTTTTCTAAATACGTCTTTGCAGTTAAGAAAGATTATGCGAATAGAAAAAGTGTATGATTTTTAGTAGAAAGTTCTTTATTTATTATTAGAATCAAATATACAGTACTTACAATTTTCTTAACGTAGATAGTAATAATAAAAACAATTAAACATTTATATAAAAACATCCAAAAGTTTGTTCCCTATGGCAGAGAACCATAAACACTGGCAGCGTTTCTTTCTGCGATACAAATTCTAGATTTTTTTTTTATAGTTCAGCTGGCAGTCATCAGAAGGCTCACCTGATGTTAAGTGATATCGCCGCTCATGGACACTCCCAATACCAGAGGCCTCGCGAGTGCGTTGCCGGCCTTTTAATCTCACTTTATAACTATACCATGATTTTTTCTGAAAGCCCTCGTAATCCTCGTATGTTATACTTTGCAGTATCATTGGCGTTCATAAACAAAATTCTTGTAGGAAATTGGATGAAAATTCACAAGCAAAACGGAAACGCTTCATCTCAATATATTGGCGTGTTTATGACTCGATTCCTTCTCATTGTGAATACTGAGAGTTTTACTGCAACTCGTAAGTTGTATATTCACAGACTACTTGCTTTATCTATATGTAGCTTAGTGGTGAACGCGTGTCTCATATTACCCGGCCGGATTCGATTTCGGCAAGGCAATAATATATTTAAAAATTATATGTTCCACTTGATAAAAATATAACATACTATCTACCTCATGTAGGCCTTAAGCCATTACCAGTTCGTCTCAATTGACTTAAATAAAAACTATAAAATCACGTACTAAATACTTAAAACATTATTTGCTGGAAATAATTGTCTCAATTAATTGTATTTGTTAATTGCTAGTCTATTATAATTTTCCTTTTATAGGATAATTAACTCTGAAACACACGAGGAAAGGTCAAGGTGTTATCAAAGGCAATACTTCAGTCGTTCCGGACAGTGATTAAAACGGATCATTTAGGCCGATCGCTTGTGGAGAACTCCGATTTGTCACTAACTTCCCTTCATTACTTACTAAGTTAGTTTAGTCAGCTCCTTGAGATTGTCCACATACAGTCGCACTATATATGTAATAAAACTTATTTTCCGGATATAAATGTAAATGTATTTACGTATATATATTCATATAAGTGCTTTAAAGAGCAGTGTTGGCCTCGTGATTCAGCGTGCGAATATTGTCATAGTCGTAGGTTCGATCCCCGACTGTGCACGAATGGTCTTTCTTTCTATGTGCGCTTTTAACATTCGCTCAAATGGTGGCTGGCTTTAGTCCCTAAAAGTCTACGGCTTGTGGTACAGGAGGCTGATCACCTACTTAGATTGACAAATGATCATGATGCAGAAATCTGAGGCCCTGATAAAAAGTTTATATCGCCACTGATTCATAATCTCAAATAAAACATACATAAATACATGTATAATTTTCACACGATGACGCTATTATAGCAATATTTCAAAAGACTAAGCTTACGAATAGTTATCTGTCAAATGCACCTGGTTCGCTGACCATGAGTGCTAAAAAGTACTCGAAACGCTATTATAGCGTAGCATACATTTTCATACATATTATATTGAAACTTTAAATTTGGTTTAAAACTTTATATAGAAAAATATTTCAACAAGCTTTTCGACGTACTTTGTTTTAGATAATTAAAATACAATACGTTTTTCATAAATTCAATAGTGTGTTGTATTAACTACAGATAAGAGATCCTATGATGACTGAGAAAATTTATACATGTGTTAGGAAATCCTCTCGGAAACAATATTTTGAATTATTTATAGTATACACTTAGTTGCATGAAATACAGTAAACATTTAACAAATATAAATTAAGGAAGGCAAAGGGAGGCCTTGTCGGCCTAGAGCGATGTCTTCCAGTGAAAAGAAAAAAAATGCACGATTGAAGAATCGCAAGAAGTACAAAACTATATAAGATATACAATAACAGACCGAAATAATTATAACATGAAGACAAATAAAAAGGCTTTAATGTTTTTTGTTAAGCAGTAGATTAACAAAACTTAGATCTAAAGTAATTTCTTTTATATTACGAGATATAAAATTAAAACTTATTTTTTTAATGTTTATGATTATTTTTTGTAAAACAAACTTTTAATATAATATACGGCCACACCTTCTATTTAAGCAACTAATTACTTAGTCAAAAGATCCCTGGGGGACTAAACAAAATTATAAAAACAACGCAGAACATTCCCAGAGGTCTTATTGAAAATCAATTCTGTGTTTAAGTAACGCAGCATTGGGCTTATCTCTTAATTTTAAAGTCAAATTCTTAATCCACAAAGTATTCGGGGCACGTTTGGCCCCGACCTGTTTTGATTTGCAAATGTTCTTAGTACAGGGTTAAGGTTGTTTATTATAATATTATTTGAATAAAATACTTAAGTAGAAAAACATCGAATATTTTTCGTAAATTTTTAATATTAACTCGCTGACCATGCCTTATGTAAGGTCGAGTTGTGTAAAATAAAATAAATCAAACAAAAATGTGTTTTACTCAGTAAATATGCATAACAAAGTGTAGGGTTTGGGAACGCTTTTAAGTAAAAAATACCTGTGTCAGGGTTCCCAGTCTTCCGTAGAACTATATATTATTTAAATTACAATTTAGATTTTTTTTAATTATAAAAACAAGAAGGCTGGGACGGTTTCCTCGCCATATTTTCCTTCACGAGTGTGTGTAACATGCCCACATAGAACGTCCTCCTACAATCTTGAATCTCACGACACTAAGCCCACATTGTACTCGTGTTTATCAAAGCTTAAATAATAATATAATATTTTTATAATGCAACAGACGAGAACGCTTAATTTAAGTTTTACAATATGTCTTGAATGAAGAAGAGATTTAAGTAAAGAACTGTTCTGTATATTTCATTCTCAACGTAAACATAACGGGAAGAAATGAACTGGTATTTTCCTTAAAAGTCATTATTAAAAAAAATAGACGTTATTCTGTTGCTAGTCAAGCATGCTCTGATCCCTGACTATGTTCTGTAATACACAAATATCATAAAAATTACAACTTTAAATTAATAGTAAAGTTTTAAGTTTAATCTGTTTTATACGAGAAAGTCCGCTCAAAAAGTTCATGTTGAATATTTTAATATCCCAATCGAAGACAACAAAGGATTTTCATTAAAATCTTAAAGTGAGCTTATGTAAACAGCGAAATAACGAGAGATTGTTGAGTTCGAAGCCTCACTTGATAGGCGGTTGCAGCGTATTTTAAAGTCAAATTCGAATCACAAAATATTCAGAGCTATGGCTCTTCCGAATTGCAAATCTTAACCTCTGTACACAGACTTCATTGATGAGGGAATTTACACATATATACGGACTGTACCGTATACTAAGTGTTGCGGACAAAAGGCATATTACTGAAGCAAGAAAAAAAAAGGAAGCTATTAGATTTGTTCCCGGAAAGTCCCCGTGTAGTTTTAGGAATTAATTTCATTTAGCAGCAGTTCCAGACAGACGTAAGTCACAAGCTTGCTTTGCCTTGTAGTTGTCTACCACAATTTTTTTACGGAAATACAGAACAATACCCCTCTTCAAGTTGAATTTTACGAATACGATCGTCGATCGAACCATCCTACGCTTACTGAGTTCGATGCATAATTTAACAACGTATTCGTTACAAACTATTTAAAAGTATCTGCATTCTTAATCTATTAGATTATGTTGAGATACAAACTTATTAGCAATTTCAGATCGAATGAAGTTTTTGATTAATAGTCTTTGCGGTTTTGATTGTTTTTATTAATAGTTATAGACAACCGTCATGGAATTTCATTCGCTGCTTTAACCTGGGATTTATGCATTAGTTTTTTTTTATATCAAATCAGGCATTTGATTAAGACCAACGTGATAGGAAAGATTGAAGAAGAATTTTTATCAGTTCAGGCAGATTTTTGAAACAAAAACGTGCCTATTACACAATGTTTTTATGTGTTTGTGCGCCAGCTAGAATTGGAACGCATGACATACGCTTTATACACAAAACTAAACATTCAAACAATTTTTATGATTTATCAACACTTCGTTATATACAGAAAAATAGTACAATTGACATCAATAAATTAAAAGGAGGGCAAGTGGCGGCCTTATCGCTTTCGAGCGATCTTTACCTTAAAGATTCGGATTTCATGACGCAATTATTATATATCCCATTATAATTGATGTAAAGAGTCCCCTTTGTAAAAGACGAGATCAATCGAAAATAAACTTGACTCATTTTAGCTTTACATAGTTTAAACTGAAATATTTAATCGCAATAAATTATTTATTTCCCTTTGACGAATTCTTAAGCAGTGTTTATTGGTAAAACCGGTCGCAAGGACGATTTAAATTAACACTTATAACCACGTTTTAAAACAATGTTTATGTTATTTTTTCGTGTACGTTAAAGAATGTATGTAACTAAAAATATTAATTAATTAAAGTAACTTGCGTTTGTCTGTAAAAAATAACATCCTTTTAAAATTCAATTCAATTGTGTTTTAGAAATTTAACCACTTTAATCGTGGTTAAATTTGACTCAAAGAAACAAAAGCTATAGTTTATAACAAATTACATTTCTTTACGTTTGATAAGCATAAAAATATATAATAAACATGAAATAAATAAACACTTTTAACTTCGCCAATTAATTTTAAAATACGCTTGAATATTAACTAATCATTATTCTCTTGCAAATGTCTATTACTTTATTACAATTATTATAGTTCATTCTAGGTTCGGTTTAAGAAGAAAAATCATTTTCAAAAACCAGTATGTGTCTATAGTCTATAAAATAAACTATAGAATGATCAGATTAAGAGTTTTTGGCACAAAATGAAAAATAATGTTTGCCCGTATCCTGAAATACTCGGTTGTCTGAACGGGCATTCGTCTATTGATAATAAAATCGACAGAAATGCAAGCTTCGATTGGCAATAAAAGAAAAATATGGGATACTGTTGAAAACTGATCTGCCACAATAACAGTAGTTCGTTATTGATATTTCAATACGTATCTTTGATTGCTGTGAATATATAACTCAAAAGTAATAAGCTCTAAAAAGGGGTCCCAGATGCAGACCCTTTTTAGCGTTTTAGTCGCTGATATCTCCTACACATTTGTTAACTCTGACGAACACTATCTCATACTTCAAAAGCAAAATTCGAGTCGTTCCAGCGAGTGTTAAATGCGCACATAGAAAGGAAGTCCATTAGTGCACAGCCGGGGGTGAACCAACCACCTTAGGGATGAGAGTCGCACGCTGAGCCACTAGGCCAACAATGCTCTGGAAGAACGGATAAGCCTTCGTATGTACTCAAGTATTTATTTACGATTACTTGCCAACCTTCGGAAGATTAAACCAAATTTCATTCATTCACACATTTATTTTTTCGTGACACTATGTACATATATATAAGGACAGTATAAAATACTTCTTTACCTTCTGCCAGTTCTCAAGAACGAATGTAAATAATTCTTCGCTCTTTAATTGCCAAGTTTTTTTACACTATGTTTCATGACATCTTAAAGCGATTGTTTATGGCATAATTTTTTTAATAAATTTTATCTGCTCACACAATTTAACATTACGATGTAGGCTGACTTAAGAGCTATTAGTAATTTTAAACTAACCTAATTTACTAAAAAGAATTTATAACATAAGATAGTGTACAATACTTACAGACTCTATTAAGAGTATTTCTCTTTGTTCTTGTGTACTATTTTTTTTCCTTTAGCTCTAACGTGCACTCACACACACTCAAAAAGTTCAATACCCGCTACATTCACGTGTTGGAGAAGCCCATAAAAATATATAAATAGAAACATTTAGCTTTATAAAGACACAAAAGGTAAATATTCCAAATACAGTATTTACAAAATTGCTTACCAAAATGACTTCCATTTTCTCATTTTTTGAGATAAAGTGAGGAAGCATTCTTAAGTAATTTCTTGTGTCGTTATGGCCCTCTACTTTGCTATTGTTGGCGACTTTGCTGTTTTCTTAATATTTTCCTTTATATCTTGATGAAATTTTCTGTTAGAATGGCTGCTTGCAAGTGATTCAAATTTAAGTGTAATCTGACATTTTAATTTTTTTATCTTGAAACTTGTTGGTTTTTTTATAGAACAAAGGGCAAACGAGCAAAAGCCTCATATGATGTTAAGTGCTACCCATAACCACTCTGAATGTCAGAAAGCTCGCGAGTATGTTGCCGGCCTTTTTTCTTTACGGTACGCTGTTTCTTGAAGCATAGCGGTGATGAGCAGCAAAAATTTAACGAGAATATATCCAAACAACTTCTCTGAACTTTCCGTGGTAAATGCGGCAGAACATGCAGAGAGACTCAACATACACAACATCACAGGATCAAGCCGCTCGAAAAGTAACTGGCTGTCGACGATCCGAACCGCTCTTAGTTGATACAATCCTGTATTTTCCTGTGTTCCTTGTCAATCTCTTATGACTTTTTCGATAAGCAACAAAACAACAACCCAAAACAGTTACTGTTTTGTCGTTTATCAAACTCAAGAATATTTACCGTATCACCCCTTACCACAACTTCAAAGCGATAATACTTAAAATATCTTTCCAATCTATTTTATCAATAAGTTGGACCGAATTTGTATGGGTGCAACGGGGCAAAGCTATTCTTAAAACATATTGAACCATCAAATTGCGTACACAGACTAGGTCACATCCCAAGAGATATACTCAATAGCGAAATGATACATAAATCTCGATTACGTTCAAATACTTCTCGTGTGTTATTAACATTTTCCTTTTTGTATAGAGAAATGATGATATGTAATATCGAAAGAGCTATTATGAAGATTATTCACAAATCCAGAGGCATCCACTTCTATGGGTATATAACTATGAACTCAGTACTTTGTGGCCCTATAGTTATAGATATACCGTCTTCAACAATGATTTTTTTGGTTTCCAAGGTTCCCAAAGAATCCTCGATCTACTACATTGAAAGTATTTTTTTTATATTCTCATTTGAAAACATCTATTACCAGAACAAACTTTCTCGTCAACTGAAAATATTTTAGAGCTAGAAGAGCGCCAGTAGCTCTAGGGAGTGGATGAGTAGAAGCTTACAATCTTCGAAGCACCACAGTACAGTTTCGGTCACAGCCATATTATGCAAATACTATATAAATGGCTGATTGCAAATACGCGCAGAAGAAAAAAACTTGAAAACCACTGTGGTGGATATAATTGTAACCATAGCAGCCTTGTTGTGTATAAAAATAGTTTCTCAACCTATAAAACAATTTATTTATGTTGCTTAACGTTAGACTATCTAATAACTGCCCGCGTATTCGATTTGTTAGCAACGGTAGCAAATATCCCAACGTTCTCTCGACATAGACGTTGTTTACTCTCAATGTGCAGAGCTGAACTTGCGTTACAGCTTGGAAGTTGTTTTGTGTTGCCTTCTGAGCCTGAGCCTTCATGACGTTTTTCTGTATACCGATTGAAATAACAATCTATGTACAGTTGTTCAAACGCATTACTTCGGTTATAACAACCTGTCCAGATCAGGACGGCCGACTGAGATGTTCTAGGATCATTGCACTGTATTAATAATACATATTTTATATTATAATTTTTTTTATACAGAAGGAAAAATAATTCTCAAAAAATCTACAAAATCAGAAATGCTTTTAAATTTAAATTAAATGTAATGTACTTGTTTAAATTTGCAAGTGTTATCGTTATCAAAGACATCAGTTATCAGTATATGGAAAATTGTTCTCTAACCTACTTTGTCTGTTGCCTTACGTTCGACTTTTAAATCTATTTTATGATCTTTGAACTGCAACTGTGCGATCGTCAATTGTTTTATATGTGATTTTATGACACATTAAAACTTTAACTTTATTCAATGAAATTCTTTGTTTACTTTGACAAGTACGAGAAAATAGTTATTTATCTTACTGGCAATAGTCTACAAACCAACTTCTAGTACTAAACTAAACTAACTAAACGATTATAGTACTAACATAATAGATAAGTAAAAATATTAATTAAAGAACCGGGAAGTCAAGGACTCAGCAGCAAAAATTTAGTTTTTTTTAATATATTAAGTATGAATTGTTTTGGTATTGTGTACTACGTGTATTCTTTTATAAAACGCATATGTGCTACTTGTCCGCTGTATGATTAGTAAATAAATAAATCAGAAAAAAAAATTAATCACATTCGGTACCACACATATCCTCAAAATCCTTAGACTACAGTAGCAATCAAAGAAAACAATCAAAAGGCAATCAAATAAAAGATGATTTACTTCGAGGTCTTATTGAGTGCTTGTCGTATGATTACCTACAAACTTCACATACCGTCCTTTAGAGATCTCACGTTTCTCACAGAATAAGGATAATTTGTTCCCACTTAAGACTTCAATAAGGAGAATGTCATAGATTGACTCGATTAACTTGTCATAAAATTTATCTGCCTCTTAAAGAACCTGATGTCTTCCTACTTTTATATAAAATGTATTTAGCTCAGTTGCTTGCTGGCACTTATAACGATTTCAACATTTAGTAACGTAGTAATGAATATTTATTTTTATTTATTTAGTTAAAAGGTTACTCACATTACAAACAATGTCATATATACAACTGAAATCTAACACTCTCGTTTCCGATAATGTCTAATAACATAAGTGTCATTTAGATTTATGAACTCTTAGATAAGTCAAGTTTGTTTTTGTTAGCTTCGCAACCCATAATTTTATGTTAATTATAAGCTCATATTATAAACCATAAACACGCAAAATTTTACATTTCTGCATTGGACAGAAATAAAATGACTGAGGCAACGTCAGTTTGCTTTTGTTCACAGGTTTCATTAAAATCATTAAATCAATCTCGTCAATTCTTGTGTATAAGCCTAATTTTATTCCTCTTGGAAAGTAATGCATTGATTTGGTCCAAAAGAAATACTCAGCAATGGTGGAACGAATACAAAATGAGATTACTCGCTATATCATGAGGATGTATGGAGTTTACCCGTTCTGCTTATGTAACCGACTTTGTTCGTTTTATGAATGGTTGGATATACTCTAGGGTAAGGAAAATATGAAACCATTTGAAGTCCTTACGAATATGGTACAGAATGCTAGAGTGGTTGGGGCTTCGAGTACCGATTAACAACACAAGGCATGGCTATTGTTGGCTATAACACGCGCGCACACCAACTTACGCATGCATCGCGCACACTTAATAATGTTACGGTGAAGACTGATATATTGAGTTAAACACTAGACACATAGACAATGAATCACATTCACTAGAGGTTCATTGTCTATTTCTAGTTTAGGTCTAGGTTATTTTATTTCTATCGAATTAGTGTTAACTTGCAAAAAATAACTTGTTTAAAAATAATAGAAAATGAGCTTAAATAAAAAGTAATAAAAAACTGTACATAATTTGTGGCTAAGTGTCAGCGTGAGACCAGGTTTTGGGTTCGATTGAGAACACTTTTTACAGATCTGGGGGCTAACGGGCAGGAAGCTCATCTTATGTTATACCGCCGCCCGCTGTGTGTTGACGGTCTAGGGTTTTATTGAGAACACAATTTTCGAGGCGTTAAGATCACCTACAGATCAATAAAAAGAATTAATTAATTTATACTCTTTTTACAAATTTTTAAAAGTTCATTCCTACGTAACAAAGCAATATTTGTTTCCAAAATATTATAAAATTTGTCCAACTGTGCGAAACCAGCTAGTAATAGAGAAAGAAGTGTGAGGGCCAGACCAACTTTCATAAGAAACATTTTTGGAAAATTACGTACAATATGCAATGAAATGAACGCTTAATAGTACCTAATGTTCTACATTACTAAGCAAATAGAAGTTTGAAAATAGCGTGTGAATACAACGCCTCTGCATTATTTACTACGCTATAAAAGCAAATTTGGAATTTTCTTGTTAAAGGATAAATGTGTGGCATTTGCAAGGCAATTTCGTTAGAAATATTCGTCTCACATATGTTTTATTAGCTGATGCGTGAACTGTTCCATTATATAAATGTATAAATGAAAACTAAATCACTTCAGAAATAATTTACATGTATTGTACATATTAGCTAGCTTATTTTTTTAATTAATTTATTATTTAGTGCGTATTAGATTTGCTCAGAAGTCTGAATCCACAAGACAGCAAATAAGACAAGATTGTATTTTTGTAACTTAATTTTTCCTTATATTAATATATACGGCATACGGCGCTGTTTCACAGATAAAATAAATCTTTTGTCTTCACATATTATAAAAGTCCCTCGACGTCTCTCTGTATGAACGTGACAAACTGAATATATACCGGACGGATTATTGTACGGTTCTCACCAATAGATTCCTGTAGGTTTAGGTTTATAATTCATTGTGGTTCTATGTAAATTAACTGAAAATAAACTGGGCTACCAACTCTTCTATTTCGAAATCTCCATGATCATTCCTCCCTCCATGTCGGCCCCAGGATGTTACGCAAAGATGAGTCTTTTAATTGCTTTAAAAGACTCATCGACTATGTTGGCTGGGGCAAGGGTTGCCCGAAAGGGCCAAGATTGGGCGGTGAAGGTAGCTTTCTTGAACCGGCATAATGGTCACTAACCAGTAGGTCTGCCTAGGTACCACTGGCAAAAATTAAGGAGGACCTACTGTAATAGGGGCCGGTGAAGTATTACATAACCATTATAGGGGCAGGGGATCATTGTTTTTCTTATTTGGTCATTACATCGATAGAAATTATTTACTTTTTACACATATTGCTTACACATTGTCTATGCTTGAAAACGAAATGCATTTTAGAGGATTCCTACGAAAAATGAATACGTTTATTTATTTTCGAGAGCCTTGCTTACTTTTGCTGACAAAATGAGGGGGGGATAAATCTTCTTATGTAATAGTTAAACGGCCCAAACGGCCTCGCAAGTGCGTTGCCAGCCTTCTGGCAATGTAAGTATCCATGAGTGGCGGTATCACTCAACATCGTGCCCGTTTACCTCTTATTAGATTTAAAAAACGTGAAAAAAAACTTTAAGTATATTTTATCCGTATAATGTTATGTAGGTATGTTTAACGAATATATAACACTTACACTAGACTAGATATGTGCGTGACTTACCTTAGCTTGTATATACCCAGATTGAAGGTCTGTATTTTATATTAAAAATCAGAATTAAATATTTTATAATTACTTTAATTTGTATTAATAAAAGTTTCGTGTGCTCTAAAGCAATTAGTATACAAATTTATTTCATTGGCGTTTTCATTCAGCTATATTAATATCTATTAGTGCTACAACGCTATATGGGTCTTGTCCTCAGATTGCCTCATGACATGCGTAATCAACATATGTATTCTACTCATACGAGTACGTCGTCGATTTTAAAATGTAAGTAACAAAGTTTAAGAGCAAGTGTTGGGTTAATAAATAATCTCTTTGCACAGACTATTAAGATGAAACCAATACAAAGAAACAAACATTGATAAATTGGAGTAATGAAAAAACACACAAATCTACGATCGCCAAACGTCTCCTAAAGGCGCCAATCTTGTAATCGACGCAGGCATTCAATAGTTGCGCTCTTAATGATATGTTTATTCCTTTTGCATTGTTATATTCCTACCTTATTGCTATTTACATTGTATATTCGCGGATGCTTAGCGGAACTATGCGACTAGTGTTATACAAAAGCTGCATAGAGCACTGCGCCGCGCCATTTTTGTTTATATTACTTCTTTCATATTTCATAATTGTTTGATTTTCGATTTACCATACTTTGTTTGAGAGCATAAATAAAAAACATTGCATAAGTTTTTACTTATTTAACCTTGTATCTTAATAATTATTATCGTACCTAAATAGTATTTATAATTGTGCTATCATTTTATAAATGCGCGGGTTCATTTAAAAAAGGCAAAACACATGATACAGAGTCGATCAAACATTGTAGAATAAATCATAATAACTAGAATGCCGCGTGAGAAAAGTTTTATGGCTGTATTTGTAACATGCGACTTGTCTATTTGCCTGAGGTTATGTAAATTGCCTTATTCTCGCGTTATAACCTACAAAGGTAACCTGCAAAGTGGAGGCAATACATAATGAGGAATTCTAACAGTAAAAGAGTTAGTTTATGTTCAAGTAAACGACAATTCAATTTCAGTGCTTAGATTATAGAAAAACTAGTATTCAAGGTAGCTGAAGCGACTCGGAAAAAAGTCTCCATGGAGTTAATTGCAATATCTGTACTTATCAGTGTATGCTTGGCGTCACCTGTTGTTAATTATTGAGAAAGGAATATCGTTTTCATCATTATAGAGTACGGGCATTAGTCCTAGAAACATTTTTGATAATATTATGGGTGGCTTATATGACAGCAGTGTTGGCCTATAGATTTGAGGTGACTATAAGAGGCTTTTGAAGATGTCGATACCCAGGTCTGCACCAATGAACTTTCTATTTCGCATTTGGTATGGTGTAGGAAAACATCGAGAGGAATTCTTTAGATCCAAAAGGTGAATGGCGTGTGTAAGACTCCAAAGGACAATGATCACGAGACAGAATTTGAAATCTGAGACCCAGACCTATGAGGTTGTAGCGCCACTGTTGATTTTTCTCTTATTCTGTGTCAATTGGATTCTGTTTGGTATAATTCTTGAGTAGTGTCTCTTGCTAGCGACTTTCAACCGCGAGGACATTCAAGAGGCTGTGTAGTTGTGCACCAGCGAATGTTTGATACATATGTAGTTAGCTAAGTAGATTATGAGGAAGCCGGCCTGTCTCGGACACAAAAAGTCGAATTATTTTTGGCTACATGTAGGTGTACAGAAAAATTATTAAAGGGGACATAAGGAAAGATCCATTTCAAGCCCCATTACACTTTATACCATTACTTACCTTTCCCGGTTATTTGCGTTTGGCCATTAATTTTTCAAAATATTTTGGATATACATTAACACTGGTGAAGTATTGCACCAGTGCAATCAGTTAATCCCTTCCTAGTGGGAGCGCCATGCTGTTGCTTTCAGGCTTCAGCCTGATAGAATGGACTAGCGGCTATAGCAATTAATTAAAACGCAAATGATACTTGAAAATATAGTGTTTACTTGTATAAGAGAAAATATATAATGAATCTATAAATGACACCGCACATCAAAAGTAAAGAAAACATAATTCAAATTCAAATGCAGTGCATCATAGACAATTGTTTTGGACAGCACCACGACCTTCCAACATCCTCTCCTGATGTTCACTCATGTTGCCGAGACACTTTTCTATACATACATTAATCTTTCACAGTGTCTTTCAAACTTTACTTTTGATAAGGGTTTTGTCATTACATCAGCTAACTGAATTTCTGTGGGACAGTAGCTAATATTGATTATTCCATGAACGAAGTGTTCGTGTATAAAATAGTACCGCACGTCTATATGCTTCAACCTTTTACTGAAGGATCCAGATTTCACAAGTTGATTATCAACATGCAAATTTATTTTTATGTCCAAACCGGTTATTTCTTGTAATAGGGATATGAGATACAATGCCTCTTTGCAACAGTCTGCTGCAGCGAGTACATAGCTTCAGTCAACGATAGCGCTACTATAGGCTGCCTCTTGGATGCCCATGATATTGGTCCATCGGCTATCATTAGCACGGAGTCAGAAGTGCTTCCTCGCGTCAATGGGTCTCCAGCATAATCCGAGTTGCTGTAAGCATCGATGTTCTCTATCGGTTTGTTTCGTTTGAACAAAATGCCTTTCTCTTTGGTTCACACTAAATATTTGAATATTTTCTTGACTTTTGTGACATCTTCTCTAGTGGGGTTTTCGACCTTCCTGCTTACTAGATTGACCGCTTGTGCGATATCTGGTCACACTAAATATTTGAATATTTTCTTGACTTTTGTGACATCTTCTCTAGTGGGGTTTTCGACCTTCCTGCTTACTAGATTGACCGCTTGTGCGATTTCTGGCCTGGTTCTGGTAGATAGGTACATTAAACTTCCCACTGCTTCCCTATAGGGATATTCCTTCTCCTGGGCAGTTTCCTGTATCGACTTTGAATCGCTACTTGCGGGCGTGTCACATGTTGCAACTTAGCAACATTCATTGCTATGCGGATGTCAGCACTGGGGATACTCTTTATATGGTCAGGCAGGTGTTTAGGTGATGCAGGAGTTTTTGTGTTTCTTCTTTATATTACCTGTTTATATATAAAAATATAGCTAACAGTTATTAATATAGTTTTAAATCAAGCAATAAGTGAAAAAGTAATCATACGATGATCGACGAAAAACGTCAGTTAGCCAACGACTTGGCTTCAGTTCAATAAACCAAGGAACGTCGAATTATGATTGCTGGATAAGAATCCCAGGATTTCCAGTTAAAAAAACTGCATTTTACTCCAACTTCACCGTGATGAAACATTCGTTATCGCAAGGTCTAATTGCAATTATCGTGATTCATGTGTCCTTTTTTTATTGTCTAATGTTGCAATTGATTTGTTTTGTTCCATTCTTTATGACAAAGTAATTGTATCTCTTACGAAGTTTTCCACAGGTGCAAGATTTGCGTTTAATTTTTTTTCCTTTCCTTTTTTTTCCAAGCGGCATGGCCGCCAGTTGCCCTGCTTTATATTTAAGTTGTACTGTATTTCTTGCAGAAAGTTTTTTTTTAATTTTGTTAAAATTTATTGTCCAGGCATTAAGGCCTAAAATTACAAATGCAATAAATTTGTACCCTTATTAAAATTTTGCAGAAATACATACACTTAATCAAATTAATTGTTATGTAAAAAATATGGTGCATTTCTAGATTTTTTAGCTGCGAGAAGTCCCTTTTCAAATTACCTTATTCATTTAATAGCATCACCGGGTAGCAGATGCGAATTTATTTGATATTTTATTATAGAAACGTTTTTATAAGACGCAATGACGCGGCATGTATTTTATAATTTTGCTGTAAATATAAATTAACCAATATTTATAAAAATATATGATATTATATTCAATGGAAATATATAATGTTCATACAGGTATCATTTATTTATAAAAATTGAATTTGAAACACTGCGAATATGATAGAAATTTTAGCGCCACCTGTGGCAACATAGTTACACTACAACAGCCAGTTTAGCAGTAAGCATGCGACGTAGTAAGCGCAAAACCTTATACAAAGCGCTGTCTTAGTTCGATTACTAAATTCAAGGTGGCGCTGAACTAAATTGATTATTATATATGGGAAATATGTGCGTTAATCATTTCTCTAGCTCTAACTAACTTTTGTTTAGCTATTTATTATAGCAATATTTTTAAATATAGTTATACAAATAAAACAGCGAGTCCTACGTTATCATTTATTATCTCTAATGACTGTGGGTAAGATATTAAAATAAAACTTAACAGAGTCAATTAAATATTTAAAAAATTAGTTAAGTAATAAAGTAATCTTAAAATATCCAGTAATTAATTAATTATGAATAATCGATGTTATTACACAAACATTATAAATTCTTACAATAAAGCAGTCAAATTTTATAACAAATATAAAAATAAAAAATAACACGTCCGACTGTAACGTTGCACTACTTATTAGAACTAATATATAATACAGTTTAATTACTAAATATATATTGTCAATGGTGTTAATTCTAACATAATGAAAATAATATATTTTGTAAATTAATTATAACAAATTAATATTACCAACAATCAAATGGAATTATCCTGATTATCAATCAAAATAAATCAGTTTAATAAAGTAAAGATATTATTTTAAAAACCATAACAGATAATTATTAGTGACTATAGGACAAAAACAAAATGTTATTTTAAAATTCCGTTACTAGCTATAAAAATAGAACCCGCCAAAACCCGCCAAGATGGCGTCGCACCAGTCCCTATGGCGTCCCTTAATTGTAAACACGTAAACAAACTTATCTTTATTACGCGTTATCACTCTTAAATTACACAAAATACACATATATCATTTACAGACAGACAGAACACTCAATAACACTTTATTTTTCATACGGTCGAACAGCCTATTGAACAGTTTTCACTTAGTGAACTAAATAGTCAAGACATCTGTTTCGAAGCGTTAACACAATTTGATGGAAAGAGAAAAAAGTGTAAGTGATTTAGGGCTTTTAATCGTATGTTTACCGTATTTCGAGACACTATGAGATTGTTTAATAACTTTGGAAATAAAAATTGTAGATTGCACTTCAATAGACTTTCTACTAAACGTTAGGTGTTTCAAAGAAAAAATTAAATTGTATTCTCGTAAATCTCCTTACAGAGTTGATATCAGTATTAACACCACTGGTTATATATTAAGTTAATCTAGTATAATAATCTAATACTAAACACTCCTACTAATAATGCAACACACGAAGATGTCATATGAGAGTTACTGGCTTGGCTCTCAAAATCCTGAATGCTTCGATGAGATTTTATTTTGTCCGGCTTCGCTTCGTCGGCGGCCATACTTCGATCGTCATAAAAGCCATTAGCCATCGGTTTCGCTGAAACAGTTGACAGTCGACTGGTCGTGTATACATTTTTCTGATCTTCGCCCTTATTTTCTATAGGGACTTTTGGTTCCATACTTACTGGTGCTGTACTTGACTTTACTGTAGTCATTTGTTTGGGTGATTCAACGTCCGGTTTGAGAAGGCTGTCGAAATTTTTGGAACAATTTAAAAGGAAACGCATGTCAACGTAAAAAAGTTTCCCATTTAACTGTGTATCATCATAGTATTCATAATCATTTTGGCCATCGTCTTCTACGTCTGTGTTCTTGTCAGCTTCCGTTGTCTTCGTCCATTTGTCTCTGATGTCCGAGGCGGGTATACATTTAAGATTTTCGATGGATAGCTTCAAGTGCGAACTTTTCGTGATGTTCATTAATGATAAGAACCAGTCCAGGCGGCAATCGCAGGGGAGCATGTTATCTGAAAAATACAATGAATTATTTATATTATAAATAATTTATAAGAACAGTAATTAAAATAAATAACAGTATTTCAATAAGTGTCACAGAGAAGTGACCATTTAGATAAATTAAAAAAAATCCGCACAATCAGCCATATACAAGTAGGCATGCAAATGTCATATTAATATTCATTATGTCATATAATAAGTTGAGTTATTTATAAGTATTGTAAAAGATATGATAATTGCCCATATAACGGCATTTTGCCTTTAAAATGTTATTACCTTCCCCTTGAAAGCATCACAGGGCAGTGATCTATAACTTCTAGGAAGGTGATTAAATAGTTTGATAGCCAAGGCGTAACTATTTTTTGAATACATCGTGGTGCAACATGTAGACAACAGCCGCGATGGATTCCTCGGTATATACACATGTGTGTGTCTGTTTGTTAGTCTTTTGTGACTTCGACCCTATAGAATTATCGTTTTACATAGAACAATATCCATAATTATGCAGGAATAAATTTATTTTATTAGAAGAATGAAACCAATTTCAAATACCTACAACTATTATTTACCTAGATAGCTAAATAATACATGTCGTCAATTACAATAACCCATTTCAAAAATTACTGAACCGATTTTAATGAAACTTGGGCTACTAAATTCTGATATATCTGATGTACACTTACGAAGTCCCACCTGTTGTGTGCCCGAACTTATACTTTAAACTGATAACCTCCTTTTTTTGAAATAAGTTAAAAATTTAATTAATCATTCCGTTAACATTTCACATCTTAAGAGTAGCTATTGATACGCTTAATTAAATAATAAGATATAATATTTACCTTCGACATCTAGGCTGCTGACATTACTGTAGAAATTCTCCAGTATCGGCGCCATTACATCGGAGTCAAGATTCTGTAGTTGATTGCCTTTCAAACTCATTGACTTTAAGGATTTTAATCCAATAAACAATTTAACATTTTTTATTTCTTTCAGTGTATTATGAGCAATTGACAAAGATTGCAAATTAACGAGTCCATGAAAAGCTTTCTCGTCCAGCATCTGAATTTTATTTCCATCCAAATTTAACACCCGTAAGTTCTTTAAAGGCGCAAACGTATAATCCCCTATCACTTGCAAACTGTTACTACTAAGATCTAACTTTTCCAACTTCTTCAATCCTAAAAAGGTTTCACTGTTCAACATGAATAATTTGTTGGTATCAATTTCAAGTTCTTTTAGATTAGACAAATGTATGAAAGCTTTGTCGTGGATTGTTGTAATTTTATTTCTCGTCAAATATAGCTTTTCTAGAGACGGTAAGTCAACAAATACATTCCTGTTTATCTCGACTATGTTATTTGTATCTAGGCCAATTGTTGCCAAGTCCCTGTGATGCGCAAAAGCATTAGCTTTTAAATCTTTGATCTGATTATCTCTTAGTGTTATTTCTTCAACGAATGTTAGATTAGCAAAATCGAATGGTTCTATTGAATCAATGTTCGCGTACTTAACTTCGAGTTTCAGAACTGATTTCGTGTATTGTAATGCGTGTTGAGGTATATACTTCAAAATAACGCCACGTGTATTCGTGAATGTTAGCTTGTGGACATTTCCGAGTTCTTCAAAAACCTTCCAATTGGCATCATCAATTGAGATTTCGTTGACAGTTGCATAGCAATCGGCACTCCGAATCAAGTCGAGATTGGAATCTCGAACGCAGTAGCATTGAATTTTATTTGTGTTGTTATAAACTGGGTCGCATATATGGGATTTGGTTTCCCGTTTTTGATGCAACTGTTTGCCTTCGACGCAGAAGAGCACGGCGCAAAGGAAAAACAGCTTCCAGGATGTCATATTGATTATCAAACACCAACTGTAATAAGAAGAAAGAAGTTCTATTTAATTTTTAGTAGATTAACACAATAAATTTTCGTCTTAATCAACTGACTGAACTAACTTTAAAAGATATAGCAAGTATAAGAAGATATGCTCGATTCTCTCTCACTTATTGTATATTGACAAAATCTATCACTAAACTCCCCATCCAAAAAAGGAAAAAAAAATTATCTTTCTTAAAAATCTGAAGACGTTTACCATAAGACCTTTACACTAAAAAGAATTTCTAGTCGTGAACAAAGTCTGAACAATTATTTTATTAATAAGTTTTTTGTAATTGTTACAATAAGTTGAATAGCAAGCTACTACTAATTATACAATATAACGTCATATTACTTTAAACATAAATGGAATAACATTTCTCAGGAAAATGACTAACTCCTCAGGTCACGTTCACACTATCAACAATAAAGGAGAGGATGTGACTTCATCTGAACAAATAGCCTTTTTGTACCCATGAGTTACTTAAGCGGTAACTTAGAAATTTTTGTAGACATTTATCAAAGTATGAAGTAATTTTAGACAACCAAAATTATTTCGTACTTTGATAAATAAATGTTAAAATTTTTAAAGGTTTTTACTTTAAGTGTTTCTAATAATATTTTTTATTAAGAGTGACCTTTCATTCTTTGAAATTGTCGAGAAATTCGGATCCAGAACATCCAAGGTTAAGATCCACTAAATCCACTAAATTGTGGGAATTTCAAGACTAACTAAACCGTGGAGCAGTGTTGGCTTGTTTTTGTGTTCTCCTTAAATCTCATCAAACATATATCCTCTTAATTTTATTTATTTATTGTATACATAATCTGAAATAAAAAAGACATTTGTAACAGTGTGATGGAAATACAAACTGGACACAGTTTGAATGATCTCATGCTATTTGTAATTTAAAAGTCAACCTACACTTTTGCGTGGAGATAAAAATGTTAATTTATTGACAAAATTATAACAATGTTTCGCAAGCTACTTGGCAACACAACAAAGCTATAATATTTTATATCCGTTTTGATGTGAAACCTCTTTATCGGCGTTGGTAAAAAAAATACCGTCACATTTTTCGGTTACACACCATATTTTCTTGTCCCTACCACGGTTGATTCGAAGAGATTCGAAGCCATTAACAAAAATATATAATAACGATAACAATGATATTAATAATTCTATTACAATGAATAAAATTCTGTAATAATCTTAGTAGTAATAAGATAAAATGAAATAATTGTATTATTTGTAATCATGACTATGATAATAAAAGCCTTTTGTCAAACTTTATCTAATTTAAATTTATTTAACCAATTTCTGTAAAGATGCATTATATAGTAGATCATTTTTCGAAAAATAAGGCCATAAAGAAGTTTCACTTCTTTCGTTTGTACACTAGTACACGCACACATTTTTAATTATCTAGCTCCATCGTCATTACAAATAGAGAGCATCTTATATACCTTATAACTTTAATGATATTCTAGTTTCTCAGTTCCTATCGCAAGTACTTTCTCTGTTCTAACAAATTAAGCTTCAATTAGCGGAGAACTGTTGGCCTTTGATTAATTTACGAAGTGACAATAGAGTGATACAAACATTCAATTACTATTTAAGGTTTCGTCCTTGGATTTCGTTTTGTCTTATTATTATAAATACGCTCTTATATATCGTCGTATTTTTTTTTGAACGACACTTTTTATTAAATAAGGCCTCTTAAGAATTGGTACGCTCTATTCTCGAAAGGTCCTATGTAGAATTGGTTTGGAAATACTTCAGTGAGCCGCTGGCCTGGTAGAACGACGGACTTCAAAGTGACGTATTGTTTTTAATAGTGAACTTATGTACTTGTTTTTTTTTCATGTTTCCTCAGAATTTTTGTATGAGTTAAAATCCCATATTTCACTGTCGAATCACGTCAAACACTATCGGGAGCCCGCGTTATTCAAACGCACTCGTTGAGTGATTGATAACGCAAAGGTTTTGGCATTTTTACCGTGAAAGCCCTACACGTATTTATGTTCGAGACCCTTCAGAGGTGAAACGAAAATTGTTTCCTAACGATAATGTCTTTATGAAAAGTATGCTTGTGTTTTTTTCGATTATTTTCAGAATGTAAAATCTTGGGAAGAAAATTAAATAATATTTTTAGTGGACAGGCTAGCTGCGTCCCTACTTTGTAACTCCAATATCGACAGCGATACCTATTCTGACATTTTTGTATGCAAGTTCATAGTAGGCATTGGTAGTGAAAGTTTCAGTATAAGTGAAAGGCTGAGATCATGTTACCATAGAAATGATTTTCAGTCATTCCCGCGGACAGACAGAAGTAAGATAGGCATGATAATTAAATATTCATTAATTATAAATTTGATACGGAGAACGCACCCATTATTTTTTTTTCATTTGTCAAACTGTCAATGTTAATTGTGGTTGGTTGGTTCCCCTCTCTTGTGTTGTGATATTTCTACTGTGTAAACTTCTTGATTAAATAAAAAAGTGCGCACAAAGTACACATCTAAGAAGTGAAACTTCTTTGTAAATTAATTATTACTACGGCAAAACTAAAAGCCCCAAAAGATGATAATGTACCAGTATATGACCACTCCATGTATTTGTATATCTATATTCACACTGTTTACAAGTTTTTTTTTAATATGTAACTACTAAACGAATACATCAACCCATAGCGTGTATTTTTTCTCAATCTCCCTTTCTCTCTCTCTCTCGTTCTTTCTCACTTGCTTGCTCCATGGCTATTTGCTTCATGTTACGTTAGTCTTTTCTCACTCTCTCTCTCAATCGGTCTCATCGCTCTCTCCCTTTTCTTCGACAAAAACGCTGCACATCTCCGAGACGTTTCATCCGTAAAAATGTTACCCTCATGCGCCTAAAGAAGTTTCACTTCAAAAATAACCAGCAGCTCTACAACCTTGTAAGATCTACGCCTAAGATTTATGTAACTGTTTCATGATAATTTGTCAATCTCATAGTCAAGTTGGTTATCAGCCTCATGTGCTAGACAGACCCCGTCGAGTTTTTGGGTCTTAGGCAAGCCGGTTTTGTCACGATGTTTTACTTAACCGTACCAGCGAATGTTAAATGCGCACATAGAAAGAAAGTCCATTGGTGGGCATCGAACCTACGACCTAACTGATGAGAGTCGCCGAAGCCAACCGTTGGTCGTCACTGCCCGAGTGTAAAAAAGGACTGATGTGACTATTTAAGAGAAAATTCACTTGATAAAAAAAAATTATACACCAAGTTATTAAGAATTTCGTAAGCAATGATAATGTCAATAGGACGGTGTCTATCGTAGAATTATTGCAGATAAAAGAAAGCCAGCTTTTTTCATTAAGCTAATGCTAACTTAAACGGCATAGATGTTATATTCACCTTCATTTGTCAATTAAGCCGACGTATGCCAATAAACCCCAAAAGAAGAACATTTTCGATTCCCTCTACAATTTCTGTTCTCATTTCATATTACAGTAACTAATTAGTACTTCTATGAATAGATCTAGGCTTACTTCACTGGCCCAGATTACCTTTTCCATTTGAATGGGTAAAGGACTACTTATGAAGATTTTTCGCTTAGTTTCTCATTTTATGAAAGATATCATAAAACTATATTTAATCGCATAGAATATAACTTTAATACCACATATTATTTAGTGAAATGAACGTTAAATCTATAATGAATAGTTTTTAGTGCTTCCCTTTCGTTCGTGGCTTTAGTCCCGAGAGCCACCCTAGAGCTTCTCTAACGGTAGTCTAACAGTCTCTTGTAGGAACTACCTGAGGTGGTCTTAGTTGATATTGCTCATCCAGATCCACATAACCTTGCCACTATCAGGGGCAAATTTATTTCACCTCGAATATTAAAAAAAGGTTTTGTCGCTTCGAGCGATCGCAAACCTTTAAAATATGATACATAAAACTTTTATTTTTTAATGATATTACAACCACCTCAGAATTAACTAAATGAGTATATACTTATTCATGGGTTGACTAGTTGAAAGGGAAGAAAACAAACTACAAGAAGACCAAATATAGCACAAGAATATAAGAGAGTGATAATAGCTCTATTTATAATCGGATGGACGGTCCGAAAATATCTAGCAATTCTATTTAGTGAAGCGTAAAACCCTAAGTTATAGCACTTAGTGGAGATGATATACATATCCGCTTGTTCGCAACGTCTCAAACAGAAATATTAATTTATTTATTAACACTTCGATACATACAGAAACATATTACAGTTGACATAATTAAATGAAAAGGAGGGCAACAGCCTTATCGCTTTCGAGCGATCTCTTCCAGGCAACGAATGTGAGAAAAAATATTAGATTAGGCAAGCGCAAAAGTGCAATACATAATACATAGGCAAAACGAATGGAACAAAACAGAGCAACTAAAACATATGTAAACAGGGAACAGTACTATATAAAAAATGGATATGAAACAGAAAAAGAGTAGGTTAGTTAGCACCTAAGTTAGGGTTACGATGGGGACAGTTTTGTACAGGACAGGAAATTATTCAGTTTAAGCAAGATATAAGGTAAAAACAGCATATTATTGCACAGTTTATAAATTAACAGCATCCAACAGATCCCTACGACAACAAAGCGGCTTATATATAAACATGTATATACTGAAGCAGATTAAACTAACCCTATTACACAATAGGGAGCCAATTTGCCTGCTTATTCTACACATTTATGACCTTCCACATCTCGTCACTAAACCTCACATGACACGAATTATCCATTAAAACATATATGTAATTATATATGTGTAAGTGAATATGTAGTGTAAGGCAAATTCTACGTCTTGGTTATTATGTTCATCTCACGTGACATAGCCAGAAAACTTTTTCAAAGTAGTAAATGTGTCACTGAGTCTTACGTATGAGTATCAAAACGAACTTTATTTGTCGAAAAGTAATAAAATATTATTTTGGAATGTCTCTTCTACACAATCATTTATAGTTGGTTGAATCGAGAACAATTATTTTATTAGATAAATTCAGTTTTAAAAACATTCCTTACCAATAATAAATTATTATTATATATATTAGTAGTATTAGTATAGAAAAAGTTTGTGAGGTTGTAATCTCTAGATCTCCTGAAGTGATTTTTTAGATCTTTTCAAGTTTAAAGAACTATATTTCATTAAAAAAAATATATGAGAAACTTAATATATACGAACGAGATACACGTTGCCATCGGACAGCCGTCTTAATTTTAGTCTTCTAAACTCAATCTCACTATATTTAATGCCCTTTTGAATTGGCTAAGTTAATATTACGAATTTTAGACGGTAATTGATTGAATAATTGCACACCCTCATACTTCTTCATATAATTTACTTATTAATAATAAGCAAACTCGCTCAACGAGTATTGCGTGTAGTCGTGTGTTTGATGTAAATTATTTTACCAATAGACAGCAACGATAATTGTGATTGTTCAGATATATGAAAAAAAAACTTTTTCGGGGACGGACTCTTAAAATTATATAGCTTGATAATACCAATAACAAATACGTCAGCTACTGCATATGTCTAAGGTTTATCTCTATATATATAAAATTCACGTGGCACAATGTTTGTTCCCATCTCCCCCGAAACGGCTCGACCGATGCTTATTAATTTTTTTATGCATATTCAGTAAGTCTGAAAATCGGTTACTACCTATTTTGCAAACCACTAAGTGATAAGGGTGTCCACCCCAAAAAATATTTTTTAATTTAAAAAAAATGGTTTTTTTTGTGATACAGCATACATAAATACATACAACCCTTAATAGTCATCCCTCTACGATCAACCCCTATTTTTATTATAGTATATAGGTTATTTTTATTGAACTAAATTTTTTTTCCTGGAAATAATATACATGGCAAAACGACGTTTGCCGTGTCAGCTAGTATTAGTACATATATACGCGTCTATTCGCTATAAACTCTAAAACCACTTCACGGAATTTATTGCGGTATCAAAAAGGTACATAGTTTTTCTAGTTTTACGAGTCACGGTTGCCGAAGCCGGACCTAGAAATTCATAAATTCAGCAATATAAAAATTCGACCGTATCATACGCCATAAATCGACTTTTATATACTTATATATTATACGTTAAATTGCAGTGTTATCATTAAAGTGATGTCACTCGGATAATTAAATTTACTTGTCAATAACTCACGCCCTATCCAATCAGTAGTAGGCGAAATAATTGCGACGACATAAGCTTATATCAATACACATAGTATTGATATTGTATCTCATTTTTTTAAGAAAAAAGCGCTTTATTTGTGATGTAAAAGATGTTTTTAGAAAATGAAGTTTTTACGTAAGCTGTAAGAGTCAGTAACGAGACTTATGAATCCGGTATGTCAAAATCTAATACGTTTTTGAAGGAAGTAGAAATCGGAACAACAAGATTATATTTAAGAAAACACTTTTTAAACGGATTGAAGCTATTATAAACTTATAATTATTTACATAATTTTAAATTGTCATTGTCATTTAAAGCATGCGAAACGTCGGAAAAAAATTAAAATGATGTAAGTTTTTAATGATAATACATAGCTTCAATCCGTTTAAAAAGTGTTTTCTTAATGTGTAAAAGCTATGTTAACAAAAGACAATACTAAGATTATATTTAAAATATTTCTCCACGGCCGTACTCAGTGTCCTTCGATGAACTTTCTGTAATAAAATGTTATAATTACATAGGTAAGAGCGCAATGTAGATACGGATTAGCTTGTTTATTCGTTCAATTGAGCGTAATTTTTTTTTTTACTTACAGCTGAGTCATTGAAATAAAAATGGTTGAGAGTCCAATGTGCTTGATGTACAGGATTTGAACACACGAGCTTAGGTTGAACTGTCACTGACAGACTTAACTTGTTAACTTGGTCGACATTCCTCTATAAGTGTCTTAAATGCAAATCGTTTTATTCCCTCGATAACAGTTTGGATCGCTATGTTATTCAATATCAGCATTGATCGCTTCATTAATTATCAAATTAATTAACAATCACTTATGATATGATCATCTATCAATAACAACTTGCTGCATAATGCATGCAGTTAACCATCAATCGTGAGCACCGCTGAGTGAAATAAAATAAAATCGGTGGCGCTACAACCTTTTTAGGTCTGCGCCTCAGATTTCTGTATCTGTTTTATAATCGTTTGTTAATCTAATAGGCAAGTAGGTGATCAGCCTTCTATACCTGACGCGCGCCGTAGATTTTTTGGGTCTATGGCAAGCCGGTTTCGCGATGTTTTCCTTCACCGTTCGAGTGAATGTTAAATGCGCACATTGAAAAAAAGTTCATTGATGCACAGCTGGTGATCGAACCTACGACCTCAGGGATGAAAGTCGTACGCTGTAGCCACTAGGCCACCACTGCTCAGTGAAATATAAATGTATTTTCTTTCTCTGGCAATTTAGATATTGATTATACTCTCAACTACAAAACAACAAAATTTGACACGGTTTAAGAGTAAAATAATTAATTAATCAATAATTTATATTAAATATTGATTTTTCATACCTCACAGACTATACGATCAAAGATTTTTTTAAATATATATTTGTTTTATATATTAGGAGGTATAGGGGCAGGTTGTTAAGTGATACCGCCGCCAATGGACATTATCAGAAAGCTCGCAAGTGCGCTGCCGGCATTTCAATAATTGGTACTCTTGTCTTAAAGGACCGTAAGTCGAATTGGTTTGGAAATACTTCACATTAATCGAAATAACGTAGCATGCTTGTAAATAGTGTTTTCGCCTATCTAAAATACAATACTGTCTCGAAGTTTAATTTCCTTAGAGACTGATTTTGATAGAAATATAATATATGTGTATTCGTATAATTTGATAATGATATTAAAAGAATATAATGATTATTAATACGGTAAAAACTCGAAGTTTCACATAGTATTGTCTTTTGTTAACATAGCTTTTACACATTAAGAAAACACTTTTTAAACGGATTGAAGCTATGTCTTATTATTAAAAACTTATTATTTATATAAAAAAAAATTGACGTTTCGCGTGCTTTACAGCGTGCGTGGCCGCGTACGTGGTGCGTTAAAATGATGTATATAATTATAAGTTTTTAATAATAATACATAGCTTCAATCCGTTTAAAAAGTGTTTTCTTAACTCGAAGTTTGTTTAGGCATAGTTCGTCAAAGACTGGTGCAACGCCATCTTGATTTGTAAAATTATGAATGTTTAATTATAATTTTTAAAGCCAATAATAATAATTGCCTTCACGGAGTTATGATAAATTCACCGGAATTATTCAAAAGTTGTTTGATATTGTAGGTAAATTAATAAATTTTATAAATGATTAAGCAACTGAACATTGTATGAATTGATTTATTACCGTTACATATCCGGTTAATACATTATCCGTATTCTATCGAGACTCTACATTATTTTCTCTCTTTGATTTAAAATAAATACAATAAAATGTCGTAAACAATTCATATGTTTCAAGAGTCTGGATAGAATAGTTTCTTACTTGGTGATAATGGTCGCTGCATACATAAGTAACTTTTATGGGAATTTTCATCTAGCCGAGGCGAATGTCATGAAACGTGGCTCAAAACGAGTTTCACCTTTATGAAAGTACGTTTTTTTTGGAATTTATGCCCCATCTAAGCGCGCTATTACTCACGCAATTACGACCGACTTTGACATACATATCCAGGGGAACGTTTCACGTTAAAAACAAACTCTTCGGTCAACTATCTGATGTTAAACAATGTAATTGTTTTGTAATTGTTGTACAATAATTTAAAAAAAAACATAAAAATTATTTGTAGTAATGTAACACCAGCAGTCGTGTCAGGAATATTAAACTGTTAATAATTGACCAGTCCAGGGCAGTCTATTTGTTTACTAAAGTTACGAGATATATACCATTACATAACTCGATGTTTGGAACTTTAAACGCTCCAGCTTTTAGGATCCCCATGCAAATAAACTATCCTAAAATATTTACTTTGTGGCAAAATATGTAATATTTGACATCAGAAACAACAAAAAAAGTCAAATAAATTTATTATTTAATATATATTGTTTAGCTAATTTTCTTCTTCTGTATAAAACTTTTTTTTACACATATTATCATGCTTTGTCCCGGAAGGGTAGGCAGAGATCACGGATCTCTCTTGCTTCGGCCAGTTTTATCACATTTACCATGCATGCTCATCGGTTATGGGTTCCTTTAACTTGCCCCTTCTCTAGTACGAGTATTTACTCCAGATATGACAAGGCCTACCCGATTTCACCATCCACGGTTGCGCAGTAAATCCTACTTGTTAACCGCTCTTCTTTCATCCGTTCTACATGGCCACACCTCCTAAGTTTACCTTTCGTTTCTTTTTTGATTCCATCCATTACGTTCTCTTTTCACACACACACTGCTTATATATCTCACTATTACTTACTTCAGGTGGGATTTGATCCAGGTATGTCCGACAAGGCCTACCCAACTCGACTTCACCACCCGCGGTTGCCTTGCCTACTTTTTAACCACTTCATAATAAAACATGTTTTATAAAATTCATTTAAATGAGAAAATAACAACAAAATGCCTTTACAGGAACATTGTATTATTCGTAGTAAGTAACAAAAACTCTGTATAAGTTCAACGTCCGCTCGAGATAACTGAACAATTTTATCACCCAGTTATATTTAACTATAAGGACTTTCTTTATAACTTTTTAAGTGTTTTACTATGAGTATGCGTTTATCTTAATGTCAGGGTTCAATTTATATTGATATCATATTTAGGCCACGTCCGGTGTGTTGTTTTAATATGACATTGTTTTTGACATGATAGTTTTAGTAAATTAAATAACAATTATAACCCCATTATTGAAATTTTATTTTGATATACGAAATAAATATTCATGTACGATAAATAACCACTAGGGTCCTTGCACAGTGATGCAATATAGTGTAATAAAAATAATAGTTATCTTATAACATACTTACATATATAATAACTTATCAAATACTAGCGGACCCGACAGACGTTGTCCTGTCTTAACTATTAATATTGATTACCAATATAATAACTCATTTGTTTTAAACGATATTCAGTTCTCTTACATCCTCTTTGACGATATTTGCAGCACGCATTATGGTAATCGTATGTCAAACGCCATAAGGTTACATCAAAAAAGTTTGAATAGTAAAAGCGCTATGCACTGTAAAGAAAATTGTTATCGCAACAAAAGTCAGGACTACTTAATATCCACCATATTAAGTATTCTTAAATTTTCCAATTTTCCTCGCACTTTTCAAAGAAAATTGTTATCGCAACAAAAGTCAGGACTACTTAATATCCACCATATTAAGTATTCTTAAATTTTCCAATTTTCCTCGCACTTTTCTTATTTTTTTCTTTCATAAGAACCTCTTCCTGACAATAACAAACACAACAAAAATAATTAGCGAAATCGGTCCAGCCGTTCATGCGTGATGCCGTGACCAAGGGAAATAGGGATTCATTTTTATATATATAGAAGATATATAGAAGTCTAATAGCTCTTTTAAAGTACTCATTCGTCTCTTTCTATCAAATAGTGTTTACGACGTGATTAAAAGGGACATATAGTACTTTAGATGAAACCGTGTGTCTCGCCTTGTTCTTAATATACTGATTAAAACCTAATGTAAGAATAATACATCTAATACAAAATTGATCCTAAGTTTAATCTTCAATATTCGTGGAAAAAAAATATATATTCACAAACATATGTCTGAACTAAAATTATATAAAGTAGCTATAGCTTTCTGTTTCTTAATCTATATTCTATACTAGTATTAACTAAAGTACGTTGTAAGTCGTAAACCATACGAATAAATTGGTGCCGACAAAATAGGTAACTATAAAAGATACGCTAAACATAACTGTTCTTCATATATCTGTGACTATTATTTTTTATAAATACACCAATAAACTTCGCATAGATTTCTTTAGAAATTCGCAAAAATACATTGTAAAGTCTTCTTTTTTATAGAACCGAGGGCATAAGTGTTATCATCATCTCAGGCTCATCTGATGTTATGGCGCCGCTCATGGACACTCTCAATGCCATAGGGCTCGCGAATGCGTTGCCGGTATTAAGAATTGGTACGCTCTTTTCGATTAAGACATCTTAAAAGTTTTTAGCCGTTTTAATAAAATTTCCGTTTCATAATGTTCAATTCGATATTTAAAAACAGTTCAGTTCAAAATTCAGTGCAACTAGAATTCAAAGCATATTCGAATTTCATTGGAGTAGTCTGTAATTTATTTTTCAAGAAACTTTTCGACCCCAAGTCGAATTGGTTCGGAAATACTTCAGTGGGTAACTGGTATAGAACTAATGTGTGGCAATAACTGCTTTAAAAAACGCTCAGTTGTTGAACAACGGACGTCGAGGTGATACATTATTAGCTACTAACTTTCTATAAATAAAGAGCATTTTTAAGTTTTTCGTTAGTTTCGTTCGTTTTCGAACACATCCTTCCCCGGAACACATCAAATTGTAAATTCCTTTTTCGAAGTCGGTTAAAATATACAATCTAAAAGCGTTGTTCAGTTGTGATGTTGGCGACAAAACCGCAAATGTTTACACGTTATTGTGTTTAATTTAGTGCAATGACATCACTTCATTCAGACTGCTGGACGCGTCTACGAATTTTGACTCATCGTTATCAAATTCTGCCAGCCTTCACAATTTATGGCTCAACACATGCAATATGAATATAGATTGCATTTAATGAGTCTATGGAAGCATAGACTATATTACAGGAATTTTCTTCAAATTATAGATCTGTGGTATTCTATTCAGGAGAAACTGTTCCCTAGCCTCCAATTTTATTCAGACAATTAACACCCAGTATTTTTCTGGTACTATGTAAGAGTATTGTAAATACTCTATGAAGTATGTATATTTTTAAATATTTTAATTAATTTATTATTTCATACAAATCTTTTTATTAAAGTAGTATCGAATACTGGCGTAAATAAAATTAAGAATTTATTAAACATTCCTTTATGTGTTTTCTAATGACTGTATTTAAAAGCGATATCAGAATTATCATTATCGTACCATATGTGTGTACGAGTATAACCACCATTTTTCTAAAAAAGCAAGGAAACTTTAGAGCTTCCATTTTCATAGTAAGTCATGTGAAATGCACTGTTTTTTAATTGTCTTGACGGAGTTATTTTTTGATTTTGACAGTGCTTGAAACCAAATTTAATAATGAACCTATATTTTAAACTGATTGAGAAGGGCTGAAATAGCGAACAGGTGTAATTACAAAGTGTATAAATATCACCAGCTAAATTGAAATAACAAATTGAGTCATCCGGTGAACCTAAAACAATAAAATTGCGTAAGAACTATTTACAGCTGGCCATGACTCATAGATGAAACATATATGTATATTTTATAGTATGTGTTGATAGTTCTTTTTTGTAGAAGAGGGGGAAAACGGGCAGGAGGTCCATCTGAAGTTTAGTGATATCGCCATGGACACTCAATGCTCGAAGGCGAGTGGGTTGCCGGCCTTTTAAGAATTGGTACGCTCTTTTATTGAAGGACCCTAAGTCGAATTGGTTCGGAAATACTTCAGTGGGCAGCTGGTTCCATATAGTAGTGGTTCGTGTATCAGAATAAAACTTCTATAGTAATTTAATTTACTATAACTATCATGTAAAAAACGATATTACGTTGTTTTTAAGAACCGGTACGCTGTTTTCGATTAAGACGTCTTAAAAGTTTTTAGCCCCTAAGATTTGCGCCTCGGGGTTCGCTCTAAGACCCAACGATTGGAATTCCGACAATGTTGAGTTTAAAATTAAAAAAATATTTCTATAAAGAAAAAGTTACGAACAGTTTTAATAAAATTCCGTTTCATAATGTTCAATTCGATATTTAAAAACAGTTCAGTTCAAAATTCAGTGCAACTAGAACTCAAAGAATATTCGAATTTCATTGGAGCAGTCTGTAATTTACTTTTCACGAAACTTTTATACGTCATGACAAGAGAAATGTCCTATTGTCATTTTTTTATTTTGCTGTGAGAAGCTTCACTGTATGTACACTTCAATGTATGTAACATTGACTTAATTTTATTAATTCCAAATATTAATTGTATATTTGCCCCCTTAAAAAATTATATAATACAGGTATTTGCTGACTTTGTAAAAGGCTTAAATGTATATAATAGGAAATTTTCTACTTGTCAATAAATTACAAACAAACATAACAAAACCGTAAGGTGTGAACTTTCTAAATACATACGATATAAAAGCAACAAACGAAGATACGACTTTTTTTTACATAAACACAAGATCAAAATGTGACAACGCAAAAAAAAAAACAAGTTTCGCTAATTCGATAATTTCGCTTCTACATTGTTTTCACAATTTAGCGTTTGTACTCTGCAGCTGGATATAGCTGATAATAACCGAGCTATCTACAATATTAATTTAATTTTTATGAATTTAATTTTCACATTAAAAAAAAGTATCGCTACAACCCTTGGAGTTGGCCACATTTCTGTGCATGTTACATTTGTGGGGTAATACGTTACGCATACAGCGGCGTGACTGCCTTATGGTGGAGGGTTATGTGGTAGTCGCTACTGTGCCTAAAACCCCACGACATCTCCAGAAATCGGGGCAGAATGCTGTAACAACCTTGTCCGCATCCCCCCACGCGACCAGCCGTTGAAGTAAACCCCAACGGCCAATGCCAACGGCAATTCACATTGGCCTATTCGTCCTGGTTTATACAGCTGATGGAGGTCAAGTAAAATGCTTTGCAGTCCTTTGGTTTAATAAAATAGAAGTTTGTATGAACAATGTTTCAACATTCACTTGAGGGTATTAAAGTCTATATAACCTCGTCGTATATTAATGTAATTACTCAAATGAACCTAATACCAAGATCCGATATCCCGCAGTCTCCCAATATATACTAAGTTTATGGATTAAGCTTAAGGATTATATAACTTATAACGTGTTAGGTACCCCGGTGGGTTATTGAACGAGATTTATATGTGTTAGGTTTAATATACAGTCTTCAATGGAAAGATTAAGGTTTTGTAGTCGTTAGAGCTTTTGTGACTTAGTATGAATAAAATTTTTATAAACATTTTAATGTATATAGACGACATATGATTAACCACAGGACTATTTAATATTTAATTATTAAAGACACAATGTAGATAGACATTATAGAACAGGACGTTATTCACATCTTTAGTTAGGTGAATTGGCGGGATCTATCTTCAACGTTATTAAAGACAACTGCAATACTGTGTGTATATATATTATCAATACATAGCACTATCTAAAATATTATTTACCTTTGTCAAAGAAAGAAACAGCAACAACACGAACACAAGTCAAAAAGTTATAGATTTTTTTATTTGTCATTATTATTAGCACATATAAGGTAGCTGTTTTAATCAAATGTTCTATTAATTACCTCTTGATTCCAATAACCCATGTAATAAGACTCGTCTATGATGATATTAAATATAGTTACACAATAATAATATCAAGGACGCTGACGCGACAGTGAACACGCGTTCTCGGAATTGCACTATGGTAACGCCAAAAATATTTGTTTAAATAATTCATATATATTTTATAATAGATTACAATAGAACTTTTATTGCACCTCGTGAAAGAATTTTACAAAGCACTGGTGATTCGTCAATTTTAACCATTTTGTTCCATAGATTTGGAAAATAGGTTTTCGAGAACAAAGCCAGTAAGAACTAAACTCTTTTAAATTAATGTTATTACTATTAATATCGTATTAAAGAAACGTTGGGGCCGCTTTAAATTGCTAATATAAAAAATTATAACAATATATTTTTTTAATTGCACATATGTACCGATATTTGTAAAGAAAACATGGGGTAGATACAATTATACGTCTCATTGATAATCTTTAAGTAGATAATCGCTTGTGTCAAGTGCCTAAAAAATGTTACTTCGCTAGTAATCGAACCCAAGAACCACAAGGCAGCGTCAATATACATATATGTATTAATATCTTAAGATAATTAAAAAGAATCCAGTAGCGCTACACCCAGTTAAGTGGGCCTCAGACCTCTATACATGTATCATGATCACTTATTATACTTAATAGACAAGTCGTCCTTATGTGCCTGATCCACATTGTCGAATTTTCAGGCTACAGGATACAGGCAACTGTATCCTCACGACGTCCTTTACCGTACTAGCGAGTATTAAATGTGCACATAGACAGAAAGTCCATTGGTGAAAGAGTCACAAGTTGCGACTACTAGTCCAACACAGCTCTGCTTATGATCATTTATATATGTATTATAAATTAATTTATTTTAAAAAAATCAGTGGTGCAACCGTTTCAGATCTGAGCCTCAGATTTTTGTATCTGTTTCACGATCATTTCTCAATCTTACAAGCAAGTAGGTGAACAGCCTCCTGTACATGACATACCCCATCGATATTTTAGCCTAAATGCGGACATACATAGCAAGCCCATTGGTGCACAGCCGGGGATAGAACCTACGTCCTCGGAATGAGAGTCACACGCCAACACTGCTTAATCTTAATATATAAATCTCCTGTTACGATGTTTGTCCGCGAAGGACTCCTGAACTACTTAACCGATTTTAAATTAAATTCGCACACCGTGAGCAGTCTGGTCCAACTTAAGAGATAGGATAGCTTAGATCTTTAATTATAGTCGCAATTTTATTTTATTGCAAATTATTTGTCTATAATTAATTGACAGTCACAATTATCAACAACTCCAAAAGATTCTAACAGATGTCGATACATTTCGACTGGATTGAGTAAGTAATCAATAGATGGCACTGCTATGGTAAACCGACAAACGTGTCATATAAGCTACAATTCAATATCATGATTACCACGTGTTATAGAGGCTAAAGTATAAATTAAATTTATTTTGTAGTAAACGAAATACCGTGAAATTCAATTATTTCTACTTGTTTAATTTTTGGTGTTAGCATAGCCAACCACGTGTTACTTAGACCGAAGTTTAAATCAAATTCAAATTATAGTGACGATAATACAGTGAAATTATTATTTCGTGTTAGGGTATTAAGGCTAACTAAAACTAAAACTTCGCGGTGGCAGCTAGTTAATTATAAAATGCTTCAAATACGAGAATACACGGCAGCTCCATAGAAATCATATACATTTACAATTTGAAATTCTAAATAAATATGATTATCAGACAAACCTTCAGACGTAAGTGGATATGAATTATCTGAATATTTAAACTAAGAACCGGACTTCCTAAATAGTTCGCGGCTCGTTTTAACACCTGGATGAAATCCAACTCATGCAATTGTAATTTTAGAAATTACTACTACAGTAAGGTATTACTAGCGGTTATTATGAAACACAGTTTTATGGTTTAATACATTAATATTTTGAGGCTATGACACAGTTAAACAAAATCGGTGCAAAGTTTATTTTATACCTACTTTATACTACTAAGTCACTTTTGTTTATACCCAAACCAGTGTAGAACACTCTTACTCATTGTGAATGTAAGACAAAACAGTGTGAAAAATATTTCGACAGTGTGAGTGAGATATAAAAAGTCCTTATACCAATAAAGAAAAGGAAACTTGAGAATTTCGGTAGCGTTTTATGTGCCACCAAAATACGACCATCACATAATCATTCAAGGCAAAGTGGCAGGTAGACGGGGACCTTGCCACAGACGCACGTCTTGGTTGAAAAACCATAAACCAACCCAACCATGGTCAAAGCACCAAGTCATTGTTCAGAATCAAAATTAAACTATATCATGATAATCGCCAATCTTCGGAGGGATGGCACTATAAGAAGAAGTCGACAGTCTATGGTTTTTTCTTATTTATGGAAAAAGCTAGCAGCCTATGTATTACTGAACCGATAAACTTAAGAGCCTTTTAGAAAAGAGCGTACCATTCCCATTGTGGGCAACGCAAACCCCCCGCCATTCCATGGGCGGTATTTTATTCAAATTGTTCTGCTCGTTTGCATCCAGTCCCTTCTACGTGAGTTTCTTCACGACATGATATCCAGTTACAATTCTCCTCATATCTCTCTTATTCGCAGAGCCTGTGTTTACGTTTGCCTCCATCCAATATAAGTCCATTCGAATCTCAGCATATAGAAGCAGAGAGAAAAGACTCCTACATAGGAGACTCGTTCGGGGTTCTCAAAGTCGGTTAAAAAATCGAAGGACTAACTAAATAACACTAAACAACTGTTTCGAACATTGACTTTTTGCAAGAAACCCTTCGAAGCGAAAGAAATCAAAGGACAAAGAGCTTTGTACGACCTGCTTTTACAATGTGTTACCATAAATAAAAAATCTTATACATGCTTTTAAACATCAAATATTAATTAAAGCACATTTAACTTCATTCTTGTTCACGAAATTTCTTATACATTTTCGTATAAGAAATTTTGTGAACTTGAAAATGTATTAAATGTTAATTGCTGTTACATAATTTTTAATTTTAGCTTCACGATAAGTATAGTAATTTTGAGTGAATGAGATGTAAATAATAAAAATATAATTTCTCAGAAATTGTTTTCAAGATCATAAGCGATTACTAAAAACTAATATTATATTAAAAGACCCGCGAATCAAATGTAAAATTGGGAAACGAAACGTTAACAAGATACGCTTTATTGTGATTGGTCAACATCTAGTCTAATCATAGAGACTCGACTCAAATCAAAATTAGCTGAATATCTCTTTGATGAACGTCAATTAAATAAATGTTGATAAAAGAAAAATATAGTATAAAAAAGTACATACATTGCCTATATTATATACATTTTTAATATACAAAAAAGTGTTCTCTACAATACAAATATCTTTAAAATTTTAAGGGACGGTTATATCAAACACCTGCAGTTTGTGTCTGGCGTTTGGATCTCCAAAAACACGAAATGCAACTTCGAAGAAAAGTTACATTTCTGTTTTAAATATAGGAAAACTATAAAAGATTAATCGGAAGTGGTTTTCAAATAACAGCTGGTTTCTAAATTCGTCACATGAAATCATTCTACTCAAACTGTGCCCAATGTAATAAAAAATGTTAAATTACTGTTTACATAACAATATCTTTGATGTTTACTTCTTAAGAGCTAATATTATGTTTACCTTTTCATCGTATATTTTAAAAAAAGGTAAGATAAATTTCCCATCAAATTTGAATGAATAATTCCACATATTTTAATTATAATTTTATATTTAATATTTAAATTTTAATTTTATTTTAAATATTTTTTTCAGTAATACTTTAGAAATAAGAGCCATAGTTCTTTATTCACGTTTTGAAATAATACAAAGTCGGTGGTCTCTCCTCTATGAATACGGAATGGCCAATTGTCATGAAGTATTGCTTTTGAAGACGATTTAGTTACATTAGCATTCGATACGTGTGCTTTGGGATATTAGCATTTTAAGTGATTGCGGTTCAAAGGGCATTACGAGTAAAATCATCATATAATCTGTGGTAATAGTTTTATTGAAGAAACAAATGCTACTGACAGCTGACACCGGAAAAGAATCCCACGTTCGTATAGAATACGATCATTCCGTCGGGCTTCTTCCGAGTTTCTATTATTTTAATTAACTAACGTTAAACTACCAACGTCTTCGTTTTGGTTGTTCACGTGTTTAAATATTTATATTTAATAAAGAGGTGAGCGATTGATGTTTCTACTTCAGGCTTATATACGCCTAGATATCTTTGTTTTAACAGATGCGATATATAATTTATTAGATTATTAGCTTTCGCTGTGAACACCGAACCGTTTAAACCAATATTGACTTAGCTCGAAAAGCTACTCGTAAGTCTAGAATTATCCTTTACTGTGTTAACATAATTAAATAATAATAATCAATCTATTTTAATATGGCTGGATAATATGGATGGCTGGCCATGTGTGATACTCGTGACCGGGTGCTACTTTTGGTGACTGGTCGTACTTGAATTCATGTATACGGCGATATTAGTTATTTCGACTATGTATTGGGGTGTTTTTCCCACGAGAATTTAAGTGTGCTTCTATTGCACCATGCCTCCTGTTGATGTCATGTGTAACATGGTGTAACGGTTGCAGCTACTTACAAACGTTGTGAAATAAAAAAAAAAACTCGGCGATTAAAAAGAGTGGCGGAGAGTTGATTGCCAGTTCTTCTCTTCCGTTCTACGCCCTTGATTTGAGAACTGGCAGTAAATGTAAAATTAGAAGCCTTTAAATTTTTTTTGACGTTCATATGTGTACATTGTGTTACCTATATGAATAAATGATTTTTGACTTTGACTTTGAATAAATCCTAATCCTAATGCCATAGACATTGACCGAGACGTTTTGTGAGACTTTCATTTTAGCGTAGCCATATAAGAAATTTGACAAGATATAAATAACGGACGATTTTATATGATGTAATACTTTTTACGGAACATTAACCGAGTTTATGCGTTTGTTTATATGGACAAAATTTCTGTTATGAAATCTTCTGTTATAAAACCACTTGCGTATTTTTCTTGGGAGAAATCGAACCATAGATTCTGTGCGATTTAAAATAATTCGTAGCCTGGAACCACAATACTAAAATAATTTAGCCTTCCATTCAAAACAATGCTTTAATTTTAGGTCAATTGTCATAAAGCAAAAACACAGAGCGACCATAAACTAAGCCATATCCTGATTCGAATCCTGTAATGAATATTCATGAACCTCACCCACGACGCCATATCAGCGATATATTATTTTATGTCTTAAGTACATAGAAACGTGAAGTTCCACCCACAATGGATCATAGGGCAGTTCCTTTATGGTTATGTTAAACTAATAAATTGAACTTAACAAAAACTGGCTAATACCGATTATCTTATAAGTAACGTTTTTATTTAATTAAAGAGAAAGATTTGCTTGTTAATACTACTAGGGGCAAACTAGCAGGAGGTATACTCAGGTATTGAGTGATAGACACGGGACTAGACTCGCTAATGCAATGCCGGGCTTTTTTATCTTGCTTTTTGCAGAACAGATAATATGTATTTAACACTATGTACAAGTTTTTACTAAAATTATCCTACTAAAACTGAGTACTGAGCTCAAAATTTTTAAGTTGTGGCTTTTATTAATTACGTTATTCCAGGTGCAAGAAATCTCCGAATAAATCAAAGCTTTGAACTCAAAAGACATGTTCAAAGCACTGAAATTTTACTCTAGAGATTCCTTCTGCACGAAGTAACAGTCTTTCATCCATTCAGCACGAGCACATATATTTTCTTTATCCTGCATACGCCACGAAATATACAGTTTTAGATCCCCTAACTTCTAAATTTGATAAATGAAGGTCAAACAGTGTTATGAGAACCTTTAGTAATTGATAGTAGATATAAAAAAACGGCTGCCATATTACGTCATATCAGGGTGATGAATTTGTATTAATCAATCTATTGAATCAACAGATTCGGTAAGAATTTTTTATCATTGTATTTTATGATGTAATTTCTACTATGCTTGGTAATAATGACTCACAAAGTTACATGGAAATTAATTAAGAAAATCATATTTACTAGATATGTAAAAAATGGAAATGAAACTCCGAAGATATTCCATTTATATCCTAAATTAATCGCTTGATTGTGTGATTGAACCCGCATGGAATGTGGAAGCGTGGCTGTCCCAAGCAAACCTGGCATCGTACAGACACAAAGAAATCCGGAAAGACTTGGAGCGAGGTGAAATGCGAGGTAAAGAATACAGTGGAGACTCACTGTGGACGCTCTCTGCCCCATCTAGGACATTTTGTCAAGAAATACATATTTCAAATGTTATTATTATCACTCACTAGACATTTTAAAATATTTTGCAAATTATTTTAACTATACTGTACTATTATCATTGTAAACGAATGTTTGAAAGCGAAACAGTCGCGTCTCAGTGTATTCGTTATAAAAATACAAACCAGATTTGAATCTTTTGCATTTAAAAGCGGTTAATAAACAAAATTTTACGAATTATGTAATTATAAATAAAACAAACCTCCCGAAGTTTGGGTGTTAAACGCGAAAGGCGTCTTCATAGATTCAATATTACAGTTTTATTCTGAAAATTGAACACAGAATAGAATTCAAGTCTGGCTTTGAATTGTGAAACGTCTAACGAACTTCCTGTTTGATTCAAAAGAAACCAAAAACTGCGACCGAATCGAACTTGCAATTAAGATTGGATTTCGGTTGTAATTTACAAAACTACTTCAGTGCAAGTAGTTTTTGGTCTTTGATTAACATAATTAATTTTGATTAACATTACTTATTTTAAGTAATTTAATCTTATTTAAAAAAATCGAATTAACGTCACCCAGTTTGTTGGCTGTTTACTCTGGTTAAATATTAATAACGATTAGGCGTATTTTATTATTTATGTTTAGTAAAATAAAGAAGTGCGATGGTGGAACCGAAATTAGTCATAATTTCGCCGAATAGTTAAACACATAATTGACTACTTGAATTAATTACATTCTTTAAATTGAATAAAAAATACTTAAAAATTTAAAATTCTAACAAGGCATCGTAATTGGTTTACTATCTTATTGGTATTATAAAATATTGCTTCTCTTTCCTATCAAGCTGCTTCTTATAGGGTAATTCATTTTCTGTGATAACATTTCCGTTGGTTTAGATTAAAGTACACAAATATGCAACGTAGGTTTCGTTAAGTTAAATTTTATTTTTATCCTGAATATATAAACCATTTTTTTTAATTCACTAGAGTTGATGACAAGGTTAAATCTAAAATTAAAATAATATGATGTATGAAACTTGTTATACTGTAATTTTGCAGTTTTACATACGACTCGATAGATGTCCTGTACATCGACTATACATGACTTAAATACACAAAAAACTGTATATTGTATATATGTTTATAAATATTAATACTATTATCGTTGATATTTAACGTCATAAGATATAAGCAAACAATCGACTATAGAGATGTACGGACATTCAGCAAATGCATACATTGCGAAATTTACGCATATTGTTCCTTTCAGTTCACACTATTACTGTTTGGCACAGTGATCCTTGACCGGTATTTACAAATATTTCAATAATCTATTTGTGTTTCAGCTATATAGCAACGGCGAGTTGGGCAGGTTAGTATGAACAATCTCTCTCTCTCTCTGGGTCGGTAACGCTGAGTATCGTGGTCAGCTGTATAGTAAGATATGGCGCGAATAATTTTCCTCCACCAATTGCGGCCCAGCGCTTACAAGTATTAGGCGTTTTGTATGGGAGGAACAAAAAGTCGAATATTTTTAAATATAATACATTTAATTAATCAAAGTATGAAGGGTAGGTCATAGGTAGTTCATTGATCCCTTAACTAAAAAAACCAGTCGGACGGGAATCAATAAAATCTGTGAAGGCGATTTGGACTGCCCCATCAGAGTCAATTTTTTTCCCTTGCAAGAAGTTGTGCAAATTTCGAAAAAGATGGTAATGTCTTAGACATTCCAATTTAAGCTCTTCTAATTTGGTAGCCGTCTGTTGTGCAGTGTGTGGTCTAGCGTTGTCGTGAAGTAGCAGTGGCGTGGAGCGATTGACCAGCCTAGGTTGTAGCCTAGGTTGTTGTTGTGTAGCCGTGTAGCTAGCTTTTCCGTCATGGTTTGCAATTGCTGACAATAGACATCAGCCGTAATAGTCTGGCCAGACTTGAGAAAACTGCAATGAACAATACCGGCACTAGTTCACCAAACGCTTACAAGTAACTTTTTTGGGGTTAATTTTCGCTTGGGGCCGAATTTGGCTGGCTGGCCAGGATCCAACCATTGCGCTGAGCGCTTCCGATTATCGTAAAGAATCCATTTTTCATCACAGGTAATGATTCGGTTTAAAATACCTTCATTATTGTGCCGGTTCAGTAATGTAACGCAGCAGTCGACGCGCGTTTGCCGGTTTACTTCAGTCAATTCGTGAGGTACCCACCTGTGAAGCTTTTTAATCTTCCTAATTTGCTTCAAGTGAATTAAAACAGTTTTATCACTAACACCGCAGCCTGCAGCTAACTTGGACGTGGTTTGCGATGGATCCGCTTCCACAATAGCCTTCAATACTTCATTATCAACTTGGGTCTCAGGCCGTCCACGGGGCTTGTTCTGCAGGTCGAAATTTCCAGAGCAAAAACATTGGAACCAAAAACGAACTGTGTTTTCTTTTGCAACATGACCGCCATACACATCATACACCCTTCGAGTCGTTTCCGCAGCAACAGTGCGGAACTCGTACTCGTAAACGATACTTTAAGTTTTCCATTTTGTAAAATGAGTTACGCAAACAGAAAAAAACAAATGAATGACGGTCATCGAAGCACAAATACATGAGTAAATAGCTGTACAAATTTGAATTTGGAATTCCTTACCAAAGAGGAGAACATCGTGATTAAAGTGGCCAGTACGAAATACGCTAATTTCATATGTAAGGACCTAATAATAACTTAAAGAAAATGCTTTATTCCCGAATTAAGTTCGCTAGCGGTTTTTGTATGGAGATGTTTAAATAACACTCTTTGTTTGAAGCTGGGTAACAACTGACTTTAATGGATTAAAATATGAGCTTGTAACTAACATACAATTGGGGGTAGAGGGGTTGCGACGTTAACAAAAATAAACTTGGCTTATCTAAGGGTTCATAAATCTAAATGACGCTTGGACATTATCGGAACCGAGAATGTTAATATACAATTTATAACTGTAGCAAAAACTAAAGTGCTCAATAGGAATTGATTTCAAGTGTACGATGATTGTTTACATGTTTTATATACTTTCTAGATAATTCCCTGACTATGTTGTCGTCGGAGGTATTTGTTGTTGTTGAGGTAATCAAAGTAAGGTTACATCACTCCCGCTCTAATAATTTGCTAATAGGCTTTGTCTTGCCAACTGCCAAGTTTCAGTCTAAACGACCCTCACGTCAGCTGTCAAATAATCTTTGGATTTTGACAGATGAAACGCACTTGCCGCTTATTTCCCTTCCCGTACACAGACTGTCTGTAAATTAAGCTGTATTTTTTGTAATGAATTCGTATAAAAAGAAATATGCTTGCCTTGTCCATGGCAACCCCGAATCTGAGAAGGGTCACTAACGTATTGCCGTTTTTTTAAGAATTGTTTCAGATGTTTTAAGGTTTACACATTTTTATTTATACTTTAAACGTTAAATTGGCTAAACGTTAATTTACATAAGCGTAACAATTTCTACAAATAACTTATTTTATCGCCGATAATGTATAAAAATCAAGAAGACAACTGTTAATAAGTAACATAATATCATATCCGATAAGCTAAATGGATGTTAATTAAAATTAATTATAGGCTGGAACTCTCATAGAAAAGATAAAAATATTTGTGTTTAATTTAAATTTAAAATACCATTACTTCAACAAATTTTACCTTGAAATAGTATTTTAGAATTATAAAGATTCAAAGCTTTGACTAAAGGGAAAAAATGAATAGTGAAACCAAATTAAATTAAACTACGGCTGCTTGCTGTCTAAAGTCTGTTTATTTTATTTCCTGACTCTAATAGCATTAAGCAAGATTTAATTTTTATTACCGACTAATTAGTTGACGATTTTTATTTATGTTATAATATACACTGTCTATATTCGCAGCGGGGTCAGCCATCCGACAATGTTAATGCAGTTAGATATGGAAAGGAAGAAAGAAGAATTAACTATAAACCCTTTAGAAATTAAGATAATGTCCAATGCAATAAATGCCAAGATAAAAGTTAATCTGGAGGTTATGGAATGTGTAGAAGAATATTTAGGACATATAAAGGATCACTTTTCAAAAGAAGTCGACCGAAGGAAAATTAACGCTTGGAAACGTTTCTGGATACTACCATAAATTATTAAAAATAAACACTATATCAATGACAGTAAAAAGTAATGTAACACATTCGTACTTCCATGTCTAAGTAATAGATGTCAGACTTGGCTAAGTACGAACGAAACAATGAGCAACGGTGAACTACTGTTAAAAACTTTGTTTTACCGGCGAAACATGGAGAGAGAGAACATAAAATTATACTAGCCATGGAGGACAAAAAAAATACGGAAAAAGACAAAAGCAAAGGACGTCCTTTGCTTCTTATACAAATAAATGAAGAACACAAAATGTAACTGGGTATTCTAATTAGAATGGTATCCAGGAGAAGGCAATGATTTGAAGTAAAAAAATGGGCCGATGTACTGCCCAAAGGTGGAGCAGGCTAGCCCAGCATATATGAGAATAAGCTACAATAAGAAAGGACTCTCAGAGGACAACCTGACCATAAAACTGGTCGCAAAAACAAAGTTAATTGTTTTTCCTAACCAGTTATTTTGTTTATTATATTCATTTATTTAGCTTCTGCCTGCGCGAATGCCAAATGGAGCATCAGGCTAATCGGCACCTACAGCAAATTTTGTTTTACGACATGACAGTTTCTTCACGATGTTTTTCTTCGATGTTTGTCTTTCGTATGACTGATCGACAACAATTCACAGAATTAAGAATAGCTGGGAATACCATTAACAACTTCGTCCCTATGGAAAGGGAATCTGCCCCGCGAACTTTGTTTCGCCTTAATTTGATTTTTTATTTAGCCTACCTTTGTAGCAGCAACATACCAACATATGAAGCATTTTGCTCCTTACCCTATGTGTGTGCCCCATGCACTTAAATTTTGTCTCTCCATTAAAACATCTACAGATTTAAAGGAATAAATAAAAAATGATCGAATTTATCCAGCGGTTAGTATTTTACGCTTAACCACATATTTTATGATTCATTTTAATTTATTATTCTATGTATTAATCCCCTTAAAACACCAATAATTTGCAGATTCTACTTGGTTCATAATTTGAAGAATCTCCCTTGAACCAGTATCAAAAAGTTAATCTAAAACTTTAATTAAAACGCAACGTAATTCCGAACATTTTCCAAACTTATTACATTTAGAGAGAATTCGTCCGCAAAATCTTCGCTGACATCCAGGTGTTTTTTTCCAATACAATAAAGATACGCTGCTCGAGGATCAAGTTGGAATTTAATTTGGAACTTTCTTATTTTCATCCAACGGGAATATGACAATCTTGAAACCTATTACATTGTTTACACAATTTAATTTAGCCCTCTTTACAAAGTACTACCATATACCGACATTGGTTGGCTGAACATTTTCCCTTAATTTGTTTCCAGTCCAGATATAAGTTCTGTTACAAATGAAAAAGCATTTGTTTTTAAATGAACTAATGTAATATTATTAAAATGTATACCTATATATTTATTAAAGTCTCAGCAAAAAATAAAACAATATTCTATTCAAAAACACTTGGTTTTTATACAGGCCTTTTAACTATTTGGCCACGATTCTTTTCCCAAATAATGTATTTTATATTTGTGTTAACAACTATGGTACTTTGGCTATGTGGTAACAACTTGATTCGAATATAGCATTAAATGCTACTAAATTATCAATGTGTTTTGTTTTATATTTTATTCATAGAGTGTGTTAAATTTTGGCTTGAGGCAATTATTTATTTACTTTACTATCGAGTGGCAAGCAGATGTGGACGGAAACTACAAGCCAAGATATACTTTGATTTAACGCTACTATAATGAATAAGACCGAGGTTTATTTTGGTATAGATCTAAATTGTACGTAAATAAAAAAAAATCATAATTTTAGACACATTCAACATTTTATTTATTTATTAATAAACAGAGGGCCTTATGCATATGTTACATTCGATAAAAAAAAATTATATTAAAAAGCCATGCCATTCAGGCGATGGACCAACCCGCGATTGAGGACGAGGCAAGAGACACGCTAGTCCCGGGAAAAGGTCATTCCGCCAAAATAGCCCGAACTGAGCTGTCGAGGCCCTTATGGCCAAAAGCAACAATCCATTCCAATAAAACCCATTCCAGATGACTACCCTGCTGGGTTTTTCTCTTTAAGTATGCAATGTGTTTTATAGTACAAAAGTGTCCCTCTTTGATAAAGAAATAAATAGTGTAATTAGTGTGTCCTATGTCCTACCATAAGACATAAAAAGGTATTATAAAACTACTTAAAACACTTTCAAAAGCCACGTTAGTTTAAAAAACTACCACAGACCACTACGAAACAATTTCAACAAATCATTAAGTCATGAGGTTTCTAAAACTGAAATTATTACTAGTCACAGATATAGCATAGTCAATAGTCATAGAGAAAAAACAAAAGAAGAAAACAGAATCTTAATCAAGATCCTTTTGCTGAATGAACAACGTAATGTATTTGTGTATAGATATTTGCATGGTATGAAAGATTCAACAATTTTGATACTTTATAGCATGACTCATGAATAGATGTGAAAAAGCTCAGCGCCCACGCTTTGAAATCTAAACACGTTTACATTTTACAAGCAATCCGCTTCAGGTCAATGGATCACTAAACGCAGTGACGTGACTCCGAAAAATAGGCTCGAATTACTAGGTCTTTTGAAGTTTCCGTAAAAGGACATACCGAATCTCGACTTTCATAGCACCCTTATAAGGCAACACATACAATCGAAATGTTGAAGTAATACTATTATTCTGTATGGAGAACTTGAGCTGCGGTCCGTGATGTATTTGTAATGAACGTTTTAATTTTATTTTTTACCTTATATGTTTATACCAATACTATATTGAAAAGTACTACGCTAATTAAGTACAGAGCCGAAAGATGTAAACCAACTGATACCGAATACTGATTGTTTGCTTGAATATAAAACAGGACGCCTTGCTTTATAGATTTAGATGTAGAAGAAATACCGTGAAATCGTCAATTATTTCTACTTTTTTAATTTTTGGTGTTAGCATAGCCAACCACGTGTTACTTAGACCGAAGTGTAAATCAAATTCAAATTATAGTGACGATAATACAGTGAAATTATTCTTTCGTGTCACGTATTAAGGCTAACTAAAACCACATTAAGGAGAAACAAAGTTCGCGGGGGCAGCTAGTATTATATAAGTCATAAAGTAACTTAAAGCGATTAAGAATCAAAATATTATTTTAATTATTTGGCCACTTTGAACTCTCGTTTATCTTTATCTTAATACTTTTTCGAAGTTATTAGAAATTCAGACTAGAACTTGCGAACTCTTATTGGATTTGCAAATAATCTGTTAGCTATTTGAGAATTAACAACTGAACAATCTTTGTTGTGAATTAAGTCGAGAAGAAGTTTAAAGTTCTAAATTGTATAGAATATTATAAATACCAAACGATATCTTTTTGGTTGGACACTACATATACTATTTTACATACACGATGGAAGGGTATAAAATGTAAAATTCTGAAGAGGCGAATAAAATTATTATTACAATGGAAATGGCGTAAGAAAATATCGTGTAAGACGTTGGGTCTTGTCAGACAGAGTGTCTCAGACACAAAACGCTAATAAAATATAAAAAATCAAGGGAACCATAAATAAAAGAATCGGAGAAAAAGAGTTGAATCGTAGTTATTAATAATTAAGTGTCACCTACAGCCTTTGAGCTACTGAATCTCAGATTTCTGTATCTGTTTCATGATCTTTTGTTAATCTAATAGGCAAGTACGTGTTCAGCCTCCTGACACACGCCGTCACCATTTTGGGTCTAAGGCAACCCGGTTTCCGCACGATGTTTTCCTAAACCGTTTGAGTAAATGTTAAATACGCACATAGAAAGGCCATTGGTGCACAGCCAGGGATCGAACCTCAGTGATGAGCCTCGAAGCCAGTAGGGCAACACGGCTCGAACTTAATATTTATTTAAAAATATTTTCTAGAATTCCAATTTGACAGTAACTCGATAGAAAAGAAGAATAAACCTGAACGTTTCCATAGTACCGGTGAATTAATTACATATACGAATTTGAAACACACATTGAAATGGTTTAAGGTTTATGTTGCCAAATTTCATTTACCTAGACATTCTTAAGAGATTAGCGAGCATTAGACACTTAATAGGGGTGTTAATTCTCGGATCGTAGCACAACTCAAATTTAATAAGGTGAATCTCGCATTGTCGCGCCAACAGCACAGACTAAACTCAAACTGACATAATAATATAACAGTTTGTGTCACAGACTGTGCAGAGATATTCTGGCAAGGATATTACGCAAGTTTAAGTCACTTATATTCTATTTAACATTAAGGACAAAGTTGCATTTTATATTTTGTGTATAATCAGCAACTTAAATGTAATATGATTTTCAGCTAGCATTGGAATACTGGGCGTTGACATAAGAATGACGTTCAGTTTCGCGGTTACTCAGTTTTTGCCGCGCATAACCACTATGTGGAACCCGCTACCCACTGAAGTATTTCCAAACAAATTCGACTTAGGGTCCTTCAAGAAAAGAGCGGACCAATTCTTAAAAGACCGGCAACGCACTTGCGAGCCTTTTGGCAATATAAGTGTGCATGGGCAGGTGAGTCTCCTGCCCGTTTCCCCTCTAACACAAAAAAAATACGCAAAACGTTTTACAGAATCCGTTTAATATCCATGACACTATTTGTTGGCCTCAGTTTTCTGTACCGGTTTCATGATCTTTTTAATACTAGGCAAGTAGGTGAGCAGGCAGTGCCTGAGACATGGCATATGGCATGCTGGTTTCCTCACGATGTTTTCCTTGATCTTACGAGCGAGTCCATTGGTGCACAACCGAGGTTGGATCTTCCAACTTTTGATCAAATCTAAAGTCATTCATAATCAACCCAAGTAAGTGAGTTGATTTTTTTATCTCTCTCTCTCTCTCTTCAGTCGTTAGGTCAAATCTGAGCGTCATGCCAAGGAAACAACTGGAGCGGATTATCTGTTTTCACCAGTGTTGAGGACGATGAGTCTTTCACTTGACCGGTTCATCTGGGTATCTGTGAAGTTAGCAGAGCACTTACCAGCAGAGCACAAAAAACTTAGAGTTCTGGCAGCAAACACAATAGTTCTAGAGTTCCTGATAGTTTTAGAAAGAGTTCTGCACATTTAAGTCCAGAAAATATTTTTTTTTTAAATCGTGAAATGCTCTGCCAGCTTCCCGGGCACAGCAGAGCATTTCTTATCGATTTCGATAAAAAAGGTCTCATTAAAACAACCAATTTATTTGTAATAGTTCCTAATCATTTAAATACAAAAATAAAAAGGTTTGATTATAAAAAAAAAATTAATAAGAGTGAGAGAAAACGAAATAAATATTAGCATTTTTCAAACTTTTCACTAAATTAAAAAAAGCATGTTGTCTAGACGTGGAAACTCCGCGGTTTCTATTAAATCAAATAGATTTCTAGGCAAAACATTTAAAGTCTAGGCCAGAACTCTTTCTTTTCGCTCGCTCTTTTCGCTTTCTCTCAGCAGAGCATACCTCTATGACGAAAATTCGCATTTTTTTCAAAAATTTTAGAAAAATTTCAAAAACAATTTACTTTTGGGTCCAGACATGGGAACTCCGCGGTTTCTATTACATCTTTTAGATGTCTAGCCTAACACAATTAAAGCCTAGGCCAGAACTCTAAGTTTTGTGCTCTGCTGGTAAGTGCTCTGCTAACTTCACAGACACTTCATCTGGTTGGTGAACGGCCACGTGATCTTTTGCCTTCTGGGTTACCAACCACTATCAATTTCTCCAATTTCTTACTGCCTCTGCGCATTATATAGCCGAAACATGACTTCATCCAATCATTATGAAAACAATTTCTAAAGATCTGTATCTATCTGGCTATCGGAGACTTCACAAAACGAATATATATAACAAGTATGATCAAAATATGCTACAAGTGTGTATAATTTATTAATTAAATTGTCCGAATTTGCTTTAAAAATTTGCATACAATTTTAAATTCATTTAACCAACAGCTGCGGTAAGCCGTATTAAACCAATATAAAAGCTTTTAACTTTAAAAACATGAGCAATAAATCAATATACAAAAAAGTCAAAAACCTTGAAAGCCTTAACCGAACAATTAAATTTCGGTCAAGTGTATCTCGTACATTACAAAATAACACCCAAAAATGGTATAGAAGCTGAATGAAAAATTCATTACATTCTTTCCAGTCCATTCCATCTTTTGACTTGCTGTGAAGTCCTCGAAATTTTTAATTTTTAATACGCAACAAGAAATCTTTTTTGCACAGTACAATATTTTATTTTAAATTTTAATTCGGAATACAAATATCACTCGATTGAAACAGTGTCATAAACAGTAATACAGTTCACAAAAAATGTGCGACTTTACATGAATTACAATCCAGCCTATACAATAATTATGCCTAATAAGTAATATATGTTGACTTAATTTTCTACAATACTAACGAATAGATTAAACTAAGGTAATGTTCATTAACAGTCTTAGTGTTCTATAATTGGAGAGCAAGTTTTAAGAGGATTAGAAAGAGCTGTTATTTGTATAAATAATACATCGAAACTATACAGTTATGTAATTAAGCTTAATATAGAAAACAAAGTCAGGTTCGTCCGAACACAACTTGAGAACGATTGAACCGGATAATGGGTTATGTTTGATTCGAAAGTAGTGGATTTATTTATTATGTATTGTATTCATAAAACCATAAATTAAGTTCAGCTAATCTGTAATACGCATATTAGTTTTAGAATTAGAATAGCAGTCTATAAAACATATTAGTTTTAGAATTGTGTAAAATCTATACAATTTTTATTAAATAATGGAGTAAGTATTTTCTTTTATTTGTAAAAAATATTTTTCTTTAATATAAGGAATTTCTGGGCACAAAGGTGCCGCCTGCGAACTAGAAATTCAGCAAGAGTCTGCAGAAATGAAAGGATGATAGAATTAAATTAATCTCCTCTTTCATTGTGACAAAGGCCTTCTAAGATCCAGGAATGCTGGAACTGGTTCAGGTTTTAATGAATCTATACTAATGTCTAATAAAATAAAGAGGAAATGTTTGTAAGGTTGCATTATATTAGGATTTATTGAGTCAATGTTAAAAATTCTTTTATAAATAGAAAGCTACTTTTGTGGCCGATAACCCGATAAAGGAAAATACTTCGGGAGTCGGGTTTGCTAAGTCTGAGTAACAACGAAACGAACTTCTCTTACGAACGTTGCCGTAGTGATTAGAGATATATGATAAAATTACAGAGGAAAGTTGTAGCTATTTGTACAAAAGTGCGCCAGTCTTTTATATTATATAAAAACTTTTTCAAAAATTGATTTATGAAGAAGATTAAGGTATATAATTGTTCATGGTTTAGTTGTAACAAACACAAATTACCTGCATAATTCGTCAATGTTTCGGGTTTTAGCTAACTATGATACTAATTATTAGGATGTTGATATTTTCGACCTCACCAAGGAGGATGTGAGGAAATATTTGAAGAGGCGGGAAGACTTTAACTTTGTTTAGCAGTCCCAATTTTGTTTTTTCTTTGAAATATTATGTATTCTTGTCGTTTGTTTAATTTTAAATTTCAGCTTCCATTTCTTTGTCTATTTGACTTACTTATGATATATCATTATTAAACAGATAAGTTATATATATATATAAACCATATGGTTTATCTATGTAACCTGTAGGGACTTTTTAAGCGTTTTGTTTTATAATATGTATATTAGCTGTAAGATTACTAATAAATAACTAATTTAAAAGAACGGGATTGTTCTGGAGTATAATCTCGCATACTTTCTTTAGCGTTACGGGTGATGTGTAAATGCCACAAAACAAAAGAATAACGAATCTTATAAGATCACAAGAACACATTAAAAATAATAAAAGAAATAAAGCGAACGGCTTACAAAGGATACATACACGTTGACATGTGGAAGCATTAAAACTAATTATGAAGAGACTTATGACCTACTTTATTTCTCTACCAAGAAATGTATGAGGTTTTTTTACTCTTTAACCTTCGCGTATTTCATCATAACTGTAGACTAAATTTAAGAAATCCTTAATAATGCACTCAATCTTTTCATGTTTGCAGTTCACAGTAGCGATATTAAGTATCTTATGCATTTAATATTATGTATAATATTTCGTATTGTTTTAGTATGTATTATGGGAATAAATAAATACATTTATAACATAACAATGTATTTTTCTGTATTTTTACGATGGATTTGGCCAATGTAATATTAACATCGGCATCATCATATTTTAACTACTGCATCAACAAGGCATGAAATGATGCAAAGGTGTTTGATTCAATTTAAGCAATATAGTGGTCTTTGGATTGCATCCCAAGGTGAAGAGAGTAGAGTTTCTCCACCTGGTAAGGATGGAACACAAAAATGGTATAAATATAGCCTATGCCCAGCAGTACGAAGAAACGCTTTCTTTAAATGCGAAACAAGAAGTGTTGGACGGCCTCCCACTAGATGGACAGATCACACCTGGTGACGGTGGAGGTAAGGCATTGGATGCTGGGAAACCAGTTGTACTGGAGTTGCAGTAGCCATCTACGGGGTACTACTGCTGTTCCCAAAATTCTCTTAAGATAGATTAAGTTTACCGTAACGTCCAAAGTGATGAAACTCAGATAAAATATTCCTAATACAATGTAAGCCTAGATAAAAAAGGGAACATATTTCGGAATATATTTGTTGTCTTTCTGATTCATTTGGGATAGTCGTCCAATAAGCCGTTCATTTATAACGAAAAGGGTGGCTCAGTTGACGTAATTGAAAGTTATAGCCAAGCTAGTGCCACGTTATAGTGTGGTCCAGTAGCGTTGTATTAAACAAGCAGCATGCTCGGAAATTGAAAATCGAATTTTATCTGCACTAGGACATGTAATATAGGCCGTTAAGCAAAATTCGTGGCGAGTATACGATGTAAATATCACTGAGAATTCCGTCCTTATGAAAACGGAAAAAAGATTACCTTGGTTGTTGCAAAAAAGTATGTTTTTTACTGTCTTTCGGTAGTGGAAGTGCTCTGCCATGCAAACTTAACACTTCTGTATTGTATTTTTTTAGAATATTTACGTCTGGGTTGTCTGGAAGAAACTTTGGCAGTAAGACCGGCAATTTCTCCTGTTTTGTGATCCTAATAAAGTGTCGTGTTGTGTTTTGATTATATTGCAAATAATGAGATGTTTATTTATTTATTTATTAACACTTCGTTGCAGAAACATAAAACAATTGACATAATTAAATCAAAGGAGGGCAACTGCCTTATCGCTTTCGAGCGATCTCTTCCAAGCAACTATGAGATGTTAATGAATAGTGTTTTTACCTAGTTAGTTTTAGAAAAGGAAAAAAGTATTAAAGTTGATATAGAAGAAAAAAATAGATCAGGCATAATGTATGCCTTAAAACCGCAGTAGCAATAGATAACTAATTCAAACTGTATATTCAACATTTGTAAAGATTGGAAATAAACGGGCTTTATTATTATTAAAGTTGAGAGGATAAAACAAAACTAATTTTTAAAACCCTTGCGGGTCCCAAAAAATTAGAGCACGCTCCACACGCTCCCAAACGTTGAAGATAACCTCTGAACTGTGCCGACCCATATTTTGAACAAGACACCATTGACGCTTTTTAATTGCCTTAATTTAACTTTCGTTGCGATTGAGGGCATCCTTATCAGCCCTTTCATTACTATTACGGGGGTTTTCATATTTTGTATTATGTATTTTAGGAGCAGTGTTGGCCTAGTGCCTTCAGTGTGCGGTCCCTCAGGTCGTAGGTACGATCCCCGGATGTGCACCAATGGATTGTCTTTCTATGTGCGCATTTAACATTCGCTCGAACGGTGAAGGAAAACATCGTGAGGAAACCGGCTTGTCTTAGACCCAAAAGTCGACAGCGTGCGTCAGGCACAGAAGGCTGATCACCTACTTGCCTATTCGATTAACAAATGATCATGAAATAGATACAGAAATCTGACGCCCATACCTAAAAAAGTGGTAGCGCCATTGATTTTTTTTTTTTGTATATTTATTATTATTATGGCCTCTTTATTTTCATAATGAACTATATATTAAACAAGTATATCATATGATTAATTATAAATAATTATAATAATATGTGCACGGATGAAAAAAAAATATTACTATTAATAATCCATAAATTTAGATTCCAATCATAATTGATAATTTCAATGTGTTTAAATTAAATGATAAATAAATTAAAAATTAAAATTCATTTTTATAAATCATCCATTTGCTCCACATCTGTCTGTCTTCTTTGTTAATCATATATTTTCCTTTACTTTTGTATTAAGTTTAAATTTTAACTTGATATTAGCCTTTAGTTTTTACATTACTTTACATGATTTTAAAGTTCTCATATCATTTTTACATATATCTTTTGTCTTTATTTTTTTTAATTTAGACTACGTAACGGACTCGTACCCCAGGCTCCTGTTGCGAGAGCTGTATGTCAGAAGTATAGTAACAATGTAAAGATACATAGTTGTTTCGTTATCTCCGTTAATGAGGAATTCTTAGAAATTAAATAAAATATCAAAATAGATAAAGAGTTGGTTTAATGTCAGAAACAATGATTCCATTTATGGCGAATTACGTCGTGATGAAGGCGTAAATGCTCTTCTAAAAAATAGATTTTATTGCATTTCCTTTAAATTGATTCAGTAGTAGGTACAAAACAAAAACACATCTTACTCACAGTGTCCCTATAAGTAAACATTTATTAGTAATACAATTAAATATAAATTATTTAAAAAATTTTTAACTACATACTAATAATAAAAAGAAAATTAAAACAAATTATAAAAGTTCGGTTCGGCCGTGGAGGTGTACCTTAACGCTGGCACCATTTCCTTGCTGGATTACGATACTTATTCTTAAAGCACCAGCTCTGGGATCACCGATACTCTTAGGCGCCAACTTTAATCTTTAATTAGCGCCGTGCACTTGAACCACACGGCCCAAGAGTATTTACTCCAAAGGGAACAAAATCGAAGTTCTAGGAAAGACTCTTATAATTGAGCCGTTTATTATTTTCCGCCTGCTCTGCGGCGGCTTTTTATTATTTTTCATTCGCTTGTTATAAAGCTTGATGTCTTATTCGTGAATTCATTTTTATGATTATATTTTTAAGTGTAAGATTGTATTGGACCTTTTTTAATTAAATACATTCGTTCTAAAAATCATTATTTTAAATCATAGTATATTTGATGTTAATAAGTTAACAACATTTTTATAAATTGAGTCGTCGTGGGCGATTAGAATTGAATAAAAATTGCTAGACAATCTTTTGCAGTACCCCAGACAGCTTATGCCATAAGGCTATTGAAAAGTCTGAGCTTTGATGATAAAATGAAAGTAGGTCTTCGGTCTTACTGTAATTTGATTGAATATTGGGCTTCTTGAATGAATTTTATTGAAACAAATAAATTAATCATTTAATTTTGTTTAGTTTACAGTTCTAAAATAACTAGAACATAGATATTTTCAACACATTGTATAGTGGCTGTATACAATAAAAACTTAACTTTTTAGGTCTAGGCCTCGCATTCCTGTATCTGGTTCATGATCATTGGTCAATCTAATAGGTAAGTAGGTGGTCAGCCTCCTGTACCTGCCACACCACACTTCGACTTTTTGGGTCTAAGGTATCCGCTTTCCTCACGATGGTTTCCATCACCGTGTGAGCGAGTGTTAAACGCACATAGAAAGAAAGTCAAAGTCAACCTCAGGGATGATAATTGCACGATGAAGTCACTAGGCCTACGTTGGTCTCGTAATCGTGGTTGTATAAGACATTTAAAATCTATTTACATAAAAATGACTCTCAAAATTAATAAGTACAAAACTCGAAGACGGCTGGACCAAATCGAGTATCTTTTGGAACTCTGATGAAGATTTTTATGAGGATAAATTGGAAATAAGGGTAAGTAAACAAATCATATTAAGTGTATAATAAAGTTTTTCTTTATTTCTTTTCTTACATATTGGGAGCGGCTAGTTTAGTATAACCGATTAATAATAATAGCCGATATAATTATTTTACCGACACTTAATTGTTGCTCCGTTAGTAGGCGGTCCTAAGTTGGGACCAGTGAAATCATATCTTTTGTAAAAGTACTGATGAGTTGTTAGAAATAAAATTATCAACTGGGGATACTAACTTAATATAAGACCAGCAGAATTTTCCAAATTCCTTCTGCAAAAACAAATCTAGGAGTTCAGGCAACTCTCCCATTCTTCGCGAATCCTATAAGGAGCTTGCCATATTTCGTAGTGGGCTGATCAAGGGGCATTGATAAGCAAACAATTACTAGTAAAATCTAAAATTTGAATTTTTAGTTTTTGTAACATTCATGTTCACTATAATAGTCATGTATTTAAGAATATATAAAAATGCAGTTGTATGCTGCTATATTGCGGGCTACTCGATTGTGAGTAAGTTGCATAGATCTGGTTAGCACTGCGCCTTCTTAAGTTCTCATCTCGTTTTCAGACTTATATTATGCTTTTTCAAATATATATTCATATGTATCTGAATAACATGTGTTATATTTAAAAGCAAAAATAAAATAACATATACTTCATGTAAAAAAAAAATCAAATCAAAAATATTCGAAACTTCCAACGGAATGTGATTTAGGCTCCGTAGTTTTAAGTGCCATAACTCAAAGTGGTTCACGTTTTATTGATTTTATTAATAGCTTTTAATTATTTTAGAAACCATTCCGGGCCATTTTAGACTTACAAACAGCGTCATTTGTTTTAGACTAACACGTGCTATATTCACAATTAACAAAAGTCGGAATGATTATTCGTCCTCAAAGTACCCTCAAAACAAATCGTATATAAAATTGACGTCGCTCTCTATATGACGAGTAACTACCTCCTTTTCGCTGCGGATTTTTATACATTAATTAATTTTTATTTAAGGCTCTCAAACATTGAAATTGAAACAGGCTCCACCAAACAGTTATGATATCATACTAATAAGAGTGAGAACTTCCAAATAGGACTCCAACATCCATACTGATAATGAGTTTTTGTACAGCGCAATCGCGTAGTCCGTAACGTCGCAGCACACAGATTCTGAGACAACATTTTGTATCGAAGAAGTAGTGTGAGACCGCGTTTAAAAATATTATAAAATAATAGACAGTAAGAAGGTAGAAACTTCTCATTTTTCACCTTCTTCGTCGCGTCACTATAAGCCAGATATCTCTGCCCTTTGTTCGGTCTCTCTCTAAACGCAGCTGTTATGAGGAGAAGCGTTACTTGTTCACAGAAATGGGTTGGCGCTCTGCCCCGCGGCTTTGCCGACGACAAGCAGTTGTTCCAGGTTATCGGGTTCGTGACGGGTGATATGACCAAAGTTCTCTTCTAAGTTAGAAACAGAAAAGGGTTAATGCCGTTTTGAACGTATTTCCTTTAGGAGTATAATAGATAGTACAACGATGGATACTGAACGTGTGAGCATTTTAAGTATTTATTTTTTTATTTCTTAAAGCTATTTCTATCAAAAACTGTTCAAAGCTTAATGCCAAGAGTGCTAAAAATATAAGTACTCTTCACAAACGCTTCAATTAAATCTCAGAAATCATTACTCAGTTTTACTCATATTTATTGCAAATGAAATGTTTCAAGATATGAACAAAAACGCTTATTTAAGCATACAAAGGTCATTCGTTCTAGTCCTAAAGAACTTAGTGAGAATATTAATTAAAGACGAAATGAGAGTACGTTTCGATTCATTGTGATTGATCAACAACATTTCTAGTCCAATCAAAGACGATAAAATACTTTATGACCAATCACAATGCAACGTGCCATTTCCACTACGTTTCGTTTAATTGTACATTATTCTAACGTATATTAAAAAAATCCCGCAATCTTATAATTTCATACGGAAACATTTAATAATGAAAACTAGTGTACATAGTGGCGCTACGACCTCTATGCCTCAAAAGTTTCTGTAAGGTAACGTATCGTGACTATTTTTTTTTCTTAATAGTTCGTTTTTATCTGTATTGCCGTTTTTTCACCGTAAGAGTGAGTGGTAAACAATATATATACTTATATTATTATTAAAAAACAGGTAAGAAGAAATCACAAAAATTACTGGACCGATTCCAAAAATTGTTTAATACTAACATACTACTACTACTGAGTAACAAACACTATAGATTAGTATAGACCACTAGATATTAATAATTTAATATACTGTGAGCATTAAGAGTGAAAATCACAAAGCAAATTCATGCAATATTTCGAAAATCGTATTTTCCATATGTCAAGTAACAGTTGTCCGTGACACAATCTCCGTTAGACACGCAAAACCTTCGCGAAACGGTAATGAATGTTTTGACAGTTGTGACTACGAATTCTGTCGATTTAGACATTTCGTTTTTACACGCTTAAACCTAAAATGCTTATTAATATATAAATAAAAGTTGCCATGCCACTCTCGAATATCTTGTATATATATAGCGAACCCGGTGAACTTCTTATCGCCTATATATATTTGTGTCGTAAACGGTCTGTTTTAAAAATTACAAAACAATTTACAAAGAGATCCGACATCGGACTACAGCAATGAAACATAAATTTTTGAAGGGCTTATAATTATGAAAACGAAGTAACAATGTTTTATTTAAAAACAAAAGATATCTCCCAGCTACGAAGGAAGGAAGGAAACTTCAATTGTAGTTTTTAGTATTTTTCATTATTTAATATGTATGGTTCCATGTCATTTAAACCTTCCCTGAACTTCCACATAGATTTCACCCCTCCCCCGTATGCGACAAGATATATATATAAACAAATTGAGATATATATATATATATATATATATATATATATTTGTTTATCTATGTATTATATTTTGGCTTTGTATATTGTTTAGATTTTTTATCTAAAACTAGATAAGTAACATTTATATCATTAGGTAAAAGTACTTACACTTATCATAATAAAGGTAAGTTAGGCAAAAATATATTTAAATATGATTTTCGGAACACAACCTTGCGGTTTAAAAAATGTGAGAATCTTGTAAAGGCAGAGTAAAGATTCAGAAAGACTTAGCAGACTCCATAATGTAAACATCCGATACAATTTCATCATGTGTATAGTAAATTATTTATTTTTCCTAATTATTTTTTCTTTATTGGTTATGCATTCTTGTCGATTTAGGGTCACCTGTTTCGACAGGATTGTGTGTTTTTATAAATAAATTACGTTTTTGACAGTCAGACTTAGCAGTCACAACTCTAAATACACATACAACCCAGAATTATAGGACTTGATTCCCAGCAACAATAATTCGTTCGGTTGCGTAGTAGATACGTCGTTAAATATGTCACTGTGATGAAAACTTCCATTAGATATTGACGATATTCAAAGAACAACTTAATCGCTCGTAAAATTCACAAAAATATTTAAAAACAATCTTATATTGTATTGGAAAAGTTGAAGCGATTATTCTAAAGTCCACCAAAATTCCCATCTTCAGTAACTTACGGTTAAAGACGGATAGTTTCGAACTAGTTTTCCGCCCCTTTCCATAAATATGGTAAGTATCTTATATTTTCACTGTACGGGTTTTTAAATCAATTATTTATTTTATATGATCTCAAACATCACATATACTAAAATTAGGACAATCAAATACTTATGAAGATATATTATAAGACTATAGCCGTCTGAAAATGACATTACAATGACATTAACAACACTACCGAGTACAGCATTAAAACCTCAAATTATAATAATCACTTCTCGTGTAAGGTCCACTAAGGAGGTTTCATTGTGATTTTTGTTACGTGGCTGGCCACTTCTATGGTATAGTATATTGTAATATTACTTATCTGTGCCACGCCCTGACCGTTTGAGTCATACCAAAGATAACTATAAAACATAATAAACACATAGAGAAACTGGAGAGGAGTGACCTCAACCACTAGATCTCTAGGTTCTTCTACTCACTGGACCGATTCTTAAAAGCGTACCGATTCTTAAAAGGCCGGCAACGCACTCACGAGCCCTCTGGCATTGAGTGTCATGTACACTCAATGCCACATACATCAGGTATCAGGCGGCGGTATCACTTAACAACAGGTGAGCCTCCTGCCCGTTTGCCCCCTGTTTTATAAAAAAAAAGAAAAACGTCTAACCATCACCCAGGTGCTGAGGCTTGATGAAGACAAGGGGAATGGAGGAGAAAGTTGCGACACCAACACGACCTTCAGACATGATTAATACATATGTAGGTATATATTAATATATACATTAAGTTGCTCTACATAACAGATAAAAAAATAGATTTCAATTACAATTTTACAATTTATTTTACAAGCTGAGTTATAAAAATCTTTTTAATGATCATTTAGTTAAGACCTTCTTAATAATTAATTTTTCAAGCGGCAAAATGAAAGGGTCGGTTATATTTTCAACAATTTTCAGACGCCCATAAATAACAAACTACGGAAATAAACTCGTTGAAAAATGGCAACAAACGCTTAAATCATTGCCTACAAACTCATTTCGGCGGTGTCAAATAATGTTTTTAATTACTCTGTTGTTTTTATAGTTATTTTAACAAACAATTAAATTCTTCCGTAGTTTTAAAGGCCGGCAACGCACTCGTGACACCTCTGGTATTCAAAATGTCCATGGGCGGCGGTATCACTCAACACCAAACAAGCCTTCTGCCCGTTTGTTCTTTAAAATATTATAATAATATTGAAATGAGTTTCATTTATATAAGCTTCACTGAGTAAAACTTCCTCCAAACCTGAAGTCGTGGGTTCGAATTCCGACTATGCACTAATAAAATGTTTCAATACAACATCGTGAGTGTTTCGGCCGGTATTGGACCCCATGAATCGACGTAGAGGTCACTAAAAGCAGATAAGCTATTTATAAAGATATTGTCTATGAAACAGATATAGAATTGTGTCGGTTTATATATACCAAGGCGCCCTTATCTCACAAGATATATTTTCTTTATTTTACACACTTTTACTGGTCACAATAACTCCGTCTAGGAACGCGTTGACTTTATTTACAATACTATTTTTTTTATTAATCATACAATCAGTCTTTGCGACTTTAAGTACATACGTTGCGTGCTTCTTGACGTGTTAGGCGCTACTCCCAGCGGAGCCTATTCTTATTTAAACTCAGTTGGGTTGTCCTGGTCAAAAATTTCTCGTCGCTTTTTTAGTCGTCGAGTAGTTTCTGGTATAGTTAGCTGTTCTGCTAGCTGATTGGGGTGCTTTTGAAGTCTTAGTTTGTAGTTATACCTATGGGGGATTAAATGTGTGATTTTTCTTTATTACTAATTATTTTTTTGTAAAATTATTATCCTACTAATAACTGATTATCTCCGAATCATATAGAGACAAACCCATTCATACTAATTGCACAGTATTAACTAAAGTACTCATCTCTCTATAATTCAGCGTAAACATTCACAATATTTTCTCTTGCTCTGTTTATATCGATTATGCAAAGTCGTTCAAAGTTATTCAACGCCTACTACTAACTCGTAAATCTTCGTATGTATAAGGAAAGTTACGCAAAGATAATAAAACCGGTCATAAACGTCCATCTCAATAACTCATAAGTGACATCTCAAATGACAACATCTATTTAATTTTTCAACCCACATAAGGCGTGCTATTGTTCGATGTCACAGATAACACCTCAATATTTCAGCCAATGAGTCTGTATACTGGAGATTGTATTAATGAATGCAAATAAATGATACACAGTAAAAAAATATGTTTTATTATCTTTCATTACACGATATTTAGGTTTTAACATATTTTTTAGACTTTCTTAATCGACTGAATGTCAAGCTATCTGGCATTGCGAGGAGGCATTATCACTTAATATCATTTGAGTCTCTGAGTCTCCCGGGCGATTGTTCTTTTATCAAAATGTAAGTAAAGAAAGAGAAAAATATAGATAGTATTAGTAATAATTGCTTAACTACAGATAAGTGCTCATATATCATTTAATGTTCGAAATCTAGTTATTTTATTTCTTCACTCAATTTCTTCTTAAATCACGACCGAACTTTCATGGCAATTATAATAATAATTAAAAATTTAAAAATAGAAAACTAAAATCAAATTTAAAAAAAATTTATTAAGGAATTGTTAACAAATAGTTTTCTTTCAATGTGTAAAAGCTTTGACCAACCAAAGACAATACTAAACTAAAATAAGCTTAAAATTGTTTGATGCGTATTTGATCTTGCGATACTTATTTGAATGAGAAAAGCACCTTACTTAAATGCCCTACCCGCGGCGTAAGAGTATCTTCTACAAAGGGAAACAAATCAAAGTTTGAGGACAGATATATCATTGCTGTTTATTATTTTCCACTTGCTCTGCGGCTGCGTAACAGTGCTTGTCTGAGGAAAATGCGATTGGGTTAATGTATCCACATAAGAAGCATACCAAAGCACGTCCCAACCTCCAACGGGCTATTATTAGACACATTTTTTTTAATAATAACATTATTACATTAATTTATCGATGTATTTTTAAGAAACGTATTCGATTACGAAGAACCGTGGCAATAACAATAGAAACCCCCACTAATGCTTGAACTAGAAAACTTTATTATTACTTTCATTTATCCAAAGTTATAACTTATATCTGTCAGTATTCAGGTGTTTTCAAACTTTAATCTTTACTAAAGACTTTCCTAAAGTTTTAAGAGGTTGTTCAAAGGGAGGGTACTTAATGTGATAAATCTAAAGTTCATGAAAGATGTTAATATGAAGTTAAATTCACACAAAATTTGACACCTTATACTTATTGCATGCCATCATTAAATTGTATCTCTAACTTAACAAGTTTTCGCCAGCAGCTTTGTCGCGTTTTTACGACGAAAGACTGGAATCAATCAACGAAAATCGTAGTATTGTCTTTTGTTAACATAGCTTTTACGCGTTAAAAGAAAACACTTTTTTACCGGATTGAAGCTATGTATTATTATAGTCGATATCAACTCCGGGGAAATAAATACAGATAGTACAACTTTCTCTACAGCTGTGATAGTTTTTAACATACAACACCTTTTGTCTTCAGTCACCGTGACCACGCACGCTGTAATGCACGCGAAACGCCGGGAAAATTGTTTTCTTTCAAAGAAAATCGTACTAAAATCATTTTTTTAGTTTGTAAATGTATCACACTTAAACAGACAATGGAGGCCGGAGAACATCGTTTTATAATATATAATAATGAGCTATTAAATTTTTTTGGCTATATTTATTTGTTGTGATTAAATTGTATTGACGCCGTAATTAACAAATATATTCCAGTCAGTGAAAAATGATTTAATAAGATTACTTAATTGTTATACAAAAGTTAGCTAATTATCTGATTTAAACATAATTTTATTTATTTATTTACAAATTAGATGCCAAATAATAATTAAGTAATAAAATTAAAAAAGTCGTTTTATTTCTTGTAAAAAAAATAAGTTAATCTTATAAGAAAATAAATTACATAATTGTTTTACTATTTCTTATCTATATTATTTCCTAATTACTTTTCAAGAACCCTTTCGCAGGTGAAGGCTAATAATATTCTAACTTACTGTCAAATTTTATTACTCAATAAATAAAAACATCTTACATTCGTCTTCAGTGTTACTGAACTGAAACGGTTAAGCAGCGATATCTATATATGAGATCTAGATATATGAGTTTGTGAGCACCAATCAGTAATCAGGGTATGCCACCGGGGTCTGAAAACTTTTCAGTCATATACAGCCTAAACCAGTGTTTCTCATAGGGTGGTAATTTGATTGATAAGGGAGGTTATTTCAAAATTTATAAAATTATTTGGAATTTCGATTCAGTTTTTCATTATGTTTTAAAAATTTACTTACTGTATTTAGTTAAGATTTCCTAGTACTTTCTTCATAGAACCTATCATTTAATTTTTTATTAACAAATGATGTATAGGGACCTAGTCATTTTAGAAAGATTACAAAAGGAAACACAGGTGTTTCTAGCATAACAGACACATGCAAGTTCTGCCCTATATTCGGCCGATTGACTTGCTGTTATCGTGACAAAATATATAATAATTTTAACTTAGTTTAAAATATAAATTCTAAAACGTAACTGAATAATTTATACATGTTTCATATCGCTGTAAAAGCGAAGCAAACTTATGAAATTTCCGCTTAACTTTCAATGTGCAAGCACAAAAAGCTTTAAATTAAGCTTTTTCATGAATCTAATACAAAGCACACAAATGAAACTTTCCATTGTTAAATTACATTTCATTTTTTTAAAAGTATTATAATATTATTACTAGTTTTCTTTTCTATTTCGTTTTAAAGTAATTCGGTAAAACAATATCCATTTCCGCGACTTATCCTGGCAACAAAAAAAAGAAAATAACTATAACCGAAGAAGGTTTATGTAGAATTAAAATATTTATAATTCAGCGATGCACTTTTTAACTTAATATGTCGCTTACACATATCCGTACTCAATATTATCAAGAGAATTATACAGTGTCAGCTTGATTGACATCATTATAATTACCGACGCGGTTTTCATTGATAAATATTCCTGAATTTTGCGGTTGCTAATGGAAACTGAATTTATTTACTGTCTTGAATTATTAAAGCAGTATACAAAGCATGCGCTATATATTATAAAACAAACCAAACAACAGGTTGAAAAGTGATATTCCAAATAAATATAACATTTTATAGTCGTTTAAAAATTTTAAAACTTTTATTTTAGTCTGTCTCGGCATATTTTTCGATTATCTGTATTTGTTAACCGACTTTATAAAATTTAGGTTTGAGTTTGGCCTGTAGGCCATGTAAGTATAATAAAGTGTGCTTAACTAAGCACACAACTGTGGGACATGCCGATATGTTGAAGAAATTTATATTTCGATAAGTTTTATCAAAAACTCATTTTTATTATTTCTTATCACTTATATAACATGTATACATATGAGGTATCACCCTTCCATGGAAATACTCTTATATATAAATGTATGTCTAAAGATTCTTGTCAAAAGACTCCTCAATAATATTTAAGTAAGCAGCAAATTATTAATCATTTTTTACACAACATTCAAATAAAACAATTTTTTAACCGGATTAAAGCTATTTGTATTATTATAAACTTCATCTTTTAGTCGATACCAACTCCGGGAAATAGATACAGATAACATAACTTTTTCTACAGCTGATACTTTTGATATTCAACACCTTTTGTCTTCAGTAACCGTGACCACGCACGCTGTAAAGCACGCTTAACGTCGGAAAAATTAAATTTAAAATTATGTAAAGTTTATATAATAATATAATAGTATATAAGTTGATAATAATACAGATAGCTTTAAACCGGTTTCTTTCAATGTGTAAAAGCTATGTTAACCAAAGACAATACTTTTTTACATAACATGTTATATAAAGCGAATATGATATAAGTTCGCATGTATTTCAAATGTCTCGATACTTCAAGAACTCGGTAATAAGCAGCGTCTGTTTTCGACAGTACAATCTCGCATCCTTACATTATTCGGACACGTATCTCGGCGTGGTGTTCAGTCCATAGAAAGCCTTGTCGTCCAGGGGAAGGTGAAAGGCACGAGACCACGCGGACGGTCACCTACGCGTTGGACCGACCAGATCAAGTCTGCCGTAGGAGGTACACTCAATGAGTGTAGCAGGATGACTTCTAATAAGCAACGATGGCGAAACATCGTGAAGCGCTTCACATCTGCCCCTTCTATTACCACTACTACATAGCGATCACAACCGCTCTGACAAGAGTGTACCGGATAAGAAGAAGAAGAATGTATGTATTTACAATTCACCGCTATAAAGTCACTCACACTCGGCGTGGAATCGTAAAAATTGGATGATGTAATCTGTGCCCTAGGTTTTACGATCTCAAATAGGTTAGTGGAATAAACTGAAAAGGGCTATAAAAAGTCGCTTGACTTAAGAGATTGTTTTTCATTTTGATTTCTATGTCAGAGCTTAAGAGATACATACATTGATATTACATCTAGCTACAACTCGTTATGCATTGGGGTTTATCTGTTTCATAGATTATTTAATTTGTTATTCATAGGAGAGTTTGTGTGTGTGTGTTAGCTGAAATTAGTTTGTTAGTGGCTTCCGCGTGTGACTCTCATTTTAGAGTTTTGATTTGTGCAATTTGTGCTTTCTATGTGCACATTTAACATTCGAACGGTGAAGGAAAACATCGTGAGGAAACCGGCTTGCCTTAGACCTAAAAACTCGACACCATGTGACAGGTACAGGAGGCTGATCAGTGATCACCTACTTGCCTATTAGTCAAATTATTTTGAAACAGATACAGAATCTAAGGCCCATAACTAAAAACGCCACGCGTTGTAGAGAGATAGAGAGTAATTTTGATATATTCGGCTTATAAGCCCACTAACGAATTGAAAAAATAAGAGTTGTAATGCGCCTACCTCATCCGCATTGTTAGGCGAATAAGTATTTTTACATAAGAAACTACCTGTAAAAACTAAAATTGTAGTTAAAAGTAATATTATTAGGTTCAACGTAATTGTTGTATGAGGGATGAAGTATTTTACATAAGATATATTGTAATTTATAATATATGCATTGTATATGTAGTGGTGTACTTTCATAAATAAATTACATATACATATGTTAATGTAAAAATTAATTCATAATATAAAAAGCTCTAATTTAAAATATATTAGAAAGTTATTTTCATATGTAAATTATGTATAGTTTACGATGATTTATCATTTTAAATGACTCATTCATAACTGTCTTATAAATTGCGATCAACATTTTTTTCGTTACACTAGTGACACAATATATTAATGTTGCTTGAAAGTGGCGTATTAAGATGACATTGTCTTTGATACAGATCATAATTTTAACCTGATTTTTAACTGTCAACATCCATACGGGACATACATACATTTCCACTACGGTGCTCTATACTCATGATCCAGCTCTATCCATCGGGACTACTAGAATAGTCTGTGGAAGACTATGCACACGACCAGTCTAATGTATGTCTGTAAGGCTTGGACGATAACCGTGAAAGAGGAGCAGAAGTTCCTGGTAGCGGAACCCAAAATACTGAACAAAATCCTGGAGCCGACGACGCATCCCTTATGCGTCGTTGAACATTATAGGCGAATACAAGGCCGCCTCGACTAGTAGGTTGGCCTAGGCCAAGTTTGGCTGGATCACTGCCCGATCTTGGCCAATGCGACCTGTGGAGTGGAGAAGGATCTGCTGCAAGCCAACAATTAGTGGGAGGTGGCACAGGACAGGGTGTGCTGGAAGTCGCAGAGCCATCGTAGAGAGTGCGTGAATTATGAATATGAATATTTTTTTTAGTTCCCAATACAGTGAGCTAATGCATCAGAGTTATTATGACACATTTTTTTTAATATAGTGTTTTACTTTTATTTAAAAATCACGTTAAATATTAAAATGACTTCAAATTTTTGGGAGCCCATAACTCATCTTCTTTGGGTTAAAGCGCATGCGGGCGTGGAGGGGAATGAAAGAGCAGACTAACTGGCAAAGGAAGCTGCGCATCTAGAATAGGCGCCCGTGTACAATAGATTCCCCATATCGCATTTGAAGGACTGTCTACGTGGAAACACGATAGAAAAATGGAATCACAGATACCTTGTTATTTCGGCCTTTTCGATAATTAAACAAATAAAACCAACGGGATTGATTACCCAGATGTTGACAGGTCACGGTGGATTCTTGTCGTATCTTTACAGGTTCAGGGTTAGACAAAGTGCTGCCTGGCCTTGTAGCAATACAGCTGAAGAGAATGTGTTGCATGTTCTGACCGACTGTTCAATGTATGGATGCGACAGGTATAACACTGAACAAGCTATGGGCATGGAGGTGACGGAGGCGAGTTTGAAGGAAATAATGTTCAACATTAGGTTAAGAGGCATCTTTCTGGGATTTGCTGTAAAAGTCATAAAAATGTTGTTAATAGAAATATATAGTAGTGTTTAATCATCCGGGTTAGGAATACCATACGTAAGCTATTAAATACCTCCGACGACTACATAGTCAGGGAATTATCTAGAATTATTATTTAAAAAAAAACTATAGCTTACGGTCTTCCGAAAACTATATCCTTGAAATCCCATCTCATAATGCATCCTTTCTTGGCAAATCCTTTAAGGTCACTTCAGTTAGGCTATGGAATTCACTTCCCGTCCCTAATTCCTTAGCTCCTTCTTTAACTTCCTTTAAATTTTTTTCTGTACAATCGTTTTCTGTCCACATCGTATCCCTAACTTTCTTACTAACTGATCTTTATTATCGTGATTCATGTTGGCTTTTTGCTTTTTATTTTCCATGTATCCTTTTTTTAGTTTACTTAGTATTTTTGTTCCTGTTTAGTTTTGTCCTAATAATGTGTAATATGTATTTTTGCGCTTCTTGCCTACCTTATCTATAACACATTTTTTTCCTCTTCTCACAGTGGTTACCTGGAAGAGATCGCTCGAAAGCAATAAGGCCGGTTGCCCTCCTTTTAATTTAATTATGTTCAATTTATATTATGCAACGAAGTGTTAATATATAAACATATGCAAACATATATTAATAAAACTATAATACAGCGGTCGCAGTCCGGATATTTCTGATATATATCGTCAATCACACACCAGCGAGTCATTAATTCTTTTCTATAGATTATTTGCAACATTAGTAACATCAAAGTGAGGCAATGAAGTAATTCGCGCCATGGTTAAAATTAACCGCATTATAGATTCCCCGAAGCGAAGCTATACTTATTATTCATGGACAGTTAACTGGAGCTTCGTATGTTGCGTATAACATGTTAAATTTATTTATTTTCGAACATTTTGTTTATACTTCGTCCGGATAACGTGTCGCAATAGTGCATCTGCTATTCCATTTTTAACTATTTACAAAGGCATTCTGAAAGACAATTCGTTTGTTTTATTTTAATCGATTTTTTAAGACTTCAGGCCCGTAAAGTACCCGCCTTTGAGTGTGTAACCAAGCTCTTGGGTTTGTGTTCGATCTTGTGAAACAATAATTGATAATGTAATATTTTGATCAAGTACTTTAAAAAAATTATGGATTTTTGTGTAAAATGTATTTTTGTTAACGAAATAGAACATTTATTAATATGTATAACTAACACCCATGTGAAGCTACATCATTGTCAAACTATTTACACCCGCCTGCAGCCTGATATTAATTTTAAGTAATTATTTATCAAAAGTCATCATGTATCGTCAGAATTTCTTATTTGTTAAAAACCTGTGTATTTTATCGTCAATATATATTTTAACACTTCAATGGATATTAATACGAAATAAAGCAACTACGTAATAAAATCAATGCATCACCTACTATTTATAGCGACGTTTTTTAAATAAAACACAAGATGTATGTCAAACATACTATGAAGCATTGTTCGGCCTACTAAATCGAGCTGTTTCAGACCAAGACGATTTATGGAGGACATAAAAACGTCCAATAGCCGCGGTTATCGCGAAAGGGTAACTTCGACTACCTAACAGGCTATTTCAAAAATTAATAGCAATATGAAAATGACAATTCCCTTACAAATTTCACTAACCACTCAAAAAAATTAAGCATACTTTATTATGGGAATTTACCAAAATGGTTCCCAAAAGTTGACTGATAAAGAAATTCTAGAATCTTCATGTGATAGCTAGGACTAACCTTCTGAACACATGATTCGCTGTATTACTTTAGTTAATGCATAACATATTATTGACAAAAGTTCTACTAAGTATTTGTTATTTAATTTTTTAAATTGATTTTCCTATTTTTTTTTGTTATGCATTATTGTTTAGTAAATAAATAAAATTATTCCTATTATCACAGAGCGATACATACTATTATAGTTCGCTTAATAATGAACTTAGTCATCCAAATCATCACTACAAACCATTAGTCATAATATACATAATTATCGTTTAATCAAGCCGGTCTGCTCAAGTGATCACACGCCATACAATTACGAGTAGTGCCTCGGGAATGCAGATAAGAGATTACAGTATTAAATAGCTCTTGACACAATTCCGTTGATTTGAACATCGCGTTTAACATTGTCATTGCTAATGAAATCAATTGCGAGTCATTTGTTTTTAAAAATGGGCGGGTAAAATAGAATAAACTTTTAAAAAACGAAGGCGGAAACCTAGATTGTGATTGGTCTAACTGACGACACGATTTAGTTTCTCAAAAGTGACTTTTACCTTAAAAAACGAAAAACATGTAGCTATATCTTCTATACACTGATCCCCTATGAATCGAATGGGTCATCGCCAAAAATATCAAGGCGTTAATCGATATATAGTTTCTCATACTACTTACAAATTAGGTACGTTCATATAGTCTATCGACATGTCTTAATCTGGTCCAAATATCTGATTTCTTGTAGGACAAACGAAACTGACGCAAAAATGATTATCTGCCAGTTATTATGTTCATAATCAGTAATATAATTCCTTACAGCACACATTATCGTCATCACTACGCCATCAGTTATATTTATATATATAAAACAGACCACTTAGGTCTGGGCCTCAGATTACTAAATCCGGTTCAATTATCATTCGTCAATCTAATACGTTCATCCACCTGTGCCTGACACACACCTTCGACTTTTTGGGTCTAAGGGAAGCTGGTTTCCTCGCGATGTTTCCTTCACCGTTCGAGCGAATGTTAAGTGCGCAGACTCACGAGGCCTGAAGCCGAGAGCACCAACATACCACCTTATGCAAAGCGAGTGTAAAATGGACGTCATCAAATTTAGATAATAATATTTAAAAGGCAATATTTAGACCCGAAGGGGGATATAAATGGTTATCTTTTCCTATTATATACTATAACATATTGTAAAACTTTTTATATTGTAGAAAATTGAATAAATAAATATGAAGTAGTCGAAAGTCATAGTTACGATGAGAGAACATTTTGCCATACTTCAACACATGTTGGAATACTTTACGAGTATTGGAGTTTACAAACTGAAAGCAATTAAAATCATTATAGTACTTCCTTACTTAAACCTTCCTATTTAATTTTCCTTATACCTAGGAAAATCTAGGCTTATAAACAACTTCCATACAAAGAGTTTTACCTGTATAAAGTTATGAGTCTGTAAATAGTACCGTTATCCTCTTTCTAGGCACTTCAAACTTTAGTTAAAAATGTTAATATTATGCAGTTTCCACAAAACAAATGCCCAGACATTTTCAATTAAGTTTCATACTTCTAAGCGAATGGAATCTTTTCCAAGTGTTTTTTTAGAATAATAACGATCAAAAATAGCGAAAAGTATAATTAAAAGTTGTTAAAACATCCTAGTGAATATGTTTTATTAAATATTATAATAAAAAAGTTCCTCGTGCTATTTTGGATTTCTTAATCCTTTTATTTAGACACGGAAAATCATGTTTACTTTTTCTATACTTTTCTCACTTCACAGTACAATAATAGTTTAATTAACAACATGGCTTTGAATTTCTCGTACTCGCAGGAAGCTACTTTTTATATATAACATGGGGCAAACGGACGGGACGCATACCTAAAGTTGAGTGATACCGCCGCGCATAGACAAATTGCGTAGCCAGCCTTTTAGGATGTTCTTTTGTTGAAGGACTCTTGGTTCGGGAATACAGTTGTGCGCGGCTAAAACCACTCAGCTGTGGAACGATGGACGTGGAGGTGATACGCATAAAGCTATGTTTTCTATAAATAAAGACTATTGAACTACTATTATATATAATCAAAGGAATTTAAGTCAGTCTAATGGCCTTGTGTATTCTAACTCTCTATAGTTAAGAGTCCACACGTTTTAGTTTTAACCTAGTCACCCTATATGCTTTCGTGTCTAGTTCCAATTGTAACCGTAAATACAGCTTGACCTAGATCTTCAGAACCTGGCTACTGCACTTGACGTTAAGCAAAATATCTTGCACTTGATAAGCCACACTTACTTTACCGTATCTTGTTTCTCTCCTTCTATTAGTAATATAACAAACAATAATTTTTTTTTTAATACTCCGTAGCATTACAATATTAGAATTAAACATATTTAAATGAAAAGGAGGGCAACTGGCGGCCTTACGGCTTTCGAGCGATCTCTTCCAGGTAACCACTGTGAGAATTTTTTTATTAAATTAGATAAGGTAGGCAAGAAGTGCAAAAATACATAGTTATTAAGAATAAACTTTAAATAAAATAAATCCATGGCACTACAACAAACAAAACTAAACAAGAACAAAAAAAACGTTAAAAGTGCACATGAATCACGATAATTTAAGATCAGTTAACGTTAGTAGTTAATAAGAAAGTTAGATACGATGTGGACAGGTAATGTTTGAACAGGAGTAATGCTATTATAGCTATTTACGTTATTATGAAATACTTAATTTGAATGGGACATAAAAACGGCATATATATGTTTTTATGTCCATTTTAAGTGCAGCTTTTATTAATTAACAATATTGTATAATTTAATTATTCATTTCGTAAACCTACAACTAACAAAAATTATATATAAAAACAAACAAGTGTTCTAAATATATAACCAAATATGGAATACATAATATCTACAAAAACGCTCAAACATTCACAAAAGGTTAAAAACAATAAAAAATATTCAATACATTTATAAGTAATACTGTTTTTGGTTATGTTGTGTGATGGCGTAAAAGTGATGTTATGTAGTTGTAGTATGTTATTTGTTAGTTTTTTCGAAATTCCAATTCGAACGTATTTCGATGTAACGATGTACATCCGAAATAATTCCACAAATAAGAGGATACCCACTATTAAAAGGCCGGCAACACACTTGCGAGCCCTCTGGTAAGCGTCTATAGGAGGTAAATAACAAGTCTCCTATCACATAACTTCAGGCGAGTCCGTTTGACCCTTGTTTTAGAAAAAAAATGTTAGTCAATGTTATAGATTTTAAAGATAAAATTCCAACCATACCAATTTAGAGCTTTTAGCACAAATTGTTTATTAACGATCTCCTAAACATTTTTATCACAATTTACACGAAGCAGTTAACTGAAGAATACGGAAACAAGGTAAAAGTAGGCTAGTTCATATAGGTCACACATGGAGCTTGAATCATGCATAAAACTGCATACCGTCTCAATGTGTGTTGGAAGTTACACTTCGGTCGGTAAAGATTTAATGGACTATAATAAGGAATACATATTTAGAAACATACTAATAATAATTGTTATTAAAAATAGAAAACTAAAAATAATAAAAAAATGTTGATGTCTGTGGCAGTGTACCTTCAATACTGGCAGCTTTCTTCACTTTATTTATTCGAAAGCACCAGCTCTGAGGTCACTGGTACTATGAGCCAGATGGCAACTTAAATCTTTAATTAGCACCTGAGCACTTGAACCCCACGGCCCAAGAGTCTCTTCAAGAGAAATAAAATCACGGTTGGAGGAGAAACTGTTCTATTTTAGCCGATTATTATTTTCTTCACGTACATGTTTATTAGTTTATTATAGCCAAAAATATGTTTTTTGCATCCGATAAAAAAAAACAGTCTAACACATAATTTAACAAAAGCTTTCGGCATTTTCATCGATTCATTTCTATCAGCCACTCAGTATGGCAAGAAAAATTATATCAAATTGTTTAAAAAAGGTATACGTTTATCAAAATAGTTTTTTTAGTAAAGTTAAAAATAATTTGACACAATTTCTGTTCCGCAATGTTGAAATATCTGATTGTTATCTATAACAAGGTCTAAATATATAAAAAAATTTAAAACTTTTAAAAACCTCATCCATATAAAGAGTTATTTATTCACCTTTGTGTATTTGCTAAAAAACGTTAAATATATGAATAACTCCTGCTTGAAAGAGGTTTTGTAAATGAGATAAAAGTGGCTTAAAAAGGATTCTACGACTTATGAAAATTCATCCTTTCCATAATTTTGAAATACGCTTCGAGAATATCCTCTTTGTGGATGCAGTTATCCGGGTCTTATTTGCTTAGTTACATACTCCGTTACGTAACGAGGTCTGATTGTTCTTCACATGATTAATATTCGTGGTTTTTAATCGTTTAGCCTTAGAAACAGAGACCACTGTAGGGCGTTTATATTGGGGAATAGCTAAATTGGCTATTAAAAAAAATTTAAAAACCTTTACAGATTATTTATTAGTGTTTATAGAACCTATACAAATTCACAATAAATTCTAGTATAAATGACTAATAAATCAAATTAGGCAAATTGGCGTCGCACCAGTCATTACAACGTAGCTTGTAAACACGTAAAAATGGCAATTTATAGGATTAATTAATATTAATTAATCCTAAAACTACACATAGATAAATGAATACATATTTACAAGCATGCTTCGTCGTCCTCCATCGACTAACCTGTGACTGTCGTTGTTTTAAAAAAAAATTAATGCATTTTTTTATTAAAAATACTTATCTTTAAATATTTATGTAACTATTTTTATTTTTTTATAACTTTATTCATAAAGGTAAACAAGTACACTTATGAACGTCAGAAAAGAAGTTAAATTAATTGTAAATTTACATTTACTAACAGTTCGCAAGTCAAGGGCGTAGAGCGGGCAAGAAGAACTGGCAAGAAACTTTTCGCCACTCTTTATAATCGCTAAGTTTTGAGACAATTTATAAGGATTATTCTCAATAACACTTCTATTTCATACTGTTAAATGACCTTAAGAACAAGTTCTGTTTAATTATTAATTTTGTAACATTACAGTTAGTTTTATAGAAACGTGTTCAATAGTTCGCAAAACTTTACCCTTTCGTTGGACGCACGGGAAATCTAACTATAAGTACTTAAAACATAAATTCTACGATAAGACTTTAGTGTAATTAACTTGGAACTTAATATGTGTTCCTTCGGGTACTTGGTTTAAAATAGCTCGAACAAAGTAGTGTTGAAATCCCTTGCACTATGTGGACATGAACACATAAAAATGAAATAAAATCAACTCCAAATGTTCTATAAGAAAAGTATAAGGAACTGAAACACGCCATACTTAACTCGACATATTGAAACAAAATAACAAACCTTTACCGTTAGAAGTTAAAAATAAAATATTCATTATTAAGAAAACACTTTTTAAACGGATTGAAGCTATGTATTATTATTATAAACTTATAATTATTTACATAATTTTAAATTTAAATGCTGTGATACTTTTGACATTCAGTCACCGTGACCAGGCACGCTGTAAAGCACGCGATACGTCGGAAAAAAATATGTAAACAATTATAAGTTTATAATACATAGCTTCAGCTTCCGTTTAAAAAGTGTTTTTTTAATGTGTAAAAGCTATGTTAACAAAAGACAATACTATATTCATTAATGTATGCTAGCATCACTAGCAGTGACTGTATGTAATATATATTAGAGAACAAAAAAGAGGTAGGTTCACCTACATGAAGCCAGGCTGTACCGGAAGGTCGGTGAAATACGAAATCAACCTGAACCTGAAAACTTGAGTTGATGATGCTGGAGTATCGAATTTATTATAAAAATAATATAAAACGAACCCAAGTCATAACATAGTAAATAAATTCAAAGAAAAAAACCACTGTTCTATATTGTTCCTTTTAAAACTAAATATTAAATATATTTCATAATGAATTAGTAACTCAATAATGTCAATGACCGGACTAATTTCTCTAGGGCTAGTACGTTATTTGTATTTGTAAACAACATTCATAATAACCATCCAAACACTTTTTCACTATTACGAAATGGGATTTATATAATTGTGTACCTCAGGGTAGAGAGTCGCACGTTGAAGCCACTAGGCCAACACTGCTCACTGAATAATTACTTCCGCTTAAATCAATGTACGTTACATCGTAAACTATATACTATGTGCATGTACAAGGAGTACATTGTGTAAAATTGATGCAATGCTCAGGACTATGTTTAGTAAAGTACTTAGGCCCGCCCGTAGACACCTGCAACACCAGGCCGGCCGATCTTGAGCTGAATTCAAGAAGCTTTGGTCATGACAAAAGCATTTGTTACAGTCCAAACCAGTGTAAATCCAAAACTGCCGAATGTATCGAAGTACTGTTTAGTAAAAGTTAATTAAACTTTCGGGACAGAATATTGTTAGTCTTTGAAGTTCACATTTCTAGAACTAAAACTCTTAGCCAATTCACAGAGCATTTAAAATGTTCCTCGACAACTTCGGAACGACAAATCGTCGAAAAAGTGATTAAACGAATCCGTCCAGACGATATAATCAAGAAATTCGCGGAATATGTCGTCGAATTGAAAAGATTAAATAGGTTTATTCCTTGAAATCGTCTGTTTCGTTTCAAATTAAAAATTTCAGCAAATGCATTTAATTACATAATACTTTTATGTCTTATCGGCCAACTGCACTCATTTTCCAGCAAAACGCTAACGCGAAATCCATTCAACCACATTTTTGATGCTGGAATTCTGAATATTTTTTTAATATAAAACCTGAATATTCAGATATTTCTCATCTCATAGTCGGTAATCAATTCAGCCGTAATGCACCTCCGTGAATGAATTTTTAATATTTGGGTTTTATAAAAAGCTTCAAGTATTACGGGTAGAATTTTTATGTGTGTTTAAGTGGAATGGCTAAATCCCAAACTGTAGCAACTGTAACATAAATTCAAATTGAACAAAAACTGAAAAAAAAACTTTTATAACACCCCTCCCTATCTTTCTATAATACTTTTTTCACAATTAACAAACAATAGACAAAAAGGTTTTAAGGCGGAGTCTAATTAAGTATCAAAGAAGTAACTATCTCTCTGATGTTTATTTGATAGCAGCTGATACTAAAAAAAAATTGTTACCAACAAACATCATCTCATACATACAACTCTGTAAATTTCTAACGAACTTCTCAAACAGCGTATTAAAAAAGTTAAAAGCAGTCATTCATTTATTCATAGATAAACAAATAGCTTTTTAAACAGTTTTGTCTATAAAAATGAGTGTTTCTTGATTTATGGTTGTGTAAATAGCCTAAAAGCGATCTAGGCGACCTTAAACATCCCACGCGAGCTTACGGACAAGGTGTTAGCAAATGGTTCACTGGCTTCGATCGAGGTCAAACAATAGATTTTGCAAATTCGAAATTTAAAAATATGACTGTTACTTCCACATCCGTATTTTGAATTAAGAATCCATTTGGTATTTAAACTCGTATAGGCATTATATACATTCTTAATAGGTACTTTTCATAAATGTATGAACTTTGAACAAATTAAAGTGATTATTACAAATTGAAGAGGTTAGAAGATTTAAGTTTTAGAATACATGGCTATTTCTAGGAATGCATGCGCGAGTTTTTATGCTTGCCTTAATATGTTTTTATAATAATGTTAAGCATTAAAACACAAAAAATAGTATTATCTCAAATTATAAAATCTAAGATATGTCATAAAATACAATTTTACTTATTAATAACACAGTTATTGTTATCGCAATATGTTCTTTCAAAAACCCTTACCATTGCCAAGACTGTCGAACAAATAATAGCCTTTTAATGAGGAAACAATAAATAAAATACGTCATACAGTGAAATAATCCCACAATTTACAACGTTTGTGATTATTCACGAACATAATACAATTATAAACCAGTTGAAATTACCCAGAATGCGCCGTCAAATGCATTTTGTTACACGTAATGCGGTTACACATATTAATGCTATAATCAAGATGGGAAAATCTGAAAGTAGTATTATAATATCTATCAGTAGATAAAGGGTATCCATAGTGCACTCAGAGTTTGTACAAAAATAGAAATATGACGTTTAATTTGTTTGTACTGTTGAGGTGTTATTGTTAATATTATGATATTTTTTTATGATGGTAAGTGAGATATACATAAAAGTGGTAGCTAAGATAAAGGTCAAGGAATTTATGTATCCTACCATGTATCACATACGGCTGCCAGACTTGGGCATTATCTCAGAAACATATTTTAAAGTTGAGGACGAAAGAGGAATGGAATGAGGCATGGTGGGTGTAACGCTAATAAAACGAAGAAGAGCAGACGACATAAGAGCAACGACCGAAGTAGAGGACATAAGTGGTTATTAAAAAAAGGCGCTGGACCGGACACATGACGACAGATAGCAGGTTGAAATAGACAAAAATGTACAGAATCCACAAGACGAAAAAAGGAAGACAGAGCAAGAGATGGGCAGACTATATAAAGAGAATAGGAGGCACAACATGGACGAGAAAAGCTAATATTAGAAAATAATTGAAGCAGCTGGAAGAGGCCACGTTGATCACCAAAATCGGCACAACGGATGTTAATTAAATTAAGTTAGGTTATGTGACTTAAATAAGTGTTTATATAATATTATACTGGGTGTCAGCAATAAAGGCTTAAAAGTAGGACTTTTTAATGTGTCCCTTTTTAAGTTTAGTTTTTTTGTTCCTGTTTTACTTTCGTCTAAATAACTACATACATGTTTTATGTATTTTTGCACTTCTTGCTTACCTTATCCAATTTATTATTAGATGTTGCTCGAAAGCGATAAGGCCGCCCGTTGCCTTCCTTTACATTTAATTATCTCAATTGTAATGTTTCTATAACGAAGTGTTAATAAATAAATAACAAATAAACTTAAATATTTCGGACACGTCTTACGTAACACCAAAAAATATGAGCATCAACATTCAAGGCAGAAGGAGACCTGGAAGCAGTCTTGGTTGAAGAATCTTAGGCATTGTTCAGCGCGGCATCCTAAAATATGGTTGGCATGATGTTCGCCAACCTTCAAAAGGAGACGGCGCTATAAGAAGAAACTTGGATTGGCGGTTTTAAATAAATAAATAAAAAATTACGAACTTAGTTGGTTTTTATTAACGGAAGAATTACACATTGAAAGATATGCCTCATTATATTCGCGTTATTATAAGCAGTATTGGCGTTGTGGTTTAAGCTCCGACCTTCATCTCTGAGGGTGTGAGGTCCCATAGGAAAATATATATGTGCGCAATTACTAATCCTACGGTAAGGGCAAACATCGTGAGGAAACCCGCATGTCTCAAATCGACGAAATGTGTCAGACAACAGGCTGATTACTACTATAAAAAAGGTGGAAAAATCGAATGCCATCAAAGGCGCGTTATAATCCGGTAATAGTATAACGGTGAGTTTTTGACAGGGGTAACACGCAGAGATCCAGAAAGTCTAAAAAACTAATCGTGACTGGCAGAGCGGAGGGCCCGACCTCAGGCCGATCCGCTACTCGCTGTACCGATCAAGTGCAGGTCTTACCCAGGCGCAGAGGCTTGCCGAAGACAGGTAAGAGTGGAGGAAGTTGGGCGGCGCGAAATGAAGAAGAAGTATAACGCTAAATAACACCCTGACCTATACTTAGTAATAAACATAATGTACAAAATAAAATTAAATCGAATTCAAAGCACTACTCAGAACAAAGAACCGCTGAAATTAGCCACTGCGGGAGCTAAAAAATGTAATCCTCTTACACACATTCAAAATAAATAATGGTCGCCCAAATTGTTTGTTGTTTATCCCTTCCATATAAATTGCCAACAACCAGTTCTTCTCTATACCGATATATATATTTTTTTAAATACAATCGAGCTGACCATTGCGTACGTTCTAGTAGGTCATTAAATAATTACCCAAGCAATGTTTCAATAGGGTCAAACAAACGTTAAGTTACGATCATTTTGTTTGCATGCCCTTTCGAGCTATGATTGTTAATTACATCGACCCACTGAGATGAATGACGTCATTGGATGACAATTACCGCCCTTGAATGTTAGTGTCGTTTATTACCTCATTTCAATATTGCGGTTATTTTGAAACATAGAAATCATTATCTATAGTTGGATCCCGAATTCCAAATTCAAATTGAAATGCTAAGGATTATCTGTTTGCTTGTTTAATACTGCCACTTCCCTTATATCACGACAGAACTACTCTTTACTGCTGTATATGTCGCAGTAAAACTAATGCCTAATACCAAACAACTCCGTATTATTAAAAAACCTAAAATGTACAAAAAATCCGGTACTTACTGAGTTTATTAAAACGCAATTATTTCGGAATATAATTCGTTTAAGATATGTATACAGATATTTACTTATTATCATTAAATAAAATAACTGTAAAATAGGTTTTATAAAAAAAGAAACAAAACCCGGTCATAAAATACATAAAACATTCGATGTATTACATCGTATTTTTCAGTTAATACCAAAAGTCACTTAATTATTATCGGGGACTTCGTGAAGATTCCAACATTAATATTTTGCCTTCTAGAAATTATTTATATTTATTTTCTAAAAATTATGTATGATTGATGACAAACTAAGAGTCGGTGAATAATGGAGTCAGTCACATTTTCATGAAAACGAATTACAAGACACAATATTGAATTTTCAGATTTATACGTTCATTGATTAAAAATGTTTATTAGATTCGGGGATATTATTGAAAGACAATAATATTTCTTTATTAAAATTGTCGCATGCCGCATATTAACCATCATAAAATATCTAACATTACCACAAATCAAGGCCGACATTAAGAACTTTCTAGAAATTCACAGCACTCCTTTTAATCTCCATATATTTTTCCCTATATAAGACGATTTGATTTTACACGATTCTATATGATACTTCTTTTTTCATATTGAGACACCCAAAAGATTATTGCTGGACCTATACACCATATGGAAATACAGTTCATTAAGAATACAATTTATTTGTATGTTAGAAACGAAAAAATTAAAACAAATACAAACGTGAATTTAAAAAGTTCTCTATTACAAGGCTAAACTTTTCCTGTGTGTCATTTCATATCCTATATATTAAAAAAAACACGGTACAGCAGTTACAGGCCGCTAGTATGGAATAAAGCTCTCCTTGTGTTATTCCGGTTAAAATTGTAAGATAATTACGTCGACTTTATGTAAAGCTACACAATGTTTATATATAACTTTGGAAACATTAAAAAATAATTCAATACTTGTCTAAAGTAAATGTCAATTAAACTATACGGACGTTGCCAAACAACAACGAACTGAATCAAAGGCGATGCGTCTAAAATGTGGACATTAATAATTATATAGAAAAACGAGATTAAATATTTAGACTTTATCGCAGACTAATTTAAACATAGATATAACCTTTAAAATATAGTCATATTTAAAAAAAAATGTGTGCGTGTACACCCGTAAGAAGTGATACTTTATGACCTTATTTTTCGAAAAATGATCTACTATATGCAACTTTACATGTACTTACTTTTAATGTTTTCCAAAAGGCTTTTATTATCATAGACATGAATACAAATAATACAATTATTTCATTTTACCTTATTACTACTAATATTATTACAGAATTTCATTAATTGTAATAGATTTATTACTATCATTGTTATTGTTATTATATATTTTTGTTATTAATGGCATCGAATCTCTTCGAATCAATGGTGGTAGGGACAAGAAAAAGACGGTATGTAATGGAAAAATGTGACGCGTAACCCAAAAATATGACGGTTCATTTTTTTCCAACGTAACGTTTTTATTATGTAATATAAGATTTATAGACTTTTGGGCCAATTGTTAGCAAATCGAAATTGTTATTTAATAATATAAAATATGTACATTAATTAATAAAAAATCTCGTTCGATTCATTAATACATTTAATTTTCATACTACATACTACGATGCTTCACTGAAGCCTTACAAAGAACATGGAAGTGAATTTTCCCAGAATCCGTTCAACTAATTGGTTCCAATATGTAACTTTGGACTGGTCTACGTTAGATCGCTTAGATCGAATATTTGCTGACTAAAACATATTTGCGAACCCTATTGATTACTCGGTAAGGTACACAAATTGATTTGTTTTTAACGTAGAGACTTGTTAGTGTGAGTTTCAGCCCAATGAGGCACACAGAGAGATTTATGAGGCTGTTTAATTATGAATTTAGAAAATTTAGAAAAAAATCTTAGTGATCGACCGCTTTGTTCTATGTTACCAAAAAATCCCAGTAAAGTTACGAATATAAGGTTATAGTAAATATAGGTACCAGGAAGTTTGTTGAAGAAAAAATATCATATTTGTCTTATGAGATATAAAAAAATATGAGCCCGCGTGCTGCTGCAATAGCCAACAAAACCATTGTCGATAAATAGGCATTTTAAAATAAAAATGGCGCATCATTCCTGTTCTCAAAAAATAGAGCTGAATTTTGTTGCGAATACTGTCAAATGTGTAACAAGTTACACGAAAGACAGGTGCCCCAAAAATATATTTTGTTGCAAACATTTTGTGTAGGCACTCTACACTTCTATATATGAAAGTATATTTATTTATTATTACGTGTAAACATTCCTTCCAACAATTTCCTTCCTAATAACAATGAATATTCATATATATATATCTCTCTCAAGTAATTGTATTGTTAACTGCTTACTGTAAATTAATATTTATAGCTCCTACTTTTCTCAAATCGTAAAATACTTAGGAATCAAAAATAATCCTTGCTTAAAATTTAAGTAATATTTTACCGTGCTTTAAACATTTTGTTTTTTTTTTGTATTTGTAGAAAAACCTCTTATTTTTTTAAATACTAAAATATGTACTTAAATAATTCTGTTACTTTTCCACTACTTTAAGCATATAAATCTATTTAATAGAAAATGAGCAACTTACCGATTTAAAATATTTTTTCTTCCTTGGTTATCACTGTATAAAAATGAAACAGCTACGACGTTACATATTTCAATTATTGTGACTACTGTTTTTGATTTTTACACGTTTTCAATTAAGTAGAAGATAATTTCACACGAAACTAACTTTATTTTATTAAGCGATGAGACGACCGTGCAGCTGACAGCCGGCTTTTTCAAATGTCTACGTTTTTTTACCGCCTTCGCGTCTGCGCTTTGCCGCTTTGGAAGGGTTATAAAACCTAAAAATGTAACGTTTTAACGTGACTTTAACTCAAATATAACTTACGACTTAGTCGGTAATAAAGAAAAAAAATATTGTGAATACAGTATTACGATCTTAATATTAATATCAATTACAACTATAACGACAATAACTATAGAAAATTAATATTTTAAATTTAAAGTTCGGCGACATCTAGTAGCACATTAAGGAAATAGTTATTGTTATAATAATGATTTACTCATTAGTAAATGTTTTTATTCATTTAAATTTAAATTTCGTTTACATTATATATGATTGATTTAAGATCAAGTTTAATTAAATAGTATTTTTTGTCACAATATTTAGTTCTACATAATCTGTAGCACTTTGGGTAGACTTTCATAGAGTATAGGTTACAGAGTACAGACTTCAGAACTCAACTTCAGTGTCTAACTTCAACCATCATCCAAGTTCATAAGTTGCACAATCCTGAAATTAATAGGTTATAATTTTTCATAATTTATAACCAATTTTTCTCATTGTGAAATCGCATCGAAATGGCACAGAGTAAGCTTAATGACATGGCTGGAAAGTTTGCTAAAGGTGGGCCTCCAGGACTCGGCATCGGTATGAAGGTTGCAGCGGTACTCGGTGCAGCAGCCTATGGCGTTTCTCAATCGCTATTTACCGTCGAGGGTGGCCATCGCGCTATTATATTCAACAGAATTGGAGGTATCCAGAATGATGTGATGACTGAAGGCTTGCACTTCCGTATTCCATGGTTTCAGTACCCAATCATTTTTGACATCAGATCGCGGCCTAGAAAAATTTCCTCGCCCACGGGATCCAAAGATTTACAAATGGTTAATATATCTCTACGTGTTTTATCCCGCCCGGATTCAAATAGTCTTCCAATAATGTATAGACAGCTTGGTAAAGATTACGATGAAAAGGTCTTACCATCAATTTGTAATGAAGTCCTGAAATCTGTTGTGGCCAAATTTAATGCTTCTCAACTAATCACGCAACGTCAACAAGTGTCATTGCTTATAAGAAGAGAATTAGTTGAGCGTGCTGCTGATTTCAATATAATTTTAGATGATGTTTCACTGACTGAATTAAGCTTTGGAAAAGAATATACTGCTGCAGTTGAAGCCAAACAGGTAGCACAGCAAGAAGCTCAAAGAGCTGCTTTTGTTGTGGATAGAGCTATACAAGAAAAACAACAAAAAATTGTACAAGCTGAGGGAGAGTCTGAAGCAGCAGAAATGTTAGGTAAAGCAATGGGAATGAGTCCAGGTTACCTTAAGTTACGTAAAATCAGAGCGGCCCAGAGCATTTCTAGAATGATTGCTCAATCACAAAATAGGGTATTCCTACCAGGTAATAGCTTAATGATTAATCTTCAAGATCCATCCTTTGATGACCTCTCCGAGAAACTGACTAAGAAGAAGTAACAGGAAGCCATGGAAGAGTATTTGCATAAGCTTGAACCAATGCCTACTCTTTCAGAAAATGAAGCCTATTTAATAAGCAGTGCTTCAATTACTATATAAACAAAGTTATGCATTTTAGTACATGTATCAGGGTTCAATTTTATTAACTTGCATTTTTTGTTACTTAGGTGTAGATAATATAGTTGTGTATTTGTTCTGTAAATCATAATGATTATAAAAGATTTAACATCTCATAGCTTGTTTAATTTATTTTGATAATGAAAAGTATATTATTTTTTATTATAAAATGATTGACATTAAATATTTATATATTATTCCAATACAACATAAATTAACTCCAATGCCTTTGAAATCTAACCATGGTGGCCTACCATGAGCATTCTTAAAATCATACACTCGAAAAAAATCTACTGAATTTAGGAACATGAACTTATGTTTTAAATAAACAGAAACATATTGAAATCGAAATAACGATAATTTTGTTTGAGGTATCTATGTAAGTTTTGAAATTTAACTTAATTAAACAATCACAATAACTGCTCCCAAATAAATATTTATTTAATATAAAACTATTTTTTTGATATATTTTAAATGTAAAGTTTTCTGATAATATAATGATGAGTTGACACTTACTATTTTAAAAAGTTTCTGTCAAATTTTGATAGGAGCTTTCAATATTTTGGTGTTTACAAATTTTCAGTTTTATAAATATTTTACACTTCCGATCGAATTTCTAATCTAATAACACACTTCCTAACTTTTTTGCATGGCTGACGCACAATCTGTTCAGGCCAAGAAAGGAACCATGAATATTTTACACAAATTTATAAATATGATGGTGTAACTATTGATCACAAATTTGTATTCTAAAAATAAATACCTATATCGAAGTGAATTCCTGATATAAAACCCTTTCCAAAACATATTACAAATCAACTTATAACTCGAAAATCATAAGCAACTGTAATATAAAAATAAATTGCTTTAAATTGTACAAATTTAGTTTATATGTTGACTAATTCATATAATATACATTATATTTTCTTTATAGCTTAAATCAGACAAACTCGCTGAATTGCGAGACATGTTGGCAAAGAAGAGCCCAATGAAATACATGAATATATGTTTATATCCAATTGAATATTACCTGGAGACATCTTTTTCTATTTTGATGACATCATCCTAACTCAATGCTACTATTATTAGAATATTATCAAATGGTGTATTATTTACATTTTATCAGTTTGAAAATACCTAACAAACAAAAAAGCTAAGAAGAATAATAGAATTCATGAACATAATAAGGAAAAGTTAAATTATAATAAATACTAGTGATGTAGCATTCTTATTTATTGTGAAATAAAGATCCCAGCAGAAGTAGTTTTTACCTATTCTATACTGATTCCTAAATAGGGTTTAGGTGTGTAGATCATTATGCCATATTTTAATAAAAGGAATAATTGTTGAAGGAGTTGCAAGAGACTTTGGTAAAATACACAAAACCAATACAAACAGGTAACATAAAATATATGTTTTTGTTATACAGGCCTAAGTCATTAATTTAATATTATTAAACATAGTTTGTGCAATTGTTGGTAGGTAAACAAACTAGCAAATTATAAACATAATATCTTCAAAGTCCATAGAAGGGAATAGCTGTCTTGTTTCTCATCTCTCTTGATTTTTAATTTTTATAGCTAAACTCAAAATAATTATCTGAAATATAAAAATTATATTTTTTTATAATGTCTGTCTCTGTATATGACCACTTCATAGACCAAGGTTTTGGGCAAGGAGGATGGATACAAATTAGGACTGCTCTTTAGTTAATATGAGTACCCCACATTAAGTAAAACATTGATAAATAATTTTAAAATGTTAAAGTTAATCAATTATTATCAACTGTATATTAACTCAAACTTAAAATATTTATACTTTAAATTTAAAATGTGGTTATATTACTAGTAACATATTAATTTAAGTGTTTTAAGATGTTATTGATCACAGAGTAACAACTCTGATAAACTAATTGTAGTGATTATCATACAAAAAACCTGGAATTATGATTAAATTTTATTTTATATCCTTGGGTACAATTAGTAAACACAGGAAGTAGTAAAATACTACTACTACCATAAATGGGTTTTAATGTATTAGGTAATTAACATCAAACAAGTAAATATTTTACTGCTAATATTTATTTATATATAATATTATCTGACATAAGACTATTGAATTATTATATTTACTCCTTCTTAAGAGCTGAAGGCTGGGGCAAGCGATATTTAGCCATCTCCTTCTCTGCTTCAAAGTAACTCATATTGTCATAGAGAAAATATTCTGGAACCTTATATGGGCCATTTTTACTTGGATCTACTCCTGGGCCAACAGGCTGAGATGAATTGTGAATTACAGCATTACTCAAACCAGGAACTGCCGCAGACGATATTGAACCTTGACTTTGACCCGTTCCTTCACTAAAGTATCTTCCAATTACAATTATACTTCTTCTCATACTATGCCTGGCAAACATTTTTGGTTTGATAGGTTTTTAAGATTCACCTAGAATTTCAAAATAAGATTTGGGATTACACAATCCAATAAATGTCAAAACATGATTTCGTAGGGTCTGTCAAATCGTATGACTTCTTCGCTTACAAAAACGGTTGTTTGTAAGAAAATAATATTATGTATTTGTCGAAATAAAATATTTATATAAGCTAAGAGTTTTCGACATATAGAATTTAAAACATAATTGGGCATAGTTAGTTTTATTTTTGCTTAGGGCGACCTCTAACTTTGTGCGGCTATACAAAAGACCACTTTCAGGAGGCTCATAAACGGTATTTTACTATTAAGTATCTATTTATGTCTAGTTGTAGCGTTTAAACCCGTAGATGAACATAATATTTAAGTTTATATTGCAAAATAAAACCATCAAAACGTGCGTTTTGACATGTTCAAGTTCGCAGCTAAAATTACTATTAATGCTTGGTATTTTTTGTAAGGTTTATAAGTGTCATTCGAATGATTTTATACTAAGCTTTTAACTTAAAGCCTTATTAAACCATCGGTTAAGATATAAAATTGATTTAAGGTAACATGTCTATGGAAGACACCCCTTTGCGAAAAAAACGTCCGTTGCCCTGTAAATTGTAAAGAATTGTTTTTTAGTTGTCAAAAAATTGTGTCCACTACGAACGTTGCGAAAGAAAGAAAAGCTTAGTTTTATTGAATACTTAGTAATTTCTCACATTTCGTAATTTAAACTATTTCATTAGTGGATTACTTTTTCCGTATAATTTTTGGTTTAGAAACATCTTTAATTTGGGATCTAATACCGGCCGGCGTACATACGTAACGTCCTTTACGCAACGTTATGTATTAGTTGACAAAAGAAGTTATGTAACGGAACTATAAGGACTACTTCATATTACGTTTTTTATTCGTGTTGAATTTTTATTTTGTTCTTTTATTATTTTCTAATGTAAAACAATTTACTTTTTATTTTCTTTTAGAGATATATATGTAATCTGTATGTTTTAGGTCCAGTGGGATTTAAATTATATTTTTCGTTATTTATGTGCTTAGAATATACGTTACCAGACCCTGCAGTTCATTTTAGTAATGTAATAAGTATATTGTTACGAAGACGGGTCGACTGCAATGTTTCTAGATTTTTCTACTAGCTAGAGAACTTTTCAGCAGGCTGTAATATGATTTCTGACCGTTTCAGGAGAGGGTCAATCACATATTAGTTAATTGTAATTTCCATAATGTTACCCTAGTTTTCAGGAAGATGAAACCTTTTTTCAGTCGGTTTCAGAACATGTGTAGTAGAGTGGTGCAGTTTTCAGGAGACCCGTTTTCAGGCGTTTTCAGGCCTAGGCATAGGTAGGACCCCTTTGATGAAGGAATATTCTAGACCAAACTTTCTAGGTGTGAGACAAGGACGAAATGATACGAGAGAGAGAGAGAGAAGATCGGAACTTTCTCGAAACTACATTGAGCACTCTAGAACGCCGTACGACAAGTACGGAGCAACGTGCGAAAGAGACAAAGAGTGCGAACGTTCTAGAATTGCGCAATCGCTACTCAGTAGCAAGCCCGCCTAGAGAGTTCTCGAATATTGTTTAGAATTATTCCCAAGGATATATAAGCGAGCCAAAACGCGACTAATCGCCTTTAGTTTTGAATGCGATAACAAGAGGGACACCAAAGCGATAAAGTGCGAATAAAGTGATTACAAGTGATAAAGAACTGTGTGAAGTGTGCATAAGTGAAGAAATTAGTGACTGTGTTTTTGCGTGCAATTAGTGCATCTCTGCAATTAATTTGTGCCCATAAACTCCTCATTGATTTATCAAGAAATAAACCTTTGAAGAAATCTACGGCATTTTCTATCCGATCCCCTAGCTCGTAACAATATTATAAGAAGTTTAAGACTTACAACTATAGTGCCTCGTGCGCTTCAAGGGCAGTGACCTAAATTAATTAAATTATGAATAAAACTGATCCGAAGCGTTACTTGAGAGTTCCTATTAAGTAACTGTCCCGTTATTTTGAAGATGAACATTTTATTTAATTTTATATCTACTTGATACTAAAAACATGCTATGTTCAAAATATAGCCAGTTAGTACACTATACTAAATCTATGAATGGATGAAAAATCTATATTTTTAACTGATTATAGAAAAAATCAAGACAAAAAGACATGAAAGTAACGTTATGGATATAAAAAGGATTTGTGTGTACAAGGTGTGATGTATTATTTTGTATTATTATGAAATATTAGTGCTTCTACTATTAGATTTAAGTTACATTTTTGTAGTTATAACCACATAGTTTAAGAATTACAGCTACTTGAATATAGTGACGTAACGGACCAATGTATGCATACTGATTTACTACAACTTGATTATTGTGCGATATCTTGATTTAATTTCCTAAAAATTAACAGTGCATTTCAAAATATTTATTTCAAAATTAATTTACTTTAAGTCAAAATATGAATAAAGATTTTTCGTTACTCCATTACGTCACTAAGCAAAAAATCTAAATATGCCCAATTAGTTCACGGTACTACTGTACGGTGTACGGTTTTCTTACTAGCTCTCATTCAAGTCCCGAATCGGAACTCATGACATGTCACGTTATAGGACAACACCGCGCGGTGTACTTTCACCGTAAAACGTAATGATTTGTGTAGACTGACGTTATGAAGTACTTTTAATTTTAAAAGTTGCCTCATAATTATTGAGATTGAATTGTTACGAAGTGTATAGAAACATTGCTATATAAATTAGAAATAAAATTGTATGAAAGTAAAATTGTACTAAAAATAGTTTGTTCCACATAGAATAATAATTCCACGTAGAATAATAATAATCCTGTTCAACCCTAAATCTTCTTGCTATCTCAAAAATGACTTCAAATTTTTGGGATAACTATAGCTTACGCTCTTCCGAAAATTATATCCTGGAAATCGCATCTCATAACTCTTCTTCTTCTTGGCGAATCCTTTAGGTTGCAATTATGCTATGGAATTCACTTCCTTCCTTCTCTTTCTTCCTTTAAATTTCTTCTGTACAAACATTACCTGTCCACATCGTATCCCTAATTTTCTTACTAACTACTAACTGACGTGAGACTGATCTTTAATTACACGATAATTTATGTGCACTTTTTATTTTTCATGTATGCTCTTTTTAGTTTAAATTTGTTTACATTTTTTTGTTCCTGTTTAGTTTTGTCTCAACAACTAAGGTGAAGTATCTTATCCAATTTAATACATTTTTTTTCTCTTCTCACAGTGGTAGCCTGGAAGAGATCGCTCGAAAGCGATAAGGCCTCATTTTAATTTAATTATGTTCACTTTTTATATCATGTGCAACAAAGTGTTAATAAATAAATAAGTTAAGTGGTTGTTTGCTCACAAAATTGAAATATTTTCGCATTACAGTGAACAAAGACAATTTGATCTCAATTTCTATTCAATTCAATTTCTTCGGTCATTTGAAAAAAAAGCAGCGCTTGTATTACATAATTTAGAATTTGTAGTTATTCAAATTACAATCAAAAGTACGACTACAAATGGCTTTATTTTAAGAAACAAGAATCATTTAATGTAGACCTCGTCTTTATTATGTTTGGATTTTAAATGCTACAGATGATAATAAGCTGAGTAAAACTTAATATAACCTATGATAGTAATAGGCAAAGAGAGCACGGTGTCTATTGATATTGGTCTAGTTTGTCTTTGGAACATTTTCACGACTGTTTTGGATAGGTAGCTAAGTTGCCTTGCATAAAATCGCCGTATATTCTATCAAATCGTGGGAAAATGTATTTTCTTTAATATTATTTACTATTATTCTAGAAGAAAAATGTGCTATGAATAGAAATAACGTGTTTCTGTTTGTGTTAATTCAGATAAACAGCAGTTCAGCCATTTACATGAAAGGTGAGTACAAAAAATGGGCAAGTACCTAGAATTTTTTGTTTTACTGTTACGGGTTAAGATTCAGGTATAAAATTATAAACGCTAGTAAGAATTAATATTGACTCATATTTCTTATTGGTTTATGTTAGAAACAGCATGCACTTATGATTCTGTATTGTAATAAGCGCAGGGCGCTGTTTATAATAATTATTGTAGTTGTGTATATTATGTACTTACTGTATAGCACACTAGCATACTATGTAACCCGGCAAAATCAAAACGTTGCTCCTAAACGTCATTTCTACTTCAAACTCTACTCTTTTTGCTATAGGTGTTGTATCTAAGATTCGCTAGTATAATCTAGGAGAAATGGATCAATAATAATGTTTAATAAATAATTGCCGTTGAGATACCTAACCATTTAAGGTAATATAATTACTTTAAATCCAATACATACTATTATAAGATATTTGGCAAGTAGGGTACCGTGTGTTTGTCATTTGTAAAATGCGTCAAATTAAAATTTATCTTTTTCTCTGTAGTCTATGGTTTTTTCATATATTTTTTAAAAAAATGTTGCCACAATTGAAGTTTTACCAGTCTGTTAGTTTTGTTTTTCCTTTTAGTATGTAAAATATCTATCATCATTATATTCGAAACAAACTGAAAGTTTTTGTGAAATGTACTGTTTTATTTTTCAAAAATATAGCGATGTTTTTTCTTACGAAAATTATAATGGTATATATGTTCTTCAAAATAGCAGCTAGTAAAATGTCTAAACCCAAGAGCAGTTTTTGAAATATTTGGTTGGCAACACCATTTTTATTTCTTTAATAATTTCTTGTTAGTTTGCCGCTATATTATACATTATTGAGCTTGTGTAGATCCTTTAGCGTATATTCATATGTGAAACAAGAATTTTCAAATCATTATATGCAGTTAATTGCCTTAATACTAAAATACTTGTTAAGAATTATAAAGCTAGATCGTAAAATGGCGAAGTCGGCGCCTGTGAACGATGTTCTTTGTAGCGCCGTGGAATATTTAGTGAAGCTTGGTACTAATCTACGAAGACGTTCTGAGACTCTAAAAGATAAACGGATAAAAAAAGATAAACTAAGAAATACGCTTGCCGTGCAAAAGGCTGCTAATAAGGTTTTGCTTTTATGCGAATTGTCGAAGAAATCGATTGTCACTGTTGAATCCAGTGTCAACACTATTTTGTCACAAATCAAAATTCTTCAAGGCAGTGCATATAGATATAGCGGGAACAGTTATAGTTCAGATAATAACTCCAATTACGAATATTTTGAATATAACTCTAGGCGGCTAAAAATTCGACAAAAGTTTAATTTAAAGCACTATACTTCTGCCAAAGTAGTAGCAACTACAATGCCAACTTCTCTAGCTAGCAAATATCCAGTGTTTTATGATTGTAAATTATTAAGATTGCGAAAGAGAGCTGAAAGAAATGAAGAAAATTCTAAATCCACAAATTCTGAAACATTTAAATCTGTTAAAGTTGTGTGTGATAGCGTTGTTGTATGTGGAGAAAATGAAAAAAGTAAGATCGCATATAGTTATAGTGATGAACTAAGTCAAAATCCTGTAGCTGATAGGGGAAAAAAAAAACCAACTAAGAGAAACCTAAGTTCATCTGAAGATGACTCAGAGAACTGTACAAAATCAATTAATGAAAATAATAGAAAAAAGGGTGAATTGGAAAGAGAGATTTGTAAAATTGGTAAGCCATATTCTAATATAGAAAATTCTCTCCAGAATAAACAGGATTTTTTACAAAATAATAGTGGAAAAAACTCTACTGTAAATGAAATAAAAAAAAATAATGGTACTGACAATTCTATCCAGACATCTATTAGTGTTGATGTAAAAGAGTCTTTAATAAATAAGACAAATCGGGAAGAAGAAGAAAATGATGACATTAAGTCTAACGAAGTGCACTTGAATGATGAAAGAGAGGAAGACAATTTTGAATCTCAGTCAGAAAATATTGCAATTACAAATAATTATGAAAGCGACAGAAGTGAAGACTCAAATTCTTCTAAAAAAACTTACATAAAATGTGTTAACATTAATAGGCTGCTAAGACCTGACAAAATACCAAAATATCTGCCACCAGTGGTAATAGAAAGTGACAGTGATGACAATCTTAACAAATACCCTAAGTCAAAAAGGAAATCAAAGCAAAAAAATATGAATTCAAGGTGCAATTTAACAACCTATACTCAATTCCAGAAAAAAGATATGCAGAATTTCAAACCATGCAAATTTAGTATACATATTATCAGATTGCCTAAATTGACACCTCAGTATTTAGTATCCCAAAATTTAAAAAAAATTATCCAAAATGAAAAAGTTTTATGTGAAATATCCCCAACACTTGTAACAGATATAATAAGTGACCATAGCCAAAAGTCAAATGATGGCAAAGACAAATTAAAGCCAAATGAAGACATCATATCAACTAAAACTTCTTTACTCCTTCACTCAGATTCAGAACTATCTGATGATGACACCAGAAATGTTAATGAAACAGTAAAAAAGCAACTTCTTTGTGACTCTGACTCTGATAAAGAAAACCCAAAAGAAGCTATACCTATAAATGAAACAATTGGACAAAATGTAGATAAGGATGAGTGTAATGAAGGCAGAGTTATAAAAAAGTCAAAAAGCATAGATACTGAAAGTAATAATATAGTCCAACAAAAAGAAAGAAAACTCGATCCACATAGAATTTTATTAACACCAGACATAACCAATGAAGATTGTGATTTATTGAATAAGTTAAAGAATTCTGTGGACAACAGAGATAACAATGAATGTATTGTTGAGTCACCAGAGTCAAAACAAATAAGAATCCTGGATAGTATAACAAAAAAAAAGTTACTATCTTCTTCATCAAGTTCAGACACAGAAGATGAACAGGTTAAAAAAACATATGATAGGATAAGAGAAGATTTACTTAAAGACAGTCCAGAAAAAGAATCGATAAATCATTCAGGATCAGAATTATCATCCAAATCAAATACAAGTGGGAATAGTGACACCAAATCAAAGAAACGCAAGTTAACTAAAATAAGAACATATGAAAATAGAAATAGCAAGGTTAGGATTACATAAACTTACATTAACTTTTATACTACACCTGGTCAGAAAATATATCATAGCTTTTTTCATCAAATGGTAGTAGTAGTAATGTATAACACGAGCAGGAAAATGATATGTAAAGTCATTGTTAACATGGTCTTCTCTTTTTACCTTTGAATAAGAAAGGAATGAATGAGATTTTGTTTTTATTCTCATTGTAGGTGTAGTATAAAGCACTATGTATATATCCAAAGTAAGTGTGATTCCGACTGAGGGTGTAAGTTAAGGCACATCATTGTGTGCATCTAATTACCACAATACAGCTGAGCCTACACAACAATCACTTTTCCTTGATGTACAATGTATTATAGTGGACTCTTGACAATTCATATATGTAATTTAGGTCAGATTTTATCCTGTCCTATCGGTGCTGATTCCTAAATTTTATATTCTCCTATATGTATTTAAGAAATAACACTAGGCCATTTAAAATTTTGGTAACAGCACATAGCAGAGGACCAGGGGGCTGATATAGGATTCATTTATCTCTATCTATAAGATAAATATTGTTACAGATAGTAAAGTTTTATTAAATAGTAAAAATATTCTGTATTTTTATTTCTGCAACATGAGAGATTTTTATTAAGAAAATATAACTTACAGATGGATTCTAATGATAAAACGAGCAGCAGCAGTGATGATACAAATAATGAAGATAAAGCAATAAATGGGTAACTAGAGTAATGACTTGGAATTTAATTAATGGGTTTTAAAGATATTAAATCGGACTGCATGTCTGTATGTAAAAAATAAAGCTTTCTTGTTACAATAAAAAATTTGTTCAATGTTGAAGTTGCAATATTTTAACACTAAAATATGGGTATTATTTTCATAATTTATATTATTTCATTAAAAGCTACCATTGTTCCATACATTTTGTGATGACACATAAATTATCGGTGAAGGGTTTGTTTTTATTATTAAGGAAGTATTGTTAATCAAAAGAATATAAGTGGATCTATTTTATTCAAAGTGTTCAATAGCAGAATATTTGTTATAGAGGAACAAAATCTGCAGTGTGTGCTTATCTAGAAATCTAGGACAATTGAGTCATCAATATTAATTATTAATTGTATGTAGAAACAACTAGTCTTTATTTAATAATTGTAACCATGGTTTCAAAGAAAATATTTTTAATTGTGGGATGTATTGTCCGACTTAAATTCTAATAAGTAGAGTTCCAAATAAGTATGTATTATGTTTACACAAACCAAAAGTCATTGACATGATCCTTTTTGGTTTTAAACAGGTTCCAACTTTCATTTTCAATTAGCAAACTGTCTGTTTCTCCAAAAACCATTTTTAAAGATATAGGTATCCAAGTATATGTATCTAACATACACATATATACTTAAATGATTTTATTTAACATGTTTAAATTTTTTAAACAAAATTTATTCATCCAGCACTACAATATATGGATCTTGGCCTCAGATTGCATTGGTTTCTTTTTGATAATTGTTATGTCATAGCCAAGTAGGTGATCACTGATCAGCCGTGTGCGATACATGTCATAAATTTTGGATTCAAGTCGTGCCGGTTTCCTTCACCGTACGAGCGTGTGTACCAGCCGACCATGTACTATCTCAGGGATGAGGCACGCTGAAGCCTACACTAGGGCGACACTGTTTTCAATTAATTAATCGTTTGTTTATTTAATCCCTTACAAAATTATCCTTATTTTTGTCCATCGAACAGCTTAGCTGTAGTATTAACTGTATCCATTTTTGTAAACCAATGATTTCCGTTTATAACTCAATTATTAATACCGAGTGAGGTTTAACTTAAACTGTAATATGTCCAGGTTAACGAACCTCCGTACGTTGAAGAGGTCTCGCTGTCAGCGGACCGAAAAACGCGATCTCCTGCACGAGAACAGAATGGCCAAAATGCCAAAAGTGCCTGTGATCGGTGAAGAGCATTTGTTGGAACCAGAATCCAGCTCAGATGTCCCGTCTCCTGCCGCTAATGAGGACTGCGAAGGTAAAGTTAATAGGAATGGTATTGATAGTGTTATATACTTATAGTCACTGCGAGGTGTAACAGATTGTGTAGTTTCCGTGCTTAAAAAAGTCTATATTAATAGAAGAAGAAACCTTTTTATTGGACAGGAGGGTTACCTATCCTCTAATAAATTTTCATGGATCTACAACACTTCTGGTTGCGTGCGTTGCCAGCCTGTAAGATAGTGATACACTCCTCTCTTGAAGGCCCCTAAGTTGCAATTATTAATAATATATAAATATATACAGTTAGTTGTTTGTCCCGGATTCGATTTCCATTATTGAGAAAAAAAAGATATAGACATAATTCTTTTGATAAGTTGAAAGGTCAAAAGGTAGTGTAAGGATATTAAAGAAAAGTAATATATAATTTTATCTTTCGAATATCGTCAAACATACGAAAACATTAAGAAAACACTTTTTAAACGGATGAAGCTATGTATTATTATTATAAACAGCGTGCGTGGTCACGGTGACCACGTGTAAAGTACGCGAAACGTCGGAAAAATAAATTTAAAATGATGTAAATAATTATAAGTTTATAATAATAATACATAGCTTCAATCCGTTTAAAAAGTGTTTTCTTAATGTGTAAAAGCCATGTTAACAAAAAACAATAATACGAAAACATTTTACCTAAATACTAAACACAAAAATGAGGACTAACGTTTTTCAGGTTAAAAATAGCGAATTTTGATGATTTATACTTTTAGTTTATTTATAATGTAATAATTTATAATGTAAAATAATAAATAACATATAATTATTAAGTGAGAGCGCATGTGTGTTGGCATATAGGTGACTGGCCGTGGATTAATTCGTTTGAAGCGAGATATAGCTTTGTAGAGAAAAAGAAAAGTTCCATTCAGAAATTTCCTAAAATTCGCCCAATTGAAGTATTTCCGAACCATTTCGGCTTGAGAGTCTTTCAGTACCAATCCTTAAATGTCCAACGCCAAAAGCTTTTTAGTAATAAAAGCGTCCACGGGCGACGGTATCACTTTACATCAAAGCCTGTTTCACCCGGTTATATAAAAAACAAACAAACATTTATATATAGTGTACTGTTAAGTTTTTCGGAAAAATCGTTTAGGGTTGGATGGATGACATGCTTACAAAAAATCTTATGACATAATTTTATTTATAGAACTGCCATCGGTCGCTGTGCCTGGGTTAAATGGAGACAATGATTCACTGGCTAAAGAAGACTTATTAGGTGATAGTAGTGATACCTCGACGTCGCAAACTGAACATAAAAATTCACAGGTAATTCAGAAATTGAATTCTGACTTCTGTAATAAATGTATTGGAGTCATAGTTCTCGCATATAACTTGGTAGGCATATACGCCTGCTTTACTATCTTGATTTTGGAACTGGTTAATTTACATCTTCCTGTAAATGTTGTTTGTATATAGTTAATAGGCCGGCAACGCACTCGCGAGCCCTCTGGTATTGAGAGTGTCCATGGGCGGTGGTATTACTTAACATCAGAGCTTCCTGCCCGTTTTCCCCCTGTTCTAAAAAAAAAGTTAACACTTTTTAAATTTAAATTTATCTAAATAATTATAAGTTAAGAAAAACACCTTTTGAACGGATTAAAGCTATGTTATTAGTATTAAAAACTTATAGTTATTTACATAATTGTAAATTTTAATTTTTTTCCGACGTTTCGCGTGCTTTTCAGCGTGCGTGGTCACGGTGACGGAAGAAATTTAAAATTTAGAATTATGTACTTAAATAACTATAAGTTTTTAATAATAAAACATAGCTTTAATCCGTTTAAAAAGTGTTTTCAAATTTGGATGTTACACTAATTAAGTTCGGTGGCGGTTGTTGTATGGATTTGCTATAATATAATAGATATGTTAAATGAAACACTTGAAAGCTCGGTAACAGCTAGCTTTATGCGCGGTTCACATTATTCCAGTCCAGTACTCCAGTGAGTCATTCCAGTCCAGTGCTGGACTGAAATGGAACGTCCACATTATTCCAGTCATTCAAAAGCTGTTAGATCGGTAACACTACAGTGACAATGCTTTCAAGAAAGAAGTTTAGAAATTGTTTTAAAACTGTTCAATTATTACTGTTAGAAGAAGTAGTGGAAGAAGAACTAAAAAGAAAAAAGCTGATTTGGGTGAGAAATTGGATAAGCGAAAGAAATGAAAAAGGAGGCGCATGCCTTTGTGTTTATAAAATTCGGAAATGATATCCCACAAACACATGTTCTCTGTACAAAGAAACAAATTGAAGAAGTGGTTTTCAGTTAACTTCATTGTTCAGAATTACCTATAAAATTCCATAAAATAACAACAATGTGTGTTCAATGTTAAACGTGTATTCAAGCACTGGATTGGCCGTTCACACTATTCCAGTGGCGCTGGATTGGGTTAGCTGGAATGAAAAATAGACCGTCATTCCAGTCAACTGGACTGGATTGATCACTAGAATTTACATTTCCAATGCAGGTTTACATTATTCCAGTAGCATTTCAGTTTAGCGCTGGAATACTAATAATGTGTAATAATAATGTGAACCGGGCATTAATTGTTTAAAACATGAGCTTCTAACTGAGACAGCATTGCGACGCTGGATTGACAAAAAACTAACTTGGTGTACTGAATAATTCGTGGATCTAAGTGACATCTATGTTATTGGACATTATCGGAAACGAAAATGTTGAGTTGCAATTCATGTATGAAAAAATATTGAAGGGCTCACTTTGGCTTCATGAGTGCTTACATTATGTTCACGCTTCTAATTATTAACTAATATATATATGTAACTTACCTATCGTTAGGTTACATAACTTCCTAAACAATTATCTAGAGCAGTATTTCCAGACGCTTTTTTGGCATGCCCCATTGGCGTTCTACATTTTTAAATTTATTTTTTACTTAAGACACTTAAACGGTTGGTTTAAGAATGAAATTACTAGGAATGTTTTCAAATGATAACTGAAATTCAAATCATAAATAAATTTAAATGTTCTATATTAATTTGGTGAGATCATTGCGTTTGATGCTCGCTGTACAGAGATGTTATATTAGGTTGCAATTAAGTTTCAGTCTTAATGGTTGTTTTATATACAGCCGATTTTAGCCAGTGGGACGTGGGCCCCGCTGGGAATCAATAATCTAGAGTTATTGCTCCTACCTAGCTTAGTAAAAAAAATCTATAGTGGTGTTTTTTACAAATTATTATATGTATAAGAATTCTCTCATTAGAAGCCTTTATGTAATAATAACTTTGAATCAGAGTATTAGTAGGTGCTATGCTAGTTAACAAAATAAAAAATACATAATATGTTGCTTATGCCTTAGAAAGGTTTTTTGCTTTAATAACATTACGAACAATATGAAGAAAATTTTAGTTATATCCCTTTAGTCCATACGGACTGGAATACTGCAGCAAGACACAATATATCTGCTTGTTAATGTCAAACTTCAAATAGAAAAATTGTTTGATCGCTCTTTAACATAGATTTAAGTGTTTGGCTTTCTAGAATAAGATATACGTAATAAAAGTTTTATTAAAAAAACGAACTTATATAATAATAAAGTTAAATTTCGTAAAATTTGATATTGCCTAATGCCTATTTATAACAAAACTTATCAATGTTGGTTCAGTAACAATTCTTGGTTGCTTAGTTGTGGCAGATACACGGAAACATAATTATTTCTTCTTTTTTTAGGAGGATAAAGGAAATTCAGAGGAGGAAAAGTAAGTAATTTTTTAATAATAATACATAAATAGTTGGCCTAGTGGCTTCAGCTTGCGACCCAATCCCTGAGTTCGTCAAATTTCGTGTCTGTCAATGGACTTTGTCATTAAATTATATATATAATTTTACTCTACTAGTTATTATAGTTATTAATAAATTGCAAGACGATAGTGAATACATAATAATATAATATAATTAATTTATTAAAGCAGACAATCATAAGTATACATGGTTATTATTGTGATAGTAACAATATTGTCCTAAATATTATACTAGTAGTAGTAGTACATAGATGGGACAAACTGTTACAGACTACAAATTTGTCTTAAATAATTTGGTAGAATTTACAATTATAACTTCTCAGTCGTATTCTTCATTGCTGAAGGTCTTGCGTGGTCGTGAAGTGACACGTAAGATTCCTGCTACCCTGCTAGTGATATTACCTTTGTTGAGTCCGTAGCTTCCTTTAGCGTAGCTGTTATCGGTGGGAATCGGTACTTGGTCACACCAGCGCGTTGGTGATCTGCTTCGCGGTTATTTATAAATTTCTTTAAAATAATTTTACTTGTAAATGTGATGTGTGTGATGATAATCATCATCATTTATTATATGCAGAGGTTTATTAGATATAAGGGCCTCCTCGACGTCCGTCGTTCCACAACTTTCTAAGGCAGTTTTTGCTGCGCACCACCGCTATGTGGAACCAGCTCACTGAAGTATTTCCGGACCAATTCGACTTAGGGTCCTTCAAGTAAAGAGCGTACCAACTCTTGAAAGGCCGGCAACCCTTTGCGAGCCTTTTATGTTAGTGTCCATGTGCGGCGATATCCCTTAACATCAGGTGAGCCTCCTGCTCGGTTGCTTCCTATTACAATAAAAAAACAATTATTTAATTCGTTACCGTATAAATCAAAATATTCGCGTGTTTAGTCAATTTAAGAGGGCATTAAAGATAACAACCAGAATTAACCCAGATTATAATTAGGACGGCTGTCAGATGGCAAAGTGCATTTATTTCTTTAGAAATTTATATAAGACATAGACATAACATTTATTACTAACACACACACTGTTCCACAGCGCTGGTCATTCTGCCAGAGACCACAGCAGCTAGTTTGCGCGTCAGTCGCAAAAAAACAAATTAGAATCTAATACTCAGTAGAAACAAATGATAATAATAATAATAATAGTAACAGTTAGCAGTGTAAGCAATGAAGAAAAAAAAATGTAAATTAAATTAAAAATAAGAATAATTGTTGAAGAATAAGTAGATAAGTAAATATTTTTGGGCGGATTAAAAACTATATAAATGATCATGTTTCACTTATAATTAATGTTATCACAAGTCAACTTAATATTTGTTTGGTAATACATTTTTATGAAATTCCTAACAAATATTATTTAACAAGAACGAAATATCATGAACTGAAATTTTCAATTAAACTTTTAAAGATTATTGGGAACTTCCTAATAAAGGTGTTCATTATTTTGAAAATGTACTTTGAACCGTTTTTTTATTTCAGTCTTAAATTAAAACGTCGCAAAGCGAATGCAATATCGTCCGATTCGGAGGCGGGTTCCTCGCGAAGAAAGGATCACAGAATGAGTGATTTCGAGGATTCGGAAGATGATGGCTTGGAACCGGTTAAGAGGAAACGGAAGAAAAATAAACGGTTGGACGAAGATAGTGAGGGTTCTGGCTCTAGTGATGGGTGAGTATATTGTTTGTAATACCATTTCTTTATCTAAATATCAGTAGGGAATTAGTGTATCGTATTAAAATATAATTAAGAAAACACTTTTTAAACGGATTGAAGCTATTAAAACTTATAATTATTTACATAATTTTTCGACGTTTCGCGTGCTTTACAGCGTGCATGGTCACGGTGACTGAAGACAAAAGGAATGTCAAAAGTATCATAGCTGACGACGACGCGAAACGTCGAAAAAAACTTGGCAACAAATACATACAGTGGATTATATTGAGTACCCTAAGGACCATATTCTAAAGCGTACCTCAAGTCATAATCTCGTTTTGAGCGCTGTCAAATATTTTATATATTATCCTACATGCATAGTATATTAGTATAGTATTATATAGTTCTTAAAACAAGATTTCGGTGTGTGACGTTACAGAATACATTATATGTATTATAAAGTATATATTTTAAAACTATAAATTAAAAAAAAAACAGTTAAGCTATTAACAAAACTCATCAATATTGGTTCAGCCATCATATTGCAAATCCTTGAAAGCTGTCAATACGAGTATGTCAAATGACATACATGTAAAATGGTTTGACAGATTCTAATGTATTGGCCTTAATAGGTTATTTTTTTTATTAAAGTCTTCTAAATTCGATACTATTGTTACACCAATCTCATACCCTTGTTATAATACTAAAAATGCTTTTTGCAGCAAAAAAAAGAGACGACGAATAAAGAATATAGATGACAGTGAAGGATCAGGTTCAGAAACGGAGAACGAAGGTCGGAATAAACACGGCAGAAAGAATATTCGCAAGGTAATAAAAACTTGTGGACAATTTTTTTTTTTATGTATATGGATTCATCAGTAAGAGCAGTGTTGACATAGTGGCCAGTGTGCGTACTCTCATCCCTGAGGTCGTAGCTTTTGAGCTTTTGCTTTTGAGGCTGTGCACCATTTCGGTTTACGTGCGCATTGACCTCTGTGAAAGAAAAAATCGTGAGGAAACCGGCTTGCCTTAGACCCAGAAAGTCGACAGCGTGTGTCAGGCACAGAAGGCTGATCACCTATAAGATTGACTGATGAAACAGATACAGAAATCTGAGCGCCAGATTTAAAAATTATGTAGCGCCATCTACAATATGCTTATAAGTCACTGCGATGACATCATACCCTGAAACGCGCTAGCGAAGTGATTCCGATTAACTATATATAGAACTTCTTGACCTTAGCCATATCAGGGCCTCTAGGCCAGTTAGCTCAAAGTGGAGCCTCTCTCTCTCAAAGATCAAAGTATCTGTTCACCATCTTTCCTCCACAAAAAACAGAATAATGAAAACACCAGCTTCCTCCGTTTGACCAAATTCGGCCTAGGGCTTGAAAAATCGTCACCAATGTATTACTGGTGACTGGTCGTCTTGATTCTCTCTACGCAAAAACATTGCGTCTCTAACCGTAATTCTACAAAGTGTACCATGGCGTGTGTTGTAATGTGTAACGTAACGTTTCACAAAAGACCCCCCCCTCCCAAAATTCGTTACGTAATACTTGAACGCTCCCTTGTTTAGATTGATACCTCCTGTCTCATTTCATCACCGTACGAGCCGTATTAACTCAAAATTTCATCCGCATCAACTTGATGGCTTTATTAAAAAAAAGAGTATACTAAAGGCAACACATAAAAACGTGTGTACACCGGCTGTGACAGCCTTTTTCTAGCCCATAGGTACATTTATCCTTCTCGGCTTGTTTGTAATTTATACTATAAAAAATAAATTATTTCTATACACATAATTATCAGGAAAAATTCACTTTTTTGCTTCAGTCATTTGCAAATTAATCTGCAGACACTTGAATATGAACTGGTAATACTTGAACTTACCTATCCTACATGTATATGTGATTGACTTCTTCAAAATTTACAAATAGAAAGGCAGCGTTGGATCTAAATATTTATACAGAGCTGTTTAAACATCAGTTTTTATTTATTTATTATTTACTAGTAATCTTACAGCTAACATACACATTATAAAACAAAACACTTAGTCAATACAGAAAGCCAAAACAGATTACATAGATTAACAATATATATGTAACAGAAAACAAGTAAGTACATTTACAGACAAAATATATTTAAAAAAAATTCAACTAAAGAAAACTAAATTATTAATATTATTGCGTTTCAGGTTATGGGTAAAAATCAACTTGAAGAAGCCACCAAGAAAGCGGCCCGAGAGGAGAAGGAAAGAATCGCTCGAATCACAGAAAGGCAAAAATTGGTAAGAATATTTAATAACTTAATTCTACCAATTCTTTAAAGGCCGGCAACGCACTCGCAAGCCCTCTGGCATTGAGAGTGTCCATGGGCGGCGGTATCACTTAACATCAGGTGAGCTTCCTGCACGTTTGCCCCTGTTCTATAAAAAAAATGTGTAAATTAGTAATTTTGTTAAGTCCTAACTGTATATCTTAATATACTTAATATATTAGAAATCATAAAAATTATACAATTTTCCTAACCTACATAGTTATAATAAAAATCATTCAAAATTAATGAAAAGAAAATTAAAACAAATTTAAAAAGTTGGGTCCCTGTGGCAGTGTACCGTTAACGCTGGCAGCATTTCCTCGCTGTATTGCGATACTTATTCGTTGAGCGAGGAAATACCAGCTCTGAGGTCACCAGTTCTATTTCTTCTTCTATTATTCTACCAGGAGCCAACTTAAATCTTTAATTAGCGCCTGTGCACTTGAACCCCACGCCCCAAGAGTCTCTTCTCCAATGGGAACAAAAGCGAAGTTGGAGAAAAGACTTGAGTCAGAATATTTGAGCCGTTTATTACTTTCCGCCTGCTCTGCGGTTGTTCCAGCTTTTTTGCTTGTCCGAGGGCTGTGAGACGGCAAACGTGTCCACAAAACTCAAAATAACTTTATTCATATAACAAGTAAACTTATGAACGTCAGAAAAGAACTTAAATTTATTCCAACTTTACATTTACTACCAGTTTGCAAGTCAAGAAGAACTAGCTGGAAATTATCTGCCACTCTTTTTAATCGCCAAGTTTTGAGTCATACCAATTGTTTGAACTGGAGCAAATCAATCCCAAGGATCATATATATATATATAGATATCAATAAATAGGAATCATATAAATATTCTTCAAATTTATAAAAAGCTTTATTTATAATTTACGCAAACTTATATAATGAACTTTGCCTCAGGGCTTTAAAAGTTTCATATTAGATTATTAGATTTGTTCTCATTTGCATATTCAAATTTACTTTAATTACTTATACTGTAAGTAACGGCCTAATTGGTTCTTTCAAATTCAACAAAATAACTGGAACGACTTAAATATAGCGACTATATATATTTTGTCTATATTTCAGTACAATAACCTGCAATTTGATGAGTCTGGTAAACCTGATGAAGTGGTATTGGATAAAGTCATACTCGATTTTGATCCTGATACAAAGGAACCGACTATTGAGGTCGATAAAGGACTTGTCAGGAAACTTAAACCTCATCAGGTAAGTTAATAATGGCGAATGAGGACTAAGTTATGGTCCTTCAAGCGTTTCTATTGTTAAAAGGCTGGCAACGCACTTGTGAGCCTTCTGCGCCAAAAAACTGATTTAGTCTTTAATGAATATGGTTCGTTAAATGACAAAAAAATTAAGACGAGCTAAACGAATCATAGACGAGAATTTACTTAGGTCAATATCGCCGTTAAGTTGCCTACCTTTCAGCTTTCTGTAGTACTCCGGAGAAATATGCAACCTGATTCCGTCATCTTTCAAACTACGCTCGTCTAGAAGCACGCCTTTGTCGTTCACATCCTCAAGCGGACACGATTTGGATCAATTCTTGTGAAAACAGCGAAAGCCAACTTCAAATTTTCCTAAAGAATACAACATGGTTTCTATCAAGCGACGGCTAAATAGGCATCTCTTAGACACGCCTATCCTCCAATAGGCCGCACCTGAGAAATATCGCTCCATATATATTGAATTCATCATTGGCGGTCATAGTGGGCTCATTTGGCCATCTAATATAAGAATGTAATCAACCCTGTGCCCTGACCTAAGCCGATTTTTTGGATCAAAGGCAAGGTTTCCTTGGTGCCCAGCCGGGGATAGAATCTACTTCAAGGAAGAGAGAGACGCACGTTAAAGCCTCTACATCAGAAAATGATCAAAAAATGACTTAAAACTAATACAGGAAATAAATAAATCAATGGTCAATTGACTCGATCATTTACTTATAATTCTTGCATTCCCTGACATGTATATGACGTATATATTTTAATTTCAGGCAAACGGTATAAAGTTCATGTGGGACGCTTGCTTTGAGAGCGTTAAACGAATCAAGAAGGGCAAAGGGTCTGGTTGTATATTAGCGCATTGTATGGGACTCGGGAAGACGTTACAGGTAATATTCATGACATTCAATTAATGTTCAATTTGGTCATAGACTAGTTATTAAGGCTGGCCATGAGTATGGTGTTCTATTTGAAAAAACATTTAAGTTCATGACTGAGTATTGAATTCAAAAATTTATATAAAACATTTCTAATTTGAATATCTAGACAAAACAATTTCCTAGCCAAGAAGACGTAACACGCTTGTAAACAAACTTTAACGTGTTAATTGGTATTCTCACAAAGCTGTCTTTCATAAAATTAAATAACTTTTAAGATTAGACAGGCGAAGATATAGCATGCTACGTCATCAATACGACTTATCTGGGACCGTTGTGTTACGTCACTCATAATCAAAAATTGTTACTATTAGTCACTTGTTATTTTTCATCATTTTAAAGTCACGATATACAGTCGTGGTCAACTAATTAGGGACATGCAAGATAGTGAAGAACAATAACCGGTTATGTACATACAAATATAAAACCCTATTGATTTCTCAGTAACTATTATTTGCATAATTTGGTCCGATTATTATGCTTTAAATGGCTGTAAATAAAAGAATAAATAAATAGAAAAAAGTATTTAATATCAAAGGTTGAATATGTATTCAATTTTAAGGTATAATTCTGTAGCTGGACATTTAATTAAGGACAGTAAACTATAATGAAAAATAGAGTTAAACAAAACTAATAATCTGCAGTATTATAATATCTTTAACAGCTGCATTTTATTACGGGTAAAATCAGTACCCAGTAGCAAAACCATTGTTAGTAATTACCGCTTGACACCGATGTGGCATAGACATTATCAGTTTCTGGCATGTTTCGACAGGAATGTTTGCCCATGCCTCACAAAAAGCTTCATTAAGTTCATCTAAAGTTGTGGTACGATAAGTGGCTACTTTTTTCTTGATTTCGTGCCAAAGGTGCTCGATTGGGTTAAGGTCCGGGCTATTTGCTGGCCAATCTAACACCGATACTGACTGACTGGTAAGAAACGACTTGACTGAACGGGCGGTATGTTTCGGGTCGTTATCATGCTGGAATGTCCATATAATAGGGAGATGCTCCTCAGCATAGGGAAGCATCGTTTCCTCCAATATTGCCTTGTACTGATGTTGGTCTAAGTTACCCTGAACTTTCCTCACAGATCCCACGTCCAGAAAATGAACCCCACATTTTAATGTTTCCACCGCCATGTTTCACCTGCTTTTTTGTGAATCTTGGATTCATTTCCGCTTTTACTGGACGGCGTACGTATTGCCTTCCATCTGAAGAAATCAAATTAACCTTGGTCTCGTCATATTTACGTGCAAACGCCAAACGAGCATTTCTATGTTCTTTCTTCAACAACGGTAACTTTGCGAGCCACTCTTCCGAATAACCCTGCTTCTACCAGACGTCGTCGAACGGTCCTCGCTGAGACACCAGCTCTTTCGTCTGTCCCAAACACTTCGTGTTTAATTAAAATAGAGCCTAGAAACGGATCGTTCTTAGCTAACCTGGTTATCATTCTATCTTCTTGCGGAGTTGTTTTTCTCGATCTTTTTGTTCTGGGCACATTTAAATCTGTGTTATTGCGTCTGACATGTTGCACTGCATTGTATACCATAGTTTTTGAACAATTTAAATGTTCTGCTATCCTTCGGTATGGCCAACCATACTCGACAACAAACTTCATGATAATTTTTCGTAGTGTTGGATCGCAACTTTTATTTTTACCCATTTTTCTTAAAAATATTTTTCAAAACTTAAAATAAATATCGGGATTGCCGCCAAAACAACCACGATACAATAAGAGAAGAAGTAAAAAAGTATTGAGATTCAAATTTTGAAAATAGAACGCAATATCTCAGTGTCCCTAATTAAATGGCCAGCCAGCATTATTTGAACAAATAGCACTACGATAATCTATCAGCTATACTGTAAAGAGGTTTAATGTTTAAGAAGTTGTTATTGTTTGTATAATCGGGCACATAAATGACTAATTATACTTACATGTAAGAGATATGGAATATGGTTTAGACTCGTTGGAAAATAAAAAATAAATTCACAATTCGCTTTAACCAAAGAGTGTCCCTAATTAGTTGACCACGACTGTATATCATTTTAATGTAACGAAAATATAATTATTATATTTTTCATACTGTCTAGCTATTACTCTCGATAATTTCTTTTTTTCGTTCCCTTGAAAAATAGTCATTGAAATAAAATCAATGTAAATCCCCTTGGTAATTTGAAAAGTTGAAGGAATGTCATTTTACTCGGCACAACATGCGATCATTTGAAGTCCGATCTTTTCCTACTCCGGCCGGCTCAACTCGACAATTTGAAGAGTTCATCAATTGTTTTTTTTTTTAATATCTGGTTAATGATAGACTGAAGTCGCTCACAAAAAAAAACGACTGAACTGTTTTCGAAATAACAATGTGTGAATTGTATTTAATTTTTAATATATAATAATATAGAAATATTAAATCACTATATTTGATCAAACTCTTACATACTTCCTCTCTAGTAAATCTTTATTTTTTAACTCTTGGTAATTAGAAATTTATCTCTGGTCCCTTGAGTTTCAAATTATCGAGAGTCGATTGTATATATGTCGCAGCCAACTAGCTTAATTAGCCGTTCAATTAACAGCCTAGCCGTTTAACTAGCGGCCTGAATGATATTCAGCCATTTGATAAAACAGCTAGCCAAATGACTTGGATCGATGGCGTTTCATTACTTGCTGTAACTGTGAACTAATTTAAATTTAGTTCCACTTTCTGCCTCTCAAACTCGAAACGAAACTCTTCTAACTGACAATATGGCGTCGGCAAATCACAACTTTGATGGTGTTTCCCAAAGTTTCATGAAAAACAACAACTACATTTGAACGAATTTGACTTAGGCAATTTAATATTAAAAGAAATATATTTTATGTCATATGTTTCATCTATTTATTTCTGCCAAATAATGACTGTATCGTACGATTTGCCTAAGCATTAGCCAGTTTATTAAATGTTGTAACAAAAACTACGGCTGATTATCTTTCAGGCCGTTAATTAAACGGCTAATTAAGCTAGTCGGCTGTGACATATATGTTAACTATATCCATCCCTTTCTCATGTATCACACATTCGACAGGTTGTCTCACTAACTCACACGCTGCTAACTCATAGTGACCTCACAAGCGTGAATCGTGTATTGGTCGTGTGTCCGCTATCAACTGTATTGAATTGGGTAAATGAGTTCAAAATGTGGTTAAAACACTCGGAAACCGACTATGAAGTGGATGTCTATGAGTTATCTAGGTAAGACCTGTTACCATAAAATAATGTTAAAAAAACATTGGCGCTTACAACCTTTAAGTAGGTGATCAGCCTTCTGTGCCTGACACAGTCGAACTTGAGTTTAAGGCATGCAGGATGCACAAAGTTTTCTTTAACCATAGGGGCGCGAAGTGAAATAGAAGTCCATTATTTCCCGAGGTTCGAACCTACGACATTCATTAATAAATTATACATAATTTTGAGATTGTTATAACGAAGTCATTTCACTGTGCAGACTCCAGTATGTAAAAATCCAATACCTTTTTGTTTTTAAAAAGGATCCAAGAGAATTCTATGCAATAATAATATATTTTTATAAAAAAAATTTATATTAATAGGTTCAAACAAAACTCTGATCGAGCATTTCAATTGTCGCAATGGTACCAACACGGCGGCGTGTGTGTGCTCGGTTACGAGATGTTCCGGAATCTATCTTCGGACAGTAATAAAAAATTCAAGAAGAAAATGCTCAAAAACTTCCAAGAAAGTCTTGTTGATCCAGGTAATATTTAAAAATATATATTAAGTTGGATTTAGAATTACGTCGTCCGAATTTGATGATACTGATTATGTAGGTGTCTCGGGGGACCTTGATCGGAACACCTCCAAGTGATTTTTGCTGCCGGAGTTGCGTCTAAGTATTAAAAAAAATATGTATTGAAATTCGTAAAAAAGCCATACTGTCGGATTTCTAAATCTTTACCAATATATTTATTAACACTCCGTTGCAACTACAGAATTAATAATTAAAATCATAAAATAAAAAGAAGAGCGACTGGCGGCCTTCTCGCTTTCGAGCGATCTCTTCCAGGCTTTATTACTATTTTTCTCTCTTTCCGAAAAATTGTGTTTATGCTATATTAGAAAGAGAAAGATGCTTTCATTTTATAATCTATTTTTTTAAAGCAATTTTGTGTATTTTATAATTACATATATCCAATATTTTCTCGCTGGTTTTCGAACCCTTCTTTACTATACACATATATTCGCTTGCAAATGTTGTTGTAAATTTAATTATTTTTTTTTATTTCAGGACCTGATCTGGTAGTGTGTGATGAAGGACATTTATTAAAGAACGAAAAGACAAGTCTGTCTCAAGCCATGAACAAAGTGAAGACATTACGGCGTATTGTACTAACTGGAACGCCGTTGCAAAATAATCTAAAAGAATGTAAGTTTTTTATAATATTGTAATATTTATTTATTTGTTATATGGATTACAATGTATACAATATTCTTAAGTTATAATTAAAAAAGAAAATCAAAACAAATTTAAAAAGTTGTCTCTGTTGACCATGCTGTACTTATTTGTTGAGTGAGGAAAGACCAGCTCTGGAGCAGTGGCGTAACAATAGGGTGGCAGGGCTGGCAAAATGCCACGGACCTCAGACAAAAGAGGCCGCGAGCTCAATTTTTTTTTAATTTTGATTTCATTGCAAATGTATGCAGTTTTGTTCACGTTTCCTTCACCGAAAAGCTAGCGAATACATGATGAATGCATTTTGTTCTAAGGACGAATGCAATACGTATAAGGCCAGCGTGGGGACTACAGACCATTCCCTCTTGCCTAAGAGAGGAGTTATTATTGTCGTATTAGTGGGACATATACAACGTGTAATGGCTCGAAAATCTCGAACTTTATTAAAATTAAACTGAGTACGTGACGATTTTTACTGATAGGGCCCCATCAAAAGAAATTGCCACGGGCCTCAGATGGTATAGTTACACAACTGCTCTGAGGTCACCGTTACTGTCTACCAAGCGTCAACTTAAATCTTTAATTAGCGCCTGTGCTCTTGAAACCAACGGCCCAAATCTCCTCCAAAGGGAACGAAATCGAAGTTGGAGAAAAGACTGTGCCGTTTATTATTTTCTGCCAGCTCTTTACTATATTTTAAGAATAACTAATCGTTTTATTTGCATACATACATTTAGATTGATTAATTATAAAAAACGCACAATCAGCGATGCATACATAGGCATGCAAATGACATAATAAAAACATTTAATATATTCATAATTGTTCAGAGTGTTGTATTTTATTAACATAACTTTTACACATTTAAAGACAACACTGTTTTAACCGATTGAAGTTATGTACTATAAACTTATAATTATTTTATAGAATTTTTATTACTCCGGGGATTTTTATTTTTGAGATTCAACAACTTTTGTCTTCAGTAACCGTGACCACGCACGCTGTAAAGCACGCGAAACGTCGGGAGAAATTTAAAATTATATAAAATAATTATAAGTTTATAATATATAACTTCAATCCGTTAAAAAAGTGTTTTCTTTAAATTCATAATTGTTGTCAAAACTTGTGGACTAAATACTTTCCAAGCTAATTAAACACCTTGCCCAAAAAAAAATTACGGATTATTCCCATTTGCAATATTTTTTCGTATTTTTGCAACAGTTCAAATTTTATAATATTTAATCAAGAAAAGATGTTTTTTTGCTTCAATTGTTTCTCTGATTTTTAAATGTGTGTTTCTTATTGATGTACATGTGTAATATCTTTCATATATTGTATTGATTTATGTAAATACGCGATTATTACGTTCAGCGACCCGCGTTGGCCTAGCAGCTTCAGCTTGTGACTCTCATCCCATCCGTATCATACCATCATTTGTGGGTTCTAACCCCGACTGTGCACTAATGGACGTTCTGTCTGTACGCTTTTAACATTCGCTCGAACGGTGAAAGAAAACTTTGCGTAAACCGGCTTGCCTTAGACCCAAAATGTCGACGGCATATAAGATTGACAAATGATTATGAAACAGATAGAGAAATCTGTTTTGTGTAAGTTAAAGAAATTTATTAAAATAATTTATATTACGTTTTACAGATTACTGCATGGTGCAATTCGTGAAGCCGAACCTACTTGGTAAATACAACGAGTACTTGAATAGGTTCGTGAATCCCATCACCAATGGACAGTATACGGATTCCACGGAACACGATATCAAGATTATGAAGAGACGATCTCATGTCCTACACAAGATGCTAGATGGCGCTGTACAGGTTTGAATTTTTTTATTTATTATTACGTATACGTATTTTGGATAATAATTATCACCCTCTATCAAAATATGATGATATAAATTGAACTTTATAGTATTTGTGCGTCGCGACAGCGCTAAGTAAGCTTTTTTATTGTTGACTATTACGTCATTCTAGTATGTAAATATTTTGATACTTATGAAATATATTTAGGAATAAATAATGAAATCATTATACATTTTAAAAACCACTTTGGTTTGTAGTAATACAACAACATCAGGTCGTATACTGTCCATTGTCATCTTGTCAGGACATATGAATAAATTAAGCACAAATTTATGACGCAAATTTTTATTTATTCACATGAATCTTTTCGTAAAACGTTACGATGCAGGGCTTCAAATTTTTGATGATTTCCCCCCCCCCCCCCATGAAACGCGCCGTAACGTTTCTGTACCCAATTGTAAAACGTTTTGTGACCACCCCCAGTGACTCTTTATACCTTAAACTTACTACCTAACTTTATACCTAAACTAACAACTTGTATAGCCATTATTTAAGTTTTCAAAGTACTAACAATTATTCCAGCGACGAGATTACGGTGTCCTGGCACCGTTCCTTCCGCCGAAGCATGAGTACGTTCTCTTCATCACCCTCACTGAAGTACAAATAAAATTGTATACGCACTATTTGGATAACTATTCGAGGAGGTAAGAAATTCAATCATAAACTGATGAAAAAAAGAACTTTAAAGGCTTGAAACACACTTGCAATTATTCTGGTGTTGTCGGTTTCATAAATTGTCGTCCCTCATAAAAAAATATAATTCATATGGAAAGAGAGTTTGTTCAAATTTTATTTAAAAATATATTTTACTTATGGCAAGTTTCATTGACTTAAGACATATTGATGTTTCATATTATATCAAAATAATCCAGGATCAATATTTAAAATAAATTTTATATATCGATTTTTTCCCTATATGCTGGGAGAAAGAACTATGCTGTTATGTGATTTTTAAAGTCTTAAGACAATGTAAAAAAAATGTATTATTCAGATATAAAATAAAATTATTAAATAAAAAATTTCAGACCTCTACCAGGGAAGTCTTCAGGATTCCTGTTTCCGGATTTCCAATCTCTTCAACGAATATGGACGCATCCCTTAGTTCTAAAATACAATTCTGAGAGATATGAAATTATGCAACAGAAAAAGGTATTGAATTAAAACAAGTTAAACATTCATACAAACACATCTTATTAGGTACATTGCACAGATTCCTGTCTCATCAACTGATATATTTAAAAAAAACTATTTATTTGTCATTATTACTCAAAAGTTTATAAGCAAACAAGTAGTCATTCATTAAGCAAATTATTCGTATGCATAAAACAATTGGCGCCACAACCAAATAAAGGCCGGCTACGCACTTGCAAGCCCTCTGGCAATGAGTGTCTATGGTCGGCAGCTATCACTTAAATCAGATGAGCCTTATGTTACATTAAAAAAACCCTTGGTCTTGGCGTCATATTTCTGTTTCGCATCTTCTTATTCTAAAAGTCAAGTAATCAGCCTTCTTTGCTTGACACACGCCATTGGCACTTAGCCGGAGAATCTGAGACCTCTGGGATAAGAGTCGTATGCTCAAGCCATACCGAATCTTTTTTCTGTAGTAGTCTAACCTACGAACCGTGGCTCACATTTTACATCTAAGCAATTTTTTTTCTCATTTCCAGAGGGAAAGAGAAGAAGAGGACTCGGAAGGTTCCCTGGTAGACTTCATTAATGATGACTCCACGCCAGATGTATGAGCTTTGAATATATTTTTTATTTATATAAACGTAGAGCCTGTTTAAGACGATCACGTTTAGTACGATTTCTCGCATAATACGCCACTTTCTGCAACTTGAGACATATTTTCATACATTTCTTAACGCTTAATATGATTCGTCATCCCGTTTAATACGCCCAAGCCCGAGAGTTCTAGAGTGCTCTCATGCGAGCACCCAGAAAGGCCTCCCGCCCTTACGTGAAGAACCCAAGATACTGCAGGGTTTTCCTGGATTTTCTTCCATTGATGACAAAGTAGCGCCATACGAAATTCAACCAAAAAACGAGGCCCTGATAACATAATACATAATAGTATGTATTATGTTTTATTTTTCCTATCCCGTATAATACGCTTTCTCTCTTAAGACGCGTTTTTGGTAGGGTCCCTGAGAAATCGTCTTAAGCGGGTTTACTATATATATTTATTATATATACTATATAACATAGTATGTATAAAACTAATATACTTAAGTAAAATTCATGGTCCTCACACAATTAATCATTCTTAAGTATTCATATACGTTATTATGATTATGTTTTTGATAGCTCCAACGTATAGATCGTCTATTCAATTTGTATAGTCAATACGCCCAGCGCTGGTTAAGATTTCCATACAAAAACCTAACTGTTCTATAGGCTATTTGACAGTATTAAAAATATAGTGTTGTTGAGAGATATCTGTATAAATGTATGACTTTGAAAAGCTTTATGGATGTAAAAAAATCGTAAAGAAAACGTTAAAGTCAGAAAAATGTGACATAATTACAGACTACTCGAATCGATGATGACGTAGCATGCTTGTAAATGTCTTTACTGTCTAATTCTAATACTGTCATGTCGTTTAGTTTCGTCGGAGACAATATGGTATATTTTCGTAACTATATGTTACGACGTATAAAACTTGCTTTGTTTACAGTCATGGTACCTCATAGGGTGGGACGCCATCTTGTCTAGAGAAGCATTTTGGCGCGAAACACACACATTTTTTTTTTTTATAATTTTATGGCCTGGTAACGAGACCTTTAAGCCAAGTCTTATTTACGGTGAAACACACACACATCTTGAAAATGTGTTTAATTTAATTTTTTACAGTCAATTAATACAATTTGTAGTAATAATTCAGTGATTCTAAAGTCACAAAAAATAATCGGAAATTATCTGAAATCTCTAATATCTCTAATCAAATAGTCCATCATGGAGCATTGTAGGACATTGCAGCGCAGCATGTCGTATATCTATATATATCTATCGCTACTCCAATAGCGATAACGATTGCGATCTCGACTTCCATTTTGAGTTTATGTATTGAGCTATCTCACTACAAGAACTACACTGAAAAACAAAGACTTCGGGGTCTCTATCGCTGTTGGAAATTACGGAGTACTGACATGCTTCGGAATAAAATATGTGATTTAGATTAGATGTTTGACATTTTAAAATGGTGAAAATGATTTCAGGAAACGTCAACCGAAGATTCGTCAGACGATTCGTCGGATATGAGTGATGACAGCCGCAAGAAGAGTAAGAAGAAGAAGTCACCGAAGAAGAGTAAAGGCCGTTCTACGCGACGTGGCACCCGGGCAAACCCTGGTATTAACTTTTAAAAAAATTTAATTTAATTTATGGAAGCCATATTTCAAATACAATATTTATTTATTTATATTTTGTTACCATAATATACATAATTATACAAACAAAAAGTAAGTAGGTTACATAAGTTATTAGGCAACAGGCGGCCTTATCGCTAACAAGCGATTTTTTTCAGGCAACCCTAATATGGGATACTAAAGAAAGAAATACCTACCGAGAGTAAAGTACAAGAAGTGCATGATTAATTAACAATAAATTCAAAATATCATGCAACTATAACTAAAATTAAATGAAACAAAAACCAAAGAAAAAATATAAATAATAATATGTATAAACAGACATGTAAAGGCTCTGCCAAAGGTTAATTGTCTCACAATTTATATATATATATATATATATATATATATATTTATGTAGTAGCTAATTATGAGGCTGAAGAAAAATGACCAGAAAGAGGATTTTTTAAATAAATTTAGAGATTGAGTTCATCTGATATCAATTACCATACTTGACTAAAACGCGTTTTATCACAATTTAGTATAATTGTAAGTGATCTTACTGATTATGTGGGATAGTTATATCCTGTATATAACTATCCCACATAATCCAGAAGATAAACCACTTCTTATATGGAAATTGTATTACTAAATGATTACTGAATAAATTCAAAATCCTCGTGAAATGTAAATTAATCAAAAATACTTGCTAAATGTAAGTTGAGTTTGAGTATATGATAATAAATAAACGTTAACCCGATATTATTGGTTTAAGGACATTCTAAAAATATTTAAAAAAAATTATGTGTATATGGCTGGGGAATGCGCCCTCTTTTTGTGTCAACGTTACATTGCAATAAGATTAAAGAACATCATAGTTTTAATGATTAACTTTTAAATGGCAATTCTTTTATATGGGAGATAAGTTCGGTGGCGGTTATTGTAGACCGGTTTAAATGTATGTTGAATTAATCACTTTGTTTGCAGCTGTGTATGCTGGCTTTAATTGTTTAAAAAATGATCTTCTAACTAAGATAGCATTGGGACGCTGGATTAACAAAAAACTAACTCGGCGTACTGAATAGTTCGTGTATATCTAAGTGACACTTATGTTATTATGACACAAAATTGAGTGAATGACTTTGGTTTCGAGAGTCTGTTTACGCTTCTAATTATTAACTAATATAATAATAATGTAACTTGTAACTTAACTAATGTTAGGTTACATACGTTTTGGCGTTTATTTATGGGACACAGTGTATATATTCAATATAACTCATATATTTTTTAGCAAGTCTAACATATATAAAATTTAAAATTGTATTGCTTAAATTATTTATTCATTAATGAATTTCAGTGGAAGCCGAAGAAGATGACGTACAAGAGGTGATAGAGGTGAAGAATGAGAATCCAACAGAATGGTGGATGTCGCTCGTGAACGAAGAAGAGCTGGACGATGTGCGAAACTCGCACAAACTAGTTTTACTTTTTGATATTTTGCGGCAGTGTGAAGCTATTGGGGACAAATTGTAAGTATTTTCTATTGTCATTTTTCTATAATTTGTGGTCACTTTGAGAGAAGTGAGGTGATGAATTCTGTGTAATTTTTTTAAAGCTCTTTTCTATGGTAAGTTTTCTATAAGTCAGAGTCATAAGTAAGAGAGAATGTTATGAATTCGTCATGTATTTTTTTAAGCTCTTGTCTATGGTAATTTTTATGGAATACTTGTCTATGGTCACTTAAAAACGACAGCTAAGAGAAAATACACTGTTAAAAAATGTATTCTCCATTATGTAAGTTTATATATTGTGTTGTATTTAAATACAATTAATATTGTTAAGATAGCTTTAATAATAATAATAATTTATTTATCAAAGCAGATAATCATAAGTATACATGTTAAATTGTGATAGATACGATATTATCCTAAATATTATTTTAGGTGGTTAGCTAAAAGAGTATAATTAATCATAAAATTAAAAAGGACTCATGCCGTCGATTGCAATGACCCATGTAAGGGCAATCCAGCCTTCATGCTATTACCGTACATGTAACGTTGATATATTATAATTATTTATTTTAATATATACAGAAAACATTTATAATTATTATTATTTTGTATTTTCAGATTGGTGTTTTCTCAATCACTGTACTCATTAGATTTGATTGAGCATTTCTTAGGGAAAGTAGACGAAGCCACGCAAGAGGGACGAGTGGATGAAAAATTGGGGGGACACGTTGGTAAGTTTCTTTTGTAAAAACTATGTGCCTTCGTGATTTGAAGGCAGGCACTAACGCCTGATCACCTTTTTTTTAAATAGTCGGTAAACAACATGTTAAAGGCTTATATCAAGTTTATTTCAGAGCGTTTTTAACATGTCCGTGCTTTTTTAAAAGTTAAAAGTATATATATATATATAGTTTGAACAAAAATTTTTTTTTTATATGTTTAGGATCCTGGTCTCCCGGCGTAGACTACTTTAGATTAGACGGTTCCACGTCGTGCGAGAATAGATCAATTTGGTGCAAAAACTTTAATAGAGAAGACAATCCTAGAGCGAGGTGAGTTGTTTCAATAATACAGCCTTTTACTAAAAATACATAATATGGTCACAAAAACTTTACATTGAAGAAGAGAGAACATAACATAAATATTGTTGCGGTTTAACCGAATTTGATAAAAAGTAATACTTTGTCTATGGTATAGAATAACGAGGCATACATCAAAGTGGCGACACTGTCACATTTGTTACTTAGTTGTTAAAGTAATTATTATATAAAATACTAGACTTAAGAAAACATTTTAGAACCTCAATCAGTTAAATCTAATTTCAAGAACTGTCAAACTTTGTCAATATGAAGTTCATTCACACATTTGACAGTGATTGTGACTTAGAATATGGACTTATGTAGAGCATTTATAGTTTATTTTTATTTTATTGTATGACTTGTGTATCAAACACATATTGTATGCTGTCAAACTTACCGCTTAAGATAATGCTCATTAATGTTACGATAAGTTCGACTGCCGTACGTCAAAAATGACATACGGGAGTCGTAATTCGAGCTCGATTCTGAATGTGAGATTCAGGTTAGGTTAGGTTCAAAATTTTCTAAAGTAAGAGAAAGAAAATAAAAACTCCTTACTTCTACAGTTACCTCCAGCATCTATGGTTTCAATCAAATCCCACATTTCAAAAAAGACTGAATCTATTTTGATTAAATTGTTCCCAACTTGACCTAGAATTGTGGACAAAGGTCTCACCTCCTTTTATAGTTGCTTAAAATAATGAATGTTTTTAAATTTTGCTGTATTTTTTTTCAGATTATTCCTTATATCAACCCGAGCTGGTGGTCTCGGTATAAATCTGGTAGCTGCAAATCGTGTGGTAATTTTTGACGTGTCATGGAACCCATCGCATGACGTGCAGAGTATCTTCAGAGTTTACCGATTTGGGCAGAAAAAACCATGTTATGTTTACCGGTTTCTTGTTATGGTGAGATTTAATTATATAAAATAAAACAATAAAAAGTATTTGATAGTATGGACGATTGTATAAATATTAAGCTTTCAGGCAAGCCTTAAAAATTATTTTACTGGATTCTGGTGTTTTGGGTGATCTCAAAGTTTTTCATTTCTAGAGAAATGTCTTTACGATTCATACTATATATTTTGGGATAAAAACATAATAAATATCATAAATCTACATAATCTACATTCCCATTTAAGGTAATATTTATATATATATTTTTTTTAAACACATTAAATTTTCATAACAAGCCACAATACGGGTGGGCTCAGCCCCAAGGTCAATCATACTTAAATCCAGTTTCAGTGATCCATTTTTTCTGCAAAATGTTTGAGATATTTGACAGTGTCCAAGACGAGATTCTAATTAGAATAAGGACCTCGAAAGCTAATATTGAGTTGTCAAAAATAAAAGTTAAGAGGATTGTATTCATACGGATTAATTAAAATATTCTTCATTTATATGTATACACTTGAAATTCAATAAAAAACATTAACTGCCGTGCTCATCACACCTTAAAGCAGTTATGTTACTGAAAAATTGGTTAAAAACGTTTAATCTCTATCACCAAGACATGGTTAAACCGGAACACTTACATTACTGTGTGGTACAACATAGCCAATGTATATACAAAAACCCAAGTCACCACAAGTAAATCCCGTTCACGATGATTCTTTGATTGGGTTGAGTTGAGACCAATATATATATTTTAATGTTGGCACCACTGGGAAACACCACCTTTGATATTTCCTACCTATGACGTTGTCTAGTGTGTACTAAGTTTATCTGTTTTATTCAATATATAGTCCTGACAGATTGACATGCATGAGAAAAAAATAACATCTAAACCTGTATTTGCAGGGAACAATGGAAGAGAAGATTTACGAGCGGCAAGTGACGAAACAGGCGATATCGAAGCGTGTGATCGACGAGCAGCAGATCGACAGACATTATGCGGAGAACGATCTCGCGGAGTTGTACAAGTTCGAGCCGAAGCCCCCCCAGCCAAGGCCGATTCCGCCCTTGCCCAAGGACAGACTGTTCGCCGAAATGCTTAAAGAGCATGAACAATTGGTAACATATTTAAAAAAACATTTAAATTATTAGTGATGTCATTTATTCACAAAACTTAGATTTTTAATTTTAAGTATAATACTATAATAACGTAACAGTGTTGTCATAACAATAAAGGTTAGCACTGCATTCTTAAATGGCCGGCAACGCACTTGCGATCCCTTTGGCGGTATTACTTAACATCGGGTGAGCGTATGCCCCGTTACATTAAAAAAATACGACGTCATGTTAACATATTTATTAATTAGCAACAAATTAGATGTTTACAATGGGAATCAATAAGAATACAAACGTCCATCTGTCAATTTCGTTACGTAATACTTGAACACTCCCTTAATAAGTATACTGCAGGCAAAATTTTGTTTTGACATATAATATGTATTAACTTAAGTCTTAACTAAAAGTTTTTTGCCTAACTTAGCCAAAATAGGGCTAGGCTACTGTGACAGTATAATGTGCTTGTGAATGTGCAATGTCAATCCTAATTTTGTTTTATATTATTCTTAGAAAACATAATAAGAAATACTGAATACAAATATGCAAATTAAACCTAAGTTTTTAAATTTATATGAAAATATATATGTCTCAAATAAGGCATTAGACATTGCATCTATTAACGATTATATACACCCCTTAATATATCTTAATATTGCTATAACATTTTAGGTATCATAAAAAAGTTATAAAATTGTAACTAAATTAATAATTGCAGATATATAAATACCACGAGCACGATTCCCTGCTTGAAAACAAAGAAGAAGAAACGCTGACGGAAGAAGAGAGGAAAGCGGCATGGGAGGACTTCGAGAACGAGAAGACTAGGCCTCCGCCCGCAGTCTTCGCGCAGCCTTACGCTATGCATAATGGCATGAGTGAGTTATTTATTATTAATAATAAGTACTTGTTTACATAACAAATATTTTTAAATAAGAGATTTTTTTTATTTAATTTAAACAAATTATTTATATGAAATCATTGTATTATTTCTTTTATGGCTCTACTAAGTAACTTTTTATCTAAACAATGTTAAAATGCCGGGTACATGTATAACAGCACTAATTTAAGCGTACGACCAACCAGGCTCCAGAAGATAAATCACTTGTATGGAAATTGTATTCTTTTGTACAACAAACTCCCAAGCGAAATTAATTATCAGTGAATAAATTCAAAACTTGTTAAACGTAAATAAAATCAATAAAGGATTTTATAAATTTAACGAATATTTAAATGATCCTAATCCTTGGGATTGTTTTGCTCCAGTTGAAACAATTTGTATGACTTAAAACTTAACGATTAAAAAGAGTGGCAGATAATTTTAAGTTCTTCTGGACTTGCAAACTGGTAGTAAATGTAAAGTTAGAATAAATTTAAGTTCTTTTCTGACGTTCATAAGTGCGTGTTTACTTATATGATAGATACTTTGACTTTGAACAATTTTCAAAAAAAAGTTTAATCAATTATTTCATTATCTTTCAGTGTTAGCACAGCAACAGCAGTTGGCGTACGCGGCTCTAGCAGCCACTCTTCGTAAAGAAGCACCCACCATCACTGAAAACCAGATACGAGATATGATACCACTTATATACGGTGCTAACCCACAGGTAAAAACGAATATGAAATTGTAACCAAAATGTTTATAGAAATATATGAAAATGTAATGAAAAACTAAATTGTAAACAATAGGAATTAATATAATTTAATGTTCCAGTTTTGCCAAATCTAAACTATATCTAAGTAAAATATAAAGCAGGAATAGAACTTCAAGAAATTAAAAATTGAACCTTTGATTCGTAATTTTCTTGTAGAATTCATAGATATTTGTAAGAAGATATTTGTAATCTATACTTTGAAGTGATATCTGGGACATATTTATCAAATGTATTTTAAATTATTATTATTATTTTAGACATACTAATAATAACAATTATTTACCATAATTCGAACCTAGGTCCTTAAAATGCACAATTCACTGCCAAGTGCTTGGCCACGCAGCCCAAATTTTCGTTGAATACAATTTTTGATAGACCCAAATTTGTCTGTTTAGATGTTCGCAGGATATGATTATGGTGTAAGTTATTTATATCATTAAGCATGTATGTGTCGTACATTTTTAGTATCACTATGTTACAACGATTATATTTTATAAATTAGAATGAAATTTTAACACACTAAAAAATAAACCAAACATTATAAAAAAATTTAATGTATAAGATCGTACCTAATTTATACAGATACAAAAGTAATTTCCTTGATGTAGTTAATTGAATAAATAATTAAGAATTTGTGAATATGTATTTCTGTAAAATGGATAATCATAATTTATTTTAAACATATGGGCCAATTTTATTGCTAAGAAAATTCACAACAAAAACATATACATACAAATTTTAATTTTAATGTTCAATTAATGCTTATATTTTTATTTTTAAAGATCTTAATATAAAATATTTGTTTTCAGCTGATGCAGAAGTTGGGTGAAATGTATAAATACCCACAATCAGGCATGATGAATCCTGGTATGATGAACGCTGTTATGAATTCTGGTGAGTGTATATTACTATAGTATGTATTTTATATATTTTGGCCCCACTACTCTTTCTAACATACATAAATGACCTCCCAAATGCTATACACCAGAACTGTATACTATTTGCTGATGACACATAATCCATCTTCAGACCTACAACTCAAAAACACAAATAGACTTACAATACAAAAACAATAAACTAGAAATAATAATTGAGTGTATTTTTAGGTATAACGCTAGATACGTTTTTTACTTGGAAAGCACTCATTGAAAAGTTACAGAACAAAATAGACAGTTCCGTTTTTGTGTTAAAACTACTAAGAGAAACAGTTAACCATGATATGGTATTGGCTGCTTATCATGCATATGTTTCATCTATTAGTAGATATGGAATTATAGTTTAAGGAAATTCAGTTGGAGTAGATAGGGTTTTCAAGGCTCAAAAGAAATGTATTAGAGCAATTTGTGGACTGTATTGATAGTTGCGTACCTTTATTTAAGAAGCTCAAAATTTTACCTGTATGTATATGTTAGAAATGTGCACAGAAACATACATATTTTTGAGTCGAATGTAAAGTCAAAGTAAGAAGTAGACATGGGGAGAAATTGGCTGTGCCAAAAATCAATCTCCAAACTGTTTAGGAAAAACACCTTTTGTATGGCTATTAAGGTTTACAATAATTTACCAAAAGAATTAAAAAATCTTCCGACTAGTCTTTAAAAATCGACTGGGTGTAAATACTTATGGAAAAAATGTATTACTCAAAAAATGATTATTTGCGTGAAACACTGTAGTCGATATAAATTTAATAACATTTGATATTATATGTATGATACAAATAATATAAGAATTGACCAATTCATATGACTAATAATGTAAAATGTAATTCTCCTTTAAAAACAAATTTGCGCGCCATTGTGAGGCAGAATATGCCAACTTACTATTGTACCAACTTTTTGTACCATATTCTTGCAATCGATTATTATTATAAATATTTTACTTGCAATATGAATTATTATAGTAATTATATTCCCAGGTTCAAATTTTAGAATATGAATTTGATAATTAGTACTTAGTAACAAGACAGGGCTGTGAATTGCCTCTAGAGAAATAATGAAAGTATTTAATATAATAAAATTCCTGTTAATTTTTTTTAATATTACATTTACTATATTGTTAAATTACTTGTGTGGATATGTGTGAGTTTTGTTTTCAATTCCTAATACCATGTATTAATTTATATTATAATAAATGTAATTCTTGTATTTCAATAACAATGCATGCCTTTTCAATATTAATAATAATACGTTCAAATTCGCGGTTTTACTTAAGGAGGAAGATTTTCAATAATTTGTCATTTGATCTCTCCAGGTGCTGGTGGTGGCAGTATGCCGCTAGGTGGTAGCAGCGGGCTACAGTACGAACCGCCTTGGCAGCGACAGCAGCAGATGCGATTGCAGCAACTAATGCAGCAACAAAATGTTAGTATTCACACAGAAATATGTCTAAGCCCAATGGGGTAGATAACATTTAGAGTAACTAAGTATGACTTTTACCTTTTAAAAAATGAATCCCTACATTCTCATGTATTAAAAAAACTGCTTCTATAAATTTATTAGCAAATGGGTGCGAAGTTCTACGCGGGAGGCCTAGGCAGTCGTGACCCCGTGGCGATGGCCCTCCAACATCAGAGGGCGCGGGAGATGATGCTGGGAGAGCGGACACGCCCACGCGGACGTCCGCCGCATCGCGATACTGCGCCAAGGACCAACTCACACGACGTTGTGAACCTTGACTCGGATTAGGTAAGAATTAATTTAAAGAAAGCTATGAAAAAAATAACTAAAATATCGGAAGTGTGTTTCCTTCAGTGTGTGTTGTCTCTTTCACAGTCTACAGCCATAACACTCACATTCATATAAAATAACAAAACATTCAAATTAAGGATTTTTGTTTGTTCTATTCTAAAAAAACTGGAAACAGAAGGTTTAAAATTGCATTAATATTTGTTTTATACAAGTCAGTCTTCTGTGCCAACCCAATGTTTTTTGTTATGCCCAGAATCGAATACAGAGCCTCTTATTATATTTTTTAATAGATATAAGTTTTTTTTTTAATTGCTAATCTCCGAAATAAATATTTTTAAATAATCTCTGATGATGATGATCTGTGATAGCTAGTATAGTTTCAATAGCTGTTATCTGATAGATGTCAAATTTTTTACATGATTCACAGAAGAATACTATAAATGAACTCTGTACAGTGAATGATATTAAGGTGCTACGCAGGAAGGATAGTTGGTACATGAGCCGGAGTGGGCCAAACTAGGCATACTGTGTAGTTTTACTATAGACACACCCTACACTACATATCATGAATCTCATATGACATTACACACAAATTCACAACTAGAGAAATAAATTCCCTATGTACGCTTGTAGCTAAAAATCCAAGAGATTAGGATATTTTTTTATCAAGCAAATGTTTAATTCAAAGGTAAAGTGATTTATATAACATTGTGTGTGGTGTAGTTTTATTTGTCAACTTTAAGATTCAGTGTCAGGCGATTACTTATAAGACAATTTTAGGTAAGATTTTGTGAAGTATCTTTTAAATTCAAACTCAATGAATATAGCTTGCCAACCCCAGCACATATCAGGAGACCATGGACATTTTATAGGCACATGGCCGTTTTGGTACTTGAAGCAACATAATAAAATATATACAGTGCCTAAAATGCCAAAAACAGTTCTAGATTCATCTTAAAATCGAATTTCAAAATGTAGATGTAAATAAGAGTAGAAAATGCATTTTCATTGTAAGCTTTTTAATTCATTTTCAAAAATCATATTTAAACAAATCTGTGTTGAAAAGGTCCTAATCAAATTTTAATATATTTTTACCATTTTTTTCTAGTACAAACTGGACTTAGCATTTTAATACTTTTAATACAGATTTGAAGTTTTGCATTCAGTAAATGTGGCTTGCTAAATTATATTAATCTCAGTACAGGAAATTAGTGTTAAGTTATAATAAATGTTGGTAGTTTTAAACGCAATGTGGAAATACATTTTAATATGACTGTGCAATTACATACATAATTTGCTTAATTTTCTTTGATAGGAAATCAATATTTAGGTGTAAAAATTTTATAACAAAATGTAGGTTTATATTATAAATTTGGGAAAGAATTCATTGTTTCTCTGCCCTTATAAAGATTATAAGTAAAATAATTTTGTCATCACATCAATATTGAAAAAATAAAACTGGTGGGGCAGAGCAATTGACCCATTTTGCTATTTCTGTTGTAACTTCGCATAAACTCCATTCCATTAATATCAATCGATTTAATTGGATTTCTGTTTGGCGATGTAAAATTCTGTTGTGAGTAGATTAATTGATTGTGATTTAAGACTAGTTTCTATAATTATTTTTCAAATTACTTGATAATCAAACGGTTGAATCTGATCTATTGAAGTTTATTTAGCCCTAAATGTGAACATTTTAGTTGTGATATTATCACTTACATTTTTGTATACGTTTACTTTAATAAGTCACTATGGTGACTTTAATACTTGACAATTACTATTAGTTATATATTTATAAAAATTATTAATAGTATTCTCCCGTGTGATGATTTAATTGGACACTAATAAAGGCATTCTGAATGTTGTTTTTATTTTTTAAGTTACAAGTATCTCCTAGATTTTATCATAATATTTATGAGTTATATACATTTTTTATGAGCAGTATTTGAATTAGTTTGTAAGTTATTTACTCAATATTTTGTTAAGAAAAACTGTAACAGGTTTCTTTTTCGCACACATGTGAAGACAATTGTATTTCACAATAATATAACAATATGTATTATATTATAATAATGGTACATGTAGAAAACTTCCTATTATTTTGTAGTAAAATTGAGGAATAATAAATAACTTAAAATGTGTATATGTTTATTTTATTTTGAATTAATCCATCCATGATTTATAGCTAAAATATCAAAGACAATTAATAGTGCAACTATGTTGTAAATATGCCGAAATTTCTGGCTATTGTAAGATGACACTAATGAGCAGATAATATATACTGCTGTCAGTTGCCTAACAATACTTGCCTTGTTATTGCAGTAGAATATCTGTATAATGCCCTTTCTCTGTGCAAGATGACTTTTTAATATTTTATTTAAATGATGTCATGGTGCTGGATTAATAATCAATGCTAGCAATCGATTGATGTCGATAAAATCTTCCTCGTCGATGTCGATGAAATAATCACGCCTATCTACATTCAGAACGAATCGCAACAGTCCAAATAGGGGTAGGGATGGTTTATAAAAATAAATGCCTTGGTTTAATTATTGATAGTAATTTTTTATTTATTTATTTACAGCCCATGCATGGCCGAATTCTAACTAAAAATAACATAAAATAAAATACAATTAAGCTATTTATAAAATTGGCAGTAAACCTCCTGCTATCCTCTAATCTTTTTCATATAAAAGTACATTTTTAAATCACAGTATATTGCTCCTATACGCTTCACAAATAGGTTGTTCTTCAATTGAAAAGTTGAGAAACCCATTAAGCAGCGAGACTAACCGAGGAATGGGAGCTTGTTGGCGCTGGACAGTGCGAGCCGAACGCACAGCAAAATGTTATGTTTCCGGCAGCGGTAATAATTATCCGGAACGTACAGTCTCATGATCTCGTTTTTAATTACGCTTAAACCAAATTTGATTATAGCTAAATCTCTACGAAGTTCTAATGAGTTGTACCCTAAAACCCCCTCAAGAACTTAGTAGGGTAGAGGTACGGAAAAAATTGTGCCTTCATTTATACAAATTTCTAAGCAACTTTTTCTACACCCTTTCAATCATAGCCCTATAATACCTTTCATAGGGGGACCATATGACACAGCTGGTTTCAAGAATTGGCCTTACTAATGATGAATATAGCACCCTAGTGGCAGTGTCCGACAGACCAACTGAATTTCGCAGACAAACCTCAATCTTCTAAATGCAGCATCCGTAATCGTCCGAACGCGCTCCGCAAATGAATGATCGGGAACAAATAAAACACCCATGTCGCGGACTTTGCCTACGCGGCTAATAACTACAGATCCTACTCTATAGCGGCAGAGTATTTTATTTGGAGAGGCACAAAAGGTCATCACTTCACATTTGTCATAGTTAAACTGGAGTTTATTTAATTCACTCCAATGCAGCAGTTTATCCAAATCAAGTTACATACACAGACAGTCATTGCTAGTTTTAACTGCTTTAAAAACCTTAACATCGTCGGCAAAAAATAGGTCGTTGGAAGATTTAATTACGCTTGGAAGGTCGTTAGTCATTATCAAAGATAGCAACGGTCCCAGGTTTGAACCCTGGCTAAAACCGGTACTTGTTAGATAAGGCTGTGAGATATATTGTCCATATTTAACATATTGGTTACGATTTGATAGGTAATTAGAAAAAAACTTAAGCAGAACGGGTCCACACCCAATTGCAGCCAACTTTTGGAAAAGAATGTCATTGACACGATCGAACGCTTTTCGAAAATCCAAATATACTACATCTACCAGACATCGCTTGTCAATTTCTCGCGATACCATGTCAGCCAATGACAATAGATTAGTATTAACTGATTTATGTGGAAGGCGTGTTGGGAAGGAGTGATGTGGTGAATGCATTTAGGCAATATTAACGAGTGTAAGGACATTTCAAACACCCTCGCCAGCGTATACAGAATCGCGATAGGCCTGTAGTTTTCGACTTTGTTTCCACAATTAAATTTAAGAACTGGGGTCACGCGGGATGTCTGCCATAACGTTGGATAGACCCCTGAATATAAAATAATATTGAAAATATGCGATATAGGTAATATTAGCCTGCCAGTCCTCTAATTATTTAAGTCGGAATCATATCTGGACCCGGAGGTGTTTTAGATTTTAGTTTATTTACACTACGCATAATAATTTCTTTTTCGAAACATTTGATATAAGAATGATTAGCGTATACATTTGGGTTAGGATTGGCAGTTGCTGGATTTAGTTGCGGGCGGGCTTCTGCCGCGTAACAACCATAATATTCAACATCAATATAAAGAATTGCAAACTCTTTGGCTTTTGGGTTACTAAGGGAATTAATATATTACTGTGGGGACAACTGTCGACGTGTGAAAATTACGAGTCGCGAGTCAGTTGTCTCCGGGCCCCGTTGCGCTTAGACGAGTGTTAAGCAATAAATAATAGTCAAGTAATTACTCGTTTAATTTAATCCTGGCCCATAAGGAGATAACTCAACATTACCAAAATTGCGTAGGTTTATTAACTAAATTTAATGAGATGGTATGTAAATAGTTAATGGTAGCTTTGCGAATGTCGTTCTTAATGATTGACTTAAGACGTTTAAATTCTAAACACGCTTTATTATCATTAAGAAACTTCCACTGCCAATGGAGCTGCGCTTTAGTTCTTAATTTAGCAATGATTTCATTACTAAAATATACAGGAATTTTGGTTAGTTCATTTTCGAATTTTTCTAGGAAAAGTTTGATCAAAAGAGCTATATAGAGTGCTATTAAAATGTTCCACCGCTTCATCAACATCATCAATAGCTAGTAATTCTCTCCAGTCTATGTCTTTTAGAATATAAAATAACGACAAAAAAAATCCCTTATTAAAGTTCCATTCAGTTATGTTAGTAATATTCGATGGTACACGGGTTTGTGCAGGTTGGTAGAAATTGTAATTAAGAGTTAATTTCAAGGGTGGATGATGACCGTCAATTCGGGAGAACTCATCACCAAAATCTACCACTACCACATTTACTCTTCACCGGTAAGGACTGCATCTAATCTGCAACCTTCCCGTTCTTACTCAATATGAACTGAATTAAGCCCAATTCAGCCAGGAAACAGTTAAAATTGATTATACAACTTTCACTACAGCTATAAAAATTGAAATCTCCTAATATTTAAATCTTCTTACTATTAGTAACTACCTTAACAATATTACTTAGATTATCAAACCAGTTAATATAAAAATTTCCAGAAGTGGAATGTGGTAAATAGACAACACAAATGTATAAATACTGGCCCATAAAATTAAACCTTGCCCAAATATCTTCAACGTCGCTGCTTTCATATTCTGGTAAACGCGTCAAATGTAAGGGTACTTTTGACAAAAGCATAACACCCCTCCAGAACACCCACGGTCTCTACGAATAACAGACTAGTAACCATAAATGACTTCAGCATCACATACAGAACTATCCAGATTTGTTTCTGTTATAGCGACTAATTGGATACCGATAAGCGTTATAAGATTCGTTTTGAATGTTAGTAATTTCGTTTTAAGGCCTCTCACGTACTGATATTAGGCAACCAGACTGGATTTTTATTATATGGTGTATTAATTATTACCACGAAAATTAAATTTCCAAGGCTTACCGCATATTTTATCTGCCCAGTCCACTCCAATTTTAAATGATGCGTAGTTTTCACGGGCGTTAAGACCTTTACTGGTACAGATGTTTTCCAGGTGCTCACGAACCTGTTCACCGTTTGTCTCATATTTTAAATAAAACAAATGGTAATAACTCATTTTCTCTGAAGCCTAGAGACTTGTTGATCCCGGCCATGCAGTACCTCGCACAAGATATGGAGAGCTTAATCGTCGAAGCTTGGCCGGTAATTTTATCTCCATGCAGCTTACATGATTACAGGAATGCAGATCTTGATCTAGATTTGATCTCAGCATAAATGGAAACATCACATTGAACATACATCTAACAAATTAAGACACTTCCTTGCAAATATTGTAATTTTAAATTAACGTATAGGTACCTAATAAAGTTAAAATAATACTTTAAGCACTGGTCTAAGCTGTTACAGATGATCCTACTTGGATAGTATATATACCTTGAAAAAAAAATGTATAAGGACTGTTGTAGACCCTAAAGTGAAAAGCTAATATATTAATCATGACCAAGATTATTTAGCCACTGTGGAATAACATCACAATGTCTAACACACACAAGCGATACAAAGCGACAAGCACCATAAAACTTCATATACACAAAGTCCAATGATAATGTTTACTGAGAATGGATAACCTCATATACTGTTACACCTGAAAATCAAGTGTTCTTTAAGCATTCAAAGGTATTTTTTGGTCAACCTCGGGATGTAATTGCTTCACTCCATAAAAAAATAGGTTACATGCATATGTCATAAAAGCGTTGCCTGTTTTCATTTAGTTTTTTTGTTTCAATTGTGTTTTAACTTAAGTTAGTAAGGAATTTTGAAAGAAATTTGTACCATAATGTAGACATGCACCATGGTTAAACAAATTAATGTTTTCCTTCCTTCTCCTGTCAAATCAAGATATAAAAGTATATAAATTATCATATGACTTATAATAATAACTATATAACAGTAATAATAAAAGTTACTTCACATTATATGGAATTTAATATTCACCAGCTTTTTTGTATAATTACCAATTCAAATTAGATCATTGTTTTACATTTTCTTTTGTTTGAAAATTTTTATTCTTTTTAGAATATTTTTACATAAAATGCTGCATCATATATCATTATTACAATTGTGACGTTTTCACACTTGCATTCAGCCCTTGTTATTTCATTTTTGGCAATCTTGTCTAGACTGTAGTGTGCATCATCTCAAATTAATAAAAAATCTAGCTTTTATAGTAAATTTAGATTAGGTATTCCTGTTTTGTAACCAATTGATGCTCCAATATAGTTCAATAACCTCTGAGCTAAATATTCTGCTTCATCCATTTTTGCAATGTTTGCGTTTATCATTTCTAATTTGTTTTCTTTGCAAAATGATAAAACATCACTTGTATTCACAGCCATTGAATCAATAGAGAGCCCACAAGGATTCACCAATACCACTCGACGCATTTTTAAATCTGGGTGGACTTTATCTAGCATTTTCTTTACCCATTCAATACAAAAAACGGTGCTTAAATCTATAGCAATGACCATGAAATCTATTCCAACCCTTCCTGTGATATCGGACTGACTGATGATCCTTTCCAAATCAATACAGCGTAGAACAATAATTTTCCACTGAAAGTCTTCTTTTTTGTGAACGTGGATCAAAGCTTCTGATATATTCTCAACTATATCACGATTTACAGCAAGAACAGCAATAGTTAAACCGTTTTTATATGATGTTTGACCTACCCACGGGGCAGTGAGCATGTTATCTTCCTCTATATAAGACATGTTGATTAGCGGTTCAGACTGTTTATAAAACTCGATCAAACCTCCGCTAACATAATTACACGACAAATTGAAAATCAATCTAAATAAATGTGAATATTTAGTACTGTTGGTTTCGTTAAGTTCTTGTTTACAGTTGTAACTAAATTTAAATTTTGTAACCAATTAGTCAGAAGTCAAAACTATCATAGTGAGTAGTCAGCTAGAACCGTCGCATAATAGTCATCTGACTGCTGACAGGCGCAGGCGTAACCGTGCGCAGTGGTAATTGTCAAAACAAAGTACAACGCTAGTCGCGAGGGGAATAGAAAAATAATGTTAACATTAACACAAAATTCCAACTCGGATTTCTTTTTTAAGTTCATGTTTACTTACAATGAATTATCAGTTAGCAGTATATATACAGCTTCATAATATTATATTTTTTTCAATTGTCAATTCAATTTCAATTGTAGTATAAAAAGAATAAAGGCGGAAGCTAGTATAAAAAAATGAGTCGTCAAGATGAAAAATTTTCTGATAATGGTTTTGAAGCATGGGGTGGTTATATGCAAGCTAAAATCTCAAAACTGGAAGAGCAATTTTCCTCTAAAGCCTCAAAAGAAAATCAAGTTTCTAATATATTTAAGGGCATTAGTATCTTTGTCAATGGTTACACAGTACCTACAGCTGATGAACTAAAAGATTTAATGGCTCAACATGGTGGTGTTTATCATACATATCAACGACATGAAGACATTGTTATTGCTTCAAATTTACCAGATACAAAAGTAAAGAATATGACCCTAACAAATATTGTAAAACCGGAATGGATAACTGAAAGCATAGCATCTAATCGGCTGCTGGATTATAAAGATTTTTTACTTTATTCTAACAAACATTCACAGCCTAAATTAAAATTCCAAAAATCTACTAGAATGAGCAATGATACAAAAAAAAAGGAAGAATTATTAACTGATAGTTGGGTTAAACCAATGAATAATTTAGATATTGAAAGATCTCTTCCAGATTCTAGTTATGTCATTGTGGATTCAACAAATTCTTTAATAGATATTAAAAATACAGACACTTCAACAAAAACTGCTGTAGATCCAAATTTCATATCTGAATTCTATAGTAATTCAAGGTTACACCATATATCTCAACTTGGTGCATGTTTTAAGCAATATATTAACGATTTGAGGGAAGAAAGCAACTACATATTTACTGCACATATAAATTTAAGAGACAGAATAAAATCATATAATTGTCATAGCAGCTTTTCCATGAATTTTGAATATAATAAAGTAATTATGCACATAGATATGGATTGTTTTTTTGTATCTGTTGGTTTGAGGAAACATCCTGAATTAAAAGGTAAACCTGTAGCTGTGACTCACTCTAAAGGTGGCCAAAGTCAAACAAAGAGATCAGGAGTTAATAGATCTGTAGAGTTTGAGCTCTATAGGCAAAAACAAGCTGGAAAACTAACAAAAGCTGGCCTTGATGTTAACAATATTGAAATCTCTACTCGAATAGATAATATTGGTGATGAAGGTAACAAATTTGGTTCAATGAGTGAAATAGCTTCATGTTCTTATGAAGCAAGAGCAAAAGGCATCTGTAATGGAATGTTCATGGGAGCTGCTTTAAGGCTGTGCCCAGAGTTGCAAACTATCCCATATGACTTTGATGGTTACAAAGAAGTAGCTTATACACTTTATAATACAATTGCTCAATATACACTAGATATTGAAGCTGTGTCTTGTGATGAAATGTATGTGCATTGTACAGATCTCCTAACAAATCTTGATGTCAGTCCTGAAGATTTTGCAACAGTATTAAGAGAGGAGATTAGAGAAAAAACTGGATGTCCATGTTCTACTGGTTTTGGAGGGAATCGACTTCAGGCCAGATTAGCAACAAAGCAGGCCAAACCTAATGGTCAATTCTTTTTAACTGCAAATCTCATTGAAGATTTTATGTTTGACATCAATCTCAAGGATTTACCAGGTGTTGGTAGACAAACATCTCAAAAATTAGAATCACTGGGTCATCAAACTTGTGGATCACTACAATCATTAACTTTGGCATCTTTACAACAACATTTAGGTAATAAGACTGGAGCACAGCTCTTTGATCAGTGTCGTGGACGTGATCGAAACCCATTGACATACCATACAGTCAGAAAATCGGTTTCTGCTGAAGTCAACTATGGTATCCGTTTTGAAACAAATGATCAATGCTATCATTTTCTGAATCAGCTTTCTATAGAAGTTCAGTCCAGAATGCAACAGTTTAAAGTAAAAGGTAAGTGCATTACTTTAAAACTAATGGTGAGAGCAGAAGAAGCTCCAGTTGAAACAGCAAAGTTTTTAGGTCATGGTTTTTGTGATGTCATAAATAAGTCTGTTACATTGCTTGAAGCTACTAATGACTCTCAAATAATACTCCAAGAAGTGATATCACTTTGCAAAAAGCTCAATATAGATCCGAAAGAAATGCGAGGTATTGGAATACAAGTAACAAAACTAGAACAATTAAATGACAAACTACAAAAATCCAAAGGTGCCATAAGTAAGTTTTTAACTAATGTAACAAAAGATGAAAGAAAAGATAAACCTAATTTGTGTATGAAAAATGAACCAGTTTCCCCTAAACGACCCCTGGCGTCGCCTAGAAGAAAATCACCTAGTAGATCACCTAATAAACGAAAAGGAAGACCACCAAAAAACTCAAAATTGAGTACATCTAAAACTCTTATGGACAAGTTCTTGCAGTGTCCAGCAATTAAAAATGAATTTAAAAGTCCAATTAAGAATAAGTCTAAAGATATAGAGGAAACAAAGAAGAATATTGAAAATATAGAAACGGAAAGAATTGTTAAATCTGGATTACTGGGGTTCTCATGGAAAGAAGTTCGTGAATTACTTAGGGCTTGGTTTGATAGTGGACAGCCACCAAAGCAGTGTGATGTAGATATGATCATTTCCTATATGGAAAATATGATCTGCAATAGAAATATAGATAAATTATATATTTTATTAAACTTTTTTAGAAGAAGGATTCAAGAGATTAATAACGAGATATGGAATGAAGTTCTAAATTATGTTTTAGAACAAGTTCAGAGTGCAATGTTGGTTGTGTATAATAAAAGGTTATATTTTGAAGATTGAATTTAAATAAAACAGGTTTAATATTTACTTTTTACTTTATTTCATCTAGTGTTTCATGTCCTAAAACTACAAAGAAAAAACATTATTCCATAAACACAGGTTGTGTCAAATAATACTGCCTTAAACTAATTTCATGTGGCAGGTACAGGCTAAAGCTAATTGGAAGGTACTAAAAAACAAGGCAAGTACAGATTAAAAACAGTATAAAACATTCATGCATACAAAACGGTAACCACATTAATATTAGTATGTACGTACATGTACTATGCTCATATATTATGTTGAAAATGGCAGTTAATATCACTTAATAAGTGTATACACATTAATGCCATTAGCATTTCACATGAAAAGCCAGACAATTTAAAATTTGGTGTCCTAAACTTGATGGTCAATTTAAGTAGGTAATTTTTAATTATAATTATTATCACAGATGCTTCATTGCGACAGTTAAGGAGGCATAATACAATCTGCCCTTTATGTAAAATGTACCGGCATTTTAGAATTTCATTAGAATGAACCTTTTTGTGTAAAACTTATATATCAATAAACAAGTTCATACAGTGTTTACATAATCAACAAAAATTCTGTGCTTGGGACTTCGTGCTCTTTTGGGCGAATTGTATCTTAAAATAAAATTAATTGTGCTTCAAAAATCAAGCTAAGCTTGTAAGTAAAACTTACAACTGATTTGTGACAAACAAAATCTTGTAACAAAGTTAACTCTAATTTTGTTAGTAGATATAATTATATATCATGATTTAATTCTATTATATTAGCATTATAATTTGAAGACTTGTATTGGGACAAATTATAAAGGCTTTCAATTTAGACTAGAATTTTAACCAGAAACAATAAATTTTGTTGATTGAGTTTATTTTACTCACATTTTAATCCAATTATAATTAGTAGTATATACATACTTTTATAAATTAGAATTATAAAGAAAACAGTTAATTTTGGCACTGCTATTAAAAATAAAATTATATTTCCACAGATTATAAAAAAAAATCTAGTCACGACATTTAAAATAAAATTACAAAACAGTGCTGATAATTATTAAAAAAAAGATTTATTCGGAAACAATCTAGAAAGTTGAGTATAATAAGATGGCATTGTAATAAATTTTCACAAAAAGGATTTCTGTCAAGCTTAAAAATATTGTCCCTATATTTAAGTATTTGTAAGTGGCCTCACGCTGTAGAATTAGCTGATATAGAGTGCTTGAATTTCGAGTCTATAATTATTTCGTCCCCTGAAGACATGTTGTACGAATATAGCTGTTTCGTCGGATATTTCATTTCCTCCGGACCCTAAAAACAAAAATTATCAGTAAGGAGTCTTCTGCTTGAATACAGAACCAAAACATTCTGTTTAGGTATTCTTCAGTGGATATTGAAGCAATAGATTTATTTAATATACATTCTAAACCATTTTTATATCCAGTAAATTTAAACTAGTTATTTATATCTTGCCTTAGTTTTTTTTAATAATATAGATAAATAAAAATTGTGTTTACCTGTGAGTCCCTCAGCTCTTGGTCAACGTAGAACAATCTCATCTTGGAAGCGGGGAATCCAGCCAAACGCTCCAATCGCGTTTTTAAATCTGCTACAGTTCTGAAAGTAATTTTCCAATACGATTTAAAAAAAAGGGCGTCATTAAATTTGTATGTACACTTTTGGTATTAAATATTTGAGGGTAGTCCTAAATTATTTTGTTTGAAAACGTTTTCACGAATTCTTGAGCGCTAAAAGTTATATCGATTTGAAACAAGTAATAAACTTTAGGTATACGTTTCATCAAAACAGGTTAGGTCGTTTTTGAGATATGGGTATAATGCACGGCCTATGTAAAAAGTATTGACATCTGTCAATAAGAATTTTTCAAAATGAATCCAAAATATTCTACATGAGATTTAATTAAATTAAACATAAAATACGTTACTAGAGAAATGACTTCCTCCTTTGCTCTCTGTGTATGGTAATGTTGGATTCGATTATCCGGCCAGACAATTCCGCGTTCTGTATTTTATTAACGTCCGGCAGTTGAACGTGACAATCAAACGTAGTAATAATAGTAAATCAAATTTAATGGCAAAAATTCCAAATGATAAAAATTACAACATTCATGAAAGACTTATTCTTTTTACTCTCATTAATTCAAGGACACCCGTCCCATGCCCTATTGGATATCACGGGAAGTTACTTTTTACTATATTGATAAAATTCTCAATACCTGTAAACGTCAACGGTTCTAACTTCGCTGGTGTCTCCACACGTAAAGGTAATTTGCACTCGCTTTTCTGGTCTCAGATCAACGGAAACCAGCGGGTCCAGCTTACCGTGAACTCCCACTAACTCCCAATATCTAAAAAAAAAAAATTAACACATATTTACTGTCATCTTTTTCCTATAACAGCTGCGGTAATGGAAGCTTTCTGTAGCGTACAAAGTGGAGAGATAAATATATTCGTTAATTTATAGAACTATTAATATTTGCAAATTAAATTTCAATTAACTATTATATGTTATTGAAGTGAAACTTCTTTATCGGCTTTGGAAAAAAATTACCGTCACATTTTTCGGTTACGTGCCATCTTTTTCTTGTCCCTACCACGGTTCATTCGCAGAGATTCGAAGCCATTAATAACAAAAATATATAATAACGATAACAATGATAGTAATAGTTATATTACAATTTATGAAATTCTGTAATAATCTTAGTAGTAATAAAGTAAAATTAAATAATTGTATTATTTGTATTCATATATATGATGATAAAAGACATTTTGTTAGACTTTATCTAATTAAACTTTATTTAACCAATTTCTGTAAAGTTGCATATAATAGACAATTTTTCGAAAAAATAAGGTCATAAAGAAGTTTCACTTCTTACGTGTGTACACTAGTACACGCACACGTTTAGCAGCGCCATTACTCGTATATATATGGGTTATTAGAATGTTTGGGGTGCACATACACAAATGATTGCGGGCTTACTTTGTAACTTAAAATTTTACATATATGAAATCGATATGATATCGTAAACTTGGAATCGTACACTACAAAAACTCGACAATCAATTCCAAATATCGTTATTACAGAATAGTCGTTAGTTCTGCCCAAAATGTAATCGTTGCATCAAGGAATGAATCACGCTCTGCTAATTTTAACAATGACACGATGTTGTTTACGTAAAACAATTATGCAGATTCGTAAGATGTAGTAACGTCTCCAATGGTTCATTTTATTATTTTTATGTATCAAACACCGCCAATAGACACTGACATTGCCAGTGTTGCCGGCTTTTTAAGAATTGATACGCGTTTCTCTTGAAGGACACTAAGTTGAAGTACCATGTCGCCTTAATGAGCACATCAAGTTTTTAAAAAGCTAATTTAGCGTTCCCGTCCAAATGACCGCGAAACTAAACGTCATTTAATATGTCTATTCCCAGTACTCTGGATATGGTTTAAAAAGAGAATGTCTTCAAAGAGTAGCTCAATGTTGACCTATGTTAAAATCTTGAGCTAAATGATCACATTTTTTTTAGTCTATGATTAACTATACTTGATACCAATTAATAAGCGTGTAATAAATAGGTTTGGAAATAAACATAATAATATTTTTCCTCTTTATATTTAAACCTATAAATTAGCGTTTCTCAATTTTCGCAACGCACGCCTACAATTTCCATTTATGAAGAGCCTTCGACGCAGGAATTGTTAATTAATTCTATTGTGAGACGAATAATCATATCGTTCTTTAAAGCAAAAAATTCTGCGAGTTGAAGAGGACATGGTTATTTTTAATCATACAACTTTGTTATGTTAGTTATTCCTAAAATAATTTGAAAATACCGGATGTGTGTAACGCCTAAAATTTTGATTTATTTTGATAATTTAAAAAAATATTTTAAATTCCTACTTGTTAAAGTCTCTATTGTGGGGGCGCCTCTTTTGTGGAGGGGCCCGGTTTTCCCTCCCCTAAATCCAGCCCTGATACAGGTAGTAGTAATAACTACTCATAATATTTAAAAAAACTTACCGATCCGGTCTGTCAGCCTCCGGTTTCTCCATGTAATATCTGATGAAGGCTCTTTCCGCCGCATCTCTCTCCTCTGGTGGGACAGCACCACCCCCATTTAAGGTTCTTACATGAGGCAGCCTCGCTACTAGAAGTAATCTTCGTTCGTGCTCGGTTGATTCTACACGCTCCCAAAGGGGCCAACCCTGGAATTAATGTTTTTTTGTAAGAAATAATTATTTATTACTACTGCGGTACCGACAGACGTTGTCCTGTCTTAACTATGAATATTGATTATTAATATAAAAACTACGATCAAAGCATTTGTTTTAAGCGATATTCATTTCTCTTTGACGATATTTGCTGCACGCATTCTGGCAATGCTATGTCAAACGCCATAAGGTTATATGAAAAAAGTTTGAACAGTAAAAGCGCTATTCAATGAAAAAAAAAATGTGTGCGTGTACCAGTGTACACACGCTTTCGTTTTAGTTTAACTTCAAAAAGAATTAGCAAAATTGGTCCAGCCATTCACGCGTGATGCCGTGACCAAGGGAAATAGGGATTCATTTTTATATATAATAAATATGTAATATCTTGCGATAGGTTACTATATCTAGTTGGGCTGAGTACTACCGCAGCAAACGCTCTTGACGGGGGCAGGGGGATGATGGGGCTGTTCGGTTTTAGTGGGTTGGGTTCATTGCTCATCACGGACCAATCCGCAATCTTTCGTGTCACTTTGATGAATTTCCCCAAAAAATAACCTCATATAGTACATTAATATATCTAATTACGGACACACTAAGGACTTGGGGTCCAATATGTTTTTGACATATAGTTCTCATATTTACTGAGTCTCGATTCTGAACGTCACCCGAGGGCTTTATAACGAGCCTAAAGTAATAAGTACTCTTACATTTCTTATTCGTTTAAGTCAAAATAATGTACATTTTTGAGTTTGCCTTGATTTCAATTCAATTTACATAAATTACTGACAGTTAAGTTTAATCAATTTCACTAAGACAAACTCTATTTTTAAGCGATCAAAAATATTTTTCAGGATTATTCCTGTAGAAAGATTTTCTGCTCAATAATTAAAAAAAAATAAAGCTTCACCCTTGTCTAAATCAAAACTGTCTAAAACAAAGCTTTCTGCGTAATTTCGACCTAACGCAATATTCAATGACCTTGATAACTAAGCCTTTAATAAATTTACAGATTATAAATAATTCCGGGTCCAATACAAAAGAGGTGCCATCAGAGATCGTTCACTGAATTAAGAAGTCACGATTGTACCAGGAATTATAATTTTAAACGAAGGCTATATCGAGGAGGTTTTCAAGGCTTTGACTACTTTCTATATAGGGAAGGCGTTTTTGTTTGCGGATTATTGTATTTACGACATGATCTATAGAAATATATGGACATCATCAAGTAACTTTTTATTAGTACGACTGGTGATGTTTACTGTCAAGTGGTTTATTACAATTTGTTATATTATTTGTAGTTTCTCTTGGACACACGAAAACAAAACAAAATGTCAAATGTCAAAACATTATAGAACACTAAGACTGTAAATGAACATTTCCTTAGTTTAAGCTATTTACTAGTATTGTACAAAATTAAGCCAACATAATATATAATATTGCTTATTAGCCATAGTTATTGTTGAGGCTAGACTGTAGTACATGTTCCTCACTCTCTTTTGTAAACTTTATTGTAGGGAAAAATTTGCAGTTTCTATATAGAAACGGGATGATTATTTACGATTTTACATAGCATTATTTTTTGTATGTATGTATTAACACTTTGTTTTTGTTTATTTTATATCATTTTCAGTAGACCATCAGACATGCAATCAGGCAGATCTGTGGCCGAGAAGCTACACAGCAGGAGAATGTCAAATCTCCCATTTCCAAAAAAGGTACTTTTTTTAAAGTCCGGAAATAACTGATGATAATTGTTGGTGAGTCGAAGCCCGCTGGCTTAACACGTAAATTAAGGAGACAACGGACAACAAAGGAAAAATAAATACTAAGGGTATATTTCAAAAAGTACATAACTAAATTGAAAAAAAAGATCTAATTTATCTGGAATAAAACATTATTAAATGATGTTTTTACATTGTTAGGTGCATTTATCTCTGAAAGACCTTAACCATAGACCATATGCGATGAATCGAAAAGGTATTACCTATATATGTTATACATACAAATAATACAACAAAAAGTATTTATTAGATTCATATATATAATACATATGGGATAAAACAATACCAGCGAGGATTTAACGGCAGCTTAGATTTTTCATAATACAGAACAGTACAGTACGGCACCAATCCTAGCAGCTGATAAGTGAGATGAGGCCTATTCAAGGGTATACCTATCCAGGATAAAAACAAGAGATTTATAGTGTGGACAATTGTCTTCAAACATGTAATAAATTATTATCCACTTCCCTATGAATAATTGGATTTATTGCGATAGTTAACAGAAACTTTCAAATTATAATATTATCCTATAAAAATAGTAAATGTTTCTGAAATCGTGCGCTGTGTATAAAGGAACCATCGTGAGAAAACCTGGCATGCTTTAGGCCCAAAAGTAACCTACGTATACATAAAAAATAGTATAGTAACCAAACGTCAGAAATCCCGAGGCCAAAACCTATATAGTAGTCTTTAGTAGAACTTTATAAAGTGCGTAATAGAAGCTTGCCGTTGCTTTTGTACGACCTTCTACATTTGTCCGAAAGCGGAACAAGGAACAAATTAAACTATGCATGCATCAGAGTATGGTATTTCTCATGAATATTAAATTAAATATTGAAAACATCAATAAAGATTTACAGATGAAGTGAAACTTCTATATCGGCGTTAAAAAAAATTACCGTCACATTATTCGGTTACTCGTCACATTATTCCGTTACACATCACATTTTTCCGTTGCGCGCCCTCTTTTTAAAACTACCACGGTTGATTCGAAGAGATTCAAAGCCATTAGTAACAAAAATATATAATAACGATAACAATGATATTAATAATTCTATTACAATTGATGAAATTCTTTAATAATCTTAATAGTATTAAGGTAAAATGAAATAATTGTATTGTATGTATTCATGTCTATGATAATCAAAGCCCAATCTTTATCTTATTTAACTTCATTTAACCAATTTCTGTAAAGTTGCATATAGTAGATCATTTTTCGAAAATGAAAGTCATAAAGAAGTTTCACTTCTTAGGTGTGTACACTAGTACACGTACACATTTTTTCTTTTAGGACAAGGTCAGGGATTGACTGAAGTATTTGGCAGGTTTAAATGAAAATACATGTACGTTTTAATAAATACAGCGAAAACGACATTACATCAAAGACAAAGCAGATTGCTAGATTCTAATATGTAAATATAAAATGCACGAAAGAAAGCAGTCTAGACCAGACAATAAATATAACTAAGAAATATAGCACGCCTTTGTTGTCTGTGACTTAAGACATACATCAAGTTCCGAATGAATAATATATCGTCAAATACCTATGTAATATTATAGCAAATTCTGTTCATTTATTTTTAAAACAGAGTTCTATGCCCTGAATATGATGATTTACAATACTTTGATATTAATAATTTTACGGTTTTATAGAACACGAGACAAACGGGCTCCCGTATGTGCAAACAAAAACGTCAGAATATGTATCGCAGTCGCTATTGAAAGACAGTAAGGTTGCTGGAGTTAGCGATAGCAAATATATATATTTTTACGATTGGTTGCGTCACGAACATTGTCACTATTCGATAAGCCCTTGACCTATACGTAAATTTAAATTCAGAACACCTGCCGCCCTTCCCCTGTTCGTAAAAAAAAAACATGGAATTTCTGTCGGATTTCATTTTCCGTCCCAAGCGGTAACGGATCCGTTCCGATTCATTAACTGCACTATCGATTTCGTACAGGGTACGCGAATAATTGGCTATACATGCATGATAATTATTACACGTAATAATATCACGGTATTACTGTAAATTATAGTACATAATTATCAGTTCAATTGTTTTCTTAGAAGTCTTACGTATCAAAAGGACATGGAGTAGCAAGTTTTATTCATAGCACTCTTTATTGAATTAAAAATATGATAACATAATATCGCTTTGCCCGTTGGAAAAAGTAATCTTTACGTTTCGGTCTTCAGCGATCTAATATCTGGTAAGCGGTATCTTCCAGTCACCAGACTACAGTTAAAAAAAACAGAAAAGAATTGGAGACTCCGTAATATGTACACTGTGTGTAACTAAGAAAAACCATTTTAGAAAAGTTTTTCAGAAAAAAGTAGCGAAACCTTAAATCAATTTTTTTCCGCATACTATGTCACGCTGTGTAATATAAATTTCTATAGAACTTATAACTCTTAGCTTATAGCTTTATATAAGGATATAAAATAAGAATATCAAATAATAGAACTGGCACGCTATATTTTGATTTATAAATCATAAATATAAATGTTTTTTTAACCTCAAACTCAAGAGAATGCATAGGAACAAATGTATACCGCTTAAAAGGTTATGTCGCTACCATAATGACATTGCATTTAACGTGTTTATAAATCTATGGCCTCGGCTATAAGTAGAATTAAAACACTTTACTGATAATTCAATTCTTAATTCAAATAATTTAATGTTTATGCAATGCAATGTTGTATGTTTTTGTAGTCTTAATTTCATCTTTTTTATTGTGTTATCTCTTTTTGTATCACTGAATGTCGCTGGTCATGTTTTATATGTCTGTTATTTCATGTCTTAGTCTGTGAACAGGTAAGAATAGTAAAAACGCAGGCATTTTAATTTTATTAACTTGTGGAAATATACTTTTACTAGTACACTCCGTGAAAGGCAAAGCCAGTAATGGCTTCCTCATTCGTGTTGCTTCATTCTGTCAGCAAATGCGAGGCCTATAAACTATTATCTTTATACCTATAATTATTATTAACCGCTTGCGACTTAACAGTCACCGGTGTATTAACAAGCGAGTGTTTGCGTGGCATATCCCGGCAAAATACTTTTCGATTACATTAAAAAAATTGAGGCAAAGTTGTTATGTTATAACTCGAAACGCCAAATGGTGCGCTGTTGCGTTGTCCACTCTTGTGTTTGCCCGTGTAAACTACGGAAGCAATATGACCGCTACATTTGATAACAACTACCCTCAAAAGTAATATTTCGATTTGTTTCTCTTATCACGCCACAAGTGATCTACATATACATATATTTTTGACCGCCTCCAAAACACCTGCTTACAATTCGACATTTATAACTTTTAATTTCTTTCTTGTTGGAACTGCTAAGCAATGGATGCCTTCCGAAACATCCCAAAACAATAGGTAATTAATTGGAGTGCAGATTCATTAGTAGAAGGAACTATTGTTCCATGCTTTTTCAACGGGCTTCGCTCCGTCGATTCTGAATAGGCGAAATATGGAGCGTAGCAAAACTAGCAACGTTGCGATTTGACACATACGACACACGAGTCCTTTGATTTAAATAAAATTCAGCCTGAGATATTTTAATACGATTTCATAATGAACTTCACAAAATTTCCACGGTTTTGTATATCAACGACTTTACGTTACTTCATAGTTTCTATCCTTTAATGTACTCAACGTTGTATTAGGGATATTTGGATACAACAAGCTAGAAGCCCGACAGGAATCACGGCTTGCCCGTTATTAAAGGGTTTTCGGGAAATATTAGTGATCCTAGTGTTCTGCAAGAAATTATTAAACGGCGGAAATGAAAGTTATTTGCAGTACATAGGGGTAGAATAAGGGGGGGGGGGGGGGGTTTGCGAGTGCTTGTTTGCTATAAAATCTTTCTCAAAGCGAAATCACAAAATCCACGTTAATTTACATATGTTACGTTACTTTATTTAATTTAAAATCCTGTTTAATTATTTTGCACTATAGGCTGACCAGACCCAGCTTGCCCTTAATAAGTCACAGTACTGTGTAGTCCGTCCCGGAGACCATAAAAAGTCTGTTCTGCTCTCGATATCCTCTAGTAGTTTAGTATAGTAAAAGAATAGAGTATATTTTTTTATAAATAACAGCAAATTTATATAGTATATCTCTAGTTATACGTTATAAAATGTGGTTTAAAGTTTGTCGTTGCCATGGTTACCACTTTCCATTCCTTTTATATGAAGACAACTTGTATAGATATCTCAATTTAATAACGTTTATATCTCAAGTTGATAAAGTTTATATCTCAGGTTGCTAAAGTTTATATCTCAGGTTAATAATGTTTATATCTCAATTTAATAAAGTTTATATCTCAACATAATAAGCTTTATATCTCAAATTAATAAAGTTTATATCTCAGGTTAATAATGTTTATAACTCAATTCAATAAGATATAAAGATCTCAAGTTGATAAAGTTTATCTACCTAAAGCTTACATTTGGCGTACACGACCGGCAACGTACTTGCGAGTCTATGAACAGCTGTATCACTTCAGATCAGGTGAGACTCCCGTTAGCGCTGTTACATAAAAATAAACCTAACCAACCAGCTTCCCCCATAAAGGTCCCCAATTATACCAAAAATAATTAAGACATGTTTATCAAGTGCATGGAGATCTCTGTAAAGAAAACACTTTTTAAACGGATTGAAGCTATGTATTATTATTATTATAAGTAAATATATATAAATAATATAAATTTACACGGTGACCACGCAGGCTGTAAAGCACGCGAAACGTCGGATTTTTTTTTTTCAATTTAAAATTATGTAAATAATTATAAGTTTATAATAATAATACATAGCTTCAATCCGTTTAAAAAACGTTTTCTTAATGTGTAAAACCTATGTTAATAAAAGACGATTTTTCTCTGTTTCAATTGGCAACGTACGAATTGATAGTCAAGCCGTAATGCAATGCGACTAATCCACTATGTCAGTAGGACAAAGGTGAATACGTAATGTGAAACGTGTGGTCCTGTCTTGTAATAGGGTGGGGAGATCTGGGCCATCGGAACGAATGGCTATTACAAAAGTATAGTTCCCGCCAAATAAATTAGCTAGATATATATTTGGATTTTTCTTTTTTAAATACAAAGAACCGTAACAGCAAGGGCATGAAACAAATTTCTATGTGATTTACAGATATGCTAACAAACAAGTATTGTTTGTTTGGGAGCTCAAGGCAAAAGGAGCTCTGGCTAATAAAGTACAGTTGTTCAAAGTTAGATTAAGGTAAAAAGTACAAAATTCCATAACACACAGTCATATATAATTATTTACCTATTGTCAGTTGTAAGATGTGTCGGTTAGCATTCATTGCTAAGCGGTTCCGGTATAACAATTTAATTAAAAAAGTCTATATTTTCTGCAAAAGAACAAAGTAAACTTAATCCTATTTGGTACATGTTTTTAAGAAAATAAATTACACATTTTATTTGTAGTTCCGGCAGTAATAAAACAAAATGTGTGCGTGTACTAGTGTACACATGTAAGAAGTGAAACTTCTTTATGACATTATTTTTCGAAAAATAATCTACTATATGCAACTTTACAGAAATTGGTTAAAGTTAAACAAAAGGCTTTTATTACCATAGACATGAATACAAATAATACAATTATTTCATTTTACCTCATTACTACTATGATTATTACAGAATTTCATTAATTATAATATAATTATTACTATCATTGTTATAATATTTAATAACGATAAAGAAATTAAATTCAAATTGTGTTAGCGAGGTGTTTAGATTCGTTTAAAAATATATATGTTTGACTTGTAACGTGATATGAGAAACAAACATACATAATTTTGAGTATGTTTCGGTCACATTAATAATACAATAATAAAATTCGACATTCGTCAAAGAATGAACATACATGTTTGCCTTTAAATATACTTAAAATTAACTCTGGTAATAAAGTGCTAAAGAGATACTAACTAAATTCACTTGCGCATTAAAACCAAAAAGTCTTTACTTTTTTCATGAGGTAGAGCGGTTACCCTAAAGTCGAAGCTACCCTAAGTCAAATTGGTTCGTAAATATGTACTTTAGTAAAATAATAAATATGATAGAAATCTCTCTATCTCTAATGTTGTCCATTGTCCACAATACTATACTCCTTTTCTAAAGGTCTTTATGTTTAAACATTGAAGATGCATTACATGCGTGGGCGCAGGTCGATCGTTCGTTGGTCCGTGATTCACAACAAGTTCTTGTTTAAAGCAATCATTCAATAAAGTTTGTTGAAGCAAGGTGATATCTAACGGTCAAATGTCCATATTCAATTTGTATATATAACTTTGAAAATCGAATTGTAAACATTGTTTTTTATTTTATTTCCTTCAAAGTCACAAACTGTTGCGTTTAGAATTTATGTCAAAGACAAACATCTTGTACTGGGTAATGCATTTATTTCTATAGACATTTTTATTTGAAAATCGATTCTAAAAAAAATCTTTTTTTAAGTCTATTAGGAGCAGACCTAGGAGTTATTTGGCTCATATTCGTATAAGGTTCTTTAAGACAATCATTCAATTCCCACATTTTAGTTTTTATAAATTAATTATCTGCGCAATGCAGTAACCGCTATACGTGCGTAATCTTAAAGTAATAATAATACTTAGGTCATACAAGGTAGCAATAAGGTGACGTGGTAACAAAGTAACTGGCGATGTGAACAAGTGTATTGAAAAACTTTAGCAAACAACCAATTTAATAATATGGTATGTTCCGCTCAACAGGCAACACTGTACCTATGAACCATTTTGGCTCTCTACCAAGCTCGCATTTTATCTTTCACCGTAGATATAACAAATTAAATTACCATACTTTGACGGGCTTTAATTACGCTTCAATCTTGTTTTTGTTAAAGTATATTTTTTACGTGTCTGGCATGAGTATGTAGTGCAAAAGACGAAATTTTTGTCGTTAAGATTAATAAATCATAGATGCAAAATTCATCTTCGTTGTTAAATCTTGGAAATTAAAAATAAGTTCAGGAAATACAATTCAGGAGCGCAGATTGCCAATCGATTGCCAAGACGGCTAAGTGCAATGGCTATTGAAGTCTACATTTATCTTGCAAATGTACCTGGTAAATTTCAACCAAAGGTTACGTTTAAAAGCCGGAAGTATTAATTTAGGTGTTTATAAAATGTCAGAGTTGACGTGTATTTAACTATTATTTAAATTAAAGGTTAAAGTATAAACGAAATATCGCTTGCCCCGGGGAAAAAATCAAGCATTAGCATAGCTTTCATTCAATAAATATATATATATTTGTTTATGTTTTGTACTTAGTATCCCAGTTATAATGGAATTACCTTCTTTTATGTTTCCTGAAAAATAATTAATTTTGCTTTACGACCCGGGGCAAACGATATGGGCGTATAACATTTAAAATCATTTTTAATTCAACTTTGTATTTTTTTTTAAATTATGTAATGGCTTAATACCAATAATTAACAGAAAATTCGTTTAATATAGGCTTTATCGATATACTCGTAACGATGCCAAGGTTTGGGAAATCTAAAAAAAGTCAGCAGTCCTATGACGAAAATCTCCGGGGTTACACCATCAAGATTACGCAAACACTGACACTAACTAGGCCAGAACTAATTCAGGAAGACCTTCACCCATATGATCCCGGCTCTCGTGTTACACGAATAAAATAAATGTCTTCACGCGTTTGATATAGCTTTGAAAAATCTGCACCTTTGAATCGGAAGGGTTATGTTGATTGGCACATGTTCTGATCGCGGATTATTGATGAAGTAATCCAATGATTGCTTTGCAACAACTGATGCATAACAATTACCAATATCAATAAATACGACGCACTTATAAGAATGTAATATACTATCTTCAAAAAGATAGCCCCATAATTAGCTTGTATATCTGCATACCTAATCCTTTTTAATATAAAATTGTAAAACATTCTTTGTTATACTTCGACAACACTTTCGTCTTCTATTTGAAGCACAATATTTGACCTTACGCCTAATGAGAAAAATAATAAAGCAAGGTTAGGCACTCACCTGCACTCTTAAACTTCTTAATGCTGGAAATTTGGCAAGTCTATCCACTTCATCCCACGTGGCCAGTCCAGTGTTATTAAGATTCAGGAAACGAAGTCGACTGTAAACAAGCCATAATTAAGTTACACAATAAAATCACAAGTTTAGTGGGTCAATGACAATTCATTACAGCTATCAAACCATTAATGACATTGACTAGTTTTTACACAGCTAATGTTTGAAACAGTTTGAAACATTTAGACATAAGATTAAAAATGTATGTGACCTTAACTATAAAAATGTTTTTTTTCGAATGTTTTAGACCTTTGGATGCGGTCTTTTTATTCTTATTAACACAACTTTTTTTTAAATATATAATAGGAGGAAAAACGTGCCTCCGTGCCTCTATTCTACAGTTCGCTAGTTAGTTCACAAAAGAAAGTGCTTCGTGAAAAGGACTGTGGAGGACTTCCATATATCGAGGTGAAGTTGATGTCATTTTTTATTGATACGGCGGATACCTGATCGCAGAGAAGCAACTTCTACTTGCATATATAGTAGCTCTGGAATATATCTTTTTGTAAATACTTACGGGAAGCCATCGTGACTTTTCTTATTCCCATTGGTATCGTCACATTTCTCACAGGGATCGGGCGCTAACGTTGTTAAATTGCAGTCATTAACTAGAAGCGTCTCCAAGTTGGGGAAGGCATATCCGAATTTTGAAATTTCTATCCAGCTACTGACAGGGTTTCCTGAGAAATGGAGTTTCTTCAACTGTTGATGAACTGGTTGAGTCTGATCACATCTCAAGCGTGAACATTCCTCGCACCGGTCCTTTTCATTAACCTCCTTCCCAGTGAGGTCCACGTACGAATACTCATTGAGGCTCAAGTGCAGCTCTTCAAGAGTCGGTAGAGCTTTCAAAAGACCATGGACACTGGGCCATCCGACATAAGTAGAGTTCAAGACGAGATTGCTCAGACTATCCCAACGTGGATGAAGAGCTTGAGCCGCTTGAATTTGAGCCGACAGCCGATTGAAGCTTAAATTCAGAAACCTCACTCGGGGAGCTTGCTCAAGAATCGCAAATACCTAAAATCATTGGAACAATTTAAAGTATTTGGCATAACAATGTGATTTGTGAATCATTAAAAGTTGTATGCATTGTAACGCAGCAAAAAAATTATATACTCTCAATAACAACAATTCGAAACAATTAAGATCACTGAACTTGATGGAAAGTATTTCAAACTCAAGGCATACCTCTTCCCAGTCCGTGAGCTTGTTGTTAGCGAGATCAAGCTCCACAACATCAGCGCACTTATCGGCCAATACAGTTGCATCTCCAGCGCAATCTATATCACAATCATTGAGTACTAGAAGCGTAGGCACACTCAGTCTAGGAGATCGTTTAGGCACAAAAATAGCTACAGGCATGTCGTCGATGGAAGGGTTCACCTCACCCTTAGCACCATACTTTCGCTCGAGTGCTTCTAAGAGCGACGGCATTTTGAAGCTGTTGACAAAAGAAATGAATGTTACACAATGCTAGGCTAACATTAGATACTCTTTGGGCTGTGTTATCTACTGAATAACTAAGGGAAGTTTACATCAATGTGTATGTTACACAGGTATTGTTAGTAAAACCTACCAATAAAACGTTATCTTTATGTTTACTATTCCATAGTAACACAGCCGTATAAAAAGAAGTCCAACCGTATTCAGTGAGAATTGTTTTGTTAATTCCAACGGCCCTGAGCCATTTATAGAGTTATTGCATAAACAAAAAATTTAGACCGTTCAGAATTTATGTATAAAACTTCTGTTTTATATATAAAGGATATAGGTTTCTACCTATATTCTTGATTTTCTGATTGCTATAGTAGACTAGACCTATATATAGACTTCTTACACTGTTAATTTTTACTATTTTTTTTTTCATTACTATTATTACATTATTTTTCACTGTCGCAATGACCAGCGCTGAGGAACACGTCTGCTCCACAGCATAATGCTGAGCTAGAGCCAGTTACAACCACAATACACACATAAAATAAAATGTATTTTATTAATTATTTTCTTTCTATATTTTTTTGTTTATTATTAATATATTATTTTGTGCGTTTTGTAAGTAATAAATGTTATATATCTATAAAGCAAAACGTTCCGTATTTTGTAATGAGTTCGATAATTTACTAACAAATATCTGGGATAGTAATTATTCCTAATGACCGCTGCGGTGAAAATAGTAAATTATTACTCAATAAGAATATGTTTTAATCATTGTTATATTATAATTAAAAGCATGTGAAATCAAATATTTTTATATAGTTTTGATTTGCCTTAAATAGACTACTAAATCTAATTGAAAAATGTAGGAAATTTAAACAAATGTAACACTTATCAACAGAAATGGAAAATATATATTTAACTTTGTATATTATACATTTCCCGAGGGTATGAACCCTGGGTAGGGTATGAAAGTGTATATCAAAAACTACAGACCCGTTTTTGATGAAGCTTGAACTTAGAGGAAGTTGGAATATACAATCGTAGTCGGTATCCCAGAAATTTGTGGATAAAATACCGACCGGTCAAACTGCTATAGTACTCGCTTTTTTGAAATTATAAGTCAAACCATCTTTGTCACATTCCACAGAACAAGTCCGCGTCAGTTAAATAAATACTTTTTTATTAAATACTGTTTACGATTTTGATATAAAATTAAGCAATCCACTCTTTATTTAAAAAACCATCGCAATTGAGTTAAACATTTCAAATATCTAAAGCGTTGCGTTATATATTTGCGTAATATAATCAGAGACGAGCTAAAATCATAATATTCAGAGCGGAGCCTTGAATTTACGTTGTTCGTTAAATAATAATAGTTTTATTACACATAACCATACGTCACACGTAATTTTCAAGTACAGTATAAGCCGGCTAATTGGTCTACGCGAAACTAGTACATACAGTACCTAAATTAGTATTTCAATGCAACTTATTTGTGTACAATTAACCTATAAGTAACTTGTAGGTAGCTCCACTTAATATGACTTTTTACTTAGCCCATCTTTTTAGTACCAACCAACATATTATGTAAAATGTCGCTATACTACCCTATAGACTGTTCGTTTTTCCGAAATAAAAAACTAAGTACTAATTTTATATTTCCAATAAAAATCCACATAAACTTTCCTCAAAGTCCAAGGAATAAAAAAAATACTTGTATTCGAGTTTGGCGCTACACAACATTTGCGATTTACTTTTACCTATATATACTAATATAAAAAAATATACTGAATACTATACTATACGTGACAAAAAAATATATCGAGAGACTCACTTAACGAATTAATTCGAAAAGGCCATAGGGTATTAGAAGGGTGATGCAGTTTGCCTAATAGTCTGAGGTCATATCGCAAACACCCAAGGTCTATAATTTCGATTGTCGTACTTATTACTAATTAGATACGTTCTACATAGCTTTTTTTATGTTGCAAAGGTGACCTCTAGTTACTCCAGTAAATATACCAATACATATCTCTACCTCTTAGAAATTTTACTATTATACAAATGTCTCACTCTGCATCTTCTACCGCATTAACCATGGTGTACGAGCCAAGGCTGTACATTTTGCTCACTCAGGCTTTCTTAGTTTTATAAGCGTGATGATCCCTATATACGCGCGCACATTTTGCTCATTTACAAGCATGACGATTTCCTATGTATGTATGTGCCATGGCTGTACATTTTGATCACTTATAAGCGTGACGATTTCCTAAATCATGGGAGTTACACCCCGAGAGCATAGCCAGAGGTAGGTTCTCTCATTGACTGTTAAAATTGTATTCATTCGCAAAGCCATTAGCACGTCATTATTTCGCTCATATTTTATTGTAACACGCGAGTGGTTAATATAGAGTATACCAATAAACCTCTATTATTTAAGACCCAGGAACCGTACATTTGTTCTGAGGAGTTTGTCGAAGTACTACTTGCAGCTGAGTTTCATCATCAGACATCATCGTCATTCGTCGGTCGTTCCACAACTGAGCGTTTAAAGACAGTTTTTGCCGCGTGTGGTTCGCGGCAACACTGGTAGTACACTATGTGGAACGAGCTGCCCACTGAAGTATTTCCGAACCAATTCGACTTAGGGTCCTTCAAGAAAAGAGCGTACCAATTCTTAAAAGTCCGGCAAAGCACTTGCAAAGCATTGAGAGTGTCCATGGCCGGTGGTTGATCTTAACATCAGGTGAGCATCCAGCCCGTTTGCTCCTCGTTCTGACGACGCGCGACATGTATTTGTTTATAACTGACATATTTATTATTTAATATGATATTGTTGAAATTGAAAATTTGAAATTTATCTATTTAAGCTTTCGAGTACTGAGCACCTACATGATCCATTGATTTTGATGATGAATGAGGCATGAATAACAATTTTAATTATAAGTCTTCAAAGTAGGTTTTTTTTAATTTTACATTCTCACTCTTCGTGTCAGAAATCAGATCGAAGATTATTTATTTATTTATTAACACTTCGTTACATTACAATATGAAAATTGAACATAATTAAATGAAAAGGAGGGCAACTGGCGGCCTTATCGCTTTCGAGCGATCTCTTCCAGGCAACCACTGTGAGTAAAGAAAAAAGATTAAATTACATAGGGTAGGCAATAATACTTAATTGATGATTAATTTGGTGGTTTATATTCAACAGTTATATCAGAATTTATAGCTATTTTATAGTACTATTGATTGTGTATATTTCTCATTCTCATCCAGAAACTGGTTACTAATATGGTCTATATCTGTACTTGAATGCACATCAGATACCTACCGTATTCAATTAGCGTTTGTTTCTTGGAACAATGAGCACTTATAATAATTTATAAGTGATCTTAATCGCTATCGTGCAAGAGCCTTGACTTAATCATATTCGCGAATTTTGCAAATAATTATATAAATTTCTATGTATCATTTGTTAAAATGAATGAAATGTTATGCACAAACCTAACTAATTAATGTTATCTATATAATGATCTGATTTAATATAAGTACTAACAGTAGTGTGTATATATTCTTTGTACCTTATGAAATTGAAGAATTTTGTTGTACGCACTATAACCTCAGGATTTTTTTTAACCCGTAATATAATATATATACATATATATATATACATATAGGAGCAGCGGACAAATCGTGCCCAAGTTTCACGTCATGTTAAGCGATGCCGCCGCCCATGGACACTAACACTTCCGGAAGCGTCGACTATGCATTGACGGCCTTATATAATAATTTAATGAAATAAAATCACGAGACCTATCTATTAAGGAATTAAGACTAATTATCTATTTTTGACTTCTTTATTTATAACAACTACTTTAAATTTGTCGTTTTAAATTATATGCATATCAAACCTCCTTTTACAGTGTCTTAAAACTTTGTGGTTTCAATTTTTAGTATAAAAAATAAAAATAAATCAATGGTGCTACAACCTTTTAGGTCTGGGCCTCAGATTTATGTATCTGTTTTATAATCATTTGTTAATCTAATAGGCAAGTAGATGATCAGCCTTCTGTGCCTGACACACACCGTCGACTTTTTGGGTCTAAGGCAAGCCGGTTTCCTCACGATGTTTTCCTTCACCGTTCGAGCTAATGTTAAATGCGCACATAGAAAGAAAATCCATTGGTGCACAGCCAGGAATCGAACCTACGACCTCAGGGATGAGAGTCGCACGCTGAAGCCACTAGGCCAACACTGTCTATCAATTTTTAGTATAATTATAATTAAATTATAAATATTATTGAAGAAAAAACTAATACAATTTTTCCATACACTTATAAGCCCTATAAGATCCATTAACTCGCAAAGACAAATTAAGGTCGTCTGGAAAGTAACACACCGACGCGACGAGAGGGCCGCTGAGTTAGGTATCCTAGAATTTCTAGACTAATGCACGGTGCATAACGGAGATTATAGTATCATATATAAGAATTCCAATAAAGACGAGTATGGCTAAATATATTTCTTATTTGCTACGCGACACTTCATTTATTCAAAAAAAAAATCATATTGAGTATCAAGATATTGATAAAAATCTAATTTAGCACTGCAACGACTTCCAATCCTGTTTTTAGCAGTAAGAGCGCCAATCCTTTGTCTCCTATGCTGTGTTATTTTCATATGAAGTGTTTTATTATTGATTCGAACGACGGTTCTCTATCCGTACCTACTCTGCTATACGTCAAAATTTAAAAAAACCATTAAGGATTATTTATATATAAATCATGTTAGGCTACAGCTAACTAAAAAAAAGCTGCCAAAGGCCTTTCGAAAAATATCTTCATGGTAAACTTTACCGGATTTAAAGACCAACACGTGCTGCCAATCGTATTATATCGAGTATGTATTCGTAGACATTTTAAAGTATGAAATGGTTTGGAGTGGAAAGGTCAAAACCCGTATTACAAATACGGCTGACATTTTCAATGTACCGTAACAAAGTATATAAAAATATATCAATAATATGCGATCAGAATTAAAATTGCAAGATTAAGACTGGTTATGTTCAGATGGTAAATTTAAAATATCAATCAATAGCAAAGCTAGTTAAAGTCCTTACTATGAGGTTCATCATTATTAAAAATATTACAAAAAATCTGCTGAAGAATATAGTGTACTCACTTGCATTTTTACGTCTCAAAAATATTTTATATCTAATATCATATTAGACAAATTTGAATTTTATTTACTTTATTGCAAGTAAAACATACTTAAAATACCTTTTTGTGTATTTATACAAAAAATCACATTTAACATTTTTGAACACGGTTTACCTAAAAAAGATAATTTTCTTTTGTTTAACAACATATTAACACGAAAAGTACTCGGTGCGCGTCGAGGCTGTTAATAATTGAGACGTAGATTGTTTAGGTTACAAAGGACCTTGAACAAAAAAACAAGATATAACTTTATCCTTGATCCTTCTTTATAAAAATAAATTACTACACGCTGCCATCAATTGCGCAGTTTTATGTATAACTATTACGTCTCCAATAATATATACCAATAAATTATTACTATTTTATTTTTTAAGTCAAACATTTAAAAATCCTTAAGCACAAATAGGTTCTACCGTTAAGAGAATCGGATTCGATGATTATATTATGATAATTTATTCGTATCTTTTATGATTAAGTATTTGCCATTGCCATTTTGACACGGTAATAATGAATTTTAACTAGGAACCACTTATATTTATTTGCTAAATGTTATGTTTACCTCCTAGAATATGAGTTTACTGCGTTATTCAAGTCTTTGTTAGGTATAATACGATACTAGACCTTGATGATCAACCCGTTTCGATAAATACTTGTTATTTGTCGCACGTGTATATATCTAAATAAGTATTATATTCCTAGAAGGTAAAACCAGGAAAGAAAACAAAGAAAAACGTATTATTTGCGCTTAGGATCTTTTTTTTATAATTCGGCGTTTTGGAACGAAATGGTCAATGAGAACAAGATAATTTTATAAATGTTAATTTCGTGGGAATTAAACCCTGGTTATCCGCAATACTTCAAAGCCTCTGATGTATTTTTATATAATCTCATTAGGTTTTTTTGATTAAATAGATAAAATGTATGCTTATATAGGAAGTTAAGAAACTAGGTCAATGCCGTAACACAATAATGATAGCGAAATCGTAATTTATTTCACGTGCATTATGGAAAAACTTTTAATACTCCTTAAATACTGCGCCGTATTTAGCTGGACAAAAGTAAATAGTTTGCTGTTTGTAAACGCTCGTAATACCATACGAGGTCTTTGTTATGGGTTTAAGAATGTATACTATATTTAATCTATAAAATAATAGTAGACATTGAGATTAAAATTGATTATCTGTAACTCAGTATTTGAACTAAAATCAGCTAATTTTGAAAGAGGTTTTTTGTTACACGGAAATATTATTCTACTTTGTACATTGATTAGGTATATTATGAAACAATAACAAAACCGATCTGTGTTGTAAATATATAAATAAACAAATACATAATAGAAATAATTTTATAGTACATCTAGTCTCAATTAATCTGAAACGATTTTAATGTTTACCAAACAGCTCAGTGTTTATTTCTAACTAGACAAGGGAAAATTACTCACATTCAATAATTATGGTTTCGCAATTTTTCTTCTAAAGCCTTCGTCTATCATATCCAGTACCATAAAATTAACTAAGGATGTAGCACTATAATTTCTTTCGACACAATCACTTGCACAAGAAAATAATATATCCGTCAGCTGTTTACATGGTCAACAGGATTTCCATACGAAATGCTCTGTGAACGAAAATCGAAACACGAATGAAAGCCAATGTTTACTAAAATCAACAATTTACATCAATACCAGTTTCACGCACGTACATCATTGCTGTGTGCTATATATACAACATTACACACACTTTTGTCCTGCACCACAGCGTCACAGACTTGAAGCGTTGGATCACAGAGTACCTACATAATGTTATGGCTCAATATGAGCGACTTGCGACAGGCGGAATCCGCTAACGCCATACTGGTTTTTTTTTGGAATGACATTAGCTCACACTTAGTACCATGATGCTAAATAAAACAAAAAAATACTCCTTTTATTTTTAAGCTGCTACAATAAATAAATAATACTTTTGTTATACAGATATTATATTCAATACTAAATTGAATATGGCAACCGGTCAATTACATACCCAATATTGTGATACTGTATTGTTGTATATTTTTGCTAGTAAAAGAAGAATTTTATTAAATCAAAATAGCTATTATCTTAAAATTTAGAAATAAGCGATGTTACTTAAACATTATAAAATTTAGGGTTATTACATTATTTAAAATCATCGCTCCGCCACTGATTAAGTCATTTTGACGTGGGTAGTTTTTTTTAATTAACACCTCTTTAGGCGTACTTATCCACGAGTACCTAAAACAAAAACATATTATTTTAAATATACATACAACGAATTTGTACGTCTATGTGAAGTTTAAAAAAATATTTGTTGTGGTTTCATATTATATTAATACATATATCTATAATTAGAAACATTGTTTATAGCTAGAACCATATATTTACAGAGTGACCATATATCCATAGAGAAAGAAAAAGACAAAACATACATTGTTTCTTTAATAATAGTGATAATACTTCTAAAACTAGGTTGTGAATCTAATTTTTCGTGTGTACGTAGGGACACAAACGTACTCTCAGTTCCATAGAGTGCGCAACGCGACAGCAGTATTACGATAGCATATAGGCAGCGGCACGTAAGTCTAGCGCTGGCCGATACGTGGAAGGGATTGCTGCGCATGTGTACTGTCGCGCACGCAATACATTATATGCCACTTTGATTAATGATTACCTAAATAACGATATTAAGCTGAACGAAATGTGAAGGATAGCTGCTGCGCATGATTACTGTCGCGCATGTAAGTAATATTACCTACCTATAAGATATAATAAGACACTAAAAAAGTGTCTGTACATAAACGTATTTCCAAAAAAGACCTAAGATATTTTAACAAGTTTATGGGATGTAGAAAAATAAAAACATTATCTTTTAATTTGTAATCTTTTATCAATCTGAATCAGAGAACGGTATCACGCCTTCAATGGTCTCGCGACAAGGCCTTTTGTTTATTGAGGGCCCGGGCTCAGGACTGCTTCGTTCGTCGGCACTAGCGTCATCTTCATTGCTATCCTCGGAACTATCTCCATCGACATGAATAATGAATTGTTCTGTTACCAAATCCACGACATGATCACTCTTTGCATATTGCTCTTCTATATCCTTCACCTTTTTACACAACTTTTGCCAATCCCATGTACCCATTAGTAAAACCATTTCTTGTATTAGGTCTATACATTTACTGACACTCCATTTTATATTTTTCCTGCCTACATATTGTTTAATATCCGACCATGCCATTTCAATCGGATTTAGGTCGGGATGGTATGGTGGTAGTCTCAGTACCTGATGACCTCGTTCAGCTAGGATTCGATCAATCGAAAATGTTTTAAATTTATCTTTGTTGATCTTTATTAAATTGTATAACTGAGGTTTCAAATGTGTTTCCTCGTACTGTATACCTTTTTCAGTGAGCCAGGCCTGCATGTCAGCTTTTTTAGAATTAGAGGTTGGTGCGCGATCCCACTGCTTATTATGATAGGACGCGTTGTCGACTACCAAGACGGAACTGGATTGTAGGTTGGGCATTAATTGGGTTCGGAGCCATTTTTCGTAGTTTTTAAAATTCATATTGTCGTGGTAGTCGCCTGATTTGGTACCAGCTTTAAAATTCAGCAACACATTAGGAATAAACCCAGTATCAGACCTTGCGTGGACAATGACAACTCGCTGTCCTTTCGAAATAGGTTTCTTAAGCCCTTTAGTAGTACCGTCGGTCCAGGCTTTTGAAGAAGAGTGTGAAATATTCGATACGTTGCAAACGTATATTAGAAGTCTCAATCAGCACTTTCCGGTTGATTTCGGTGTTTTTCCACCGAAATCCCAAACTCTTAACTATTCGCCGAAGACTTCGTTCTGAACCTTTGAAATTTATGTCATCTTCTAGCTGCTTTTTAAGCTTTCCGATGGTAGGAAGTTCATTATTTGTCTTGTCAAAGTTATGAATGGTTCTCTTAATTACTCCTTGGTCGAAGTTATAGATATTTGTGACCGGTTTTGTTCTGGAACGTTTTTTGCCAGGTGTTCTGAACACTGTGATCAAATCAGAACTTTTGGCTTGATTGGAGATATTTCTTACCGTTGCAATTAACGTTTTTGTTGACTCTGCTGTCCTTTTTTGGATTTTACTGCGCTGATTATACTATTAAATTTTATGTTTCCTGCCTTAATGATTTCGGCAGTTTGTTTTATCTGGCTCAAATTTACAATGTTGCTGACTGACTAACTGACAATGAATGACTGAACAAAGTATTTGTAGCTTCGTCAATCTCACTTTGGATTTGTTTCAAAGAATCCATTATTTCGTTAGATTCCCTTTTTAAAAAACAATTCACGTCATAAACCATTTTCCTGGGTTGTCTTTTCAAAACAGTATTTGTTCTAGGCATATTCACTTTAAAGTCACAAACAAACTTAAAAACAAATAACAAACAACAAAACACTAACAAAACGTAACAACAGTAACAATAATATTAATGACGCGACTGTACACGGGATGTGCGCGGGGCGTAGTATCGGTGAGGGGGACGGAATGCGACTGGAGAGCCAATCGACGCTACGCGCGCCCGCTCTTCATTCCGCTAGCCCCCCTCAGGTACCTTATTTTTTACTTCTGCGCAATAACGGTCAGCGCTAGAGTTTCGTGCTGCTACTTGTAACTGATTTTAAGCACTTATCTGAGGTATGGAAATGTTCAAACTTTGCCTACTTCCGTTATATAAATTTAAGTAGCATTTTTTTAACTTTTGTTCTCATGGTAAATATTTAAAGCAACAAACATGCCTCAGGCAGAGTCCAATAGTATTTTAATTATAAAATAGAAATTAATGAAATAAAATATAAATAAATGTAGAAGTTAAAATTTTAGGTAAGTTTAGTAAGTAAAATATTCATTGAAACGTCTTTTGCAAGTAATATTTTCTGCTTCAAACGTTTTTTACTAATTATTTAACCCAAATTTACTTACTATCTACCTCTCTACGTAGGTTATCAGTAGTCTCAACTTTACGATCGCAACGCAGTGTAAACGACATCTTCTGGTGTTTTCTCATCTATCAAGTTAAAGAATTACATACAACTTACATCCATAGACTGGACTTGACTTTACTAGCTATTTTATCTGTGAAGCCTGTAGCTGTCATGGTCAGCAGTCTGTAGTAGACAGACTACAACAGTTAATATTCACCCAAGGGACAATTTGACAAAATTTTATTTGAGATGACATTAAAAAAATAACAAAAATAAACAAACAATGATATCACTTTTTCGGTGATAAATAGATATATTATCACTATCTATATACGGTCATCATTCAATAATTCAAAACTAGCTGTGTACATATCTCGTCTTAGGTTTAAAGATTTTTTATATAGTTCAGATAAAATATTTTTTGCTAAAAGGTAAGTTATTTTATATATTTTTCATAACTTACTTAAATTTCACTTTATTACTTCATTTTGTAGGTGTATGAAATTAGACATATGCAATAAAATGTTTAATCTCGAGATATGAAATTACTCTTTAATGACGTTAGATATTTTTATTAACATAAACGCAATTTTGAATCAGGGTTATAAAAGTAAAAAAAAAAACCATTTTAAAACAGGAATAAGTTTCACTGGATGTAACAATGTGGGATTGCTATGTCTGACAAGACAAGACAAGAAGGTTATCAGCCTTTTATACTTCCAAAGACTTCTTCTTGTATGTTGATATTAAAAGTCTGTCTGTATATCAAATAAAATAGGTCACAATTTACTTAAATATCTATTATATACCTTGGCAGGTAAGAATATTTCTGGCGTTGTCTAATTAACACTTGTAATACATATCATATTATTAAAGTAAACTATATTTTATGACCTATTAAGTTTTTAGTTGCAATAGTTTATGTCCTCTAGTTGTGTGTGGCTTTTTTATCTCGATGAAAATGAAACAAACTATTTCATGATAAGATTTTATACCCAGAAACAATGTAATCAGAAAACAAATAGATATGTGTTGCCATATGTTAATGCTATATATATATCTATATAAGCATCTGCTTTTTAGTTAAGATAGGATTATCTACTGAATGATTGGAGATTATGCAATATTTTATATACATTATAATAACATATCTAATATGAAAATTCAGAATATTTAGGCTTTTTATTACACATTTTTTGCACTAAAAGAAGTTGTGAGTAAGCTAAATATTACTTTGTACTTATATTATGAATACTTTATACTCATGACACCTGGGATTATGGAAAATAAAACCACTTTGTGCAAAATCAGGCGTCTTTACTATAATGGCTGTAATTTTCGTGTTGAAAAATGTTTCTATTTTAAAGACATTTTGGATTTGTCTAATATCTGTTTATTTAATATTAATAAATAAATGTATGAAGTTAATTAAATTTTAGTTAAAACCTATGTAGAACTCGGCCTACCTACAATTTTCTTTAGGAAGCTGCTGTCGCTATTACTAAGGCAGTGCAGCTGTAGTGCGTCGTCTATTTTGCTCCTGTGTCCTGAAATAAATGACTGTAGCAGTACCCACTAACGCCATAAATAATCACGTGTCGAAGTGTGAGCTATTCTCATTTGCATATTTAAATTCGTTTGGCGTTAGCTGGACCTGCGATTGAGCCTCATGTAGAAATTTAAAATTAAATTTGATTCAATTTTTATTTTATTTTTACGCGTCAAATAATAGTTTTGCACTACAGCGACAGCCACCCAGTCGCGTTGTTAATATTATAATTTAGGCGCTATAACGAACACCACCTCAGCTTTAAATATGTTAGGATTACGCAATCGTTGTTTTAGAATAGAAACCTTGAATCTGACATTGCCCGAACCACGAAGTAGTGAGATTTTTTATTAAAGTCTGTACATGATTGCCCCGTCATTATCATTAAGAAACTTCGACCAAAGGTACCTTTTCGGTTTCGAGAGTTCAAGGATATATGACATGCTTTGTTAAATTATTAGTTTGAATAGTGTCGTATTGTAGACCGGTCCCATACATTTGGTAAGAAATATTTACTATATAAATTTGGAAACTAAATTTCAATTTCATGAGCTTTTATCACAAATTTGTTTGAATGAATCGTTAGCAATTTCGTATGTTTGTTCTGAACACACCCCCACCACCATTTTTAATATTTTAGTCTTTTGAAATATTGTTCCAACCAGGTCATGCAAACTAGTTTGCAGCAAGTTCTTTTGTTCAGTTTTTTTCATGTTATTTAATAAGCCATCCGTTCAAACTTTATATATGTGAGGGAGATCCATAGACCCTGCATCATGAGCACACCCCACAGACACAACGTTACGTTACAACGCCGAATTATTTAATGAATTTTTAGTAAATGTTTGAACCTTTTTGTGTATATAATGTATTCTATCTTTGGTTATATCTTTAGTTTAATTGTTTTTTTATGTTAGCTGTATGTTTAAAATAATTAATACTTCATGCCTACATATATTAATTATAATACAGGTATTAATGAAAGAAAATGTGAAGTTGTGAAATTACATCTAAGCGTAGAACAAAAGGGAATTTCACAATTAAGATAAAATGTAGTAATAAAAAAGATATTTTCAGCCTTGGCCTTCATTTAAGTGTATTAAATGTTCTGTTTATGCCATAGTTTCACAACGTATGTGGATAATTATACATATTTTATCATTCATTGTTCGCATGTTATGCAAATAATGGGCGCTTGTATTCCTTAAACAAACGCTTATACCAAGAGATAAACTGCACACGTATTACACACATCTTAATACCTAAAAGTTACATTGAGTTGCGTGTAGTAGGTAATTAACAACAATAAGTACACAATTAAAAAGACTTCGTTCTATATGTTTTTTCGCGATCGACAGGTAAAGTGAACTGATAAAAATACTATTACGTACTTAATTACGCACGCTAATATGTGTGATAATGGTATTTGTTCTGAGAGATATGAAATGTTATAATAATCGATAAATTTATGTGTAATATATTTCAGGATGCTTGTCCGAGTATCACTTCGCTGCTTGAAGCTAGCAGATACACTTACTTTTGGCAAAGCAGGTCGATTCAGCACAATGGCTTCGATGGAACGGAACCACAATTTCTTCTTTCGACAGGTATTTATAAAAGGAACATTTTATTAATTATAAGGTTTTTAATTTCAAAGAGACGAAATGGAATGAACAAGAATATTCAATTGGGGGTAACTAATAAATATTAAATTTACGCAGTAAATTAATATTACTTTTTATTACATTTAAATTATTGCCTTTTGAAACTAAATAAGATTATTGAAATTTTATACATAAAACTTTCTTCATTATAAGTGATCCATTGCGTGCTTATTTATGGAGTACATCTCGGTACTATATCTAGAGCATTTTATAGTTAAGGCATAATATAAGCGAAAGCTTTGAATTGCCTGAATATAAATAAAAATGTGATATTTTTAAATATTTAAACACATTAAGAAATTCTATTTGTTAGATTAATATTGAATAAATTATATATCAACCAACAACATTTAAAGTTTTTACAAATATGTATGTATATTCTACAATAATGCACAAATATTTGGTACGTGATAATGATCTATTATTTAACAACTCTTTATAATTTTCTTGAAGGCCATTGATTTCATGGCCATTAGTTTATTATTTATTTCAAACTGGGACTGAACATAATAAATTATTTCCTAGGATACTTTTGTTGTAATATAACCGACTATAACAATCGTTGTAGTACTAAAACTAATCAGTTTTGTATTTTTCTGTTTTATTTAGCTTTTTGTATTAAAAGTTTTTAATCATTGTTACTTGTATTAGTTGGAAACCTTGTCGAATACCTTGTCTTCAGAAAATGAATTATGTTGTTTTTAGAAACCAATAATAGACAGTCCATTGTTATGATTTGATTAGTAAAACCAGAACATCATCTTAGGAGAATTTACTTTTTTGCAAATTATATATTTTGAGTGTTTAAACCTAAAACGAATAGTCATCCTCAAAGATCGTGTTACGTCTGTTAACGTGTTTTTAATAGATTTGCTTCGGTTGTGTCATCTTGCGGTTCTATGTCGTGATTGGATCTCTATATAGGTAGAGCTTTATTGTATTTGTCATAGACCAAATATGAATTTAAGATAAGTTCCTATATTGAATTAAGATTTTTCAACAAGCAAATAGATAAAACGCTTGTTTCAATCGAGATTTTTATCGAATCAGGATTAAAACTAGAAGAATTATTATAAATACACGTGGCAATACTTCTTTTATTCTCTCTTCTCCTCTCCTTAGCGCCAGTTTCCGTTCTTTCTGTTCAACTTTACTTGGTCGATCTAGCGTGCCAGTCGGCCCAATGCTTTTTACTCTATCATCTACAGTAGTGTATAGTAGCAGTATAGTAGTAGCAAGATATTTCAATAATAAAAATTAGCAGGATGTTATTATTCTCTTGATTAGTCATTTCATGAATTATGTTATAAATATGCACTGTCATGTAGGCTTGGCCCTTATCAAGAAATAAAACGATAAAAAAATATTTGATACCCATATTACTTCTTATAAAAATCTAATATATGTCGTACATGTCATATAGTCAACCATTACTAAATTTATAATTTATTTTCCACCTTCGGTGGGTGGTTAGGGCCGTACAGTCAATACTCACGTACGTTGCTATTTCTATGACAATTGTGTGACAAACATACACAATATGGTGATTAGCTATTCTCTCTATATTAGTGTATTTTAGCCTCTTAATCCTATACGTTTTTGACATACCAGAGTGAGTCCTATATCTCGTGTCTGAATTTTACCCTTTATATAGGAAGGCTAAGGTCGTCAACTGCACCGAACGTCTATATAATCTTTTTTATCGTATTGTTTTCATCATTATGACAAGTTTATCTAACGAACGGTTGGTCTTGTATTGATTATAATGTGCAATCTTTTATTTTATCGCAGATGCAAAGGTTTATTTTCAAGGTCATTGAGGTTAAGATCTCACATCAAATGCAATGAAAAAAAAACATCGACTTCTGTAGGTATTAGATATCTTTGTCTTGTCTTGGCTGAATATTTGTCAGGGGATTTAATAAATAACAAAAGTTTTTCATTGGTAAATACGTGTAAGCTACCCGTAATATTACATGATGCAATAAGTGGATGGAATGACTCACTTAGTAAATAATATTAATTAATACCGGTATTGGTCTTGGCTTCGGATTTCAGGCAAATAAGTCAGGTTTTTTGATCGATTTATGGGTCACGATGTTTCCTTCACCGTACCCTAGCTGGTACGGTATTAAAAGCGTACATATAAAAGTTAGGTTAGTGATCTGTAAGCTTGATCTCAGGGTTAATAGCACGTTCAGTACTCCTCGGCAAAAATAGTCCATAAAAATATCTTTACTAGACTCTACTTTGTAATCTTTGAATACGCAATACATTGGCTTGTTAGGAGGTATTACTTGCGATGTACGAATATTTGCAGGAATATTTCAATCCCTCATTTATTTATTTATTTACAGCCCATGCATGGCCAAATTTTAACTAAAAATAACATAAAATAAAATACAATTAAACTATTTACAAAATTGGCAGTAAACCTCCTGCTATCCTCTAATCTTTTCCAAGCACATTTTTAAATCACAGTATATTACCCCCATACGCTTCACAAATAGGTTGCTCTCCGGGGAAGAGTTGAGAAACTAGCATTCGTAATTAAGCTTAAACGAATATATGTAAAGGTTAGGTTGATGATTTATAGCCGCTAATATTGTCAAACATAATTTATGACATCTTGCTTACTGGTGTTTTAAAAGGCGTATGTTCGAATCATGTCCGTGCAGTAAATAGTTTTTTTTAACAGTTTTTCAAAGGAAAACATCGTGGTGAAACAGGCATGTCTTAGGTGTGTCGTTAAAAATATTTACTATAGATATAGATAATTTTGATATTGATTTGGGTGTGATTCATATTAAACTTTTGATGTCGTAAGTTGATTAATTTTATTTTATAATAATTTCAGCTCTTCGACCTTGAAAGCAGTACCTACACATACCTTCTAGGTGACACCACCAATAAAGAGGCAGTGCTTATTGATCCTGTATATGAACATGCTGAGAGAGACGCCAATCTTATCAAGGAATTGGGATTCAAACTTGTCTATGCCAGTAAGTATATCGCAAATAATCCTTTGTACAACCTCTGCTTTTTGCCTATATCTTCTAGTATAAGCTATTATGAAATTGATTTTTGCGATGTCATTTCCGATTATGATATCATCAAGATGTACGTAATAACAAATTATATAACACCTGTCAAATTGCTCATACTTAAGTAATTAATCAATATGTTTTATCTGTCTTTGATTATTCTACAATCCTTGTTGCCAACTCTTGCAACAATTGTCGATTATCGTTTTTAAATCTTTTTTTATTTATGATCGTATCGTTAAACAAATAGTTCTAATCAAACGATTGCGTGATAATAAATTATTGTATAAAAAAAAACTTTTGCAGTGTTTATTAGGGCGCGTACTTTTATAATTGGATTAAAACATTATGTTTCATATTTACACGTTTCTTTGTAGAATTCTCATGGGTTGTCTGATTGTCGCAACAACGTATGTATATAAAAATGTGCGTGTGTTTGTAATGAAACACCTCCCTAAACTGGAGTGATTTTAATGATTTTGTTTGTATGACATAAGAACATTTGTCAAGTCTGCTAGTTTCGTATAAAGATTGACTAGGTCGACATCAAGAAAAACACTTTTTGAACGGATTAAAGCTATGTATTATTATTAAAACGTGTAGTTATTTACATAATTCTATTTTTTTTTCCGACGTTTCGCGTACTTTTCACTGTGCGTGGTCACGGTGACTGAAGCCGAAAGGTGTTAAATGTCAAAAGTATCACAGCTGCAGAGAAAATTTAGAATTATGTAAATAACTATAAGTTTGAATAATAATACATAGCTTTAACCCGTTCAAAAAGTTTTATTATTAATGCGTAAAAGCTATTTTAACAAAAGACAATACTAGGTCGACATCGCTATTTATCTCTGACGTTTTTAAGTTAATTAAAATAACTAATAAAATAAAAAAAATATATCAAACACGGAGTGACTGACTCGAAAGTTATAGTTATGTTTCTCTATTATTAGGATAAATAGCGCTCAAATATACACTCTGGAATTGCTAAAAAGATTTTAATTTAAACAACAATATTTTAGTTCTATGGATTACTTATATTGTGTATTTTGTTTGAAGTCAGTTAAGATGTACATTTTGTATTTAAACGCCGCAAACTTTTGTTTTGTTAATATTATTTTATTTAGCCTACCTTTTTAGTAGCTACCAACATATGGAACATTGCTATCTTACCCAATAGAGACGGTTCTCGCTCTTAATTACAGAAAAAGAAACTCCTTTTTAGGTTTTTCCGTGCAAATTTTCTCTCCATAAAGTCCTTCCTCAGTGATCAAGAGATAAATAAAATAACTCGATTCGGTACAGCATTCTCCATATATGAAAATCTTTCAGTGAACACACACATGCACGCTGATCACATAACTGGTACCGGCAAGCTCAAATCTCTCCTCCCCGGGACTAAAAGTGTGATTGGCAAGGGATCTGGTGCCCTAGCAGATATCTATTTGAAGGATGGTGATGTAGTTCGCTTCGGTAGTCATCAGCTGTGGGCCGCAGCCACACCTGGACACACAAATGGCTGTTTCACATACATTAGCCATGAACAGGTAATTTTTATTTTAAAAATTTTGCAAGAATTTTAGAATTATCAAGGCTTGGAGTGTGGTCTAATATAAAGAATAAATGAAAAATAGTAGTTTTGCTTTGGTACTTTACAAGAGAAACCAACTGACTAGAACCTATGCATTTAGGGTAGTAGTAAAGACACTTTTTAAATATATTAAAAAAAGGCGGAACTCAGCACAGATTAACGATCAAACGTTGACTGAAATGTCACTCAACGTTGACGTTTATGACGTTTAGACTTAATGTCTAACTCTTGTTCAATAAAATTATATTTTTGGTTTAGCACGGTCATGAAAGTTTTTAAAGGCGGCCGGTCTTGCGAGTCTTCTGGTAATTCGTATCCATGGGCAGCGGTATCACTTAACCTCGTTAGCCTCGTGCCCTGTTACATATTTAAAAAAATGTAGTGAGAGATTAATTAAAAGAGGTATTATTTTTTTGTGTAAAATGAAATTATCATTTTCTGAAATAACTTTGTAATCGGACCATGTGAGATAATAGATAAGCGTAAAAAATTTTATCGATAAAGTTATCATTATCACAATAATTATGTAAATAATGACGTTTTAAAATATTGCATAATATTTATTACATAGAAATATGTCTATTTCTAAACTATATGTATAAAATTATTAAGCAATTTATAATTCAGTTGGTTATGAAAGCTGGGATATGTATTTTTTTACTTATAAGGGTTCCCAAATCTTACACATTATAATGCTTTTTTTCTATTTCATGGTTCTTGTCTTGAGAATTGCAAAATTTCGGAATCTATTATTTATATTGATATATTTGAAAAATATTTTAGTCGTAGGGTTTTTTATTATTTTTTATTATAATCGTTGATTTTTGGGTGAGCATATAAGCGTATCAAAAATAATACATAGAAGGATAAAGACACAAGGAAGATTTGCTATTTGATACCATCCGTATCACCTCGACGTCTGTCGTTTCAAAACTGAGCGTTTTCTAAGGCAGTTTTTGTCGCGCACCACCACTGCTAGCTGCCCGCTGAAGCATTTCCGAACCCATTCGACCTCAAGAAAAGAGCGTACCAATTCTTGAAAGGCCGGCAACGCACTTGTGAGCCTTCTGGCAATGTGAGTGTCCATGGGCGGCGGTATCGCTTAACATCAGGTGAACCTCTTGCCCGTTTGCCTCCTATTACATAAAAAAAAACTTCGTCCCTTGCATCTATAAATTTGTCGTATTTTATTATTTGTCGATTAGGTATAGGATTCCCAGCTCTTCAAACTCAAACTAACTTCATTCATATAGGTGAACAAGTACACTTATGAACGTCAGAAAAGAAGTTAAATTAATTGTAAATTTACATTTACTACCAGTTCGCAAGTCAAGGGCGTAGCGGACAAGAAGAACTGGAAAGAAACTCCACGTCCACTTCTATAACAAACTTAATACTTAATGTCTGTGTGGGTAATATGTATGTTACAGATGTCGTTTTAACTCTGTATAAAGGGTTTTATTTAGTCTCGAAATGATTTCTGTACTACGTCTTTTGAACTAGGCTTGGACGACTTTTTATCAAATATTTTCAAATTTTCAGTGTATGGCCTTCACCGGTGACGCACTCCTGATCCGCGGTTGCGGCCGAACGGATTTCCAAGAAGGCAGTTCAGAAACCCTCTATAAGTCGGTGCATGACAGAATATTCACATTGCCCGATCATTTCACATTATACCCGGCGCACGATTACAAAGGACTCACGTCAACAACTGTTGGTGAGGAGAAGAAATACAACCCACGGCTGACGAAGCCGATAGAAGAGTTTGTTAAAATCATGGATAGCCTTAATTTGCCGTACCCAAAGAAAATTGGTAAGATCTTTGATTTAATTTCGAGATATATTGAATTTAACTAATATATTTATTTAAAGTATTTTTCGGTAAAGATTTCGAATTTGGAATAAAATGATTTGGTTTTTCTCTTCTTTAGAATAGTTGTTTTCTTTATTTATCGAAATGTGTAAAACAATTTTCTTCTAAAATTATTTTAAAATAAAGAAACAGTTGGTGAATTGGAGAGTGACGTCACCGTTCTCAAGGCCTCCAACGCAGTGTCAGATCATAAAAGCTCACCAAAGACTAGAGCTTATTATTTGTGTTGTTTTCCTTAGAGTAGTAAGTAATTTTTTTTTGTAATTAGCAAGTGTCGTATAATATTGAAAAGGTATATATTATGTAAACATTGTATTTGTTATTTTTAAAGCATACTGACAGTATACAGACACAGATTATATACAACTATTCATGACATAGAAAAAAAGTTCTCATAGCCGCGCAAAACGGGCCGCAAGCGCAAAGTTAACGAAACTCCGTCGCGGAGTGCAATATCTGTAATTTGTATTATTTCATACGTTAATTTATTTTATTTGTTATATTCTAAAACTCGGTTACAGAAGAACACGACCAACAAATTTCTTCAATTCAATATCTATATTAATAGTTGCGGTGCAGAGAAATGGAACGACCATTTCGACCGTCATAACAAGCCAATCAGAGTTCGTCTACTCAAAGGAATGCTCTGATTGGTCCATGCGTTATTCGTATAATTCCTTGATTTTCTATTCACTTTCAATGACTAAGATTATCATTGTTTTTAGTTTTTGAAACATACACAAGGAAACAAGGTGTAATATGTCAGAGCTTGAGAACGTTGACGTCACAACCGCGCCAAAATAGCACCTGTGTCACCCTTAATATTTTTAATATTATTGAATATGTTGAAACATAATAATTTTCTTAAGGCTAATAATATGTATGTCACCTAACTTTAACGATAGAGAAGTTGGACGATGATAAATAAGTAATCACTGATGAGCTTCGTATTGTGTGAATAAAAACATTTTACAATATCACTCGCTAGATGGCACTGTTTACAATAACTAATGTAATCTTATTTCTTTTACAGATGAATCAATACCTGCAAACAAAGTCTGTGGTGTTTTCTAAAGAGATAATATATACAATATAAAGATTAACTTATACGAATCCTAAAAACTATTCGGATATTTATCTTGTAAAGTAGAAATCGTGATCAATGCTGTGAAAATGTAGTTTAACTACTTTAAAATGTTTAATAGTTTACTAGATTTTTACGTTTATTTTATATTGTTCATTGCATAGAAGCTCAAATTAGCCATAAGTGTAATAACAAAACAATATTATTTAATTATTTTTTTATAGAAATACTTATCAATAATGTATGTTTCAATAAATATATTCAGTTAATGTTGTATTATTAAAATTAATTCCAAAATCTATATTGCATTTCATAACATTAATTTAAAAAAGAACTATTCATACTTATGTGGTCGCGTTGAGTGACGGGTCGTGTAATTCCCTCAAATATGGTTTTGTAAAATGATGTCTGAAATTGGACTGCGAGGTTTCCGTTCAGTTTTATACCGGACCGTATGCTTTCTGCTTTGTGGTTTCTATGTTTGCCATAGTCATTTTGTATGATGATTTGGTATTTTGAAAGAGTACACAGTTTTTTTACTGTCTTCTTTGCGTGCGTCTAACTTAACACATCGGGACGTGGAATAAGTGATACCTGTATCTTATATTCCATAATAAATATTTTGTATTTTGTACTACATGGCTTCTTATGGTCGCATGTCATCCCTGAGGTCTGAGTGTCTAGTGCGATATGTGTCTGACAGATGGCTGATCACGTTCATTCACATTCCTATTAAAGAAAAATCATCGCATGCAATCTGAGGCCACTGGATTATTATTATCAGTTATTACTAATATAATAATCGTTACTTTTATTTATCTGTTTAGTGACTAAAGAGAAAAAGAACCCTTTATTTATAACTAATTCAGTCTTATTGCTTTTTTAAAATGTTTCTTGTCAAACGGTGTTTACGCTGTAATGTAGACGGTGGGTACTTAAGTTAAAACCTACACCGTCGCCTAGATGGCGCTTTTTTAAATTAATTTTGTTACAGTTGTATTTATACACTATTTAAATTTGAATTCGAGTACATAATACATTATGTGTAACTTGAAGTGGATTTTTTTGTGCAGTAAGAGAGTTGTAGATTGAAGGAATTTAGGAGGAAAAATAATAAGACGATACGAAAAAAAGAAATATATTATAACAACGCTAACATTAAGTCGTACAAGAGATTTCCCCGACAATTTACGCAAAAGAAACTGCATTAAATAACGTATAAATAATAAATGATAAAAGTAAATAACAACTGTAACTACGGTCATATTATAAATGAAAGAAGTTGCAACGTATTTTCACTTCAATTTTTGTATAATTAATGATATGTACTCGTAAATAAAATTGTTAATTTTCCTCTTGAATATAAATCTTATGAATTCATGTGTCTGTCTCTTTATACTGTCGCTTCGTTTCATTGATTGTCAAACTTCAATTATTTTAGATTTTATCAATATTAAAGATTGATATTAAACTTTAAAATTCAAATAGAAATAAAAATTAATCTAAAGAAAATTCTAATACTACATTTAAATACTGACAAATATTTTGCCTAATTAATAATATTTATTATAAAAAACATTTTTAATCATTGTTGTTTCTGTAAAAATTACTAATTACATTCGTCTCGTTATCCTGAAACCAAAGTGTTTGATCGTTTCACTTCTGTGTCACGTGTGAATTAGCACACATGTCTTTTTTATAGAACAGGGGGCAAACGGGCACGAGCCTTACCTCATGTTATGTTGTCATACTGATGTTAAGTAATATTGCCACTCAATGCCTATAATGCATTGCATTGCGTGTGTGTGCGCGTGCGTGTGTGTGTATGCGTGCGTGTGGGTGTGTTACTGAGTAACAGTTATTAAATCTTCTGTTTCATCATAACTCAACGTATTCAGCCAATTAGTATCCGTTTTTTTACTATCATATTAGATAGTGGGTAAATGTTAATTTTTTCATTTAATAGTTCTCGCAAGTGCGTTGCTGACCTTTTTGAGAATTCTAACCTACGCTGTTTTATTAAAGGAAACACACTGAAATTGCTCTTCCAGCATTCACATTTAACTAACGGAAGAATAACACTACTTATCTCATTGTTTTTGTATTTAAACAGTCAAAATGGTCAAGAAAAATCTCCTCTTTATCACGTTGAAATATTACATAAGTTTCTTAAAAACAAAATCGAGATGTAACTTAGAATTAAGTTTTAACTTATTCTAAAGCCACTGAACAAACTTTGAGGGCTGAGAAACCTAATGTAGTTTTGATATTGTTTCCTCACTGTTTTAAGCTATCACAGCATGCATCTTAACCATGGCTCACAGGCCACCTCTTTCTAAGAATTTATTACACTTATTAAAAGAACTTCTGATCCTACCTGTAAGGCTCCGTTTGTTACCTTAGGCCTCGTGGTGTAAGCATCCTGTACTAATTTATATATTCACAGATTTTTTGTTGGGGTACATTTGTAGGGCTTAGGAATCCGTAGGGTTGTTAGGTTCGTAGTTCTAACACTTTCATATATTTAGCTATCTACTATAACTTAACATACACTATAGTTTACTACACAGATTCTTCTAACACTTATTACATATTTAATTAAATACGCATCTCACAGTTCACTGACTGTAAATAATAAGTGTAACAACTAGATTTAGTTAAAGTAATTAAAAACTAAATTAACGTTTTTTTTATTATCCTAAAAACCTGAAACCTCACGTCAAACTACATGACAATATTGAAGAGTGCCTATTCAGTTCACGTTGAATACAATTGGTTTATACGATCGAAACCATTTGAATAAATTAAAAAATATTCTTTTTTAGCATTCTTATTATTGTTTAAACATTATAAATAAACTAAGACTCCGAAAACATTAAAAATCACTAAAGAGTTTAACTAACAAATTCCATTAACTTACAAATTTAAAAGTTCATGACAAAAACGAAACGAAAATATTAATAAGTTATGTAAGAATTACAGTCCAAATAATCGCATAGAAAATTTAAATTAACTTAAGTAGGTATGGTTCCAGACCCCTTTGGATTGTCTTGTTTTCCATATAAAAATAATCATTTGATAGATTTCTTACGGAGGATAGAAAACTAGCCTCCGTAAGAAATCTCTCAAATACTATTCTACTATTTTACAAATAATATAAATTTATGCGAGTTATGTAAACATTAGCTAAGTTGCATATATTTTAGTTAATAATTAGGAGAAATCATCGCAGACTTGAAGCCAATATGAACCCTTTAGTCTTTACCGCACCCATAAATTGTAATTTAACATTTTCGTTTCCGATAACGTCCAATAACATAAGTGTCATTTAGATATATGATCACTTAGAAAAGCCAAGTTAGTTTTTGTTTGTCGCACTCCCACTACCCCTAATTTTATGTTAGTTATAGTGTTAGCGCATATTTTAAACCTCATCTATTTATAGCCTATAGTTTTATTTAACATATCTGACCATATCCATACAACAGCCACCAAACTTAATTCGCGGACGCATGTAATGTATGTAAACAAATATCAAAGTAGTATGTTGAAAGAAAAAACGCTTTTATATGATGTTATTGGACGACTACCATTCAAATACTTAAATATAAGGTCCTAAAATCCATTTTGATTTGAACGTAGTTAAAGCTAGTGATGTATTATGGTTATCGCGTTCAGGGTGAGCTTGACATTTGCCAATGCCATACCCTTAGGGAGGGGAACTCAATGCCAACGATAAAGTACAAGGGTGAGTTATTAATGAGGTTTTATTTGAGAGTAAAGAAAATACCTCCTTATTTTACAATACGCAAATTGCCTTAACGTATTTGATTTTTATTACATAATTGGGTTGATTTAAACTATACTAATGTGTATTTTTTGAAAATTTTGATTTCTTACATATGGGGTGAGAAGGGCATGGTCTTGGTTGGAGGCGCTGGAAGAGTAAGGTCAGCCCTGCCCAGAAAATGCCAAATATACATCTGCTGTATTATGTAGAACACACAAACACAAACACTAGTGTAAGCAGAACCACATCTTAGACGTCCATTCTGGACCTGCTGCAGTCACGCAGACACGTGGCCACTACCTGAGCTGTGAATTCTGGTCTAGTACAGTCGTATATCAGGATAATGTGACGTGTAGCTACTTATCTAAGGTGTTGGGAGTAGACAGGTGAGTGGTGAGATAGCCTTTGCTTTTGCAGAGAAACGGTTTGTCCCAGCCAGACCGCAGGTTGTCGGGGGCCCAACTAATGAGTCAGCCATTCACCGTCTCGTCACTTGTGTCCCCTGGATTGGCTCCAATCTGCCCGTTGGAGACTGGGTGAAAAGGAGCTCTAGAGGCTCACAACTATCCGAAGTATGAACTTAAATCGTCATCACCTTGAGGCTAGCCTAATAGAATGTGTCTGTTGGCATTTTAATCACTGCAAAAGTGGTAAAGAAATAGATGCGTCTCATCTATTTACCATAGATAGATAGCATTAGAAAGAAATACTATTAAAAGTAATATGGGGTTGTCGGCATTTGGTATTGCGTCGATATAGCCATGAGGCGTCGATTGTGGGATGTCTGGTGATCGTGACGTCACTCGCCTCATGCAATGGCCTTATAGTAAAGCAGGGAGTGTAGCTTCATATTACTTTAGGTTAACGCAGTTCTGTTACCATAGAAAAAGAGTTTATAACACAGTGTTAGGAAATTATTGTTTAAAAAAATACATGGATTACTGAAGTTAGAATTGGCGAAAAAAATGGTAAAAAGTTCCTCCGACTACACCGAAGGTCGGTTAACCACTGACTGGCCAAAGGCTTAGGTCAAAAAGTTGTATATAACCTTAGCGGTTGGAATATCTTGTTAACGCGATTCAGGATAGAACGTCATCTTGATAGTAGCAGCAGATTAAAAGTATCTCGACAATCTTTAACGTAAGTAATTAAGATTGTTGGCTATCTAATTATAAATATAAATACATTTACATCAGTCATAAACATTGAGCAACTGTACCTGGAATAAATGGGATAGCGGGGAATGATCTGAACATGGTGGCTAGAATGAGAGACAAGTGGACGAATTTGCAGGAGGCGTTCACTCCTTCGGAAGCGTTTTCAATGTTAATAATGACATGGACTTAATGTAATCCCGATTTTGTAGTACTCGAATACAGGCTTTTTTTATATCTATTATATCACCACTACTAGTAATTTTTCGTTTCCAGCTTTCTGTCAGACTGTGTGACGAGATATTATTTGTGACGAAAAAATTCCAATTACATTTTTTTTAAACCAATGCCTTCATCTAATCCTTTACTCTGTGTCTTAGTATCTAGGCTAGACTGCGCACAGCCTAACTGCAGTCACTTAGATTTGAAAACATACAGAACTAAATCTTGTGAAAATCGGTAGTTAACTTATTTAAAATATAGTACTTATGCGTGAACTTCATTGAAACATGATACAAATCGTGGAATGAGTAAAAATGTATTAATACATAATTTAAAAATATAACCGATTTAAATTTAGTAAATATTTATCTTTTTAAACAATTTTACACATAGCTGATCTCGATGTCCTAATTTCATCCTGTTATATAAATACACATATATATATATATATACATATACATATATATACATATACATATATATATATATATATATATACATATACATATATATATATATACATATACATATATATATATATGTGTGTGTATTTTTGTGTGGGGAACATTACGACAAGACATCTAGACCGATTAAGATTATTGTTGAGTATTAAAGGTCCTTTGTTCAACAAGTATGATAATAGTAGAAATAGATATGACAAATTCAAAACTTCCTTTTTAATTGCTTAAATATACTAAGTGAAAATTAAAAAGTTTTCTACGCCGGCTTTTTCTCTCGGCCTACACCATCTATCTTCTTCTATCCGCCGATGAGTAGGGATGTCTACTGATTCAAATTTATTAACGTAGAAATAGTGGTACTTCTATCTTATATTACATAATAAACCTATTTTGTTGCTAGGAGCAAAACATTTTAATGTTCGATTAGTTACCTACCGTAATGCGATCGATTTGAATAAATATCTTATATCCAATATCCTATATATGCATGATAGACCTTCTTACAACGTTTTATCAAAACCCTTATATACTTTTTATTGAACGCGGCAGTGTTGAACGTATTGAGTGCACATATGTTTCATGTCCGACTTGGCTCGATACGGCTTTGGCCAGTAATTTTCGTATCTTGGTACAATAATAGCAGCTGATCCCCATTTACATCGCCTCTGGGCTAGACGAGTGCAATTTATGTGATATATGCCTAAGTATTTATCTAAATAGCGGAATTATCCGTAAGAAATTCCAGCTATGTATTTTAAAACACATATATCGAAAGGAGCTTTATATATATAGGATACTGTATATAGAATGATCCTAAGCGTACGAATTTTTCTTAAATTATAACGGAAATAAGATACTCAAACTCAAACTAACTTTATTCATATTGGTGAACAAGTACACTTATGAACGTCAGAAAAGAAGTTAGATTAATTGTAAATTTACATTTACTACCAGTTCTCAAGTCAAGGGCGTAGAGCGGGCAAGAAACTTTCCACCACTATAAGACATTTTATATATTTGCGGTGAGGTCGACTTAATATTTAAGGGCCTTCACTACGCCCGCAATTAGGTATAAGAAATTTGTTCAATAATTTCCAAAACTCTGCGAATATCTTTCTTTTCATAGAAAGTTGTTTTGATTACTCAATACTCATAATAGTGGCCTTCAAGAGCGATACAATTTTTCGATAAAAAAAAATTAAGTACGATTTGTAGCCTCAAAATAGGCTTTCATCTGGCCAAGCTATGTTTTCAAAGAGGGATATTCTCGACAAAACTTAATCAAGCTATTATTGTATATAGCTTAAAGCCGGCGATAAAGACAATGTTAATAACCACAGGTCAATTTCAATTCTTCCAGCCATTACAGATCACAAGTATATATGTGGATGATACAGCTGTACTTTTCACAGGACTTAACTGGAAAGAAGTAAAAAAATCAATGGAACTGTTACTGATAACTATTGCTAAGTGGCTTCATTGTAATCTTTTTTCTCTCAATAAAAAGAAAACCAACTATATGTGTTTCAGAATCTCTAATCGAACTCAACCACCTAAAAATTTTGAAATTAAAATACATAACTGCGATATGCAAAGAGTCAGTAACTCTAACAAATAATTAGGCATTCATATAGACGAGCGATTATCATGGTATCCCGATATAGATTTCATGATTGAGTTACATGGTTAAGTTACACAGTCCGTTCTAACATATTTTATAAACATATAGGGAGCGGCCAGTAAAACAAATTTATTGGATTTAGAGCGAGGACATAGGTCTCTTTTAAACGTAATGCTGTTCTGGTCATACATATTCTCATGGGAAGAGCTTTATCATCTCAGCAAATTACTTACCGTTAAGAATATGTCCAAAGTGTAATTTTAAAAGCACACAGAGCGCTCCCCTGTGATAGTAGGCTGTTTTTAAAAAGATATAGGGATGTTGTCGTCGGTCAGACCCTAAGGACTAACTTCGCCAGACGCAATAACCAGTATAAAAATAATTAAAATGAATATCATGAATAAACACATTTTTTTTTATTGACACGTCGAGCAACTCTGAACCTTACTTAATAAAAACAGAAAGAGATAAATTTAAATTATATATCATGTTATACCATTGCAATAAATAAATCCAAGCATATGAACTGCCGTTTAATTTCATATATTTAAGGCACGTCGGCATTGCAGTATTCAAAAGGCCTTGTCCGTAGAAAACGGGTCAAGAACTGTGAGATTAGTACAAAGCATGTTGGTGTTATCTATTGTTACAACAGGACCAACCTTATTCCAAAAGGATTTTATTTTGTGTTTAATGACAATTTTTAGTTTTCATTATTACTTTGCTGATCTTTTTCATAAATCACTAGCTGACCCGGCAAACGTTGTTTTACCATGCATATTGTATTTCTAGGAAACATTTAGTTCAATAAAAATAACTATCTACTATTATAAAAAATAGGAGTTGATCGTAGAGGGATGAAAGTAAGGGTAGAATGGCTTTTGTATGCTGTACAAAAAAAATTGGGGTGAAAACGTTTAGGGGGATGAAAAATAGATGTCCGATTCGCAGACCTAACTGATACGTACAGAAAATTTCACAAAAATCCGTCGAGCCATTACGGAGGAGTTTAATTACAAACACACTGACACGAGAATTTTATGCATAAGTCATTAACGCTAAAGGGAGTTGTTAGCAGGCTATGTTTGAGACTCTTAATACAGAAACAACAATTAATTATTCTGTGTGCTTCTTGCACAATATATTATTACACAAACACATAGAACTATTATGGTTTAGAATACATACGTTGAAGAGATTCTGATTAAAAACAACACATCCAGAAATAAAAATCTACTGTTTTGGTTAAAGAGTATCTTTACGCATGGATCATTTTGATAATGTAAGACGTCCTATTTAATAATTATTTGCTTAAAATAGTAACAACTTTGACAGTCAAGTGATCTTTGTAAAAATACCTACCGAGAATTTGGGTTATACGCCCTATAAGTACGGAACGAAATAAGTAACAATTTCTATTATGAAGAAAGAGAATGCGAATACATTGTTTCATACTTAAAGTATAGTTGTTTAGTAAAAAATATTTCCGATAAAAAATTATTTCGTTCTGTTAAATCGTTATACATCTAGTTTTTCATGGCGTTACACGCAGTAGACTTGTTTTGGCTCGAATCTTATTTAAGAAATTCTGGCAATATTCCAGTTAGTCACAGCCTTGCTCTACATAGTTGTTTAGTACATTATGTAAAGTAAGGAGGGGAAGTTAAAGATACCTGAAGATGCGATCCTTTTCCACAGATAAATAAATAGTTAATGAACATACATGTGCAACACATCAATTAATTTATCATAAGTATAAATTTGTTAATAATCTCAGTCCAAAGCCTTCAGTGCAAAAGATAAGACCGTTCACTATACGTATTGCTGCGATGTATCGTCTAATTTTAATGTCATTCTTAATTGGAATTAACTGCCAACCTTTTATTAATTCATATTTTTTTTCTATGAGTCCATTTTACCAGTTATATGAATCGAACACACCATCTAAAAACCAAGGGTGCTGTTGGGAAGACCGAACACGACTCCTTGTAAGAGATTTGGAACCTGAAAATGAAATTGTCAGAACATTATCTACACCCGATTTTGACTTACGAGAAGTCTACAGATACAATGGATATGAGCTCAAATATAAATTTAAGGAGATCAATCAGGATTCTTCACAAATGGAAGTTAATTGTCGAGCTGTATGTGTTATTTTAAAATTAGAATCCGGTAAAGAAGTACAAAATTATAGGATCTTACCAGAGGGTATGCGTATAAATGATGCTACGTGGAGAGTAGACGATGATGAACTAGTTGTGAATATTCCGTTCGAACATAGAAACATAGAAATACCCGAATCCTGCCCTAAAGATATGTTGAATCCCATGGACTCAGGAACACCTTTGAGCACAGACTATCGTATCTACTGGTTACATCAATATGGTGTTAATTTGGACAAGGCAAATGCAGACAAAGAAATAAATAATTTTGAGTAAACATTAACTTTTTACTAACCAAAAGTTTCCTGCGATTGGAACATTGATTTGCAAAGACAAGTAAAATTGCAGAATTATTATTCTTAAACTCATAAAGGTCAAACTAATATTTAATAAGATTTCTTGTATGTTATGTTCGCTGCCATATAAGTAAGTTATTTAGACTCGTAACCATGTTTTGCTTACTTTGTTTAGCTTTGATTGTTACGGTTGAATGTGGCTATCATTATCCTGCTTAAATAAGCTGATAATGGGTATTACAACAGTTGTGAAGGAACAACAAGAACAAAATGACTATGAAGAAGCTAAAACTGTGTTTAACAATATAAAGACTGCCAACGATTAAGTAAGTAAATTTTGCACAGACAATTACAATGTGAGAGAAATATACGATGATGAAGTGTATAGAATGGAATACAAGTTTCAAAATGATATAGAAGATTATATCACTGGTAAGATTAATTATAGAGTAGTTTATGTTGTTTTAAAAATGAAAAATGGCAGTGAAGTGAAGGACATCCGCATTATGCCTCAAGATTTAGAAGCAACAATTGCCAATAGGAAAATTGATCGTGAACATCTTATCGTTACAATTCCTTATAAAAATGAAAGAAATCTTGAAGTGAGTGTAACGTGTGGAAAAAGTATGCAAAATTCAAAGCTTATAGAAGTCCGATTAAGTCCAGAATATAGTTTCTGGGTATTTTTACCGTTATAGGTAAAATAAATATTAGTGGTGAGTATTTTCACAGAGATTCAATTTACATTTTTGGCGTAAATAAAAGTATATAAGTATTTATTTTAGTTTATTTATTTATACTTCGTAACCATAATATACATAATTATACAAATAAAGAAACAAAAAGTAAGTTTTTATGCAACAGGCGGCCTTATAGCTAACAAGCAATACCTTTCAGGCAACTCTAATATTGAACAATAAAACATAGAAACACATACAGAGGATAAAGTACCTTGTTAATTAATTATGCCCTTCTAAAATAAGTAGTAGCTAATTACGAGGCAGAAGAAAAATGATCAAAAAGAGGATTTTTAAATAAATTTAAAGACTGAGCTATCAAAAATTCTATCAATATAAAATACACTATATATAACCTCATTGATACCCTCCTAAGAAGGTCGCAATTGATAACAGTCAGTACAACAACATTTTTTCTCTCGTCTCAGTTTTACCAGAACCATGACGATTGTGTTTCGTTTATTTCTTTTTGCTTTAATTGTTTCTACTGAATGTGGTTATCACAATGTTATGTCTGGTTACAAAAACAAACATAAAGGATATAAAAAATATTCTAAAGAATTTTGCTGTCCAGAAGATCCCGACTACAACGTTATTAAGCATTTGGAATTAGCCGACAAATCATTAAAAACAAATTGCAATAATTACCATAACGTCCAAGAAGTATATGAAAATGATGTGTATAGAGTTAAATATAAATTCAAACGAAACATAGAAGATTTTATAAAGGTAAAAATCAACTACAGGATAATTTACGTGATAATAAATGAAGTGTCAAGTGAAATTAAAGACATAAGAATGATTCCACCAGGTCTTCAAACGAAAAATGCTACTTGGAGATTAGATAGTGATCTCCTTATTGTAAATATACCGTATAAATTTGAAAGATTGACTGAAATACAAACAGATTGCCAAAAAGACATAGATTTTACAATAATAGATGTACCAATTAGCACAGAGCACAGTCTTTTGACTGAATATCGCTACGGTTAATGGATATTTGTCAAATAATAATATTTTATTGTGTTGAATGTGTCTAATTATTTTTGTGTAATTTTATTCCGAAGTTCTATCGACTACAGATCCTATTTAGGTAATAAAATAAAATTAATAAATCAAATAAATCAATATAGCTATGTAAATTTTAAGGTATTTATGTTAAATGTAATAAATAAATATTTACTGGTTTTAAGCCACTCTTTCTGTTTAATGTTAATAATGATAATACAAGGAAAACATAAATTACCTCTATCAATGTAGTTTCACGTATAAAATAAGCTTCTTTCTAGATTTTTCTACACCTTTCTTTTCTGCGCAATTTCTACGCGTGAGTCATACAGAAAAATTGTCCCATATAGTTACCTCAAATTAAAAACCGTATTTTGAAAAATTTAAATTGCCTGACGCCCTTATTCCTATGCCGTAAGATCCAAATTTCCCGTCAGCTTATTGAAAATGATGGCTCATCATCGGGAAACCCAGACAGAGGCAGACGGCGACAGTTTTCGTCATTCGTTATACACTCCTCATGCATTGCGCTTTAACAGCACTGCGCATGCCTTCTGTTCCTTTCTACGTCTCCCTCTAACGCATAACATTTCAATATCTATCCCATTCACTCCCGGGAGGGTCGATATATACGCTAGCTTCTAGGTACGTGTACATTGCCGTAGCCATACTAGTTCGCAGGTTCGGAGCGACTAGAACATACGTCTAAGCAGTCGGATCCGGGAACGCAACACCGCGGCCGCAATGATGTCGCGTGCCGTGCTATTTATTAGTGTTTTTACCATAATATTGGAAGCTCTCAATGCTAGCCAGGTAAGATTAGATGATATAAAATTTAAAAAAGAAAAAGCTGTTTTATACGTATAATTAATACGTAATATGTAAAGTTGACCGGCGGAAAACGCGATGCCATAAAAGTTTTTTAGTCGGTGACGATTACTGGGTTTCGCTAAATGGTAAATAGATTGCGTAATTTTATTATTATTTCGTAATTTCAACGAATTTTAATTTATAAATCGTATTGTACCTAGTAGATGAAATTAATATAATAGGTTATTTTATACTTCATAACTTGTATGTTAGAATAAATTAGCGATTGTATGACGTAAGAAAATACGCATTATGACGCAAGTAAGTACTCCTTTTCTTATTAAAAAATATCTGGAGAGTATAGATGGAATAGATGGAAAACTTTTAGGTAACGTATTATCCTTTTCAATGAAGAATATATTTACTAATTAATTTTAAATATTTTAGAATTCTGTATGTTCTGAATTGCTGTGTGTTGACATATAAAGCTTTATTATTTCAGCGTTCTTCTAATATATAAAGCAATCTTCTATATAACGATATCTATGAATCTTGCGCAGTTGGGGCGGGTCCGTTTACTATACACATATAATTGAAATTATTATTTTTGAATAAAGCTAATTCAAGCTTTATACTTGAACAACTTGAAGCTTTTCAATGCGGTTTAAAATCAAAATTCAAATAGTACTTCAAAAGAGGATTATTAAGAGCGGAATTAATAGCAATATTCCTTTTGCAATCGTTATTAGATTTGAAGTGGGCCGGGGTATGCAAATCAGGGTGCTCGCACCTGATGTAGATTAAGCTTTCGAGAACCCGAGCTTTAATATATTAATTTAAAATCCGTTCTATGCGATACATTATTACGGCGTCACGTTAACGAATAGATTTAAAAAATATAGTATTGTACGGAAAATTAAAACTGGGATATTAAAAAATTTAGTAATTCATTCTTAATTTTTATAAAAATCTTTTTTTTAATTTATTTAGTTAATATTTTTTATGTTAGTTCAGGACCAAGTCAGTATAAACCAGTACAGGACGTGCTATTTCTTCTTCTTTTTTTAAATAATAGATATGAAGCCATTATGCCAATGATTTTGGCAGCTCGAAGAATTTTGAATATTACTGTATCTTCAAGACTCTATTAGCAAATATAGAACCAATTAGTCCCTAAAGCTAAATGGATGTTCTGATTTCTAAATAATTTATTTGTGTAACAAATATGTTTCAATTTCTCAGGTAAGTTGTACAAAAATATATAATTACATAAATATAATTCTTATGTAATATAATAAATTAATAAAATTCCTTAAATGAAAGATTTGGAACGATGATAAACATAAATATATATGAAAGATATGTTAAATAATGTGATCAAAAGTATTTTTCTATTATCCTGGAGAGAGAAAGCAGTCAAAGATTAGAATTAGACGTGAAAATATCATTGAAATTTAAACTAAAAAATAATTTTTGAGAAATTAAGAACTCACAGTAAAGTAGCAGAAACCAAGTACGGGTAAGTGAACTGAGTTTATAAATAGCAATCGATTGCATTTCTATCAAACTCAGAGAACAGATGCACCTTAGATATACTTAGAATTGTACACGATGCAATATTTGTAGTACTTATTACAAACAAATTATAATTTATATAAGTAACACAATATAATACTTATGAACGCCAATAAAAATATTTTTTCTAAATTTGCAAAGTCCGTTGGTTGAACGTCTAATACATCGGCTTGCACATACCATTTTTTTCTAAGTAAGAGATTCATTGCGCATCTAAAGAAAGTTTTCATTAGGATTTGAATGCACGACCTCAAAATGCTCATATAGCTATATAGTGGATGATTTAGAATAGTTATAATAATAATAATAATCTTTTATGTGCCAAGACAGTCGCTAGATCGATCAACTACAAATATCCGCACAATCAGACATATATAAATAGGCATGCAAATGTGATATCAATTTCTACAATGCCTTATAATAAGAATATAAAATAATGTCAAAGTTAAGTTAAGTTATTTACAATTGGTGTCAAATGCATGGTCTAAATACTCGCCTACGCTATAAAGCCACCTTTGCCTTTAAAAATGTTATTACCTTCCCCTTGAAAGAATTTCAAGGCAGTGATGTATAACTTCTAGGAAGGTGATTAAATAGTTTTATAGCCATTGCGTAACAATTTTTTGCATACATCGTGGTGGAGCAGCCACAGCAGTGTTGGATCCCTTGGTATATAAAGACAAGTTTCTTTGAATATTTTGAAGAATATATAAACTGGGTACTGTTAAAATATAATGTAATATATGTATAAATGTACGCGCATAACTTCCGAACGACTGCACGAAAGATAATTCTTGCCTTGGCAGGGCAAAGTTAAAACTGAAAGAACTTTGTAAAAATCGTTTTTTTTATGAAAAGTTAGTAAGTGAACAAGCAAGACTCAATATTTTGATAAAATAGTGGATAACCTAACAAAAACCGTGAAACTGTACAACACAAAAATTACATATATTTTAACTCTTTCGTATTGGCGTCTACGAGATAAGTGCATTGTCGCTTCTCATTCACCGTTTATCCAAACTAAATGGAAAGAAAATCGCATTACAGGCTTTCAGAATATAATCCTGTTTCTCAATAAAGAAAATCCAATTCGCGCAAAGCTTAATTGAGAGCCGTGAAGAATTTTTCGTTGAATTTAAATTAATTTTTCGATTGATCAGGTCTGTTCAGGTTTAGATATTCCAAACGTTTATTTTATAAGTATTTTATTTTAAATCAAATAATTGAGTATAATTTTTGAACATGAATAAATAAACGAATAAGTGGAAAAAACTGCTCTTAACAGTGAGACCGCCTTACATGATGAAAATCTTCTGGCTTATTATTATCTGATTTTGTGCTAATTAAAGTATTGATAAAGCGAAACATTATTTGAGATGCCCCAATGTGAGATTACTCAATTTGGAATACGACACATTAAGAAGAAAATTCAGAGCTATAGTGAATAAGTTATATTAATTCAATAACTTTATCCTATTCAACTGTTTTAGTATGGTACTGTTGTTCATACCAGACTTAATAGATATTATACTTAAAAATAAATATTATAGTTTGAACTAGTGACGCCCACTGGAGATTAATAGACGGAGTGGGATATGCGTTGGAGTGGAATCGTGATAGCAAGTTCTGTCCAGACTACTATGAAAATATTTGCAAAGGATTATTCAAGAACTTTCACCTACTTTTTTCTTGTGAAAGATCATAGTTTCTAGAATAAGCTACATCACATTTAGATCAATACAGGGTTTTAGGTTTTCACATAAAAACTGTGTTATCTTGAACGTGAAAGTAAATTTAATCAAATTGAATATGATTATTAAACTATTTCAAAAATTATAAAATGTTATAATATTTTGCTAATATAATGCTCACCTAGAAATAACTCTCGATTTTAAGAGGATACACTCACAAAGGATTATACTACATTATTATTATTTCGACTAATGACCCATTAAGAAAAGAGCATACCAATTCGTAAAAGGCCGGCAACCCACTCGCAATTTCTCTGGCATTAAGAGGTTCCATGGGCAACGGTATAACTTAAAATCAGGTGCTCACCTGCCCGTATTTAAACTAGACTGAATGATTTTACTATGTTTTTTAATAAAAATATCTACAAATTCAGATGTATGATGTTAAAATATTTATAGCATTGTTTCTGAATATTTGACGCGTTGAAACCGTTGATAATGTTATTAAAGGATTTGATTTAATCTCATAAAGTCACGTGTATGAACACTTTTGCAAGTCTAAATATATCAGGGTAATTTTAATACTTATGTTGTTAGAACAGTTGTATATTTTGTATAATACTCTAACAATAACACAACAGAAAATGCCTAAAGTTAAGGAGAGTGTGATTACGGAAGCTCCGAAAAAGAAAAACAGAGTTTCCAGAAACAAATCTGTTGGCATGTGGGAAGACAGAAGCATTGCTAATATAGGTAATACCTATCAGAAATGTTTATATAATTATTATTTTATATATGGGAGTCATACTTAGCGTTGTCTTGACTCTCAATTTCCCATAGATTATAGAAATACCATTCAAAAGCGAACGAACGAAAAGAACTTCTTTAATCTTCATTAATATTCTCACAAATATAAGAAATTACTTAAAACGAACTATGTACACACATCACAGAAAATAAATCGCTAGATACATTCAGAATATCGGATATCTTAGTTAAAAATAAATGAACATAATAGACGATCGGCATTCTGTATCTGACACAAGTCGATTTTTCTTACGGTTCGTTCGTTCTTCTTTCATCATACGAGCAAGTGCGAACATGGACAGAGTTTATCTGTACACAGCCGAGGTTTCTACGAACCTACGACCACAGGGCCTCACTGAATCCAACTGAAATCAACAAATCTGTATTATGTACAATATAACCTAGTCGAGGGTATATTTGTTTTTTTTAAATTTCATCTTTTTGTAGACCTGTTAATTAAAATACTTAATTTAAGGGCACTGTCTGCTAAGTTACGTCTAGACACTAGACAGACTGCATGCAATTAATAAAACAAGTTAGAGTAACTTTAGTACAGAAATTTATTACGTAATTTTGCAAATGAAAAAACAGATTTTAGTTCATTCAAAACTAATAGAACAAATATATTTTTCAAAAAAATTTGAAGAGGCTATATTACACATACCTTTAAAAACGGTTACTCTTTAAATTGTAATTCCGCTACAAATTAATGAATTGGTACCCTAAAACAACAATTTTTATTATATACAGTCCTCTCAATCTATTGCGATCATTATATAAAATAAGGCGACATAAATACATTTTAACTATATTTAGCCAATATGCCACTGTACGAATTCTATTGTAATTCAATTATATACTTAAGTGCTGAAAAAATCATGTCCTAATGAATTTTCTTCGCAAAGGTAATGACTACAATGGCCTATTTATTTATTTATAAGTTTACCAACGCTGGGCACACTGATACATTGGTATAAGAATAAAAAATACAATTTTTAATTGACAAGCACTTATAGGCAATCATAACATACACAAAGAGATAAAAAAATTGTGTGTGCGTACTACTGTACACACGTAAGAAGTGAAGCTTCTTTAAGGCTTTATTTTTCGAAAAATGATCTACTATATGCAACTGTACAGGAATTGGTTAAATAAAGTAATATTAGATAAAGTTGAATAAAAGGCTTTTATTATCATAGACATGAATACAAATAATACAATTATTTCATTTTACCTTATTACTACTAAGACTATTACAGAATTTCATTAATTGTAATAGAATGATTACTATCATTGTTATCGTTATTATTTATTTTTATTATAATTGGCTTCGAATCTCTTCGATTCAACCATGGTAGGATGGCGCGTAACGTAATTATGAGACGCGTAACCGAAAAAGGTGACGGTCATTTTTTCCAACGCCGACAAAGAAGTTTCACTTCAATTATAAAAACTAAAGGAAAATCGATATCAAAGTGTTCTTATTGATTTTAAGTTATCAATTGTCACAATTTGTAATATTATACAGATTATACTCGAATAAACAAAAGACCATTATGTACACTTCATCAGATTATTATCTGAAGGCTGTGAACATCGTCTGTTTGTTCGCAAATACACCGACGTTAATTGGAGTGTAAGCTTGCATTCAGAATTATCGATAATTTCATATTGAAATGCACTGTTCGTATTTACCATTCAAATATAACCGTGTTCAGAGATTTATAAGGATTATCTTAGAATATTAAATATAATCTAGAATTGAATTATTTTTCTAACAAAAAAATCTTTAAAATTATATTTATTTATTTATTTCGTTATCCTACAGCAAACAAAAACAATTATGCTAGACGGAATACATAACATTTATAAAAAGGTTCAATCATTTACAAAAGAGAATAAAAATGATACATGACGCTTCGTGTAAAATTTTATGTACGTGAAGGTTTGTATCGGGGGATATGCTTATGTAGGTGATTTTGCGCTATTCTTAATGTTCCAGGTTAACAAGTTAAGGCTTAAATGTTGGTCGTTGTATAACCGGGATGTGAGATACAAAACTGAGATTTTGTTGCAGTTGGTGTTGATGCGAAGACGTTAAACATAGCACCATTACGAATCTTGTAGACTGGAACATAGAAGGACATTTTGTTCTCTTCTCTTCTGTGCTGCATTTAGTTTCGGTGTTACAATATGTCATAACACTTCACCCGGAAAAGCTTAAACTGAAATAGCAAGAGTTAAACAAATAAGTAAGAAGTTATTGGGAATACCTGTTCCACTAAAGAGTTTCAGACGGTAGACAAAGAGCCTGTATTTATAAGAATATTTTCAATTTTCGCAAAAACTTTCGCGAGGCGCAATGAAATTGTAAGAAGAAATGCTCAAGATTTATGTGACTTATAAAGAAAAAGAAAACGCTTTTCTGCACTCGACGAGAGAAAATGGCGTGTTATTTATCATCATGTTTGTGAAATTGTTATGATAAGCTATATACATACATTTTTTACGCAATTTAAAATCCGACGACGAAACGACGCGTTCGTTTGTAGTAATTACTTAAAGAATATGCAGCTGTGACATGACTTGAAAAATGCTTACTAATTCTTAAAAAGCCGGCGACCCAATCGCGAGTCTCTGACATTGAGAGTGTCCTGTCCATAGGCGGTTTCGCTTATTTAGTTGAGCCTAATTACCGTTTGCCGTCTGTCCATATAAAAAAATCTTAATTTTGAAAGAAACATGAACAGATCCTTGCAGGTTAATTCTATTTTGATTTGTAGATGTAATTAAAAGAGAAGAAATCAAAATCCCCTAAAATTCCTGTAATCACAACCCTATTGAGATAAATTATATGACGAATTGCCTGACCGCGACATAAAATCATAATGAAGATATAAAACGTGCTTTCCTCAATTTCGTGTGTTACTGCGGCTTGATGCATCGCAACCCTCAATTTAGTTAAGGATACTCTTGGGATAAATATGATGATAGGGAGCTTTCGTCTGCAATTATACATATTTTAAATAACAATTCCGTTTTATGACTGATTATAGTTTGTTTATGAAACCTGTTTTATCAATAAAATAAAAATAAAGTTATTGGATCATATTGGCAATTTTAATTTTTAAAATGTTTTTAGCAGCAACAAAAAAAAAACAATCTAGTTTAAATACTGATACATTGCGGTGTTGGCCAAGTGGCTTCAGCGTGCGACTCTCATCCCTGAAGTCGTAGGTTCGATTCCTCGTGCACCTGTGAACTTTCTTTCTACGCCCGCATTTAACATTCGCTTGAACGGTGAAGAAAAACATCGTGAAGAAACTGGCTTGCCTTAGACCCAAAATGTCGACGGCGTGCGTCAGCCACAGAAGGCTGATCACCAACTTGCCTATTAGATTAACAAATGATCATGACACATAAATCTGAGCCCAGACCTAAAAAGCTTGTAGCGCCATTGATTTTGTTTAGTTTAAATACTGACTATTATAAAAAAAGCTGTGATAATAGTTACGTATATATGTATTATATGAATTGTGGGACATTACAAAAATATAGAAATATACGATGCAACATTCGCGGTCGTAAATAGGGGGTCATTCACCCCTATAAGTTCGTGAACTCATCTTGACCTATCAGCTGTTCGTAAATGATTGTATTTAGGTGGTTATAAGCATAAACGCTATTGCTTATCATATCATTTATGTTTGTCTATCTTTACCGTATATTTCTTAAATATCTCATAATTATAGCGAATACCGATAGAAAATTCGCAAAAAACTGTCTTTCAATTTTTATATGTATCACAATAGTGATGATAAAAAATTGAATATTGAAGCGCTAGTTTCGCAACTTCAAGTATTCTTAAAGCCTCGGGGTAGTTGGATGTAGTCTTTTGTTCGAAAAGTACGCTTCAAGATACGGGATACATACACATGTACCTTGTACATAAGATACATAGAATAAGAAGTTGAGATGCGAGAATACTATTTTAAGTCTTCGTACGTTTCGCTGATGTAGTTTTCTTGACAATAGCTCTTTTACAATGGCTTCTAGAACGCTATTGTTTTGTCTGCTGAGAATATTAAAACTGTTCAAGTCTGAAGAATGTAGACTAATTAATATGGGCCTTTGTATAAAAATGTTGGCTTATTATGAATTATTATAGCAAAAAAATATTTTACAAAACTAATTTCTCAATTCTTGACTTTATAATAATTTCGATATGATACATGGATAAAAGTTTTAGATATTCCTATACTATTTTAGGAACTCGCCATACGATACACTAAGTGCGGAAGGCGTTTGACTAAGTAGTTGAATGCATCCTACTAATTCACAAGTCAATAATAAAAATGATCTTCCTTGATTTTCCCTAAAGTGACCGTATTCCTTCATAGGTTATATGGCCCCTAATCCCGGGACTACATCACTATCTCGTAGGCCGCATGGTGCTCAACGATCCGCACAACAGCTAGTGTATCCACCACAGCATTAGTAGGAATGAGGACAAATCAAATAAATAATCTATATTTGTGTAAAACTGTTATTTATTTTTGTAATTGATGATTCTAGAACAAATTTAACAAGTACAGATAATATTTATTTATTTCAATAAAGTCCTCAGAAGCTGGAATGCTCTAAAACTTATTTACAAAAAAATAAGCTAATGTACCGCCAAGTACGGGTTTAGCATTTACAAATAGTAATTAGTCCAGCTTAAATTAATGTTAAGTTTTTTTTTATATAATAGGTGGTTACGTTGCCGGCCTTTGAGGAAGGAGTACACTTTAACGTTGAATAGTTGGAGGTCGTATCTCTCAGAAGACCTCCAGTAGGATTCGGTTCCACAGTTTCGCAAAAGAAAGTTCCTTGTGAAACGGATTTTGAAAGACCTCCAGCCATCAAAGTGATGTTGATGAACTTTTGCATTACGGCTCGTACGATGTAGAAACGAGATTAAAAAACCTAAAACTAAACAAACAGGATAAAAAAGGGAGATAGAAATAAAAAAAAATTAACTCCCTGAATACACATCCAAAACATTATGAATTTATGCCTAATATATTTTTGAGATTTAAAGTTAGTAAGTGCTGTAGGTAAAGTATTAATTGGATCTAAAACTACTTAACTCTGAAAACTTCAGACAAAATATTCAGGAGCTCTGCATAAGCTTATCTGCATAAGTTGGAAGATTGCCAAAGCAAGCGCAAAATTAAAAGAACTTCAGTCAACAAGCACGCTTACAATGAAGCTATCAAAACTAAATAATTTTCTTTCATAATAATTAATTCTATTTTAAAGCCTATTTCTAGCAACTTTTATATAAATAAACCTCAAAGAATTAACGTTGAACTACCGATTTCTGTAGATTGATTATCAAATTTATAGTTTCTATGGGACTGAAATAATATATGTATATTTTAATTTAAAAAATAGAAAAAAATTGGTTAAATAAAGTTCAATTAGATAAAGTATAAAGGCTTTTATTATCATAGACATGAATACAAATAATACAATTATTTCATTTTACAGAACTTCATTAATTGTATATATATATATTATATTGTAAGTGGGAGAATCGTTTAGTGTTGTCACGGTTGAATCGAAGAGATTCGAAGCCATTAATAACAAAAATATATAATAACGATAACAATGATAGTAATCATTCTATTAAAATTAATGAAATTCTGTATATATTTATACTATTATGCTAAGTTGTTCCTCGTACATAATAATGTATATGCATCAAAATTCTAAATGTAGTTATCATATTATAGTTAAAAAGGAGGTATTCATATAAGTTTATTGATTTATTATTGTTGCTGTTGTATATAGAATATATATTAAACACTATTCCACCGCTCAGCTTAGCCATTGTCCTTGGTTCTTTATGTACATCTCATATATAAGACTACTACGCGTCAGAGGGTTTCTAAGAGGATTACCTCCGACTGTATATCCCATTTGATCGATTTATAGCGCTATAGCATATGATCATTTATGTTACTTTATTCGCATATGCGAATAAATTGTAAGGAATTTATTTTTAGCTTTTAAAACAGGAGTATATTGACTAGCACAAGACTACGTCTGTCTCTTAAAATAATACTTAGTAATGCTTCCCGCAGCCTGCTTAGACGCACTAGACGGACTTTTAAAGTCCTTATGAATTCGTCTTAACGGGTATTTCGGACGAACATTGATAAATGCCGTAATAGTTTGGGAGTTATTAAAATATATATTTAGAAATCTCAGGAAATTTTTATTTCGGATTTTGTTTTAATTAAAGTCAAACGGCATTGTCGCCTTCTATAATTTTGTTTAAATTTACAAAAACAAATGTACGACGACAGGCAGCCATTTTATTTTGTATGTCTTGGCTTGAATGTTTCTGAACTTTATAAACTTTTATTGATAGTTAACAGACTTTACCTCAAATAGGGGTTAAAGAATTACAAGAAGTAAGGATTGCACTACTAGAACAAGTTCTTCAAGTAAAACGGTGAAGGTTTTTATGCACCTATCCCTGCGGAGATCTATCGATTAGTATCCCACGGTTGCGTTTTGTTTTTGCTAAACTTGTCTTGGGTTAATACAAAAAGATAGTATTTAAATAGTTTACCTTGCATCACAAAACAATTTTAAAAGGACTTTGTATATTTTAAATGAAAGAAGATGAAAAAAATTGTCTACTTAAAAACTATACGTTTTGTCTTCTTAAAAAACCTGCCACAAATTTTTTTTTCTAGTCCCCTCGTAAGGATTATCTAATAATAGAATAGAATTATCTAAGTGATTGTTGTGCTGATATGAAATAGTATTTATGACCTTCATAAGCCTTGCTTTCACCCATGGCCGGATCGTGAATTTGTGGGTTATGACGGAGAAATCCCTCGTAATAAAGGCACACGCGAAAAAATACACCGACCGAAAACAAGTGACGGGGAATTCCCCGTTCCGTTCGATAGACGCGCATCGTCCTTGAGTTGATTGATCTTATGCTTAGATTTTTTAAATTGTAGAAATATTTTTAAATAAAAATATCACCAATATTTTCAGTGGGAATAGGGGCCCTGGGCTGCAAATGGCTTTGAAGTAGATCCGACCCTGCTTTCACCACTATTCAATAAAGAGATGTCTTTCTATCTAGGCGTATAAAAGCGATATTTTTTAACATATGCAATATCAGAAAATAGGTATATGATAACTATGCCCTACGTAACCTTATCATTAGTAATAGGAAATATATATAGTATAAGAAATATAATAGCCACGGACTTCAATAAAGGTATTTATATATCTGATCTTCGCTGTACGTTTTTTAATGTCTGAATTAGATTATCAACTTGACCATCGAGTAACAAAATTGAACATGTATTTAGTGCTTTAATAAAGCGTAAAGAGGTCACAGAAATAAGTACACGTTATTGAACAAATCTAAAATCACGATACCTAGATAAAAGCTACTTGGCTTGGCACGTGATTGATTTCAAACTGGTTGAGCGGTAAAGGTCTTTTTATAGCAATAGAAATATTTTTCTTCTTATGGTTATAAGGACTACATGGCTACATAGCAAAAAATAAAAGTTCTCTTAGTCAGTAGTACTATAGTATTTCAAGTATGTTCTCACGGCACTAAAGCCGTTATAAAAAGTGCAAAACAAACCAGCATTTTACTGTAATCTTTTATTTAAATTAAATTATTTTTAATTTATCTGTTCTGTGTATATAATCCGGTGTTTATTCTATGGTTTTGTTATTTTTGTGACAACTGACAATTCAATTGACAAGCTGTCGACTGTCGCTGACGTGACATTTTAAAACGTGGCTCGCTTGTTTCTGGCTTGTAAATTTTTAAGCAAGACAACCGGTTATCGCTCTCACAAATTATTACTATCTGCTGAAATAGAAGTATCCTAAAAAAACGTAGTGAATTTTTTAATTAAAGAATTGTATCTTTTTTTAAAACTACTAATTGCCGTGTACTAATTTAAAAATGTTTACCAGGAAATACAAAAAAATAAAACATTGTAATACTAGCGTATTTTAAAAAGAAATTGTCGTCCGAATTTCTGTACTAAGGCAACATCTAAACAAGGATAAGCTCAGGCGAAATTAATCTCGGGGATATTTTCTGGATAAAAATAAATTTCAGGCCTGTCTTCAAGGGTAAATTGATGTTGAATAATTTACTTTTTACGTTCTATTACTTGTTTATTTCACTCCCCAACTTAAAATTGCGGTAAATAAAACCGACAAATTACACTTTTTTTGTCAAACGTTAAATATATGTACGCCTAATTTATTGTCGGAGCCTAATTCATGTAAAACACAGTCACTTAATTATGAACATTTTAATTCGTTTAAAAAGTTATCGTGTCTTGTTTCTATGTCCTTTTTTTCAAATCCGTAGGGGATGGCCTGCGTGGCGTCTTGTCTACTATAATATTTAATAGATAACTTTTTACACAAAAGCGTAAATCGGCAACGTATCTTGTCTAAAAAATGTCAATGTCAATTGTATTTTTACTACATACATTTTTGTAGTGATATCCAATAAATATTATTTTATCCAAACGGCTTGTCTGTCGGCTGTCTTAAATGTAATTCAAATATTGCTAATGGCTTGTTGATAAAATAAGATCGTTGAACCCTTCTAATATATCAAGAAAACGAAAGACCACCACAGATTGTATATTATATTAGGACTTGCATTGTATACAAACCGTAAATACTAGTTAGTGACACAAATGATCCTCTTTGAATGACCCTCATTATCATGTTTGATCACTGAAGCACACATCACAGTCAACTGATTTGCATACTAGCATGCTAAAATAGTCCTAGAAGCTCATCCATTTATGACATTTAGGCAAATTGAGCTTTGTTTAATAACTAGAATCATTTATTTAAATACATTTGTAACGATTGATTAATTTGGATAAAACCTTTTTCCTATATCTCAAATCAAATCTCTGCCAATTTTGATTTGAGAGTAGCTTTAATGATCCTCTAACATACGTGAAAACATAAGTGAAATCAAAACTTAGTGACGCTATTGTTTTCAAGACAGAATGCGCTATTTCTACACAGAAAAGCACATATTTTAAAACAACGGAGCAGAAAATTGAGTTTCTAATAGAGTCATTTTAAACACTCCTTTAGAGTTACTGGGAACATTTACCCTGGAGATTTCGTACCTCAATTCACGGACTTATATATATTTACATAATTAGATGTTATAATTACGGTAAGATGTTTATAATTGGATCATAGAACAGGGAGCAAACGGGCAGGAGGCTCACCTGATGTTAAGTGATACCGCTCATGGACACTCTCAATGCCAGAGGGCTCGCGAGTGCATTGCCGGCCTTTAAGAATTGGTACGCTCTTTTCTTGAAGGACCCTAAGTCGAATTGGTTCGGAAATACTTTAGTGGGCAGCTAGCCTAACTTAAGACGAATAAGTAATTTAAGTCTAATAATTGTATAATTGTCTAGTAATTGACTAAAAAGAATATTTAACAAAAGATAGTGACTAATGACACTACTTGCAGTCTCTATTAAGTAAGACCATATTTGCATTTAATATATTTGAATATGTATATAAAATACATGAGAGTTTGTAGTAACTTTACAAACAAAGCTATATTCCGTAATAAATGAACATTCTAAGTTATATTCCGTCACGATTCTGGCTTAAAATAATATAACAGCGAGATGATTCACAAAATATGCTAGAACTTTCTCGGCTAGAAAACGACATGAAAAAACACGAACGTGACGGGAACTTATAGGATTCAATGTAAATTTTTTACCGTTTTTACAGATTTCAATTTCGCGTTCCAGTAACGATGTTTCATGAACGTTTCTCTCATTCAATAGTGAAGCACCATTGCAGCTTATTAACCAGTACCATTAATTTTACGCCCTAGAAATTTTCTACTGAAATACATTCACCATACCTAAATCACATTTTTGTTAAAATCTTGGATATTTTAAAGTTCCTTATACTCTCAAGGAAGGGATATAAAAGCCTAAATTGCTTAAAGAATGTTTTTCGCCGTTATTAAACACGAGAAATATTCAATACCTATTTGGTTATAATCAAGGTTTCAAGATTTTGTTATTATAAGCCAAGGATATTTCCTTTAGTTCTTTGTTCAAATATGTACTCTCAATCAGTGGCGTAACCATATCATCGGTGCCCGTGGAAATTTCATTTGATGGGGCCAGTAAAAATTATCACGTTGTACTCAGTTTAATTTTAATAAACTTCGAGATTTTCAGCTTATTACTGTAACTCAAGTTTAAAACGTTTTTGATAAACGAGAGTTATGTCTATCGACTTACGGAACGACTCAGAGTCTAAACTTTAGTAATAAGTCGTTCTGTAAGTCTGTACAATATTTTATTAAGTATTCACGATTGAAGCACCAAGCGATTTTGATTATTTTGTATTTATTGTTTGTCTAGTACGAATGTATAGCATGAGCTGAGGACAAAGTAAGATTTATAATTAGTGCACAGGACTTTCGATAACCCAGGAAGGGTTATCGAAATACTTTAAATAATAGAGTTTTTTTTTAGTCTACATTAAACGTACAACAATAGAATGTATGTGAAATAATTAAATGTTAATTGTTAGTAACGAATGAATGCAATGTAACAGTTGAAAGAGTCGATTTAGGAAATCGCCACGCTTATAAAACTAAGAAAGCCTGAGTGAGCAAAATGTGATAAAAAAAAGTGGAAATATCAAAAAACAAAAGTTTCATTTATTTTATGGCGTAATCAATAAATACGCTATTGGAAACGCGAGGGTGCAGTAAATGCATAGTATACACGCTATATAAGTAATAAGTAATAGACGAAAGAGTCCTTTTCATCTTAGTCTAGTGCTATTAATCTTTAATGCACAGAACCACGCCATTTCGCATTGATAGATGCAAATCTGTGCACTGATTCGAACGTCTAATGGACCGGGAAACTTCCTAGATAAAGGCTCTCAATATCTCTTTGAAATTCGCTATAGACTAGAATAAATAAATTGCGATCAGCGGCTTTGATTATTTACCAGCTGGTATGCGACTGCGTTTAGTATTTACAAGAATGTTTATTTTCTAAAAATGTGTTATATGTGTGTGTTTTCATTGTTAACAAAGACAAAAACCACGCGAGACATAAAACGCATGTAGATTAGGAAGAAACGGAAAGATGATTTTAATTCACATCTTATTTTGGTGGTTCTCCATAACTGGAGTCACTCGCAATTTTTCCTTCTACCAACACATATTTTACACTTTTAATTTTACTTAAAGAGTAAATGACAATATGTGAGTTCCATAACCACATGTAGATTAGAGTAAATAAAACAGTCATACATTACTTCAGTTTAGACGTACCTTATATTCTATCTATGCTGTTCTAAAAGCCTTTCCGTTCACATAATTAGACAAGTGAAAGTTTCTCAACACCTTTAACAAATTTATCTCGTCAAGGGAATATTAGGGACCAAATTACCAGCACAAAGTCGCTCGCACCTTCAAATTCCTCGTGTAATTACCGAGGCATTTGACGTAATGTCCTCTTAGACTCGCTCTTACTGCCGAACACATATCGCACTTCCGTTTTCGCGTAAACGAGCGAAGATAACCTCCTTATTGCTTGTCGACCCCGACTTCAGTTCCGAGAATATTGATTCTCGTACAAGATAAGTTGATCAATATGAGCAAATACTCTCAGTACATTTGAAACTCCCGTTTTATTAAAGGCCATTTTATTGTCGTTTCCAGATGCCATAAAAGCACTCAAAGCACTACTACAGTTTTGTGAAATAAAACTGAATTTTGTCGCGCCAGCTTCACTTTATCTGGAAAGTCCATAGCTGCTATTTTGCTACATTGTCCCCTGTTTTATTTATCACATCTACAATTTTATGCGCGTCGTTTATTGTCAGGCTCTCAAGTCATATGCCGGAATGCCTGGATTGTCTAGACACAACCGTTTTAGCATCCCCTTTATTTTAAGTTATTATAAGTTTCTGTTTTTATTAACGTCATTTTATTGGATCCTCTTTCGAACGTTATTCAACCCAGGTAACAAATTCGTAGGAGTGTCGCATGCGCTCCTGTGGAACGGAGCATGTAGGTTAAGAGCCCTTTGCGCTTTGTTAGCGTGCTCTAATCACTGTCGGCCCTCAACGGCACGCGACTCAAGGGCTCCTGGCGCACTAGCGTTTTGTGTCTCCTCATCGCCATATCTTCTAAGCTCTGAGCGCCTGGTACCTGCCACTTTGATTACCCATTCAAGTACTGACTAAATTACCTTGGCAGCTGTAAAAGTGTTTTCTCCCGTGAAATGGCCTAATCTATCATTGGCTTAGTCTTGGCTGTGAATAATCGGTTTGGCCTCAGATATCGCTTATAAAGGCTATTTGTTCGCCCTCTCCAATAAGTCCCAAAAGGCAATTCTGTCTAGATTTGGCTCCCGATAGAATGCGACTGGCAGATATCCAAGGTACACTTTTAATTTTCCTGAGTCCAAATGCGCTGTACATGCACAAATAAGGGTATGACGTCAAACACGGTTTTAAATAGCTTTCTATGTCAAGGGAAAGAGGCTTCGTACAACCTAATGAAATAAGCATATTTTAAAATAATTTCTAACCCTTTTTATGAAAGTAAAATTACATTAAATGTAATTTTGTGGTAGAAAAGGTTAAATGTATTTTCCGTCAGTTAATAACAAGGTTGGTTTGCTGTCCTGCAGTCTCCCCTTCCCTGGAGGGGACGAAACTCATTTCCGCTAGTCGGAAACGTAGTCAATAAGTACAGAAAAATGGTATTCAGAAACGTCTCGCCGCTTTCAATGTAATTTTTATTTCTTTTTCAGGATTTATGACTTTTATGTTTTAGTGTTAACTTTGGTTTGATTTGAATAGGCTGTGGTTGAATGGAGACATTAATCGAGTTCTTTGAAAGGTTTGACAAATACAACAACAAATAATGGTTCTATTCTTTTAATTTCGTACTAATTGTAATAAATTACGAGTTTTATACATTTAAGATGTATTAGATAAAGGACATGTGAATAATAGAAATGTTTTGCTTAAGTAATAGATTTCTTGATTGTTTACGAATAAAACTGCAATGAATTAGCATAACATTTCGAGATAAATTTGACTTTTTGGCAATAAAGATATTGGCGGTTAGAAGTAGAAATCGAGAAGGCTGGCTCAGCTAATGTTTGTCGGTTATCCTGGCAATCCTCCAGCTCGCCATATGTAGGACACCAAGTTTTAACATAATGACTGTGTCCCACTTTGACAATGCTCACACGTTGCGGCAAAATCCTTTGTATAAGAATATTTGATATTTGATGACTTTTATTGTATTATACGGTACACTGGGAACTTAACATATTTATAAAAAAAGGAATTATGTATAAAGATTCATTATTAAATACACATTCATTGACACGCTCCAAGTCATAATTCCACTTCAATATTGAGTTAGCTTTCGTAGCTTCGTCGTGGATTTCATGCAATTTGGCTAGATTAAGACCAGTCCATGTTATATTTTAGTATATTTAGATAAAACTCAAGATTTCCACTATCAGCTATTAGTAAAATCTATTAGTTAAATTCGTTCGAAAATGCGTTCAAATGTGAAGGATGATATATCAGTTTTAGAATTTCTTTTAAACTTTAAATATCTACAAAACGAACGTACTAACAACGTTTCGTTGTTACATTTGTTTTATTTCCGTCTTTGTTTTGATCCTATTGTGGTGTTTTGTTTTTTTGAAATCAAGATTCGTTTGGCAACCCTGAGAGCCATATCTGAGTCCAGTTAATAGAAATCCCAGTCTTCCGGTCGGGAGAGCGCAATCTAGATTAACAGTATTGAACTAAGCTTTACACCAGGGAAATTGCTCGGGATTAGAAATGAAAGATATTTGGAAAAGGCATTTGTGGATCCGTCTCCGTGGCTCCGATTTTACATAGAAGGTCCAGGATTCTATTTTGGAAATCTAACTCTTAATGAAATATTCTAGAGATTTAGTCTAAACTTAAAGCATGCCTAGCGTACAGTACGTTAAGGAAGTCATACCTTGAATTATCATGATCAATATTTAAAGGGTCCATAAACGAAGTACCTATTCTTAAAAAGTGAGTTGCCATCACTTGCGAGCCCTTTGACATTAAGTGTGACCATGAGTGGCAGTATCACTTAACATCAGATGATATCTGCCCGTATGCCCGCTGTTCTATAAAATATTAACATATATTATTTGGTTCGACTAGAATCATAAGCCCAGTCTCATTACAGGTATTGTTCTATCTCCTTCCTTCACAGCGAAAACACAATTTGACAGAAAGAAACAGTTTGTAGTTAATAAGCCAAATACTGTTTAATATTAGTATTTCCACGTGTGTTAGTTGAGGTTGTTTACATAGGTTCCACGCAAATTATATGACTGTCTCTTTGTTAGATTCGCTTTGATTGCTTTTTGTAGGTATGAGGTTGCAGAGGAATATTTGACTTTCATCTTGTACCGCTATCTTGTGGGAATATGTCATTATCCTAATTAATAATTTCATTTGCGACTTTACGTCTGATGAATATAAATGTTAATTATTATAAATTTTACTGTAAATAAATGAAGATGAGGAAATATCAGCCTTAATACCAAGTTTGATGGATGTAACGTACATAAATATTTTGTACGAAAATGTTAGTTTTGTAACAAGGGAAAGAATAAAAAAAAATTTCTTACAATGACCGTACCGTGTGACTTATTTACCCAATTTAAACAAAGGCATTAATATTTGAAAATAAATTTTATTACAAATATACTGTTTCTATTTTAGTGACTTAAAAACATTTCCTCATTACTTATATTGGAAAAGTACTTAATAGAAAATATTACTTTCATAAAAAGGTTGATTAAGTTCTCAAAGGAATATCAATGCATTTTAATTAAAGTAAGAAAAACTCAATTCTAGGAACTGCCCTGAGTAGCCTTTCACGTACCGAAGAGGTATTAATATCATGCTTAATTGAAATTCTCGGATAATAATTTCTGCATATTTATGTATAGACTAAATAAGTGGAAATGATTGAAATTTCACGCATTAAATAACAATTATTTTCGATAAAAAAAACGCGTATTTAGCATAGGGACCTTAGAAAAAGACTTTGACCCGATAACGGATTTGTATTGTCATTGTGTGTGTTGCGTAGTGATTTGGTTTCAGACCCCAAGTCTAAGGACATTTAAAGAGATTATAAAACTTCTAAATTAATATACTATTTGATCGAACGAATTCTGCATCCATTTCTTTATCACTATATATTTTCAATATCCATTTATAATTTTGTGTTGATCCCGAGTAGAAAATAAGTTATAATCTCATTTTTAATATTAATAAAATAATATGTCTCAGAAATCATTTGTGAGATGTATGTTTTATGATTGTCGTAAACTCCGATCGTGACTAGGAAAACTTGAGGGAAATTACACTTTGCTTGACAAATTATTCAGAAGAAAATTCAGTACTTGATAACTGCAAGATATTATAAAGACTTAAAACACAATATTAAAAGATTTTTAGAAAGAGTTATAGAACCGATTATTATTATTATTTATTTATTTATAAGTTGTAAAACAACGAGTTTGCCCAAGAGATAATCTTAATGTAATAAGATATAACTTAATAAATTAGAAAATATGACATCATTTTACACACTCATACATAAACATCAATTATATTAGAACACAAGCAAGGTAGCAAGGAAAAGAAAACAAGCAGCTAAATAAAACTAAATAGAAACCTAAACCTCATCAAACTATTCTGGAACAAATATGGGTTTAATAAAACTATAAATTTTGTTGTATATGAGAGACATTATGAAACTGATTCGATTATCTATGGTTTCAGTGGTACTCACGCAAACATAAACTTTGACCCTTAAAAGGGATTGATAAAATTAATATTAAAACATATAGGTACAGCTAATGTAACTTTTGAAGAAATTCTTGTGTGTTAAACTATCAAGAATATTTCAAATGATATTTACGTATAAAATTTAACGAAAACAATTAAAGTTCTCTTAAAAATGGTACTATAAATCATCGTGGCAGAGTGCTGGCCAGCATTAAATAATTCAGGATTTATGAAATCTCTACCATAATTTCCATCTGCGGCGAGCGAGGCGTAAAGCATGAAACTGTGAAATGTCGGGAAAATGAGAGGAGTGCATTTATTGCTTCAAAGGGGTTTAATGTTGGTCTCGACTGTTCATAGTAGTTTATAATTGTTGATGTTCCGATAATATCGTATATGTAACTTAAATGTTTTCTAAGGGAGTCCATTGACATAATATGAGACATGTATACAAGAATGAACATAACAATGACTGGCTTTACTTCGTAAGAAAAACGGAAAAAAAAAAATTTATTCGGTTAGTCTCAGTTACATCGACCCTTAGTTTTTCTTCGGGTGTTGTTTTTATATAACAATTATTTTAGTGGTTCTAATTGTACAACACAGTAATTATATAAAAGAAACAGATGAAAAAACTAAAATTAATAAAAAAAGATGTAATTAAATATTGTATATATGTTTTTTTTTTAGAATTTACAATTAAGTTTTACTTGAAAGGGTTCCTAAGCACATTTTTTAAAAGAGTTATTTAAAAAAAAACTATTATACTATAAAATATAACAAACAAATAGTAAAATCGGGTTTATTTGTTCGGTTGATACGCTTTATCCTTAAAATCACCGTGTCCTATGCATACAATAGTAGTATCGTAATCCCTCAACCTTTTTATTTTAGTAAGTAAAACATATGAGTGCAATTTCCCATATACGATCGCACGCTCAGTACACGGTTAAATGGGCCCGGATATTACTTGACTGATTCGAGCCGGATATAAATCAAGCTTAGTCGATCGCCGAGCGACATGTTTGGCACAGATTGTTTGTTAAAGTACGACAGCTCTAGTAAAAGAGTATTTATTAACTATATTTATAATGGTCTAAAATTAAAGTTATTGAGAGTGTCCATAGGCGGCGGTATCGATTAACATCAGGTGAACTAGATTACAATTCGTTTATAAATGTTATAATTCATGTGTTAGTAGCAACTATAGTTGTGTTAAATGAAAATAAAGAATCTTCTTGAAGATCTTCTGTAGTTTGAAAAAGCCAGTATCGCTACAACCTTTTAGGTTTGTGCTACAGATTTCTGTATTTATTTGGTGATCTTTTGTTTTTTGTGATAGGCAACTATTACAAAAAGCAAGATAGGTGATCAGCCTTCAATGCCTGACACATGCCGACCTTTTGCGTCTGCTCTTACGGTGAAGGCAAACATCGTGGAACCAAAATTCGATCCTTTGTGTTTTGATCCTATTGTAGTGTACGCAGAAGGCAGAAGGCATAGAGGAGATTTACAGATGTAAAATACAGATGATTGAAGAAGCGGATGTATCTGAGGCCTAGGGTTATAGCGCCACTGGACTATTATTATTATTCTTTATATATTTTTGTTTAGAGGGATAAAAATAAATACACGTAAATAATTTATTTAACAGTTAGAAGCTAAAGTCTAGACGACGTTGAAGTCAAAACCAGTCGTTGAAGTAAAAAAATTACTAAGTTCAAAAATCGTGAATTTCCCGTAATTGTGGTGTAAATCAAATGATCGTTACGGCTCTTTAATTGAGTGAGTTATGGGGGTCGTTTAGTGTGCTCTGTTGGTTTGGGATCTGTTTGGTTAAATTGATGTTTCTAAGGGCGTGCTTTTACTGGAAAAAGGAGTACTTTTGATCCATCAATAAAATCTTTCAATTAACGCAATAAAAATGCTTTTCAATTAAAAATAAATTTCATGTTTGTTATTCAGTTCTGAAAGAAGTGCCACGAATATGTATATAAATCGTTAAAATATTGAAAAAATATTTAAGTTATAATTAAAGCCATCATAGTGTTATCTAAACTGTATACCTTTTTTCCAAATTTTTATCATCTTGATGGAACCCCTCACACTGATCCGATTAATATAATATACATAATTTTATTTCACGTCAATCTTATTCTTCAATTAATCACATCTTCAATCGTCACGTCAATATATATCTTTATTTTTTGATTTTTCTGGTTGGTCACAGTCACAGACTATGTAACGGTATACTATTGAATGATCACCCACAGAGTATGGAATGGCTACACAGAATAAATATTGTAAAAACAGACAACGAAATAAATGTTGCTAAAAACAAGGGAATTTACTTAATTATATATATGATATTTTAATGTATAATTTAAGTACAAAAATATATGAGGTTGTGCAATAAAATAAAGTTAATATTTACATAGGTAACACCAAAGAGTTTGAGCTGCAAATAAAAAACTTTTTCATAGCAGGCCTGTGTAATTAATTATTTATATTGTATAATAGGCTCGAATAATGGTATAACAAAGTATACAAAGCACTTTCAATTACATAAAATCAACAATACTTTGCTAGAAACATGTTGAAATTTAACAAAGCTTTCCTATATAAATGGCAATTTTCCAGCGAAATGCTTTATATTTGAAACAAAACGTGAAGTATCTCACCTCGTAAAATACCACGGAACCTTGTTATACGCTGCGATAAACTCGATTCAATTAAAAAGAAAAAGCGGGAAAATTGAAACTGAAGACGGTTAATTTATCGTTACGTAATTTAACCAAGTTAATTATAAACGGGAAAAGTCTGCTCATTGACTTTTCATATTTATTGGCCCTTAATTTACGACTATCGGTGATTTAAGAGAAATACTTTTTCTGAAACGTTTGAAAGCTTATTATATATATATTGAATTTCACATATATATCGTATAATTTATAAATTATACGCTCTTTTCTTAAAGGACCCTAAGTCGAATTGGTTCGAAATTACTAAACAACAGCTAGTGCCACATAGTAGTGGGCGGTATAAACTGCCTTAAAAACGCTCAGTTGTGGAACGACGGACGTCGAGGTCATACGGTATTTCGTATTCTGCCTTGACGTTGCTAATGAAAACTTTTTTGAATTTAAATTTTAGAAGTCTTTGGTAATAATGTAGTATATGGCATTCATTAGTCATTTGTTTTGTGAATTGGCGGCAAATCTAAAACTCTTGATAGACGTGAAAATGAACCTAACGCGAGAAAATTTCGTTTGGGCGTACTCAATAACAAAGCTATGGTAGGCTGCGATTAGCATTTTTAATGAAGCCCCATATTATGACACTATTTACAATTGGTTTAACGAAATTAAGCGTGGACATAGCAATCTCAATGATGTTCCGCGTGAGGGACAGCGACTTCTGTGATCAGTGCTGTGCGACGCATGATAGAGGAAGATAAGAGTGCCCATCAGCAGATACGGGCAAGCCTAGGCATTGGTATGATTCAATTTGACAAAATAGGAAGCTTTGTACCAGATGGATTCACCATACTTTAACCGACGGCCGATCAGTAACACCTTCGCATGGACTGGTGAATATGGCAGGTGTCGAGATAATGAGTCATCCGCCATACAGTCCGGACCTGGTGCCCGCCGGTCGGCACTGTGACTTTCATTTACATCCTCTTGGACTAAAGATAAAATTCGAGGTATTCGCTTTACGGGCCCTGAAGATACGGTGAAAGCGTACAAAAATGTCATAAAAAGAAGAATCGTTCCCACTGCTTTTCTCAGTGGTTCCATCGAATGCAACGATGTGTAGAGAGGAGATTACTTCGAAAAACAATAAAAGTATTGGCAACTTTCTACATTAAGCCGTTTTTCATTATCTTTCATTACCAGTGTAACCAAGGTAACATAGAAATCAATCGCCACAAGTAGGCGCACAAAGCACTCATGAGATCCAATATTTCTATGAAAGAATAAGGAAAACCGAAAAATTAAATATTCATGAAGATAGAATGGGAGTGGAAATAATTTTGTATTCATGACCCAAAGGTTGGAAATGCGGAACTATTCTCCTCTTGACATTTATTAAGTCAGTATTAAACATTAGGAGAATTCTGTTAAAGTTAATTAGTCATATTAATTAAGTATTGAATTAGTAATGAGAGCCATTTTTGTTCTTCTCAGAATGGATTTAGTTCTTATTAGATTAATGAAAGACCGAAACAAATAGATAGGTGTATGGCCTTAAGAAGTCATTACTTTTATACATAAGTGAAACTTCTTTAGGCGCTTGAGGGTAATTTTTTTTTCGGATGAAACGCAATAATTATAATATTAGCGTCACGACGATGTGCAGCGTTTTTGTCGAAGAAAAGGGAGAGAGGGATTGAGACCGATTGAGAGAGAGTAAGAAAGGGCAAACGTAGCATGAAGCAAATAGCCATGGAGCGAGAGTACAACGACAGTAGTTTCTATTTATACAAGATAATGCTTTAGTCACAACAATACCAATAGAAATCGCAATTAATTAAATTAAATAATTTAAATATCGAAGAAATAAATTTATAATTTGTATTAATATTTAAATGACAATTACATTTACGCACATTTTTTAATGTAATAGGGGGCAAACGGATAGGAGGCTTATCTGATGATAAGTGACACCGCCACTCATAGACACTTACATTGCCAAAGGGCGTTGCCGGCATTTTTAAAAATATTTTTTTTAAATGAATTGGAAAATTACCACGGTATAAGAACAGTGTTGATTACTGGAAACAGTTGATAATACTTCCCTTTGAACAGCCGTCCTTGAAAATGTTATCAGCAATTTCTTTAGGATTGCCTATTGAGGTCTCATTTATTATTTATTGGGAATTCTAAACCAACTATTACACCCGTATTATAAGAACATGGAAATGAAAATCTATTCTAAGAACTTTCGTTGAACTGTTCTAAATTATTCCTGAACTTACCAGCTAAATATTCTAGTAACCTCAGAAACGCCCAGTCAGCACTTTGTGATTCAATTAAGGGACATTACCATCCCGTATCTTAGTCACAGTGACGTTTAACTTTCATCAAATCTAGAAAGCAACTTAAAGCTTTAGATAAGATTTTCTTAATAAACTTGAAACAAAAGCCTTTCAATGTATTAAGTATTGCTCAAAGTATTCATGGAGGTTGCGTAATAGAAGGCAAAGTCGCTTATAAAGGTATTTATTAAAGGCTAATTCGGTTAGCAATAGGACAAAAGGAGATATTTTGTTTTCAGGTGTACCACGAAATGTATACAAAAATATCAACAGTTTTACTTGTATTTAGAAAATGCTTTATATGTAGCCGGCTGAGATGTTGGGCTCTGAATGTAGAATCAGATTCAGTTGACACACGAAAATTCCAACATCAGTGCATCATCTCGATAAAGTTGGTCTTATTAGGTTGTATACAGAATAAAGCAATATCTTATTGTATATGAAAACCGTTTTGACACATTAAACTACTAATTATGAAAACAACGATATTTAAATGAAAGTCAAAAACACTAGCCACCACCATTTAAAAAATTAAATTTAGAATACAACAAAATTCGCGTTAAAAATTAAATTTTTCTAAGTAATTATAAAACCTCCGACGTTTGCTATTTCCTTGTGCATATACGAAAGGCGTTATAGAGAATTCTCTCAGGGAGTTAAATTATTTGACCCAGATATTAAGAGAAAGTTTTATATAGTAAATTCACTTACGCTGGGTCTTGCCCAAAGCTCTCATTAAGGAACACTCCGGTATCTTAAGTGTGACCCTGGCATAGTAAATGGAATACATGAAACCTAGTTATACACAAGGGAGTTCAAAGCGAGGCGATATGAAATTACTAGGGCATATTGAATCTGTCTGGAGTTGACATAAATAAATTGCTTCGTGTTCGATTTAAACGAAGTTGTTTTAACGCTGTTTTTCTAATATAAACTATTTAGACTGTAAATAATTATTTATTTATTAACACTTCGTTGCATTACAATATAAACATTTTACATAATTAAATGAAAAGGAGGGCATCAGACGGCCTTACCGCTTTCGAGCGATCTCTTCCAGGAAACCACTGTGAGAGTAAAAAAATGTATTAAATTAGATAAGGTAGGCAAGAAGTACAAGTACATATAACACATACTCGTAGTTTTTAAGGCAAAATTAAACGGGAACAAAAACAACTAAACTCAAAAAATCATACATAAAAATAATAACTGCACATGAATCACTATAATTTAAGATCAATCATGTAATAATTCAATAATAATTAATTCTGTGGGGCAGTTTTAAGAAAAGGTATGGCTGTAAACCGTTTACAACTTGAAGATATTATATATTATTAATGATACATATAATATACATATGCAATGAGTTGTATAATTATTTTATTGTATTATACTAATTGTTAATATCCACTTAGCCACTCTAATATTGTTATGGGGCAAACATAATTTATAATATTAAAAGAATAGTTGGATGAGCGGTGTTGGCCTAGTGGCTTCAGCGTGCGACTCCCATCCCTAAAGTCGTAGGTTCGAGCCCCGGCTGTGCACCAATGGACTTTTTTTATGTGCGTATTTAACATTCGCTCGAACGGTGAAGGAAAACATAAAGAGGAAACCGACATGCCTTAGACCCAAACAGTCGACGGCGTATGTTAGGCGGCACAGAAGGTTGATCACCTGCTTGCCTATTAGATTAACAAATGATCATGAAACAGATACATAAATCTGAGGCTCAGACCTAAAAAGGTTGTAGCACCATTGATTTATTTATTTTTATTTAAAATAATAGTTCACTAAAGAAACTTAAATTAGAGGTTTTGAGGAAAAATTGTAGGAAATGGTTGACGAAACACCGGTATGAAATTTTAATAATGAAAAACTGTAATTCAAATTCCAAATAATTTAAAAAAATTCGGATAGCCTCTTGACAATTTAATTGCCCTCCTTGGAACCTGGAACACGTTGGGTAAAACTTCTTAAATAATAAAAAATGTAATCTAAAATATACTATACAAAATAATACTAAGTTATTATTAATACAATAAAATACTATGCTATGCCTACAATTCTGAAGAGAGTGCCTATTCTCTTGGGGCGTAACTCCGACGCTTTAGGTAATCACCACTCTGAATAAAAAGAAGAAGAAGAAGAATAAAAATCTCAAACTATAAAAAGTCTGGTGAGAAAATGTAATGCCAGCCTCTTACAATCATTTTATTGTTTATATTTTATTTATTAACAAAATGTTAGTCTAATAATTTTATCTATAACTGACGTTTTGTTAACTGCTACCTTAAGCCATTCTCATATAAAAAATTAATATGGAATTACTTCCCGTATCCAATTTCCGTAGCAAAATGTGAATAGCCAATAATGTAGTATGAAACTCGAAATGAACAAAGAGAAAACTGAATGAGTTCTCAAAATTAAATTCTTCATATTAAGTCATAATTATCAGACAATTCTCTGATTACAATTGAACACTTTATACGAGTAACAATTAATTTTTAATTTAAAACAGAATCGCAATAAACTTATCCTCGTAAATCCATTTTCAATTTAACGTAGCCTTCATAACGTTAAAATTTATACAATGAAAACTTTAATTCAAATAAACTAAAAATGTTTTAACAGTATTAAATTCAAGTTTAGTCTAGTTCTAGGCTTTAAAAAATGTACAATATTTTGCATATAACGTGAGTAAGCTCGGTGCCTATTGTTGAGGGATGTTCATAAAAATTAAACACTTTGATCGACGCTCTCAACTGTCTTTAATTGTTTAAAACAAATGCTTAGCACTAACATAAAATTCTATCGATCAAAAATTTTAACTTTATTTAGCTAAGTGAGACATCTGTTACCTATAACAAATGTAAGTGTTGCCGACCTATTGGACATTCTCGGAAAGTTATATTACAATAATTAATGAATGTATGCAAAATTACACTGATTACCAAAACTAACGTTTACAATTTATTCGCTGCAAGTGTTAGATTTCTGAGCTTTTTATACTTATACTAGCCAACCCGACAGACGTTGTCCTGTCTTAACTATGAATATAGATTTCAAATTGGTAAAATTAACTAAAAATGCTTTATGATATACAACATTCTTTGTTTGTTTTTCTGGCGCGTATATAACTTACTGGCCATGTGAAAAACATGGATTTTCAAGATTAATGCCACAAACAATTAGCGATTGTAATAATTATTTTATATGAATATAATAACTCCAATCGAAGCATTATTCTTCTCATCCTCTTCAAAAGTTTAAATTTTAAAAGCGCTATGCACTGAGAAAAAAATTGCTATCGATACAAAAGTCATCAATCAGCGAAATCGGTCCAGCCGTTCACGCGTGATGCCATGACCAAGCGAAATAGGGATTCATTTGTATATATATATCATATTTATATATAGATTCATTATATAAATTAAACTAATAATTTAACTAACGTTAAGTTACATAACTTTTCAAAGGCTTTACAAATGTTACATACAATGGCGGGCCATGTGTCGTACACGTGAACAGGTGCTACTTGTGACTGTCAGACTGTGTACGGGTGACTGGTCAGATTTGGTTCTATATAATACATTAATTATTTTCTACGTTATTTCACCTTGATACAACGTGTTTGCTTCGGGTTCCCATAGTAATGTGCATGTTCCAATATGAGTATATTGTTGATTGAAAATAATGACGGCCAGTCTTCTCGTCTGTTCTATGACTTTGAACTTGCAGTAAATTAGAACCCTAAGGTAACCTACTATTTTGATTTGATTTAAATACACATTTACACGCTGAATTTTATCCTATGTTAGACTCCCTATGTCGATCTTACGACAGTATTTTAACTCTCATTGTACTGACGTAGTGTAAATTATTTAAATTAATATTGATCTGCAATACGTAAAAATATATCTTATTATTTGGGTAAATTGCTTACTCCGTAATTTTAATTCCGATCAGGATATAGTGTTAATGATATAAGTGAATCCTGACCAGATGATCCTGCTGAGGTTTCAAACCACGTAATTTTAAGTTAGTGATATCGACACATATTGGCAGAACTATACGGCTTCGTCATTCATTATCTAATAATTATCAAGTAACAGATAGTTTCTAATAAGACATTGAAATCGACCATGGAGAGTAGCACTGCTGAACTCCTCAAACGCGTCTATAAGTGATTCACAGTTTATAATTAAACTTGACTGACTTTTATTTTCCGTTTATCATATTTAACTTTATATAAACTATAAAGCATACAACTCAGCATCTAACTATTTTGGTATCGTCGAAGGCCAACGACGAATAATATTAAATAACAACGAAAGGGCTTATTAATTTCAAAAGTAAATTTATTTGGTCCAATTCGGAGTATCAAAACCGGCTCATAAATAATTCAGGAAGGTTATTCTGAACGTGTCACTGAAATTATTATTAGTCTCTTGTCATTTATAAATTATGTCACGAAACGCGAGTTATCTGGAAAGCACTTTCGCTGAGTTTATCTTTTAAGTGTTGCTTGTACCATCGCCTTCTTAAATAGTTTACTGTCATTTACTGAAGTATCACTATAGTATCACCTCATCGTTCGTCGTTCCGTTACCGTTTTTCACCATCACTATGTGAAACCAGTTGCCCACTGAAGTATTTCCGAACCGATTCAACTTAGAGCCTTCCATGAAGGGCGTACCAATTCTTAAAAGGCCGGCAAAGTACTCGCGAGCCCTCTGACATTGAGAGTATCCATGGGCAGGATATATCAACATCAGTTTAGCCTGCTGTCCGTTTGCCTCCTAAAGAAAGCCTCATTATTCGGAATGAGACTGTTGATTCGTTTCTGTCAATTTTTATAAATTTATTTATTTTTTTATGTCCCGCGTTTCGACTCAATATGTTATTTTTCTTTACGTGCTTTTTAGAAGCTACACAGCAATATATGGAACTTTTTGATATGCTACCCCATAGAGACTTGGTTTTTCTGAGATAAAAACCTATAAGTACTAAATAAAACTAAAGGTTTCAATTTTTTTATAATTTTTCCTTTACAAAACCTCTAGCCGATTTCGACATTTAAGCTTAGTAATATATTTTGCGATGATTTTTATTTATCATTTATATAGATTTACAGCAAAACCCAAACGTAGACTGACCTATTATGTTAAAATAAAAGTGAAAAGTGTCATATATACTGTTAATATTACTAATTCACTTTACCGATTGATAAGTAGTATACATATAAGCAATAGCTTTTAATATAAAGTCCTTCCTGTCTCTATGCAGCTCTCTGATAAAATAAAAGAGCTGTCGTCTTTTCTCTCTTTCTATCTTTTTTCGATAAAGTTGGTCACCTACAGGTACACATAACTTAATATATTATTAATAACATATTAATAAGTACACCTTATTAAAAATGTAAAAAATAAAGTATGAATTTGAAGAAGGCTGACTCTTAGGAAGATCATGTACTAGTAATTGTACTAAGAACAAAATTTATAAAAACACAATCTATATAAGCAAATCATACTTTAATACACAAACATAAAGTACATTTTTGCATAAACTAAAAATGCAAATGCCGTTAACATGGGATTACATTTTAAATACATAAAATTGTACTAAGCCCCAAAGTACGGGAGTCATGTTGAAAATGTTTGTATTCAAGTAGGTTAGTATAATTTTTCACTACGTATTTAACGAAGGCAGTTTAACGCGATTTACAGTAGCATTTTTCGACTTTATCCCAATGTTTTTGCATTCGCGTTGTACTTTGTGCCGGTTATTTCCTTTCACACGTATTTTTGTTCGAGTTTTCTTTTAACATTTTCCCTGGTTATGCGCATTTGTAATTATTTAAAAACAATAGACCTATATAAATTAGTGGCGCTAACCTTTTTAGGCCTGGCCTCATTTCTGTATCTGTTGCATGATCATTTGTCGTTCTAATAGGCAAGTAGATGTTCAGCCTGACACACGATTCGACATTTTTAGTCTAAGGCAAGCCGGTTTCCTTACGATGTTTTCCTTCACCGTTTGAGCGAATGTTAAATGCGCACATAGAACAAAAGTGCTTTTGTCAACACCCGGGGATCTAACCCACGATCTCAGGGATAACAGGATACGACCAGACAAGACCTACATACATTTAACTAAAGCCTTTCTCCGAAATTGTTCAATCAATAAGCCGCTGAAGCCCAAAAAAAAAATTCGACAATTAACAAATTATTACATCAAATAAGAAATAGCCAATAATTTTAAGAAGTTTATGGATGGCTCCTATTATCTGTTCAGTATAATATTCTTGAATTAGATACATATTTCGAATCATGGCACGTTCGAGTGCTGTGCCAGACTTTTAGAGTATGCATTGGAAGTATCTACGAATCGAATTCGATCAAGCACACTGTTCGCCTGCTGATATTAGATCATCATTAGGCCACCTATACGTGTTGAAGAATTTGTTAATAGTTTAAATATAGCTAATTTAAAGAGGTTTAAGACGTAACTTTACTACTTACGTTTCGTTAACATTACGCCATTTTTCTCAAAATATTTTGTCTTTGATTAAACGTATCGTATTCATTCCTTTCCAACCTATCTCCAACAGATAGATACAAAACAGTCTGTTAGTTTATTTATGGAGGCTGAGTCATTTGACATTTCATTTTAGTGCGGTTATGTTAAGTTATATTTTATGAGGTTGTCTACAGTCTAGACTTCTGATATTAGAGTCTGGAAAGTCATGTTTAATGCGGATACTGCTAATTTATTATTCAAACGGCCTTTAAATATATCCTATTACTTATTCGCTTTAAATTCAGATATAAATATAGATTAAAAATTAAAACCTTCAACAACCGATAAAAAAATAAATTCATTTATACACAAATACCGCAAACAAATCTGCCTTCACTCGTGCCGTATATTTATTTCGGCTTTGTAAATGGTTTTCTAACATTTAAAAATGTCATCCTATATTCTATTATCAAGCCTCAATTTGATTCTATATATCACCTTGTTAGGAAAAAACTCAGTGGTGTTACAACCTTATTAGATTTGACCCTAAGATTTATGTAACTGTTTTGTGATAATTTGTCAATCTAATAGGCAAGATGTTTAGCCTTCTGTGCCTGACATAAACCGTCGACTTTTTGGGTCTAGGGCAAGCCGGTTTCCACACGATGTTTTCCTTCACCGTTCGAGCGAATGTTAAATTCGCCTATAGAAATAAAGTCATTGGTTCCACAGCCGGGAATCGAACCTACGACCTCAGAGATGAGAGTACGCTTAAGTCCAACACTGCTCAACCCTTCCTGTCACACAGAAATTCAGCTTTAAAATAGAACCCTTTAATGTCATCGTCGCTGACCACAAAAACCGACGAGGCATATCAATTTTATGCTCTCAGCCAGCTGTCACTGTGAACTGTCAGTTAGACCCGTCGTTAATCTATGGTCTATAGCTGTCCAGCTTGGTGCTTATAAATCTAACTTTTAGGCGTTTTTGAGTTACAGGAAAAGCTAGTTTATTTACAGATTTACACAAAGCCATATTTTACGGGATACATTAAGAGTCTCTTTATAAAATATATTAAGTAAATAGTCTCACATACTCTCTCACACATAAACACATACGTACGCTAGACACACCAATATTTATAAGTAATATAGTAGAGTAGGCCGTTCATGGTAATTCTTTGTGAGTTATTATACATGTGGTTTTGTAGTTTTTATGAATGTTGTTGCCAACTTAAACAAAACAAATAATTGTATTAGTTTTTTAATGATATTCATTCAAAACGTCATTAGATTCCGTAAATTTATCATCTTTTTCCAACCTCTAAATTGTAAGACTATGGAGTGAATTTACATCGAATAGAACAGAAAAAATACATAAAAAAAAGTTTAAGTTTATGCAATGGGCAAAACCGGTAAAATGTTAATTAGATATAATTTATCAATTAGAATAATAATTTATATGTATAAATTAATTATCAACATTGCTCGTATGATGAAGGAAATTGAAGAAACACTCATGTCTATACTGAAAATTCCAAACAAAGATCCACGATGTGCGTCAGGCGCTTCCAAATAAAGAAAAATAATCACTTAGACCCAGAAAACGAAAACCCATAAAGGATGTGCGAAAATATAGAAACGAAAAAAAAGAAGGGAAAGAAAAAAAACCTTACAATAGCGTTAAAGACTTCGGGAGGCACGTCAGAGTTCTTGAATTCTTTTAAAACTTTCTTAAAGCCAAGTCTGAGTGTTGAGTAATCCTAATAAAGCTCCCCAGTTCATTGACTGGTTCTTCCAAACTATTTCCTCCAATAAATCAAACGCCAGTCGTATTTACTCAGTTCCGTTTGATAATCCAAAGTAAGAGAGTTTTACTGTTGTGAAAAGTATGGCGTTTCTTAAGAGTTGTATTGAAATTATTGATAGAGCTTTTCCGATATTTAAAGATTAATACAAACGTTTTATAGCACAATTATAATAATGCAGATTAAAAACGATTATTAAACACAAACAATAGAATATTAACAGATATTCGTAAAGAAAAAAATAAATGTTTGTTAGTCATGTTGCTTAAAAGCCTATCAAGAACATCACTTTGATAGCTGGAAGTCTTCCACAGTCCGTTTCACAAGGCACTTTCTTTTGCGAACTAGCCAAGTGTGGAATACTCTCAGTGGGGTTCTTCCCTGAGAGGTTACGACCTCCAACTATTCAAAGTTAGAGCGTACTCCTCCCTCAAAGGCAATGCACCCACTAAAAATGGGTGTCAGTGGTCTGCGATGACTGCCCTTTACAAGCGTCTCGTAGGTTTTTTGCCCCCTATTAATAAAAAATAAAAAAAACGAAACAACAGAACGGATAGATATTTGAAAATGGAAAAAACAATTGAGCGACGAGTTTCTGTTCAGTTTCTTAATTTATTTAACCAGAGGTAAATACATTCGTATGATCGTTATAATTTTCTATCTCAAAACAGGTGATTTTGTCTAGTCTCCTTTGAATAGTAAAACGGAAAATATACAAAGAAAACCCTCTCAATACTCAATCGTGTTAAGAACTCTCGAGGTTTATTAAAGCTCTCGAATGCCACCTGCATTTTTCACGACGAAACTTAATTATCTTTATAACCCTTGGGTGTATAAAAATGCCTGTACGTGATAAAAGATGTTCAGGCGCTGGTAAATTGTTTTTGCCTTTGTTTTAACGCCGTAAATTCAATGAGAAAATTGTTTTTCGCGAATGTTAATGTTGGCACGTTTCGTCATTACTATTGTTATGTATTTTAGTTAATACTATTGTTTTTGATTTATTGTTTATTGTCACTATTATGCAATGTTACAGTCTTTGTCTATGGTTTGAAGATGGCAAATAAGTTTTTTTTTATGATATATAAATACAAAGTAAAATATAACAAAAAGCTACGATGCATTTCGCAGCTTTCACGCTATTAAGCGATCCGATTGAAACGATATAACATAAATCCTGCATATATATAGGCATAATAAGACAGTTGCTGTATTTAAAAATTTACTAAAACTCATATAAATATGGAGCAGTGTTTGCCTAGTGGCTTCAGAGTGCGACTCTCATCCCTGAGGTCGTAGGTTCGATCCCCGGCTGTACATCAATGGACTTTCTTTCTATGTGCGCATTTAATATTCGCTCAAACGGTAAGGGAAATCATGGTGAGGAAACCGGCCTTACTTGACCCAAAAAGTCGTGCGTCAGGAACAGAAGGCTTATCACCTACTTGCCTATTAGATTAAGAAATGAGTATAAAACAGATACAAAAATCTGAGGCCCGCCATTGATTTATTTTTTATCATATAAATAAACGAAGCAAAACATAATTGCCTTAATTCGTTTATATTCATATACAACGACGACGTCACACAGGTAGGTATAGCATTTTTTCCGTTCAACGGATTATCGTAACAATAATAATAATAACGCCACTTTATTTCATACTTTAAAAATTACAAACACCCGAGTGTGTTAGTTTTATTATTAAATACTCAGTCTACGTAAGTTATTGTTATTTCCTATACTTCGTGTTCTGCAGTATGAACCCAAGGGTAAATATACCCAAGGCCTCCTCCTGAATTTTCCATTTTGATCTGTTCTTGCTTCCTTTATCCATTTCTCTTTAGAAATCTTTATAATGTCATCAGCCCATCGCCTTTGTGGTCTTCCCACGTTTCTTTTTCCTGGAGGTAGGCTTCGGCAGTCTAACCGCTCTAACGCTGTAGACGTTTCAGAATGTAACCGACACAATCGATACCTGTTTTTGTTCGCTGAATGAGTTCACATATTGAATAATACATATTTTATTTTTTCGACATTATCGTAGTGGGATAGTACTGTAAGGATAGTGTATGTATATTTAAGAATTTTTGTTCTTTGCGAACAGACTTTATGTATGACATGAAAATCAATCTGTTATCAAACTAAATATATATTCCAGTTGAGTACGTTATTGAAATCGATATCTCTCAATAGAAGCTTCCTAAGACCAATACTGGATACAGATTGGAAATTAATGTTTGATATTGCTTCCAATGCTAATCTGAAGTTCATAAAGCCAATGAAGATCTGAGACTAAATTGGGCAGCAATGAAATTTCAGACTGACTATAATCAAATACATAAAATTGTGTTGTGTGATTGACTAAAAACAGATACCTTCACGATGGTTTTTATTTGATGAAAACCGTGTCATCACAAACCTTGCTCTTGACCTCAGATATCGTTATCTCTTTCGTGAGATTTGTCTAATAGGCAAGAAGGTGATCGGCCTTCTGACATACGTCGTACACTTTTTTGGTCCTTCGAGCTCAGTGGATATATATTTTGAGTTTGAGAGTCACACGCTGAAGCCACTAGGCCAACACTGCTCCTTTTTTCTTGTCTGCCAACGGGCATTACGTTAAAATATTGTCTAGAAACAAACCAAATAAAATAAAAACCAATTGCACATCCTTAGAAAGGTAAAACAGCATACTTAATTACTAAAAAATAATTAAAAACCAGAAATTTGCGGCAGTGATAATTTACATGTTGTAGGAATTGGGAACTTCATACTTCAACCTAGGACGTTTCTACAAAGGAGATAGCAGATATTTTTAATATTAAAACGAAGATGAAATCAAGGAATTCTTAGTACATTTTTCTAATCATTAGCATTTATTCGTATACGAATAAAACTATTCCTTTATAAAGATGGTTCGAATGGAAGTATTTTTATTTACACTTACATTTAGGCTTCGCTGGATAAAAATTATTAGGCCTCCAGTTTCTTTTTCGTTTTAATGCTTTTATCTCGCTAAGATTAATGAGCTGTGTCTACATCTATAATGAATTGTGGGACGTGACAGAACAGACGCTATTTATCCTTCGTTACGGCCTTTTCACTTATACTAGTACCTCTGGTCATCTGGTTTTTCTACTTTCCTTAATCAGCTGAGTCTTAGGTTATCTTTATCTTTATAAAAATCTTCCGTGCGTGTGTCCTCCTAATAACTGGATCTGGAAACATTTTTTGTGTGAGTTCGACAGGATTGGATGTTGATAATCGTTGATAAGTTTGTCAGGCCCTCAGGGCCTGAGAAACTTTTATAACAGTTAATCGGATTCGATTTCCATAATGTTAATTATGCGAATGCAAATAAGTCAATTTCCTTACTTCAGAATGCGTGGAATAAACCCTGAACGCTATGAGAATCTAGTGTGTCTATTACATTTTATAATAAAAAAATCAGGGTTCATTTGGTATTCGGAGGTTAGAGCTGTATGTAACATAAAATTATTTTAGGCATCTATTTGCCTACACAATTATTTACAAGTTGAACCATTTATACAAATTAATTACCCACCATTACTCTGCCCACATGTAAACGTCACGTTAAGTATAGAAACCGGCGGTTCACTTTATTTATGAAGCCACTCCCACCAATCAGGCTGGAGTGTCGCTGCCCACTCGTCTGTACTGTGAATGGCATTTATATAATGGAATTGTGAATAGATCTCTGTTTATCGCCAACATTTAAGAAAATCTTCGGTCGGTATATTTCAGAGTCAACTTAGGTAAAAAAAAATGGTTTGATGTGTAATGTTAATCAAATAAGTGAAAAAAATCAATTGTTTAGTTTTTCAGATAGATACGGATTACATAAAGATACTCTTTAGTGTGTAGTATTTGTGTATATTTTTTTAATATTTCAACTAATAATTAATAGCAATAAACTAGCCTTCCGGTAGTATGAATGTCCATGGGCTGTATCACTGAACATCAAGTGTCCTGAGTGTTTGTACTATAAACTTACCTTACACGGTTTAACTGAACTAGAGATTTTTATTCGTCAGAATCAGTTTTAATATTATTTCAAAGACCTGATATTAAAGCCGGTGTGAAGCCAGGGTGTAAGTCACGAAGGCTTATATGCGTGGGCTGTGCGTAGGTTTTATTTATGGAATTTAAAGGTGGTATCGAACCGTTTATCTCGGAATAGATCTTGCGTATCTGAGCGTAAAATTTCTTGAGCAATTTTATATTTATTTGAAATCTTATAATGAATTTATAAATTAAATATAATAATTAATAAATTTGTTTCTACAGTTTCTTTTCCCTTCTTTTTGGAAGCAAATTTAGTAGTTTTATTGGTTTTTGTATTTTTATGTTCATCATAATTGTCATGTATTTTAGAATACATTTTAACCTAATACTGTAGAAAATGTATTATACAAGTGGTGTACTTTAATAAATAGATTAGACCCTTACGTCTTTCCGGACTGTATTATTGCGTAAATTTGACTGTTATAATAATAATATTGAAATAATTGTATTCTCTGTATTCATATCTATGATAATAGAAGCCTCTGTTAAACTTTATCTAATTTAACTTTATTTAACCAATTTCTGTAAAGTTGCAGTAGTAGATAATTTTTCGAAAAATAAGGTCATAAAGAAGTTTCAGTTCTTACGCGTGTACACACTAGCACACGCACACATTTTTTCTATTAATTTTTTACATATCAGATCTGCTTTCTGTGCTTAACACATTTGATTGTTGTGTGTAAGGTACGCTATTTCTTAACGATGTCTACCTTTACCTACAGTAATGGTGCTTTTCGAGCGCACGCTCTCAGAGATGAGAGTTGAATCCTGAAACCACTTGGTTACAACAGCTCTGGCCTGAATCTGGACCATGTAAATTATAAAATTTATCTAATAATAATAATCCAATGGCGCTGTTAAACATCCCTATATGGGTCTTGCCCGCAGATTGTATCCGTCTGAAGTTTTATAGATCAGCCCTGGTGCATGTCTTCTTTTGGGTTTTAAGACACGCCACTTTCCTCACAATATTTGTCTACATCTTAGTTATGTAAATTGCGTACATACAAAAATTCTATTGGTGTAAAGCCGTGTTTCGAACGCACGATGAAAATCGATTGCTAGGCTAACACTGCTCTTTAAAAACTGCTTAGTTCGAATTGCCGCAGCATCTATTTCCTTCAATATAAATCATATGAGATACAAAAAAAGGGTTTCCCGGTCCCAATTTATTTCACCCCAATCGTATTTGCCATCGGAAACGAGGAAAATATTTACGTCATTGGCATATTTACATAAGCGTTGACTCGGGATTTTAGCGCAAATATGCCGGTTATGTTGAACTTGGGAATATATTTGTTGTAAAATAGTTTAACAACTGTATGCTATCACTATGTGGAAGGAGTAGTATTTATGAACAAATTCGAAGTCCAAAAACGACCTGCTAGAACGAACAAATTCTTTATAGGCCATCTTTTGTTTTTGTTCGTGGGTGGAAGTACCAAACCTTATTATTAATCGTAGACGTTTCACCTTTATATCCAATAATAGGCATATGAAGGCATTAGCACGCTGTATATCCTAAGATCGTCACAGAAAACAAAAACTGCTGAATGTATAAAAACACTGATATGACTTCTCTTCTTCATCTCTATACAATTAATTGTAATACGAAAATCAAGAGAATTTGAACGCCAACATTTCACTTAGTTCATTTAAAATACCATTTTCAGTGTATCAATGTGTTCTCGCGAGACAAAGCACATTTTTCGCAATAAAATCATTGTACCAATATATCGAAACTCATAAGAATGTTTTTGTAATATCTGCCTCGGGTGCCGTCTGGATTCGTATTGACATTATTCTTTTGAAACTTTTTACTGACAGGAATCCATCCATTACTTATCTTAGATATCTAAAATTCCACTTTCAGGATTTTAAAGTTCGGTAATTCCGGTAATTTATTATTTTTTAGCTTGGAATTAAAATCATACAACCAATTCGTATACATCAAATAACTTTTAGTAATTAAATCACTTAAAACATACAGGTTTAAAATCCTTAAGCTGTTCGCATGCGGCAGATGCGGCTGTTTGATTTCGTGCCTTACCAAATCTCATCTCATGAATCGGTAAGTGCAGATACAAAGCAAAGCCGCCAGGGTTTTAGACCTAGGAATTTACTGTTGTGTTTTTTTTTATTAGGCTTATTTATTAAAACATTTACAGAGTATATATATACCCAAGTTATATATATACCCAAGTTATATGTGAAAGAGTTCCTTAAAAGTATGGTTCTTAAATCATTATCTAACTTTTTTTTTCAACTTTAAAATTTATAAAATCAAGTCTGTTCTCGAGTGCTGACCGTTGTGATATTCCCGACCCCGTTGTGGAAAAGTATATTGACGATCTCTGACGATCTTCAGTTTAGTGCCCAGGTTTTGGTAATACCTGGTCGGTGCATCGTGTTGGGCGTCACCTTGGTCTCTTTCCCTCCATTTCCAATGTTGTCATAAGGTTGCCGAAACATTGCAACCCTCTCTAGAGACTAATGCTTGCAGATCTCTTAGTGACATGCATTTCTTTTAGAATTTAGACATTGCTTCTATGGGCTGTCCAAGAAAGACGCAACATACGTCGCCAGCACCACATTGTGAAAGCGTCATGCCGTCTCAATCAGCCATTTTTATGTTCCCCGATTCGGTTTAATAGTGGAAAATTGAGTATTTTGACGTACTTTAGTTTTATATCACTTCCATCTTTCCATATCTGTGCTAGAAGGGTCACCGCCGACTTCGCCATTCCAATACACTATCTAATTATGCATTCCATGCCGCGTGTACAGGATATTATTATTATTAAGCCTTTATTGCTTACACCCAGTATAATACATTAACACTTATTTAAGTTACATAAAAAAAACTTAATTCTAATACATAAATAAAACTTAATCTAATACAGCACTTGACCCATTTTGGGCAATCAGCATGTCCTGTGACACATAGGCCTCTTCCAGCTGCTTCAATTCTTTTCTAATATTAGCTATTCTTGTCCAAGTTGTCCTATTCTCTTTACATCGTCTGCCCATCTCATGCTCTGTCTTCCTTGTTTCCTTTTTCCATCGCGTGCTTGCCATTCTGTAATTATTTTTGTCCAATTCAACCTGCTCTCGCTCCCATCTCTCGTCATACAGGTACAGCATATATTTGACCCTAAATATATAAAGTCATTGACATAATGTCATATTGGCTCAAAATGTAATCTTGGAGGACGCAGGCTCTATCAATCATGTCTAAAACTCACGAATATTAAACACACGAACTTAGTTAACCCCGTCTTAGATAGTTTCCAGTTTCCCTTGTAATACTTATAACAAACTTTAAAACAATATTCGGTTGCATTACCCGTGATAACTTAGAAAATCCCTGCTTAGTTCAACCTCGTTACCTCAGTTCTATTATAATGGCCAGTAGATTAGAATAGATTTCCACGATGCGTACTACGCGGTTTATAATAAACGATGACATTTAAAAATGCCTCGAAATATATGTATTCAATTCGGTTGAGCAATGTTGGCTTAGTGGCTTGAGCGTGCGACTCTTATCCATCTCCATCGTGTGCGCATTTAACATTCGCTTGAACGGTGAAGGAAAACATCGTGATGAAACCGGCTTGCCTTAGATACAAGAAGTCGACGGCATGCGTCAGGCACAGAAGGCTGATCACCTACTTGCCTATTAGATTAATTAGATTAGATTAAAAAATGATCATGAAACAGATATACAAATGTGAGGCCCAGACCTAAAAAGGTTGTGTAGCGACTTTGATTTTATTTGGCACTTTTGCTTTAGTCAGCTAGAGAACATCGGTTCAGGTTCAAACCAGACGGTAAAGAGGCTTTCGTAAGGTGTGTTCTTTATTAACACTTTCTCTTAAAAATACATCTCTTAACCTATCATAATGTTTTTACCAATCAGCGCGTTACGTATTCAATTTAGTTCTGTCACATGCAATTTCATTTTCATTGATACAATTAATACGAGTCTTTGTAAGCGGTATGTTACAGTTCACAATGTAGACTCCAAGTTTTACAAATTTTCGGTGACATATCTCAATCCCTTGCACAGTGGTGCACAGACCACAACGCGAGGAAACCGCCACTATCACAAATAGATATATGCAATCTGAGGCCCAGAGCTTAAAAGGTTGTAGCGCTACTGTTTTTTTTTTAATATAAGTTATATGGTATGCGGACTTCCGAACACGTGACACATGACATCAAAAAAATCTCGGGTCCTCAATGGATTCAAATAGCTCGTGATATAGAAAGATGGCAAACCTTGGAGTAGTATACATACTAACTGTTACAAATAATTACTAACACACAGGATAACCGGATATTAGTGGATCGGGAAATAATTTAATATTTTTAAATAAATGTAAAAAAAATTTATTGAAATTTATTCGATATGAATAAATTAGTGTGGCCAATCTAGGTTAGTTGAAATAAACGTTTCGATACTGGCAAATATAAAATGGTATCATCGATGCAATCATAAAATAAATTGGCTTACATGATTGCTTTTGTTTATTTTATCAGTAACCACATTACTATTTTTGTGTTAATTTTAAAGCATTTTCAATTGCTCTCAAATGTATAAAGAATCATTGTGTGATTTATATTGTATTGATACTTACGTATAGCACTTAACGGTTTTATTGATTGATTTAGATGATATTAATTTACCAATACCACAGGCGGAGCTGTAGAAAATATTGTTTCTTTTTCTTCCACAGCGGGAAACTCAAAACGAACCACTATAATGCGTTTCTCGTGAAGTATGCTTCATTTAAAAGCGATTTTATGCGGTTCTTTCATTCAGATATTAAGTAGTCAATAATACAAAACGGGTTGCAAAGAGATTCAATAGTTACAATCTGAATAGCGATAGAGTTTGTTTAGAACGAGGTCAGTGAATGAATGAACGTTAAAAGCAAAAGCTTGTTAGCTCTTGCTTTAATTGGATGAATTTATTAGCTACTAGTTATGTTAAAGTTGCGTTACGTCCCATAGAGTTGGTAGAAATGTCTTGCACTGGTTACTCATCACCAGCCTTTGATATAGAATTTTTAGTGTATGTATATTGAAAGAAAACACTTTTTTAGCGGATTGAAGCTATGTATTATTATAAACTTATAATTATTTTACATAATTTTAAAATTTTCCGACGTTCGGACGACGATAATAATAGCTTTAATCCGGTAAAAAAGTGTTTTCTTTCAATATGTAAAAGCTGTGTTAACAAAGACAATACTGTACGTATATTGTTTCTCAACGTTATAAATAAGGCAACTATTGAACGCATTGCTTAGTAACGTAATTAAAAATGTTGTAGAATTTTACTTTTATATCCGATTAAAAGAATAAAAATGTGTGCGTGTACTAGGGTACACACGTAAGAAGTGAAACTTCTTTATGACCTTATTTTTAGAAAAATTATCTACTATATGCAACTTTACAGAAATTGCTTAAATAAAGTTAAATTCGATAAAGTTTAACAAAAGGCTTTTATTATCATAGACATGAATGCAAATAATACAATTATTTCATTTTACCTTACTAAGCTGCTACTAGGATTATTACAGAATTTCATTAATTGTAATATAATTATTACTACCATTGTTATCTTTATTATATATTTTTATATTAATGGCTTAAAATCTCTTCGAATCAACCGTGGTAGGGACAAGAAAAATATGGCGCGTAACGGAAAAATGTGACGGTAATTTTTTTTCCAACGCCGATAAAGAAGTTTCACTTCAAAAAAACTAAACATGTATCTTGACATGTTTCATGATTACCTGACATAACGCTGACGTAAGCATAGAATTAAAGCGAACACAGCAAGCGAGCTCAAACAAAACAAATTGATATCGTTCCAGAGGTCTCGAACTTTTGCAATTTACCCTTTACACCCGGAAATGTTTCCTATACGACCCAAATTACTTTGTAAATCCTTCAGTAATAATGTCAAGGACCAAAGTTAGCGTAATGGTCTATAATTACTTTTAAAGATTCGAATTTATTAAATGCGTGGTTACATTTTACTAACAGCGATAACGCTCGGACAATGTCACAGCTGTCTTCGAAAGAATTTTGAGTAGTTTTTTTTTTAATTTTAAAAATTGTCTCTGCACGAAAACGTCATTTAACATTACTAAATTCTAGCCTAATTTAAGACTAATCAGTAATTTAAAACTTACTAACTAATTTAAAAAGGGTATTTAATATAAGAAAGTGTTCAATGACAGCCTCTATTAAGTGGAAGACATTCTGTTCTTGTGAATTTTTTTTTTCATTTACCACTGTTTAGCACTAAAGAGTACCGCCCACTTACACTGGTTCACTAATTCGACTGGTTTTGTCCTTTTCAATCTTCTCACTAGAGCCGTGGTGTCAACACATTCCGGTTACACGCCTTTGTTCGTGGGTTCCAGCAATCTTTTGATTATTGTGGCGACGTCCACTACATTTAGGTCCCGACTGAGGCTGTTATTTCGAATCGATTATTGAACTCATACTGGTGCTGTACCACAGCTGGCAACCACAAGTCCATACAGGCATCAGGACTTGTTTATAGATTAATCATTTATTTAATACTGATAACGTCGAATTGAAATCAAATTAAAAGTAAACAGTCAATAAATACAATGAAGTGCATTTTGACTATCACTCATGTGACTGGCTGGACTTATTGAATTTAATCGCATCGTGTAAAAGTAAATGGAGTGGAGTGGAGTGTTTCTTCTCTTCCTTTGTACGCCCTGTAACTGTTATTAGAATAAAGTATTTTTTACGTTTGTAAGTAAGAGTATAAAGACTTTTTGTCCATTTTTTGACAAAAAACAAAGTGAAATAATAGGTTTTGACCTCATTCATAAAAACACTTTCTTGTTTTAATATATAAACCGTTTTCAAAGTGGTATACAGATCGACCGCAGAATCAGCTATATAAAAATAGGCATTCAAATGTCATATTTATTTTCATAATATCATAGTAATAAGTTGAGTTATTTATAATTGTTGTCAAACTATGTCAACGCTATAATGGCACCGCGCCTTTAAACAATTAATCACTATCTCCTTGAAAGCATTACCCGGTGTTGGAAGAATAAGCACCTCTTTAACCTACAAATTGTGAGACAATATATATTTTTTTTAAATACGGACGTTTTATATATGTACATCCCTAAAATGTAAACAAAATAATGAAATTTTGACTTCTAAGAAACAAGATAAAAAGACGATCTCGCTACAGGAATACAATTATGGGAGCGATGGAACTTTCCTTTCAAAATGTTAAATGTATGAAAAGAGGATTCATTGAAAATCAAACCGCGACTCGGCTTTTATATAAATTGAATAAATATGTAATTCTATTCAAAAAGTCTTTAGCATTCATTTTAACTTTGAAAGTTCACCTTATGTCAATCAAATGATGTATTACCAATTTGGTTTGAAAGTATTTCGTCGTTCCATTTGCATTTTTTTGGAAATATAATTTCAGAAATCATTTTGAATTACCGATTTATCTAGAACAGAAAGGCGAGATAAAAACTTGATTATTAACAATATCATTTACACATTTAGTTAAAAAGAAGTGCACCAACGCCCATACTAAGATTCCCTGTGTCGTTAAACTATAGTCTATATGAAGTAATATCACTAATTATTGTTAAATTCAGACCAAGATATTGTACTAGCTTTGTGAACTTTTATCAAAGACATTTTCTTTAGCAAAACATAAGATAATGAAGTCAAAAAACTTTTGATTTACGCAACCCAAAACCGAACCTTAATACTGAGTAATTAAGTCCATTTAAATGCTCCCAAGGGATGACAAGAATATCTTCAGGAGCCACCGTAATTAGGTTCGTAATGAAACAATTTGTAATCGATCAGCCCGATAAATCGTTTTGACGTTGAATAATGTCTCTACAATCTTTATATTGAGGTAAATTCTTGAATGAAAGTTATCTTATTGTGGTATTAACGTAGTTAATGCACAAGGGTGATGCTAATATTTATCACGAAAGTTTATGTAACACTGCTTACTGTTAAAATACGCAAATCTCGGATGTTTTGCGTCTTCATCGATACTTGTTGCAGCTCATAATGATGGCCAAAATTCAAGGCAAGATACGGGCATAGAACGAACAAGTCGCGGTTACGTAACGTCCCGTAGGTTTACCAGAATCGTATCCTCCGAGGACCTTTTTATACTACTGCAATGTACCCAATTCAATAAACCTCAATAGTTTAATTATCTAAGAGTTTCATCAATACAGCATACACGGAGTTTGACAGAAATAAACTTAGTAAACGCTAGGTTAACTACAGGGAAACAAAACAGATACATATCTATAATATAAAAAGTATAAAATAAAAGTTACACGTAAGCTTCGCTAATAAAAATAAGAAACAAAGCAAAACATGACAGCAGATCGTTAGCTAAGTAAACAATCCAACACAAAATATATATAAATCAGGACAACGACAAATATACTAGTAGATATAATAAAGAAGAAAAATACAAGGCTTAGGACAATAATAGTTGTTTTAACTTATTCTTAAATGAAGCTGTAGAGGAGTGTGAAAAGAAGTCGATATTGGTGGCAGAATCCATCGTAGAACACATTCTATAAAGAGGCTCTTGGAACCCAATGTTGGTAGTCTGGTAAGAATCTGGCAGGAACATTGAATGGTTCTTACCTCTTGTTCGAGAAGATCTGAACCAGTTAGTGCATGTACACATATTTTTATTAACACAATACAACTATTAACCTTCAAGGTTAAACCTCATTTTCAGTTTTGTCAGAGTCTGAAATCTGTTTTATTCTGTTCTAATTATACAGTATATTAGTATAATGAAATGGGGAGCAAATAAAGACTTGCAAATAAAGGGAATTAATTGCTTCACAAGTTGAGTTGGTTTTTCTCTCAATTTAATGTGCCTATGTTATTAAATATTTGCTTTTAATTTATTATAATTGGCCAATTAGTATTTTGATATTAGTGACAAGTAGTATAGTGTAAGTACTATCTAAATTGCTTGGTTTTAAATTGTTACTTATGGCTGTCAAGTCAATAGTTCGTTGCAATAAATAAAATAATAAATCAATGGTGCTACAGCCTTTTTAGGTCTGGGCCTCAGATTTCTGTATCCGTTTCATAATCATTTGTTAATCTAATAGGCAAGTAGATGATCAGCCTTCTGAGCCGTCGACTTTTTGGGTCTAAACAAGCCGGTTTCCTCGCTATGTTTTCCTTAACCGTTCGAGCGAATGTTAAATGCGAACATAGAAAGAAAGTCCATTGGTGCAAAGCCTGGGATCGAACCTAAGACCCCAGGGATGACAGCCGCATGCTGAAGCGACTAGGCCAACACTACTCTGGTTCGTTGGAATTATAAATCGTATTTTGAATTTAGGAGTATGCGTTCTTCTTTCTAGTGTATTTGGAATTTGAATTATTGAACGGAAATCAGAAGAATAAGATAACTAATCATCTCTTTCAGTTTTGAAGTTAATTAATACATCGAAAGAATAATTCAATTTAAATTATTGCAAATGGCAATTGTTTTTAGTGAAACTTTAGTTTCTTCTTAATGCGTAAATATATATTTTTTAATAAATATGATATTAAACAGTAACTGTATTCGGGCATTTTTGCAAAAACATAACGTAATTTCATGGGGAGATTATAACATTCGTAAAATTATGTTGACAATTCTCCTTTGTAGTACATACTTTTAAAGCAATATTTTCCCGCAACCTGATAAAGATAGATGAAAAATATTTATTGGCTTTCTGAAACACAAAAATGTTCAGTTCTCGGATCACCGAAGGCTGAATTTTGATGTTGATGGACATGACTAAGAGACACAGAAATGTGTCATACTTGGATGATATTTCGTATAAATATCCGTTAATTTCGTATGTTAAAATTATATGGGATATTGACAAACAGAAATCATAACTTTGTCCCATTCCTAGCTTTAAGCGTAAGAGTATCGAGAAATTGTATGACCGCTATAATCGGTGTATCACTCTCGAAGGCAACTATATTGACTAAAATCTATCAAAAAAGGTTCCTTTATACCATACGTTACTTCCATACGTCAAAAATGAATTAGTTGTCGACAAATAGAAGTAACACGTACCGCTTAATGCTGTAGTCCTCGCGACGTACACGTAAGCTCAACGGAGTACAGTCACCGTCAATTACAAAAAAAAAAACGCTTCCATATAATCATAGTGAAAATGTTTTGATTAAGATATGAAGCAAATTAAATATTAAAATTTAACTTAATTAAAATTATCATTCATTATTTATCTCATGAATTTTTTTCCTTTGTTACAGGTAAGTTGGAGTGACCGTACGACGGAATTTTTAATTAAACTCCGGGAGTTTCGAAGAAATTTCTTTGATACGATAGATAAGTATCGTGAAAGCTTTTACTCGATATTATTTTACGGAATACATTATGATCATAGGACCGGTCGATGTCTATCATTACGTGGGTACTTAATGTCATTATGTATGTATACATGTATTAAGTATTTAGGATGTGCACTTATATATTAAATTAGCGTTTAAAATATTGGCGTGTTTAATCAATTTGAAAGGGCATCGAAGATACATATTACAATGAGCCCAGAAGACTAGAATTAGGACTGATTAGGGTTTATAATATTGAGTTTCACATGTAAAATTATTATTTTTTAATTATTATTATTATAAATGTCATCGTACGAGATCAGATTGTCGTATTTATTATCTGTACGTGTCCCTTTTAAGCTCAAAGTAAACACAATTTGAGACAGACAAATAATACTCTTCGTTTCCATAATATACAAAATCATACACATATAAAACAAAAAAGCAGGTTACATAAGTTAATAGGCAACGGGCGGCCTTATGGCTAACAAGCCATTTCTTACAGGATTTCTTCTAATTTGGAACAATAAAAAAAGAAACACCTACAGAGGGTAAAGTACATGAAGTGCAAAATTAATTAACAAAACAAAACTCAAAATAACATGTGACTATAACTATTATGAAATGGAAAGAAGAAAAAAATATGTATAGACAAAAATGTAAAAGCTAATCCAAAGGTTAATCGAGTAATAATTAATATATATAAGTAGTATCTAATTACGAGGCAGCAGAAAAATGATCAAAAAGAAAAATTTTCAATGAATTTGAATCAATTGGTAAGGAATTTCATAGCAGGATATTTTGCACAGTAAAGGAGGAGTGACAGAATACTTTTTAAAATAGGATTATAATGATTTTATATATTTATAAAAACGAAAGTACTTCCTTAAATAATGCATATAAATGCCAAACACGCATACATACAACTCTCAATACATAAACAATAGAAACGTGGAATTAGTTTCAGCAATTAAACTATAACAACTTCTTATATGTCCAACAAAACATATATAAAATGTTTATCTTTATTGTCTAAACTTCTCTCCCAGCGTCGTAAAGGGTGAATGACCGGGCATTTTATTGAGTCATTACCATTAAAATATTACGCTATAAAGCTCTGAAATTATACATTTTAACGTTCTTTTAACACTACAACGTTTTTAATATAAATTTTATAGTAGAGGTGTTAGTAATTTATAGAATTATGTATAACAATTCCATGGCGCTACAATCCTTTAGGGGTCTTAACAGTCAGGGGTCAGATTTCATTTAGAGTTTGAAGCAATGTTTCTCCTGAGACATAATATGTACACATTTCTTCGGTTATTCACTCACTCAGTCACTCACATGCACCGACACACTTACTTATTCACTCAGGCGTGTTGGAAACAGTTGAAAAAAATAACAAAAACATGTAATTAAATATACTAATAAATAAATTTGTTTAAAATTTTAATAATTTTTGATAATACTGTATATTTATTATATTTTTTTAATGGAATTTGTTATGGAATAGCTGGCAACCCTGACACAGGTATTTATTTACTTAAAAGGGTTCCCAATACTTACACATTATAGTTAATTGTTAAAATGAATAAACACATTTTAATTTAAGTTATTTTCGATGTTAGTAATAAGCTATGTGTATGTGTGCGTTATAACTATTTTTTGGTACATCAATTATTATTCATTGTGTAAAAAACGCAACTAAAACATACTTGTCAGTGGCATTCCCGATGGTTACAGAATTACGATATGTAAAATTGCATTTAAATTTTGATTTGATGAAAATTCATATCGACTGAAAGGTTTTTGCTGATGGTACGAACAACGACTTCTTTTTATGAGCATAATAAAGTTTTAACCGTGAGCCTTTTGTCTGAAATAAATGTGAATGTCCTTTTTGAGTACGGTCACCGATTTCCATTGCTTTTTATTTGCTATTATTCTCTAGTCCATCAGACGATTGATTTTTGCGGGTTCCTTTTATAAACTAGACTGTTCATTCTCTATTATGTCTAACACCTAATGACTGATGAAACTACGTTTTAACTATATTATTTTCTACAAATGGTAATTTTCGGTACTTTATTTGCTAGTCAAAGTCAAAAATCATTTATTCATATAGGTAACACATATACAAATATACATTAAATGCTTCTAAGATATTTCTTTGCTGCCCAAGATGAAATTCCAACTCCAATTCGATAGCGTCTGATAATCTAATCACGATCCTTTTGGCAAAGTGGCCATGCCCATTTTCCTCTTGTACATAAAAACTTCATTTTAATTGTTTGCCCTCTGGTTGAAATCATTTCAATCATTTTGATTGATTGATTGACAATAAAATAAGAACAACAGCTCTTAGATTAAACTGAACCTAAACGATAATAAGATATAGATAGTACGTATAAAATTTGATCTATACAAATTGTATAATATTTTGGAACTGTCAAAAACATTATAGTATTAACGAACAAGTAGTTTCAACTATCGTTAAATGTGCGTTTAGGGCTCGGTACTACTATGTATTTTCCAATAGAGATATTTTGCACCGATGATTATGTAGGTAATTTCGATTTAAATACTAAGTTCAGAGGTCGCCACATTGGAATCGCGCGTTACTCAACATTGCAGTCAGTATTGCAATCGCTATTTGGAGATACAAATACAGAATACTGGCCCGGAATTATGCGGTAATTTTGACATGCCACAAGAACCAATATCCGGTTTCGTGAACACAGTTTTTTTTTCTGCAACAAGAAATTATCTGCAGTACAAGGTTTCAAATATATCTTCGTTTAGGGTGCCGGTGTTGATTGATATATGTTCTATGTTATTTTTCTATAAACTTTTGCGTTTGCTATTTTAAAACTGTTTAACATTGTTTGGGTATGACATTATATTTATATCTATATTAACACAGATAACTATGATAAACCAAATAAATACTAAATTTATAATCAGTTTAACTTTACTCCGTTATTATATAGCACTGATTTTATACGTTAAATCTGAATAGGAAGTACCTTAGGCTGATTTAACTGTATCTTTTGTTCAGGGTAGATTGGTTTCTCCTGTGATCTTAACGGTTTCCTGTAGCTATAATACAACTCAAACGAAATTCTTACTGTTAAATAGTATTTTCATTTGTAATATTACGCTAAGTAATAGATAAATTCAAAGTGATAATAATCTTAAGATAAAATCGCAATTTTTTAAATCGACATACAACTGACTACTTTTATTAATATATTATCGGCTATTTATCTGCTAAATACTAATTGTATTTAGTAGATAAATATCCACGTGCCGGTGAACTTTTTTATTATTTCGTATTCTAACTAAAAAATAAATAAAATGCGTGCGTGTACTAGTGTAGGTACACACGAAAGAAATGAAACTTCTTTATGACCTTATTTATCGATATAAAAATGATCTACTATTAATTAATTATAGTTTAACAAAAGGCTTTTATTATCATAATCATGAATACAAATAATACAATTATTTCATTTTACCTTATTACTACTAAGATTATTACAGAATTTGATTAATTGTAATAGAAGTATTACTATCATTGTTATCGTTATTATATCGAATACTTCGAATCAACCGTGGTGGGACAAGAAAAAGATGGCGCGTAACGTAAAAATGTGACGCGAAACGGAATAATGTGACGGTAAACTTTTATGCAATGCCGATAAAGAAGTTTCACTTTAATAATTTGAGTAATGAAAGGTTTTAAGTTTTAAATACACCTGTCCCATGCAGATGCTAAATTCAGAATTTTTGAACTATTTCTTACTAGCGAGATTGTGTTTCTTAAAATATAATAAAATTATTTTTATAAATTTTAATAAAAATTTTAAAATAATTTTTTTTTATTTCATTATGACCTTAACATCTAGTAAGATTTTGATAGTTATAAATATTACAAAATACCGAAAAATATGTTACGTTTAATATAATATATAAATTTTATTTACTTAAAAAATTTCAAACCAATGTTTAAAACGAAAAGAATCGACAAACGATGATACACAAACCCGTCTCAAGTTAATGCATAAACAGTAAAACAAGGGGTGCCTCAGAACGTGAAGATGGAAACCATAGAACTTATTCCCGAGGGCGCAATACACCGACCCTTCTCCAGTGAGGGACACGAAACTAAATCAATACAAATACCATTTTATTTGTAGGCGCTAACTTGACTTGTATGCGTCACCCTAAAAGAGGGTGAATTTTAGCTATACTAATGTTGGCTGTAGTATGATTTTTGAAATTAGAATATTATTTGACATTAAATATCTGTGAAAACTACGAACTAGAAGAGGTTTTATCGTGTGTCGATGAGGTTTGTCTATTCTATTTTTAAATTTGACAGCTTAAGCGATTTTTTAGTGTTTGGCAAAATGGAGGGCAATATATTCAAAGCCCATTAAGATTCGAGATCTTTATACACGAAATATGATGGAGGTAACACAACTTATGACATAACGTCTGACACTTGCGATAACCCGAATCAATCAAAATATCTTACATTAAGCAGCAATACATATAGTAGAATTATTGAATGTTAAATGAAAATTAATTGTTTTTTATTTTGTATATTTCGAAACAGTACTTAGCATTCGTGTCACAACAATCAAGATGCTTACACAAGTACCCTCAAAAGTCTAAACAATGGAAGCGTTCAAGCTAAATTGAAAGTAGACAAAGTTCTTTGAATAATTTCGGAACATAATTAAAATTGTACTTTCCTTATTTCGTGTTTTGTTTAAGAATTTGAAGACATTTTGGTTCAAGATATGTTTAACTTTTGTAAGAATTGTTGGTCAAGCCCCTTTTATATGCGTTATGAGAAATATGCGTCTACCCTCACTATTGACACAATTGCGTTAAAATATTACAAATTGTTTCACTAATGTTAGACATCGAGTAATCGGTATTTTATTTGGATTAGCATTTGTTAATTAAAAATACGTTTCCTCTGTATAAATCCATGAAATTAAAATAGGTGTATTTTTACATACCTACATTGTCGTTAGTACAGAACTTTATTTTAAAACTTACTACTTAATAACTACGCCGTGTCCAAACGACAAACTGCAACACTTGGCGCTGTCTGGACTCCTTAGATTCGAAAATGTGACAATGACTATGTCTAACTCCCGCATGTCAAAGTTTATTTTTGGTAGTTCGAGCTAAGTGAGTAAGTCTCACTTACAAATCTCACCCCCAGAGCTTCCAGTGGTCGAAGTTCGAATTAAAATAGATATTGAGGTAGTTTTTATGAAAATTGACTAATAAACAAATCACGAAGTTTCAAGATATGGTGCGTCTGTAAAGATTTCAAATATTGATCAGAATAAGTTGATGTTAAAAAATTTGTATTTTCCTTTACTAATATTTTTTACTTGGCACGATTCTGATGTTTTGGAGCTAAGTTTGGCAAGCATGCTAATGCTATTACAACAGCAATTACCAACAAAAAAGAAAATTAATGGGAAACGAGCCAGTGCTTCTGCTACACATAAAAACATTTTAAAGTTTTTTGAATAATCAACATATATTTTTCTAAACATTCATACTAGTCTGTGCGGAAAGGAAATCGACAATTGCCATTATGCAAACTATTTTTTATTCATATTTGCCATCTCTGCTATGCATAACGCATTCATTTATTCCCAAAAAATATATACTTTCAATTGTTTAATAGTAAGTAAAATATTTTTGTCGACCTGATAATGATGTAACATTATTTTCTTATATATCAGTACATTTACTAACAAAATTTATTAGTACGTGAGTCAATGCCGCAGTTACCCACTGGCAGCATCGGCACTCTATAACTTCCAACTAACCTTCCTTTAGTTTATGTACCACACGATCGCAACGTATTAAGGGAATACATCGAATTAATAATAAAATAAATTATGTAGTTATTCATTTTAAGTATAATTGCATTACAATGTGTATGATTTGGGAACCCTTTTAAGTAAAAAATACCTGTGTCAGGGTTTCCAGCACTTTCATAACAAACTTAATTATACATTCCTTAAAATATTTAATTTATATATAATTTAGTTACATCTATTATTATTATATTTTTTATTGATTTTTAACTGTTATCAACACGCTTGAGTGCATAAGTGAGTGTGTGAGTGAATGAATAAAGTCTGTAACTACATACTAGGCCTCAGAAGAAGCTCTAACTCTGCGTAGGGTGTGTTATGAATTGTCATGCAAGGACGTCAAAATTGGTATCGCTATTAGAAGTTTTATAGCACTGATATCAAACAATTTAACAATATACGAAGGATGATGAAAAATTTTAAACATTTAAAACACAAAAACTACAGACAGAATTAGCCTTTATTGCTCATAAAAAAGTATTTAATTAAACAAAAATTGCACAAACAGAATTGTAGTATTAAATGAGAATTAGCTTAACAGTCCTCGACGACTGCGTATTGCTCCCGGGTTTTAACTCCAGTGATTTTGACAGCTGCCGCCCTGGCAAAATACATGAAGCGTTCATTAACAGAGCCTTGACTCGTATATAACACAAGGTTAGACTACATTCTCTGATATTATTTAATAATACACGTACTTCACACGAGTATGTGTTTCTAGAACATTGATGAATATGACCAAGGTTAGGGTAAAATAAAGTCGTTTCGTAAGGCCTCAACGGGTGCATTTTACTATGCTCTCAGACATCACACCTATTACAAGGAGGATAATCATATAGTTATGAATATATGTTATACAGACGATGTACACATGTTGTGTGATGTGTGTGAAAATAACATGAGAACTTAAGAAGGCGCAGCGCTAACCAGATCCATGCAATAAAATAAATAAATGGGAATAAAATAGAATAATAGCAAATAATGTAACACAGCAATGTTTTTAAAACGACTCAGCGAAAGGTCTCCATGGAGTTACTGATTTACACCGTGTCATTTTTCATCACCTTTTCATTGTAAATAAAATTTAGAGATCTTTCTTTTAATAAACTAAGTTATGCATGTATGCAAATAGGGAAGAAATGACTACACATTAAGAAGTACAACTGGATATAAAATTGCTGCTTGCTGCGGCCAGTTCAATAAAATAGATAGGCATAATTCTCAATAATATAGTTGTGTAAATAAGTACTTTACTAAACTTATCTCGTATAGATACATATTGACTATATATCATCATGAGTGACACCAAAGTATTACGTCCGATTGGTCTAATACACATTACATAAGAGTAATACTTCGTTCTTGTATTGAAGTTCGGAGATACTTGAAGTATATACGTATACAATATACGTTATTCATTACTGAAGCGATGGTAACTATAGTTACATATACCATATCAAGTAGTATCATGTAGTCGACGTGACCTGGTGGTTTTTTTTAAAATTAATTCTAGATAATTCGACGTGAGACTTATCTTAAATTATCCTGATTTATGTGTCTTTTTACTTTTTATTTTTAATGTATAATCTTGTTAGTTTAGTTTGTTTTTTTTGTTCCTGTTTAGTTTTGTCTTAATAACTGTGTATAACATGTATTTTTGCACTTCTTGCCTATCTTATGTAATTTATTAATTTTTTTTTCTTTAATCACAGTGGTTGCCTGGAAGAGCTCGCTCGAAAGCGATAAGGCCGCCAGTTACCCTCCTTTTGATTTAAATATGTTATTTTTTTTATATTGTAATGTATCGATACAATACGTTACGTTAATAAATAAACAAAAAATAATAAACAATTCCCCGACTATGTAGTCGTCGGAGGTATTAAATAGCTTACATATGGTATTGCTAATCCGGATGATTAAACACTATTATCTATTTCTTTTAAAAACTTTTTGTATGATTTTTACAGCAAATCCCAAAAAGATGCCTCTTAACTTAATGTTGAACCTTATTTCCGTTAAATTCGTCTCTATTACTTTTATGCCCATAGCTTGTTCAGTGTTATACCTGTTATACCTGTCGTATCCATACATTGGTCAGAACATGTAACACCGTCTCTTCAGCTGTATTGCTACAAGGACAGGCAGCACTTTGTCTAACCCAACCTGAATCTGAACTGACCGTGTGGTTTTAAATGTAATTGACTTAGTTTTAAATAATGTTAAAAGACAATTTTGAGATTTTAAAATAATTTGAATAGAATTTTACAACTCGTTCTCACAATGGCAACAAATTGGAGATTGTATTTTCATTTACTTAATATTCAAGCCGTGCTCAACGTCTGGGGAGAACCGCAATTTTATGCACTTCCTAAAATATTTTCTCATTTCTCGGTTTAATCTATACAACAATATATATATTTTAATTTTCCTATTCGATATTCAAATCTACCTATGGTAACTAAGCTGGTAAGTAGTTTATAAGTTCCAAATCGAAACAATGATACCCGTTAAATCGTATTTAAAATCCAGAGATGAACATATTAACTGTGACTAACTCTTCTATGGTTAAGAAGTATTATTCTGACTAACTATTTCAGCCACAGATGTGGACACACATTTCACTTTGTAAGAAATCAAAAAACAAGCACAGATGTGTCGGCCCTAACTGATTACGGGTCTTTATTAGTAGGTACACGAACTATTATGCAATAACTGACTAAACTTTATACATATGAACAAAGACGAGGTTAGAGCCTGTATACAATATGCATACAGAATTCGTACGGCTTCATTATGATTGTAACTCTTTGCCAGCTATTTTCAGCCAAAAGAAAAACTAGAGCGGGTTTTCTCTGATCTTTGTTTTTGATGACAAAGACTAGAGTGCTCTCTGTAATGAAACTTTTTGGCTTCCTATAATGGGGGTATGTTTTTGATTAGAAAATGAGATTGGCTTTTCGAGTTTTAATTAGTTTTGCCAGATCTTCGTATTGTTTGCGAACAAATGATTGCTTTTTATTGCTTACTTTTTACGTAAATGGCTTTACATTTTATATGCCGTGATATATTCGACGACCCGAGTTGACTAATTATAACACTTTACTGTTAAAATGTTTAAAGAACTTTATTTTTATAATTACAAAATTGTATTTTATTTACATGAGAAACATTATGTATATACGAGCGAGATACACGTCCAATTTCAGTCTAGTAGATTCACTTCGACTTGTATTTTTAATGCCCTTTTGAATTTGTTAAACGCGCTAATATTGCGAATTTTAGATGGTAATTGATTAAGTAGTTGCACACCCTCATACCTAATTGACATCTTCTATACACGATATTGCATTAGTATATCGAATTATAATTTAATTTATACAAAATTATAAGATAATTAACGTATATAAAGTTCTACAGCTAACTTTAGCCAAAGATACTGGAAGCGTTCCCCCTTTGAATTGCCAGCTCTTCGGTCTCCTGTGATGTCGACTCCTCGGGCCAAGGGTCTTGACACCGAATGGGACTAAAACATTTTCGGAGCCTAGACCCCGGCAAGCTTTCACTTTAAAAGAGTAAAAGAAGAGAAATGTTTGGTCTTACTGCTGCTTAGAGGAGTTTTATTCCAGACAACCCAAACGTAAAAATAGAATACAGAATTTACATTTATTTATAACAACTTAATATAAAATACATGCAAAGGTATAAAAGGTTGGTAAATTTGTCTAATCACGGCTCCACCTTAAAACAGCTACTAATTTATTCTGGTATTGTCTCTGTTCCCAGGAATACATTAGATTAGGTTAAAGCCAAAAAAAATAACCTTCTTTCATTGGTTTTTCAAATCATGATATTATAATCAATTTCTATGGAGTTAAATAGCATATGCCATCACATTATTGCGTGGTACACCATTACTGAGTGATGGAAATATGAAGACAAAATTTGGGGTTGTTTTAAGGTGGAACCGTGATTCGACAAATTTACCAAAACGTTTCTCTATATTATATATCGATAGATTTCTTTATATATATAATTTGACCTAGCCAAATTGACATTTCAAGGATCGTCAGCATGACGATCCTTGAAATAAATGTCATTGCTTGTGGCGGCGTCCATGCGTCGGTTTGTCTCTCTCCCTCTCTCTCTGTTGTTCCCATAAGAATATAAGCGCGTGCCTATTTCACCATGCCTCCTGCTGATAGAGGATCTTTGAAAATCTGAGACAAATCTTTGTTTTTAATTTATTTTATTATTATTTTTTACTTATGATGTCATGTGGAACATGGTGTGATGGTTGCACCTCCTTACAAACGTTGTGTAAAATAAAAAAATACTTGGCGATTAAAAAGAGCGGCGGAGAGTTTATTGCCAGTTCTTCTCTTCCGTTCTACGCCCTTGATTTGAGAACTGGCAGCAAGTGTAAAATTAGAAGCATTTAATGTATATTTCTTATTTTGACGTTCATAAGTGCATATTGTGTTACCAATATGAATAAATTATTTTTGACTTTTATGAAATGATGACATAGTTACTCTTAACTCTGGCCATGCGTTTAAACCCCATCTTTACACCAATGTAAAATAATAATAATAATTCCTTATGGGAGTACCATATAACATTTGCAACAAACAATATATCTGTAAACAAACATTGCTCGTGACTATGTCTCTTTATTTGCGCAACCTGTACATATAAATATCGCATAGAAAAACGTATCTATATCGGTCAGGTTACACGAATCAGACTCGGAAATAAACACTAAATACTTCGTTAGTAAATCCGTATACGAATATAACGTTAGCGAATGTCAACATCAATTTTGATGTAACTTATTAACAATACACAATTACCGCGCTTTTAGGTCGGTAACATCGTTAGGGTAAATAATGCTGCGTCAGCAGATTCTATATTAGTCCATGAACTACTGTAATTTGATGGCTTGTGATTATTATTCTATGTTGTTTGTTCGTATTTTAGGCCGTTATACATGATTTGGTTAAGATAACTTAACGAGTACATGACCAGGGCCGGTTGAAAGTTGGAGGCTAGGAATAGGCAGTATTGTAGCTGGTGCTGCTTCTTAATCATAACTATCACCATCAAAAGTTATAAGATCCAATTAATTATATTCTTTGTCTAGTTTAAATTTAAACTACATTTTCATTATCATATAAAACGGTCTTGGCCTCAGATTGCATTCATTTCTTCGATAATTTCTTTTTGATACATAAGCAGATGATCAGCCTTCTATGGTTGACACATGACATCAATGTAGGATCAAGTGCTATTTCCGCACATAGAAGAAAATCTCATCGCAACGCCTTGATTCGAACCTTAAGGTTGATGGGATTGTTAGGCCACTGTCCAATACTGCCAAGTGGAACATATTTAATTACATAAATAATTCAATCAATGGCACTACAACCTTTTTAGGTCTGGGCCTCAAATTTCTGTATATGTTTCAAGATAATGATCATCTAATAGGCAAGTAGGTGATCAGCCTTCTGTGCTTGTCGAACGCCGTCGACTTTTTGGGTCTAAGACAAGCCGGTTTACTCACGATGTTTTCCTTCAGCGTTCGAGCGATTAAATGCGCACTTAGAAATTCCATTGGTGCACAGGGATGAGAGTCTCACGCTGAAGCCACTAGGCGAACCCTGTTCATACATTACATCGTTAATTAGAAATCTGTATGTGACGAAAATTAAACTTTGTGTTTTCAATTCTCTTATTCACAAAACTTTAAAGTAATGAATAAAATATCTCCTCAAAATAGCCACTGCAATCTTGATCAACTATTCAGTGTGCTAACCCATTCCAAAGTTAAAATCTAGCCATAACTTAGCTAGGACGCGGACATTGTAACAAACTTCTTGTGAAGTTGAAAGTGGCTTACTTAGTTTTCTTAACTTAAGAATGCATTTCGAAAATACAGTGTCAGGTTAAATTTACTGCTTTTAATTGCAAAAAGTATTCATGGAGGTGCAATTTGAGCGTTTGCTGATGTTCGTGTATGTGGATTTTATTTGGTTTTCATTCGATTCATTTCTTCATTTGGCTTCAGAATAAAAAGATATTTCCTAATGTTTTTATTTCATTTATTTATAATATCACGACTTTTCTCGAAGGTTCTCCTTGCTATGGTACTGATATACCTCTCTGGCTTCATCTACTTTCATAACATTCAAACTTAAACTCAAAATAACTTTATTCATATAGGTAAACAAATACACTTAATAACATCAGAAAAGAAGTTAAATTAATTTTAACTGTACATTTTTGTTTGCAAGTCAAGAGCGTAGAGCGGGCAAGAAGAACTGGCAAGAAACTCTCCGGCACTCTTTTTAAACGCTAATTTTTAAGTCACACAAATTGTTTGAACTGGAGCAAATCAATCTTAAGGATTAGAATCATTTAAGTATTCGTCATATTTATAAAAAGCTTTATTGATTAATTTACGTTTAACGAGAGATTTGAATTTATTTAGTAATAATTCTCTAATTTCGCTTGGGAGTTTGTTGTAAAAAACGAATACAATTTCCATATAAGGAGTGGTTTATCTTCTGGAGCCTGATTGGTCATACGCTTAAATTAGTTATATTTCGAGTTTTATACTGGTAAAAGTCACCATATGTTTTAAAATCGTTTATATCATTTTGTACAAACAACAAGGTTTCAAGAATATATTCACCAGATTAGTCACAATATTTAATTCCTTAAAGTTATCCCTTCTCTAGTACCTCCTGGATTTTGTCCAGGTATGGCCGACAAGGCCTACCCAACCCGATTTCAACGTCCACGGATGGCTTGTATATTCTACTTATTAACGGCTTTTCATTCTTCTACATCTTTACATTATCATAATGTTTTATGTACCTTTATACCCTTCAGCTTTTGTGGGTCGAAAAAAGCTTGCATGAAAATGATAATGTATTAAAAAACTTCGGATACTGTCAAATATTCGTTGTCAGTCTCATGGTAAAAGCTACTGAGATAAAAATATCATTAAATAAAGGAAAAACGAAGCCATTACGTCGAGACTTTCCGAGCAATTAGTAAAACCAATTACAATATTGCCATATTTAATAAATAATAATCCGATATCTCTTCGTGTTATTTTTAATTGAGTGGTGATCGAATCGTAGTTATCGGTTAATGAGCCCTTTTTTGAATGGTTTTTACATATTTTACAGATCGTATAAGTTTAAGCTTACTGCTGTCATGGTTTTGATTAACATATATGAGAGGTCCTAGGTTTGATTCACGTCGAAACGATAACAGTTTGACAGTTGTCTAGGTGTTTGTTGCCGACGATTATAGGTTTGACGTAAGTAAAAGTTTTTAAAATGAAATGCATTTCTATGAACTGTCAAACACTTTCTGAATTTTGCTAACGATTTTTTTACTAATTTTAGACTGTTGACAGATGTTGTTTATAAATTACATTTCGAAAAGTAATTAATTATTAAAAATACTAAAAAAAAGGCGTATTGCGATAAAAAACTATATTTAATCAAAATTTTACGATTTTTATTGTGTCATTTTGTTGAGTTAGTTATTCGTTTATTTATTAGTTTAATAACTAAGAATCTATAATTAACAACAACGATAATATTATGTACATTATACATATTGGATTTTGCGCGCAGCAATGTTATATAAATGAACTTAACACATTCTCATGCTCAATATAGCAATCCCATTAGACGAGCCCGCATACATAAAAATCTCTTAGAAAACCCTGAAGGCAAGATAAGATGTAATCTACCATTCATGGGTGATACAATGCTCGTCCGAGCCAATTGTTTTTTATTCTAGGGTGAATTGTTGCTTACATTTAGATGAAGGAAATATACAACTAAGGGAAATTTATTTGCGGTAAATTGATAAATGGGACAAATAAAATCGGAGTTTTGTTTTATTATAATTGAACATTAGCTATATTTTGTGTTGACCTAGTGCCTTCAGCGAGCGACTCTCATCCCTGAGGTCGTAGCTTCGATCCCCGGCTGCGCATATAACATGCGCTCGAACGGTGAAGGAAAACATTGTGAGGAAATCTTGCCTTAGACTCCAAGTCAACGGTGTGAGTCAGGTACAGAAGGCTGATCACCTACTTGCCTTTTAGATTGACAATCATGAAACAGATACAGTAAGCTAAGGCCCAGACCTAACACTTACAAAGTTAAATTTAAACAGTTTAATTTAACAACTTATCTACGTTCTGATTTATTTTATTACAGAGATCTCAAAGGTTTCTTAAAATTTTTGGTCATTTAAAGAACTGCGAGTATACAGACACTTATGTTTTATTATGTAAGTAACAGAATAGTATATGTAGATATGTGTTACCTACACATTATAACAGACCTTATTATGGAAATACGAATTATCAAATTACGCTATTGTGACACGAGCTTCGTAAATTAATTGAAACATCATTCAAAGGAGTGTGATAGTTGGTGTTTTGGGAACATTACAACATGTTATAATCTTTTTATTTAACTGTGTATTATATTAATAGATGTCGATAAACGATTTAAAACAATATGCGTCCATTTTAAGTCTAGTTATAATCATGCTTAGTGTAGTAGTAGTAGTAGATATGCGGTCACTTCGACCTTAACTAAAGAATTGAAGACTTGAGCATCAATCATCACCATCGATTTTTAGGTCTAAAGCATGCAGGTTGTTGTTTTGATGTTTTCCCCTTAGTTTGTAATCACGGAACATTTCATTGGTGCCGTGATTCTACGGCATAACTTCTGGGTCAAAAATCTTACTACGCTAAGGGGACGCTCTTGCATTGTCTTTTTTATTTAATAAAAAATATTTTCTCATTGAAATAAAAGTTAAAACATTTATTTAAACTTATATTATTCGAAAAATCTCATTTTCCCTCGTGAAAAATATATCTCAGGGCTTAAAATAGGTGAGATTTACGATTAGCCATAACGTTGTTTGAATTAGTTTTCAACTTTTGAATAACGAGCCAAGTTGGGTCGGGTTTGTTCGGGATTGCGCTTGATAATTTCGCTTTCCAGATTCGAGATTAGATAGTTTGGTAGTTTTATAGTATTCGGTAATTTGATTGGTCGCATATTTATTGAATAGAATCAATATTAATAATAAAAAGAACTCTTTCATTTGCATTTCGAAAAAACTAGAATTCTATGTTTTTTTTATTCCTTATTAAAAAAATATAGTTAATTAAAAATTTATGACCGGAAATGCACTCTGGCTAAGAGAAGAGAGTCAATGCGCCGTATCACTCATAGGCAAACCGGCATCAGCCCAGCCTTAGAAAAAAAATTGATGGATTCTACTAAAATCTGTATTTCTTCCTGAAATCTACTATGACTACTACATTCCTATAACTATATTTTGTACTTATCTTCATTGATCTTTGAGAGGCTTTAAACAGTACTCGTGTACTTTGTAATTTAGAAAAATATTCGTAATTAATTATTTATATTAAGTATTTTAGTAAGACTTTGAAATGTTTATATAAAAATAAATGCAGTTTACGCTTAATATTTGGAGCTTAATTTTTAATAGAACAAGCAATATTATTGTATTTGCATCACAATTCAAATTTGAAGTCTTTTAATAACAGGAATCCTTTCGGTAAAGAGATTGAAAAATCGAACAAGACTTGAAAAATAGATTATTGAGCTTAATTATGACAATTGAATGAATATAACAGTTGACTTTACAAAGATTACATCTAAAATGAATTATTTAATTACAGTAACGACAGACTATATAAAACTAATAATTCGATGTAATATGTTTGTTTTATTTTTAACTAGCTTATCCTTTGTTTTCTTTTGATGTCTTTGTTTATTTCTTTTCGCGTGTAGTTTCCTAACCCTTTACTTGAAACTGGCATAAAGTTTTTGCCATAATATTTAAAAAAAACTAATAATTCTCACCCACAATTATTTTAATCAACTAAGAAAAGCTAGAACGTATATATTTTGTATTTTATAATTATTATATATGTTGAAGCAATAAACGTTTTCATGAAGTGTTCACTAACTCGTTTGCGCGAATAAAGGGACAAGGTCTGTCTCAAACACTAGGGTTGCAAGGTAGTAGTTTTCATTCTTAGCGGTTTATAAACTTTACTTTACATATGATAGAGGATAGCTGTTCAAGATAAACAGAAATTACCGTTTACACACTTTCAATGTATTTGGATAACGGAATGTATAAACACAGTGTACAGTTATTATGACCAGATTTATGATTAGACAAAAATACATTTTAAATTACTTTTTTTTTCAAAATTTTATGCTTGCGACGACGATTTATATCCCTTCTCGTCAAGGTGACACTACTGCTAGAAGATATACATATACATAGTATCTTCCATTTTCACCTTTAAAACGTGTAGAAGTTAACAGGAAAGGTCATGTACCATCTGTGTTGTCTTCTCGATTGAGTGGTTCCTGTGAATGTATTGAAAAAAAAAGAATGTTCCTTTTTTAAATTATTCAAAAATATTATTTTCGAGAGGTGAACGTCTACACTTAATTTGTGTATTTTAATATTGCCAACCCTATTACAAAAAGGAGTGAAAACGCTGTTCCAAGTTATGAGCTCACAAGGACATTCAGTGAATTCATTAGCTCGAGAAATTTTCACTCGACGCGGCTTAATTAAGCGTTCTGTATAACTTATTTATATCTCCTTTGTTAATTAAAATAATATCAATTTAAAGAAAATTTCACAAAAAGGTTCAAAATGTGAAAGGTAGAAATGGTAAAATAATCCATGTTAATATGCAAAATATATAATTAAAAAAAATTATGATTCCGTTTCTATAGAAAAATTCGTTTAAAATTATTTTGGTTTTACGTACTAGGTACTCAAATAAAACCTTATAAGTATTAGTATACAGCCTTTACAGCAGATTGTTGTTGACGTGTCTCGCTGACCACTCTTCTTCTCGTAGAGCCTCTCCACTACTGGAGGCTCGCGTTCAGCTTGTCATAATTCTTCACCAACTACTACGCTACAGCTACGCTGGCCACTCCCGTGCATTCTCTGATATTGCGGAGCCACGACTTCCTCTTTCTGCCAGTGCGTCTTTTGCCTTGCCCATCATGATGACTTGAAGAAGTCAGTATCGTTAGTGTCGAAACACATGTCCTAAGTATCTTATCTTCTTCTTTTCTAATGGTCTAAGTGAGTTCTCGGGATCGTTTGGCGCGCCGTAAAACTTCGTTCGTGACTCTATGGACCTAGCATATCCTCAGCATTCTTCTTCTGACCACGGCTGCTGTAATTACTTCTAAACGTCAAGTTATAAATAAAGTTTTATGCTTAAAAATATGTATTTAAACCAAAAGATATATTGATTTTTGTTACTAGTAGGTGTGTTTGTACTAGTATCTGTCAGTGTGTTACGATCGATTTATCATTAACACGCTGGTTTCCTCACGATGTTTTTCTTCACTATACAAGCAAGTTTTAATTGAATATTAAAAACCAGTTGCAGTATAAACCCTTTTTAAGTCTTGGCCTCGGAGTTCCCGATCGCTGATTTTCGTGAAATTTTGTGTACGTATTGGTTACCCCTAAATTTTTCATTTTTATTTTTAACATACAAAAATACATAAAACCCTTAATTTTCACCTCCCTAAAAACAACCACTATTTTTGATTATAGTACATAGTAATTTTTATATGACTAAAAAAGTGTTTGCTAGAAATAATATACATGACAAGACAACGTTTGCCGGATCACCTAGTATATACAAAATACTGCACAAAAATAATCTACTTGTCATGTAATACTGTTTAATATTAGGGTAACAGTACTAATTATCGACCCATGTTCGAAAGTGGGAAGTATGTTGGAGGGTTTTGCGGTTGCGTGACTCATTCCTAGCTTTAGGGTAATAGTTCACGGACAAAATTATTGATTAAACGTATGGCGTCACAAGATTGCAGATTTTATAAACTTCATAACGAGGTTAATACATTTTATATATTTTTAAAAATAAATTGTAGACATGCTTTCTCTGCGGTAATTTCTTCTTATGATTTATTCATCTGAGGGCCGTGCTTAGGCTTAAGATGCTTTAACACTTTAATTATTATACGGCCCTGACTCTTTTATATCATGGATAAACTCTTACTCATAAATTTGAGATTATTGTCGTCTATGTCTTTTTATGAGCAGTTTTGGACTAGCGGCTTCAGCGTGTGACTCGCAATTCCGAGGTCGCAAGTTCGATCCCGGCTGTGCACCAATGGACTTACTGTCTATGTGCGCAATAAACATTCCGTGTAGGACAACAGTGAAGGAAAACATCGTGAGGGAACCACCGTGTTAATGATAAATCAATGGTACCGGCTTGCTTTATACCCAAAAAGTCGGCGTCTGTCAGGTATAAGGGGCTGTTTGTTAAATTTAAACCCTTTTCTGTAAAAGTAAACCACAAGTTAAACCACATTTCAAAAAACGAATGATACGATTTATTAAACCGAATATAACATCAATTTAGTGGCTCAGCGTTGGTAAATTGAAATCAATCAACAAATTTCCTCCAATCCCTCGATTGCGAACTCAATAACAAGGTAAATGACACATTGTCCTTCTGTTCCAGGTGAGTGCGGACGCTCTGGGCGTACTGGGGCGTTTACCCTACCGGTTTGTAATAGATATGTATATCCAACCCAATCAGCATTATTGGTTTTCGTTCTGTCTTTATTGAATCTATGGTATCAGTTCCATAAAATGGCAATCTATAATATTCAGATCCTTATAATTTTGTAATACTAATTCAGATAACATTACTTTTATTTTACAACAATATTTTTTTAAAATAAAACAGGGCTAAACAGGAAGAGGCTCACCTTTTTTTTAGAACAGGGGCAAACTGGCAGGAGCCTCACCTGATATTAAGTGATACCGCCGCCCATGGACACTCTCAATGCCAGAGGGCTCGCGAGTACGTTGCCGGCCTTTTAAGAATTGGTACGCTCTTTTCTTGAAGGACCCTAAGTCGAATTCAGCTGCCCACTGAAGTATTTGAATTAAAATTGCCTTGAAAAACGTTCAGGCGTGCGTCGAGAACGACGTACGTCGAGGTGATGCGGGTGACCACCTAATGTTAAAGCCGCCCATGGACACCCTCAATACCTTTTAAGAGTCGGTACGGTCTTGAAGGATATATTTGGTAAACACAAATGATTACGAAACATGTACATCTGCGGCCCAGGCCAAAAAGGTAGTTTTTTTCTAACGTTTTGTTTTGTCGTGTTTTCTGTTTGACAACTATAGTTACAAATGTTTGGATTCGAGGAATTCTCTCTACATTTTCACAACTGAAAAATCTCTATTGTTGAAATATGTTCGTCAAAAACATTTTCGAAACGCAAAGAATTTTAACGATATTCGAATATGAATTGGATCGATTGTCATCTGACCGCTTGAATCGAACTTCACTTGTTTCAATCAATTCGATTATACAGCGCAATAGCCCTAGCCACTGTTTACATCGTTACGAATTAATAACTGTATTCAACGAAGCGCGATTCAAATTCGTCTTAATTCCTTCGCGTTCCGTAGAGATGTGGGGTCACTGCATCTTCTACCGCATTGATAGTGTTCAGAGGAGTTGTTCTGAATACCTGCAGCTGAGTTCTCATCGCACGTCGAGGTGTAATATGAAATTCAACTCGTATTACCTAGACGTCCGTCTTTCAACACCTGAGCGTTATAAAGCTGTTTACTGAAGTATTTCCAAACCAATTCAACGTTTTAGAAAATCGTACCAATTAAAAGGCCGGCAACACTTTCCACTTTGGTATTGAGAATGTCTTTGGGCTTATCACTTAATATCAGGTGAGCCTCCTGCCCCATGGCCCTCCATTAAAAAAAAACTTTTTGTAGTTATGTTAATATGTAAGAATGTATGTATAAATTAAGGCAAATTATTATTTAAACCTTTTGTACGATACAAATAATATAAGAATTGTCCAATTTTAATATGACTTATAATGTAAAATGTAAAACTCCTTTAAAGACAAATTTGCCATTGTATGTGGCAGAATATGCGAAATTACTATTGTACCATATTCTTGCAATATATTATTATTATTTAAAAAAAATATAACTATATGCTGTTTACAATTTATACAATTAACTATTCTATGATTGTTTTAATAGACATACTGCATTTTTTTTCGTTACTAGAGTCCGCAGTTGTGTGTAAATAGCTTTTTTCCTTAAATATTATGACAGGTTGTATATATGTATAGTATAAAAGGATGTATATAATATACATATGAGATATACTTCAGTTATTTTAAGGTTGCATAATGTATTTTGGAACCATTTTTAATTTTCACAGATCCAAGGTTTTCGAAAATATTGTAAACTTATAACGTATTCATAAGCCCAGAGCTTTCCACTAATTTTGCATATATATGAAAGGGACAGCAAATTATTTGAGTAATAAAGGCAAATCGTGAATTAGGAATGTTTTACAATCAAAATCTTATGAATAAATGAATTTAAATATAATTCAATTGTTAATTCATACGAATAGTATTTTCTCCGTTTTCGGACAACTCTTTATAGATTTCCCGTAAGGGGAATCCCGCATTCTAAAAAAAGCCTTACAATATTTTGTTTTTTGTTGTCAACAGATAAGATTGTTACATATACAGTGTTATTATTATAACATTAATAAACAAAGAATATTTTATTACCCCAGGAAGGCGTGTAGTGTTTTCATTAGAAAAACCAAAAAACGAATCCAATAAATCTGTATTCGAGACAAAACCCCGTCGATTGAAATTTTCCGTCGATGGTTTTTCTTTTTCTCATTTTCTACGGTGTCCAACCGTCCATGCCAAATTAAACGGTTTGTGCCGGTTTTATTTAAAAATCACGACATTCACAATAATCGTAGGATTTTATTTTTCCATACAAGGTTATTAACTTATTACAAACGATGCCAGTTGCATTACGTAATGTATACAAATAACATTAATTATTAGCGATGAAACAGGCGGCCTTATCGCTAACAAGCGGTCTCTTCCAGGCAGCACTAGTAAGAGATACTAAGGAAATTAAGGAAAACTCAAAATAAATACTAACAGTAAAGTCCAAGAAGTGCATAACGAAATCAACAAAAATAAAATTACAAGTAATGAGGCCAATCGTATGGAGTCGGGGAGCGGACAACTTTATGGCAGAGATCCTTAACGAATTGCTTAAAAAGGATGAGCTGTGAGATGGAGTTTCCAAAAGGCATATAGCGTAACATATAGTTAGTTAATGTAGTGGGACTTAACGAGGCTCCATCAATACCAATAGAGTCAAAATATATTTATTAATGTCGGTAATCAGTTATGAACATTAAAAAACATTGAAGAACTCTGAATTTCATTTTGCCAGTTTTAGAGGAGACAGGAGGAACTGATGAGTTATACCGCCGCCCATGGGCTCTTGCAATGAGAGGACTCGCGAGTGCGTTGTCGGCCTTATATATTTGGTACGCTCTTTTCTGGAAGGACCGTAAGTCGAATTGATTCTGTTAGCTTGTTAGAAATATTGCTGTTAGCAGCTGGCTCCACATAGTGGTAGTGTGCGGTAAAATGCAATAAAAACGCTCAATTGTGGAACGACGGACGTCGATATGATACGGGTGGAATTAAGTAATCCGCCTCAACGATGAAGAAACTCAGCTGTCGACTTCTAATTGAAGGTTGACACAACCTAACATTGATATATTTAAAATCCATTAAAAACATATATTTTAACATAATAAAACAACTAAAATTAACATAAAAAATTACATAATTACATAACAAAAAAATAACGCAACTATTATTAACAGCAGAATAAATAATGTTATTTTAAAAGTCGTAGTCACTAGCAATACCTTCCGGAATGAATTCTAATTTTCAAATTTCAAAATATAATCAAAGCCAATACTCGTGAACCTTTTAAGTTCATTTGAGCGATGCAATCATTTTACGATATTGAAATTTTCGTTTATTGAATAGAATTTAATTAAGCTATATTTTTTTGGATGTTATTTTCACTATTCGAAAGTAACGAGATGTGGTTGGCGAGAGTCTCCTCGTCGAATGGTACACTAGTTTTCTACGGACGATATTAATATTGCTCTATGAAATAAATATTATTTCTTGTATAAATAATGACCATCATCCACGTGTCATGGGGAGTTAATCATCTATTTAAAATTATTATTATTAATTATTGGAGTTTGTCCCATAGGAGAAAGAGTACTTCATACAATCTAAACGTAATGGAATCACGTAGGCAAACAAAGTATATTTCAAGTACTCATTAAAATTTATTCCAAAGAGTTAAAGGCGTTTAAGTTGGACTGGAAGTAATTTAGGTCATAATTAATTTTCGTGAATCAAGAAATAGCTGATTACTTAGAGATATAATCTTGGTATTTTCAAAAGCTATTTGAAAGTTTAGCTTCATCAATTGTTTTACACTATACCTTTTAATTAATTTTTTTGTTTTGATTTGATTTAATTTTCTTATACCATAATATATATTTTTGAGTTTTTATCACACATTTTTGCTATATAATCTAAGTAAATAAATTTTGGATTCTCCAAATTTTTGAAAAGATTTTAATTAAACTTATCCGAATGTCCATTTACACAATTCTTAAGATTTAATATGAACAACATCAAAGGGAATTTATTCAGTACCATAATCCTCCTACAGAAACCTCAATCCTTTGAAGATTCCACCTTTAGTGGAACTGGCTCTAGAGAATATTCGTGCGAAAGCGACGCTTCCTTTCTAATCAGAAATCTCATGACTCAGAAACGCTAAAAGGATTCTATAGACCAGTTGTTAGAGTAGCTTTGCTAACACGTAAAATAAAAAACAATTTCCTGCTAAAATGAAGGATATGATTAACTATTATCATTATTAAGTTAATGAATACAAAAATCTTATACTTACTAACAAGCCATCTGAAAACTGAGCATTTTTAAGGCAGTTTTTGCCTCGCACCAACGATATGTGGAACCAGCTGCCAACTGAAATATTCCCGAATTAATTCGACTTAGGGTCCTTCAAGAAAAGAGCGTACCAATATTTTTTAAGAATCGCGGCAACGTACTTGCGAGCCTTTGCGAGTGTCCATCATTTCACATGAGGTGAGGCACCTGCCCGTTTGCTACGTTATATAAAAAATAACTCTGTAAGGGCTAGCAGTTTTGGAAATGCCGACACTCCCTTTACATTTCTCGAAGGGTCGTCCTTTGCCTCACCGTTTGGACATGCTTTCCATTATCATTGCTTACAAGTAAAGTAATCTTATTTGAAATTTGATAAGTTTTTAATAAAATCATTCCCTATGACCGATGATGTGAATACAGTCCTGTACTTTCACATCATAATACACATCTAATTATGAATCACTCAAAAGAAGTACATTTATTTTCTTATTGAATTACCGTCGAGTGATTTGACTTGGACGGAGTACGCGCATGTTTATGTATTAACAAGAAAACATATTTCTGCGCTCCTTATGACTTCGGCTTACTTTTCCTGGATCCTAACATTTCCCATGTACAGAAGATCGGCGTGCTAGTAAATACTGTACAGCTTATGTACTTTAGACCAACCCAAATCATTAAAATTGCCATAGACTGCTATGCCATACGGCCGTATGACTATAATGAAATACTCTCAGTACAAAGGATTTGCGAAGCCATACATAGGATTAAGTAATTAAGTGGTTAAAATACATTTCTAGGTAATCAGGGAATAGCCTCTTTAAGTTCTGCTTAGATCAGTGCCCGCCCTTATCTTCATACTTTGTAATGGATTAATGATAATACTGTATCCCATAAAATAAAACTTAGTACCGCATAATAGTGTCTTCTATAAATAAAATTTATTAATGAGAGAACAGATAAAAGGTTTGTTTAATGTCAGTTCCTATATTGAAGAAAATAGTAAGTTTTTTTGTAAATATTTTAACCTATTACAAACAGTGTAAATGAAAATAATTACCGCATTGGAGTACTCTGTAACGATAACTTTTTTGTTTAATAAATAAATATGTTAAAAGAAAATTGTTGTTTACAAGTACGTTTAGGACAAAAATATTTAATAATTAATTTTAATAAATATAAAATAAAATAATTAATTTAGTTATAGTTTAGTTATTTGTTAGAAATAAAGCAGTTGCATAAAAATAACTTATTAAAGCTGAAACTTCAAAGCTAAAACCACTAAATTAATGGCGTCACTAAGCTAATGACCTCATTATTAACGACCAGCTATTGTTGGCCCGACATTAGCCCGGGGATAATATTCGAAAGCTAATCGATAATTAGGCTTAACATTGGCTTTAATATATTAGTTTTGAAACCTCTATTATTTCACAAAGGCACTGACTTTATCTGATATGTATAACCTGAACTATTATGATTTTATATATTTACATCATGGGCAAAAAATTACATGTCGAATTGACTCGTCCTCTCGCGAATTTTTTGAAGTTAAAAATTTGTTGTAACACATACAATGATTAGCTCCGGGTTAATAGTTGCTTCTCTTGATATAAAATAACATATTAACTTATCTCTGCTATTCACTGTGTTTTTAAATTTACCTTGTTTGGCAAAGGCCCACCCACTTAGAACGGAATCTAAAACAGTCGTTCTACAACTTTATAGAAAAATAAAATTGAATTAATAATTCTGTGATACAGTTATTATTATTATTAATTATTACGTATAAGCTAAAATAAACTGATCGGTAAGCAATAAACGACAATTCTAAATGCCCTGCCAAACAGCTTAGTCATTTCTTTTCAAATGTGGTATTTAAGAAAGACGAACACTGTTACGACTCAGCTAACGCACAAAAGCAAACGCATTACGTCAATTGCAATATTATCACCCTATAACGTGTTGAAAGCTTAGTCGGGAGATCAATATGAACGAGATAGCATTGTTCTTTTGTAGGAAAATTCCCGATCTTTTCTATTTGAACGTTGACACAAATACGCATAAAACGGATCATAAAATCCGTATTCAGAATAATTGTGCATTAAAAGTGCACGGCTTGCCTTGGAAAAAATTCAATAGTTTCATTTATTGTTTGACAATAGAATTTTATGAAAACTGCGGCTCTGAAAAAGCTGCACTTTACGGTTAAATAAGCTTGAATGAATGAGGTTTAATCGTGTTTTGATTGTTCGTTTATTTTTCTAATTGATTTGTTGATATGCAACGTTTTGTAATATGTTAAAAAACAGGCAACGCACTCGCGAGCCATTTGTCATTAAGAGTGTTCATTGGCGGCGGTATTACATAACACCAGATGAGCTTACGACCAGTATGCTCTCTATCCCAAAAAAATGTATTGTTTTTTAGGATATTTTGTAAAAATAAAACTGATTGTAATAAAAATAAATCTTATATATACAAGAGCTTTTTCTAAACAATATTTACAATGCCACTATGTTGAGCATGATTTTTTATGGAAGTAGCAACAAGAAATGAACATGATAACAAACATGAATCTTTAGTTAGGTTATACTACAGTGTTGTTAGTTTGTGCAACCAAATTAAAAACTAAAAAATATTAGTAATATTTAGAAGAAAAAATGATCCGTTTATCACGGTCATTGTGAACTTTAAAGGTGCCCTTTTGAAATCTCACTAAAAAGCTGTCGGGTGTTTTCATCTCGAAATTAAATCAATACATTCTTTTCGTCTACTTAACATATTTAAAATCACGTCTAATACACCATAACTTATAAAATTACAGACAATTTCAGCCCCACTATCGTCATAGGTAAGGCGTATTTACGAACCCATCTATCTAATCGTTACAGCAATGCCCTCTCGTTTCAGTAATCACCGACCATTTTCCTCGCGAGCTTACATTCAGTAAATGTTTTCGTAGTTTATTAAGCCCTATTATACATTTGTAGGCCGAAACGGGAGCGTGTTTCGGTCAAATAGCTCTGAAATTAATGGTTGTATAGATATAAACAATGCTTTGTTAATGCGTTTAAATCTGCAAAAGCAAAAGTATTTCAAATGAAATTAGTATAGATGTATTTAATTATTAAAGAATACGTTGGAGAATTGTAGACGGTGCTACGAAACGTGTAGGCGTAGCAATATAACGTAGTACTGATATTTAATATATAATACTTTATTTAATAAACATTTTTATAGTTCAACACCAATAACTTAATGTATTTTATCTCAATTTTTTTCTTTTTTATGTTCTTACAATTTTTGGCTATATATTTAGTACTATTGTGATTTGTATAAGTTAGCTGTTGAAGTACGAAGGTCTTAGTATGCAATATATAGCTCAAAAAAGAAGTGTGGTCAGGCCTGCTTACAAGTCTTCAGCCCCGCACCACCAGCCCAGAGTCTACCCCAACTCTGTAGTTATTCCTGTAACTATTGTTATATGTGAGAAATTCGCTTAGAATTGTATTTATTTCATTATACAAGGGAAATTTGATAAAACACAGCTACTAAAAAAGCAAACAACTAATTTAGAACCGATCTCAGGGCCTTTCCCCCAAAACTTCTGATTTTAATAGCTGTAATTAAACGTACATATTATCATAATAGAAGGGTGCATAATGTATCACGCATATATTTGATTATATAACATTAACGGATATAAACGCGAATTTATTTATACATCTCGACGTTTGATTTCTTAACAAGAGTCAAAGTGGATATCACGCTTAGAGGGCATGAATATAAATGTCAATCTATATGTGATATTCCTTCACCGTCCGAGAATTCGATTGTTAAATGCACATATAAATGAAACAATGTTTTCTTTTAGCACTTACTTATTTTCTTCTATTGTATCTTATGAAAATGACCTGATTGTACGTGTTCCGGTCCAATGGTGGTTAGGCTGGCGATCTGTCACTCAGGTCTCCTGCTACAGAGACCAGTCTCTCACATACACTTCCAAATAATAACCTTCTATCTATATAGAAGAAATAAAGATTATTATTATTAAAAAAAAACTATTTGTGCACCGAACCTACAACCTCGATGAGATGAGATGAGAGTCGCACGCTGAAGCCACTAGGCCAACACTGCGCTACTAACAGTTTCCGTACTAACTAACAAATACATTGCTGCGCGTTTACAACTTGATTAAACGAATTTTATAAACACAGATTGTGTTTATCGTCCAAAACAATTTAATAAATGTTACAAAGACGAATCAAAAACATCTGTGCTCTATGTCTAGACATAACGATAGACAAACAAGGTATTATATTTTTGTTACCGAACTACAGAACGTTTATTATATTTTAAATCAACTAATTCATATACAAAGTACTGACCTCACGCTTTCTTTAGCTCTTTAGTGATTACGGCTTTGTAAAGGGTTGGAAGCTTTTATCAGTTTTATTTTCCAAAAACTGATATATTTAGAATCTACAAATGTATAACCACAGCTGTGAACCACAAAACTATCTGGGACTAGACGCAGATATTTGTCGTGGGGTTAATATTTCATTTATTTATGGCCTAAATGTCTAGACGATATCGATCACGGCCGAGTGCAGCGTGATTCAGAATTATTAGCCCTGACGACTAATTTGCTGACTCATTGCTTTGTTTGTGATCCGTTACGAATGTATGGACTGTTATTAATCATGCTCGTCGTATTAAAGTTTATAAATGTGTTTTTTTATGATAACATTGATTTATTTTACGTAATAACGTACAACCGAAAATTACTATTATCAACCATTTGATAAGGGCTAATATGTTTTAATATTCCCATTTGTCTCTTTTTATTACAAAGATTAAGACTTAACAAAATGAGATGTAAAACTGAAATTAGACGTATTTTTTCAATTCTAGATTTCTTTTAATCTTAGTTTACTACATTATATGTATTTTAGTTTTGAAAGACGTGGTTTACTCTTGTCAAAGAATTTTTGAAATCTGTTGATAAAACCTACAACCTCACTTTTACCATTTATATTGTAAGTATAAAAATCAATCGCAGGACAAGCCAAGTACTCCACCAAGTGCTCCTATTTTCATCTGATGATTCAATTTACAAAATCACCGTCTAAATTTGTTTTTTTCTGTGATATTAAGACAGTTTTAGTTACTGTAATTATTATTAGCTTTGCATAAAGGACAAACAAAACCCGTCATCATACATACACCTTACAGATAAAACAACTTTCTTGACATATTCCAGATAATTGTACTTATACTTATAGTTATTTTGTGATATATATTTGAGTTAACGGAAGGCCTCTAATTCATACCTATTAATTATGAGCTTACATCAAACTCTGAAACTTTCAAATTCTCTTCAAGCCAATTATCTTCTCCTAAAAAGGTGGCTTCAACGTGTGACTCTTCCCTGAGTTCGTAGGTTCGATCCCCGGCCGTGCACTAAGACTTTCTGTCAATATGCGCATTCAACACTCGTACTCATAAATTTTATCAGGAACTCTCGAAATCGATACACAAATCTGTATCTAGTATCAAAGATACCATCATATCCGGTTAGAGTTGACTATTTGTCTTCTATGTCACAATGGATTTATTCAAAATATCTAAAGACAGTATTTATTATAAAAAAACGTATACTAGTATTATCTTTTGTTAACATAGCTTTTACACATTAAGAAAACACTTTTTAAACGGATTAAAGCTATGTATTATTATGTCACCGTGACCACGCACGCTGTAAAGCACGCGAAACGTCGGAAAAATTTAAATTTAAAATTATGTAAATAATTATAAGTTTATAATAATAATACATAGCTTCAATCCGTTTAAAAAGTGTTTTTTTAATACGTATACTCTCATATTAGTCTACTACTACTAGCTATCAATTTAATCTTGGAAATAATTTAGATAACGCTACGGTTATGGGACCTCATAATGGGGTGGAGGCGATGCGACTCACGTGCCAATTCTTCAGATATGGGTATACCCTGCATTGCGGTATAGCTATTTATAGTTTTATTTCTATTTTGAGATTCCATTAGGCGCCTGGATAATTCCTTATATATGAATAAGAAAGCCTCTTAGTAAATTAAAGTAAACCTATACTATACATTGCATTCTTATTGTAATCTAGAAGTGAAACTTCTTTATTGGCGTTGGAAAAAAAACCGTCACATTGTCCCCACCACGATTGATTCGAAGAGATTCGAAGCCATTAAAAATAAAAATATATAATAACGATAACAATGATAGTAATAATTCTATTACAATTAATGAAATTCTGTAATAATCTTGGTTGTAATAAGGTAAAATGAAATAATTGTATTATTTGTATTCATGTCTATGATAATAAAAGCCTTTTATTAAACTTTATCTAATTTAACTTATTTAACCAATTTGTATACTGTACTGTTGTATATAGTAGATCATTTTTCGAAAAATAAAGTCATAAAGAAGTTTCACTTACGTGTGTACACTACACACTACTACACTTCTTTACACTAGCACACATTTTGATTTTTATAGAACAGGGGGCGAACGGGCATTAAGTTCACCTGGTGTATTACCACCACCCATGGTCACAATGCCAGAAGGCTCGCGAGTGCCTTGCCGTCCGTTTAAGAATCGGTATACGGTCTTGTCTTGAAGGGAAGTCGAATTGGTTCCACATAGTGTTGGTGCGTTGTATTTTTCTATCTGAACTGCGCTAAATAAGGTCCTTCAAGAAAAGAACGTACCAATTTTTAAAAGGCCGGCAACGCACTCGCGAGCCCTCTGGCATTGAGATTGTCCATGGGCGACGGTATCACTTAACATCAGGTGTTCACCTCCTGCCCGTTTGCCCCCTGTTCTATAAAAAAATTCATTGATCAGCTGTTACAGAATGATCGGTACATTATAGAAAAGTAAACATGTTGCCCGAGATCTAAATTTATAAGACTGTAAGTTGGTATTATTACAAAAAAGCCATTGTAAAATTTCATAACATCATTTGACTCTTGACAGGGCAACAAAATTATTCAAACACAAAACAAAATAATTTCCAGCTTACAGCGCTCAATTCGATTTCACTATGCTTTATGTAACTGGTTACACAATTTATCTCAAGCGCCTAAAGCGCTGAAAGCCTAATTACGTTAAAACAGAATTAAGCGTTCTCTTGGATGAAACTTGTGAAATCTTGAAGCGAGTCTACGGAGATGGGTTTAATTAAATTTTGAGTGTCACAGTAATTCCCCGTGGGCCAAAATATTGTTATAGTTGCAGTATAATAAGAAAATGTTACTGTAAACAGAAATTCAGAGTGAAATACTGCTTTTTGCAAGAATATAGCGTTTACCTTACTACTTATTTCTACTTTAATACTTTCATTTAGATATTTTCAAGTATGGCGTCTTTTGAGACTTCAAAATCTTTTTATGTATACAATAAGTATATATGAAAACAATGAAGATCTCCAACGGGCAACTTTGTGGAACTGGATATGTCATATACTATAAAGAGATTCCAATGGTATATAAGCATATGCTTGATTGGAATATCGAGCGAGGTGAAATGCGAGGCTCAAATCTGAACGCGATGGAGGCTCACTCACCCTCTGTTCCGTCCAAAGCTGATAGGACATTAAAACTATATTAATCATATAAAATGTATTACATACAGATATATCATTCCCATATAAATTTATTAACGATTAAGTAATGTCAGTTGCGAACAAGTTCGGCCAATATAAAGACGGTTCATTTTATCCCTTGCACCATCAATACTATTTTTAAAGTTAACAAACTTTGTACATTTTAAAATATATTTTAAATTTATGCTCGACTGAAGTTTGTTTTAAACTCCTAGTTTCTCTTTAATGCATCATTATTTCTACGCTTACATTTATAAATGTTTATACTTTCATACTTAGAGTAATTACGTGCTTTATTTACATGAATAAGAAACCTAGAAAATTTAACTAATGGTTAAACGAGAAACGGTAAACGACACTTAATCCTGTCGTGTGTTCGATTCACGGCTATGCATTTTTCTATTTGCCCAATTAATACTTCTAAGGAGAAGGTAAAAGATCGGGAGAAACGTGGCAGATGTTACAATTGAAGTCTGGCTTAAAAGTCTATTTTTATTTAAAAGGAGTTTTATCTGATGTAAAGTGACCCCCATTGCCAGAGAGCTAGCAAGAATTGGTATGCTCTTTTCTCGAAGGACCCTAAGTCGAATTGGTTCGGAAAAATTTCAGTGGGTAGCTGGTTTAAAAAAAACGCAGTCAGTCAGTCTGATTTCCATTAGCTAAAGGAAAATTAAGAGACCGACAACGTGTTGAATTACATACGGTAGTCGAATTAAGTGATAACTCTTGACTATGAATCTTACCATTTATGAATCTTTATTTGGCTATTAGGGCGACTTCTTTTATTTTTTACTTATAAAAGATCCCCTATACATTTATATATAGTCGTCAAATGTTTATTCATGGATAAGTATGAATTCAAAATTCTTCCATGGTCCATTTTACAAGGCATTTATTGTGAACTAGCAAACTGTGGAATCGACTCCCCCGATGGAGGTCTTTCCTGAGTGATACCTCCCGTCCAACTCTTACATTTTTTAGTATACTCCTCCCTCATAGGCTGGCAATGCATTCACTAAAAATGGGTATCTATGGGCTGTGATGGCCCTTTTGGGGCGTCGCGCAGGCTCGTTCCCCCCCTTATATAAAAAAAAGTAATTGAGTTCAAATAGGAAATTTTGGAATTTCTACATTGCGGCCACATTGGCTGTGTTTTCCACGCTTTTTATTCAATTTTTTTATATTGAATAGAGGGGGCAGTGGCTGTCTGTATCACTGACTTTCTTGCTGACTATCTATATATTTTTGTACAAAAAACCAAGGATACTTAATTCAAAAATGTCTTAATTGATTCCGGGTTTTAAAGAACAATTTCTTTGTTTAAGCAGTAGGAAATGTCGACCCACGTCAGTTAGGATTAAACCTTATTAAAACCGTAGGTACTCTTTACGAAAATTAGCAACGATAATATTAAAGGTTAAACCGGCATAACAACTGATTTTTCGGAGTGCCATAAGATTTCTGTGGTAATATTATAAAAAGGAAATATTTACGTGTGTAACGAATAAATCTAAAACTATTCGATATATTTTAAAACCCTTTTACAACTGGAATTCTACATTACCCTTAAGTCAAAAAAAAATCTATGGCGCTACTACCTTTTTTAGGTCTGGGCCTCAGATTTCTGTATCTGTTTCATGAAAATTTATAAATTAAATAGGTAGGTAGGTTATCAGCCTTTTGTGCCTGACGCACGCCTTCGATTTTTTATTTTTTGGGTCTAAGGCAAGTCCGTCACCGTTCGATCTAATGTTAAATGCGCACATAGAAAGAAAATACATTGGTGCACAGCCGGGGATCGAACCTACGACCTCAGGGATGAGCGTCGCACGCTGAAGCCACTAGGCAAACACTGCTCGTTATTTATATGAGTTTTAGTAATTTTTTAAATAAGGCAACTGTCTTATTATGCCTATATATATGCAGGATTTATCTTATATCGTTTTAATCGGATCGCTTAATAGCGTGTCGCTTAAAAGCTGCGAAATGCAACGTAGCTTTTTGTTTTATTTTAAATTGTATTTCTAAATCATAAAAAAAAACTTATTTGCCATCTTCAAACCATAGACAAAGACTGTAACATTGCATAATAGTGATAATAAACAATAAATCAAAAACAATAGTAATAACTAAAATACATAACAATAGTAATAACGAAACTTAGTGGCTACTAGGCCAACACTGCTCAATGCAGTCACTGCCTTTAGTCACATTATTAAAAAATATTTTAAGATATAAATGTTGATGCGAAGACAGATTCAATACAAACTGAATAATATCTTAATCTAAAAAAATATACATTTTATAATAAAATGTTATTGTTTATATCTGTACAAATATCAACAAGGCATACAATAAGACCGTTCTAATATCCTATTTATCAGGGATTTGATATGATGCCCATTTTCCTGAAATAATAATGTTTTAATGATACAAAGCGATGAACGTGACAAACCGATTATTCCCTTAATCCGGGATGATTAATGTGTATATTTGTGTTATAGCAAACAAATCGAATAATTAATTTTACTTAGCTAACTTTCAATTGATTTTCCTTTGATTTTAGGTTAAGTTAAGTGACGTTCGGCTTCGTTGGTTAGCTTAGAATAGTTCTAATTATTACTTTTCATTTCATATCATAAAATAACAATGAAATTTCTAACAAAACCTTATGACGGCAATTTTGAAATTTTATTTCCTCCTTTTAA